>NC_139037.1:51727638-52327638 GCF_964662115.1 Mustela nivalis | reverse complement strand
CCCATTTTTCTTCATGACTTAACTCAAATCTTGGGTGTCACTGATAAGCAGATTCTGCTGGCTGACAGAGATTACTATCTTCCTTGGGCCTAGACTGGTGGCAGTGGATGGTGACAGGTATTGGATGATGGAAGCATTGTGGACATGGCAGACTAGATGTTGGAGAGGAAGCCTTCAGTACATGGTAATAGGTAGGATCAGCAAGTCATGGGCTGTGGTTTCACAAAGCACTAGTATCCATGTGCGTAACCCCAACAGGTTTGACCCACTGCAGTTGGGTGACCTTCCAGGGATGCGGACTCAGAGCTGACAGGTACCTCCATCATTCCACTTACCCATGGTTAGGGCAGCCATGTGCTCTGGGCTCTGTGGGGACACAGATCAGCAGTCAAAGGCACTGACCATCTCTGCTTCATGTGATCCAACCAATTTTTGGCCAGAAATCCCCATGGTATTTCCTAGCCAGTGCTGTTCTGACACTCACCCTGTCTAGAGTGGAACTGGGATGTTGGGGAATCTACTGCAAAGAAGCTGGGTAACAGGTTATGCCCATTTAACATTATTACAAGTGAAATATAATAATCCATCTCATTTTGTAGCTGTGTGCTTGTGTTCAGCTCTAAGAAAAGTTAATACTTACAGAAAATAAAGTGTATATTATTTTATGTACACAATGAATAAGTAGGAAGCCCATGTTTGATAAAACGACTGAAACATCACATGGGGTAACCTCTTTTTCCTCATTTTTGCCATGATATTACTAATATGCAGCACTGTGTTCCTCCTTCCTCTCTCATGGCCCCAAAATGGTTGCCCTCCAACTAGGTACCAAACTTTGTTTCAAGATTAAGAAGGATTAAGAAAAAAATCTGATAGCACATAAGGATTTTGACTGGAAGGTATTTCTTTTTCATTCAGGGCAGTCCTGCCTCCACAGGGACTTCTCCATCTCACTGACCAGCGCTCTCTCAGATGGCCCTGTAAGCAATAGTGTGTGTGTGTCACAAATGGTCACCCAAGAATATCATTAAAAATGGCCATTTTTACCCGCACTGTATCACCACACCTGACACGATGACCATCACCCTTTTCACCATAATGCTTTATGAAAATCCCTCAAGTTTAGAATATGCTTAACTCAGATGCACAAGAATTTTATTATGTGTGCAAGCAGAATGCTTCCTTTGAGGTAGGCAAGTAAAGATCTTCAACCCTGCACATACGTTATTTAGGAGTTTAGGGAAAATTTATTGGAGAGGAACAATATTCCTTTTCCATTCAAGATTATTTTACCTAGTTTTATTTGCCTAGGTAAATAACTGACAGAGACAGATTACAGGAGAAAGCAATGCCAATGTCTAGTAACATGCACCCCAAACCCAGTAATGAACATGAGACCCATAAAAATAACCAATGTAGATAGTTTTCACGATTTATTAGGAAAAAGAAGAGGTAATACATCTGTGAGAATTTGACAGCATAAAGAAAACTCCTGTTTGGGCCTTCACTTAGTATGGAATTTTGAGTGGAATTTAGGTAGTGGTAGTGAAGTAGTGAAGAGTGACAAGTTTCTTCATGTAAGCTTTTTCTTTCTCTCTGTGTGCAGGAAAGGTATCCATTGCACAGGAGACTGATTTCCTGCTTTCTGGACACAAATGGTAGTCAGGATGTTCTTTTTGTATTGGCTAATTCCTAAGTACCTTTTATTTCAAAATAATCAATATGGCAAAGGGGCACATTTTAGGGCAGCCTGCCATTGTCCTCTGTACAAACTTAGGAAGATAGAACTGGTAATCAATCACAGCACAGAGATCAGAAGCCTAGAACCCTCACCTTCCACAGCTCCACACAGATTCACCTTCTGAAGACTTTCTAGGTCTGTCCCCACTCTGGGCTATCCCTTCACTGAACAGATAGAAGGAGATCAAAATTTTCTTTGGCTACCTATTCCCAGTCTCAATGGTAGGTGTTCACTCTTTGCCAGAACCCAACACCAGATACTGGCGCACAGAGATACGTATGTCTGAGTTCCTAAATGTCTGTCTTTGTCATTCAAGTCAATGCTGCTTTTGTGGGCTTACTCAGGACCTTGTTTTCATTTATGAACATCCCTTTGTTGCTGGGGGTTAAAACAGTAAATATCCATATTCATGGTGAAATGGTCATCTGAAACTGGTTTCGCTTCACCAGCACCTTTGGTGTTGAGCCAAAAAACACCGCCAAGACAAAAGTAAGAAATAAGAAAAAGACAGGTTTTACTTTATGAAGAGAACACCAGGGACATTTCCCAAAACTAGCTCCCCAAACAACAAAACTAGGTGAGTTTTAAGCTAATGGCATATGTATATTCATCAAGGAGCCTGGAAAAGCCCATCTCAGAGTGAAATCCACCAAAATGTCACCCTAAATTGACACAGTCCAGGTCCCAGTTGATTGAAGTCAAAGGACCAGTAATGGTGGCCATAATCATTTCTCCGGCTCCTTTATTCTGTTATCTGTGTGCACAAGGGGGTTTAATTCCCACAACAGCTACTAGAGAATCACTGTTAAGACAATCTACTTGGGAAAAAAGAAAAAGGATAATCTTTACTTTGGAAACAGCAATGCCCAGTTTTATCAAGATTAATGGTCTCTGATATGGTTAGACTATCTCCTGGGCTTGTGGTGGTGGCTGTTGGTATTTACATACTTTTGCTGCCTTAAAACCATGAACTACTGATGTCTCTCTGTAATTCTGACATATTCCAGAACATTCTTCAAAGAGGTGCTTGGGTAAGTAGTGCTGGCAGAGATCACAAACAGGCATAGATCATAAAATGGCTGGGGGCCTAAAGTGACTTCTCTTATGTGAAGAAATCTTTGTCTCTTCTCCCTTTTTCTGTGGACCCTTAACCTTATTAACCTACAAAACCTTTACCATAATGAAGCACATGAACATATCCAAAACTCCATATAGTTAAGCTTTTCGTATGCTGATTACGCTTTATTTAGATGCATTCTGGCAAATTTCCAGGGTAAAATACACCACTAGAGTCAGTGTGCTGCCCAACGAAACACCAGTATTTCTTCATCCTAAGTAAGTGCTGTTATATTTATGGATTTTTTTTTAAGATTTTATTTATTTATTTGACAGATCAGAAGTAGGCAGAGAGGCAGGCAGAGAGAGAGGTGGAAGCAGGCTCCCTGCTGAGCAGAGAGCCCCATGTGGGGCTCGATTCCAGGACCCTGAGATCATGACCTGAGCCAAAAGCAGAGGCTTTAACCCACTGAGCCACCCAGGCACCCCATATTTATGGATTTTTTTTTAAAAAAAGATTTATTTATTTCAGAGAGAGAGAAAAAGAGAGTGAGCAAGGGGAGCGGCAGAGGGAGAGAAAGAGAGCCCACTCTCCACTGAGTACAGCACCCAGCACGGGCATCAACTGCAGGACCCTGAGATCTTGACCTAGACGGATATCAAGAACTGGCTGCCCGACCTACTGGGCCGCCCAGTTGTCCTGAGTGTTGTTATATTTAACATTAAAAATAAAAACTGCCAGGGATGTCTGAGTGTCAGTCAGTTGGTTGTCTGACGATTTTGGCTCACAACGTGATCTCTGGGTGAGGAGACTGAGCCCTTCAATGGCTCTTCGATGAGCACGGAGCCTGCTAAAGATTCCCTCTACTGCTCTCTCTCTACCCCTCCACACCTCGCTTTTGCTCTTGGTCTCTCCAAAAATAAGGAAATAAATAAAAGAATAAATAAAAATGGCCAGTTATTTTATCGACAAAACGATGGGTTTATTTAGGAATAACAGTATCAAATTAGGGACATACAAGCTACAGCAAAATGATAGGCAAGTCTAGGAAACAAAGAAGAGGGACGCTTTTACTGAGGCAAGAAGGAGGGGGAAGTTGAGAACTCTGTTATAACTCTGTTATACACAAAAAGACAGATAGAGATCACAAGTAGGCAGAGAGGAAGGCAGAGAGAGAGAGAGAGAGGAGGAAGCAGGCTACCTGCTGAGCAGAGGGTCCAATATGGGGCTCAATCCCAGGACCCTGGGAGTAAAATGGTAGTATGAAGGTTGGTGGTTTCTCAGTGGTTGAGTATTGCCTGGGAGAGATAAGAAAAGCATCTCTTCCTCTGGCAGGAACAGTATAGTCTATGTCCAAGGTCAAGTTTGCATTATGTCAAGACCTTCCCTTCCTATTGGAGCTGCAATGACTATGAGTCATAGGGCTTGAGAGCTCCCCCTGCTGACACCTCCGGACTCCATTTTAGTGAGGGTTCCCATTAATTTCACATGTCCTGGCAACCAACATTTCAAAATTTCCTTCACTGCCAGTTGCTGGCGACAAACCGTGTAATCTTCACATTGATGATTTCATTTTTTTAAAATTGCATGTGATTTCATACAATATTTCTTTTTTCCGTGTGTGAATTATTTAATTCAACAAAATATCCTACAGATTGTATGGGCCAAGCACAAGCCACCCCATGATGGGCCACTTTGGCAGAAAGATTATTTATCTTGAGTGAAAAAGCAATCAAAATCCAACAGATTCAGGAAAAGTCTTTTCCACCCCACCTCACTGACTAAAAAGAATTTAGATAAAGAAGCTGCCTCAGGTTGAGAGCTATCAACATGCCGAACTACATTATGATATATATGATGTATGAGAGACAGAAAGGAACGTAAGAAGACCTGTTTGAGCCAAGTTCTCTATGTTCTATTTTTTTTTTTTGAGTGGCCCAGAGAATAATATTTTACTAAATATTTACTTATTTTCTTCTTCCTGAGAATTATATCTCTTCCCTTGGAATTCTTAGACTTCTCCCTTCTTCCTTTCTTCTGCTTTTCTCCTCAAAGATATATGTACCTTACTATGCCAGTCTTTGAAACTTTCACATCTCTGTGGATTCTCCATACGTATGGTTTAAATTTGATTTTCTCCTGTTTATCTCATGCCAATTTGTTCTTAGTCAACAACGAGAACTTCCTCATACATTCCAGTTCATGCTTTCGTAATATATATTCTTCTAACTTACATTTAGCTCCGATTTTATACACTTAATTTTTTTTTGTTTTATCTTGTGAATTTTTTTTTTTAAAGATTTTATTTATTTATTTGACAGAGATCACAAGTAGGGAGAGAGGCAGGCAGAGAGAGAGAAGGAAGCAGGCTCCCTGCCGAGCAGAGAGCCCGATGCGGGGCTCGATCCCAGGACCCTGGGATCATGACCTGAGCCGAAAGCAGAGGCTTTAACCCACTGAGCCACCCAGGCGCCCCTATCTTGTGAATTTTTTAAAAGATTTTTTATTTATTTATTTGACACAGAGAGAGAGAGGGAACATAGGCAGGGGGAGTGGGAGAGGGAGAAGCAGGCAGCCTGATGCGGGGCTTGATCCCAGGACCCCAGGATCATGACCTGAGTTAAAGGCAAATGCTTAACGACTGAACCACCCTGGTGCCCCTAAGCTTAATGTTAAAAAAGAAAAAGAAACAAAAAGGCAGGGTCCAGCATCTACATTCTTTTTTTTTTTTTTTAAGGGTTTTTTGTTTTGTTAAGATTTTAATTATTTGGGTGCCTAGGGGGCTCAGTGGGTTGAGCTGCTGCCTTCGGCTCAGGTCATGATCTCAGGGTCCTGGGATCGAGTCCCACATCGGCCTCTCTGCTCAGCGGGGAGCCTGCTTCCTCCCCTCTCTCTCTGCCTGCCTCTTTGCCTACTTGTGATCTCTCTCTGTCAAATAAATAAATAAAATTTAAAAATAAAAGATTTTAATTATTTATTTGACAGAGAGAGATCACAAGTAGGCAGAGAGGAGGGCAGAGAGAGAGAGAGGAGGAAGCAGGTTCCCTGCTGAGCAGAGGGTCCAATAATGGGGCTCGATCCCAGGACCCTGGGAACATGACCGGAGCTGAAGGCAGAGGCTTATTAACCCACTGAGCCACCCAGGTGCCCCGAGCATCTACATTTTCAGGGAAAATAGAGGACATCTAGCACCAACCACTCAAGTTTTATGAGGATTAACCCACCTACATGTTCCCGAGGTCCCAGCACAGCCCCAAGGATCCTATGTCTGTGCGCAGGTAAAAGCACAGCATGTGCAGCCATTAATAATGTGTCTGTGTTGTTTCCAAACACAAACTTCCCAGGCTATAGCTACTCCAAGCACTGCTGGTACATCTATCTAATTCATTCACCTCTGCTCTCTACCTGAAGCTTTGACTAACTGCAGGTTCTTGAGATCAACAGACCTCTGAGGTAGGGGAAACCAGGAACCCAATGATCCTGGAAGATCAAGCATCAGCATGCTAGGGAGGAGCCTGTCCTGCGTCCAGTGAGTCTCCTTGAGACTGGACTGACAATGATGAAGCCCTGGAGCACTGCTTCCCCTGCATGTCATGCTCACTACTTCTCTGTCTTCTCTGCCTGCCCCTGAAGCCCTTCCTGCTTGGTTTGTGACTATGTACATTGTCTCTGGACGTGAATCCACCATGTTCCCCATCTGCCAAACTCCCGAACAAAGCACATTTTCCTTTCCAACCATGGAAAATTAGGCATGGGATGTCTCACTAAAATGGAGTCAGAGGTTTTAGGCAGGAAGAGCTCTCTTGCCGTACCACTGGAAGCCAGTTGCAGACCCAACAGAGAGATGCACTTGTGGGTGTCTGGGTGGCTCAGTGGGTTAAGCCTCTGCCTTCAACTCAGGTCATGATCTCAGGGTCCTGGGATCGAGCCCCACATCAGGGGGCTCAGGAGGGAGTCTGCTTCCCCCTCTCTTTCTGCCTGCCTCTCTGCCTACTTGTGATCTCTCTGTCAAATAAATAAATAAATAAAATCTTTTTAAAAAAAGAAAGAGGGGCGCCTGCATGGCTCAGTGGGTTAAAGCCTCTGCCTTCGGCTCAGGTCATGATCCCAGGGTCCTGGGATGGAGGCCCACATCGGGCTCTGCTCAGTGGGGAGCCTGCTTCCTCCTCTCTCTCTGCCTGCCTCTCTGCCTACTCTCTCTCTGTGAAATAAATAAAAAATCTTTAAAATAAAATAAAATAAAAAGAAAGGAAGAAAGAAAGAGATGCAATTGATCTTACGTGGACTTGATCTTGCTCCAGGATACTCCTCCTCTGTTGCAGTGTAAGGAAGAGATGCTTTTTTTTCTTTCTTTCCTACTTCCTTTCTTCCCTCCCTCTGTCCCCCTGTCCCATCTTTCTTTCTTTCTTACTTATATTTTATTTATTTATTTGAGAGAGAGAGAGAGAGAACACAAGCAGAGGGAGCAGCAGGCACAGAGAAACAGAGAAACAGGCTTACTGCTGAGCAGAGAGCCCAGTGTGGGGCTTGATCCCAGGACCCCAGGATCATGACCTGAGCCAAAGGCAAATGTCCAACCAACTGAGCCACCCAAGTGCTGCAGGAAGAGATGTCTTTCTTATGTATAAAAAATACCTTCTCTTTTCATGGGGTTTTATATATAAATGGACTGAATTAACAAGAAGTAGTTTACTTATTTTTTTAAAGATTTGTTTATTTATTTATTTATTTGAGAGAGGGAGAGAGAGATCACAAGTAGGCAGAGAGGCAGACAGAGAGAGAGGGGAAAGCAGGCTCCCCGCTGAGCAGAGAGCCTGATGTGGGGCTCGATCTCAGGATCCTGAGATCATGATGTGAGCCCAAGGCAGAGGCTTAACCCACTGGGCCACTCAGGTGCCCCAATAAGAAGTAATTTAGAACTTCAATGTCCAGAACAGGATTCTTTGATCTTTCCAAAGTTACTTTTCTCAAAGATGAGTTCGACAAACATGGTTCTAAAATTGACAAAACTGAATGGGATTCCTATTTTAATTGGTATTTTGAGGGTTCCAAACCCTATCAGGAACATGATATCGCCTCATACCAACAATGCAATTTTTCAACTGAATAAGGTAAGCAAATAATTACAAACACAGAAGAGGGCTTTTGAGGCCTATGCCTCCCCTCCCCCACCTTTATCAAGAGTCACTAGGAAGCCACCCTGTGCTCAGGCCCCATGTCCAAAACCATCTTCCTTTGTGCTCTCCCTTCTTCATCTCCACTCTCATTCTATTCTTTTGTTGCACCTTCTTCTTCCTCTGAAGCTCCCTCTGCTACCTCCTCTCCTGAACCTATTAAAATCTGCCCCCTTAAAGTTAAGTCTTCTGAAGATCTAAGTGAATACAATGTTTATGTTCCCTGGAATAAAGATGAACTTTGAGCAATAAAGAGTTCCCTAAAGTGAATGAGCATCTCCATAGGTTTGCTGAAGAATTTAACATATCAATTCAAGTTCCCAAGATGGTTTTTCAGATTTACATCAATGGGTCCACATGATTATGGCGAGGGCCAGGCTAAACACTAGATGAAACTAACCCAACGGAAACATCATGAACAGGATCTAAAGAAACAGACCCCTAAGTTTTGGCAAGATGCTTGAAAACTTGCTAGAGGACGCCAACAATCAATTATACTGCATTTCTGAATCCAGTGGATCAGAACAAAATTCAGGCTTGTATACAAGAGGCAGATGAATCCCTTCATAAGGGTTAGAATCAACTATAATTCGTCTTTAAAGATGGATTCAGCCAGGGCACTTGGGTGGCTCCAGTGGCTTCGTGTCTGATTCCTGATTTTGCTCACGTCCTGATCTCAGGGTTCTGAGACGGAGCCCTACTTCAGGCTCAGCATAGAATCTGTTTGAGATCCTCTCTCTCCTCCCTCTGCCCAACCCCTGCTTCTGCTCCAAATAAATAAATAAATAAGTACATATCTTTAACGATGGATTCTGTCAATGGTCCTGGAAGTAGAGTCTCCCCTAGAAGCTGCAGAGAAAATCCTAGGCCTTGTGAAACCTTGATTTTGACCTTACAGGACTATAAACAGAATACATGGTAAGCCCACTGAAATTCAAATATATAATCAGCAGAGCATCCTTTTTTAGCTCCTAAATGTGTGGAAATTTGATACAGTGGAGACAGAACATAACATAGACATAACATTAAATATTTTGTACATTTAATAAACTGAGGGTTGCTGGGGGAGAGGGGGGAGGGATAGCGTGACTAGGTGATAGACATTGGGGAGGGTATGTGCTATGGTGAGTGCTGTCAACTGTTTAAGACTGATGATTCACAGACCTGTACCCCTGAAGCAAATAATGTAATTTTTTTTAAAAAAAGGAAAAATAATTAACATGAAGGGCTTCTGGTGGCTCAGTCATGAAGTGTCTGCCTTTGGCTCAGGTCATGATTCCATGGTCCGGGGATTGAGCCCGGCATTGGGCTCCCTGCTCAGCGGGAAGCCCACTTCTCCCTCTTCCACTCCCCCTGCTGGTATTCCCTCTCCTGTCTGTCAAATAAATAAAATCTTTAAAAAAAAATTTTTTTTACAATTAAATAAAATAAAAATCCTCACTCATTGCCCCCAGTAACAGTTTAATATTCAGTCATAAAAGCTCATCAGTTTGAAGTGTATCCTCGTTCTTATGCAATTTCAGAGGGTATGTGAAGTTCCATTTGATATTGTGTAACACACCTACAAACTAAAATATTTTGCATTAGCTTTAATGTTTGCATAAAAATATTGTCATATCAAACTTACTGTCAATAAAACTGCTTTTCCTAACCAATGCTACATGAAGGCAGTATCTTCACAGTACTAGAAATGGATTTACTGCAATTCTTACACATATCCCGCTGTGGTTTTAAATGTAACACGCTTGTTGAAATGCCTCCTTGTTGACACACAAATGTATCTGTCTCCTACCACGCACATCATGAAATTTGGATCTTTGATTTGTACACATGTAACTGACTGGGTGGTTTGGGGACATAAAATTGTTGCACCATCATGACTGTGCGTTCTTATAATGAGGGGACAATTGCTGAACTACCCTTGCAAATGGACAATAAAAACCAGACACAAACACACAAAAACACATGATATCCTGCCAACTGTGTTTCCACTGTTAAAACAATTAAACAGAGAAGCCACAGATTCAGTTGGCTTTAAGGTCTCAGAAGCCTCTGTAAGCAAACCACAACTTAATTCGCAATCAATGCAATGGAAAGGGAGAAAATCAACTTAAGAACAAACAATTGGAGTCAAGAAGGCCTTCCGAAAATAAGGCAACAGCGTGGGGTATAGCCAATCACATACCACCTCCCCACCACCTCTCCATAAAACCCTCACTGCTACCTCCTACAGGTGGGGCAAGCGTAACCATTTGAAAAGACAAACCAACTGGCCAGATTTACTCTGGGAAATCTGAACGTATATCACCTCATCTCTGAAGATCACACAGTACCTACCACCAGTCACTTCGACCAGTTTCTCTCAAGTGGCCTAAACTCCTGACCCACGTTGCAGGCCAGCAGAAGACAGTGCGACAGGTTTCTCAACAGCCCACTTTTGTACATGCACACAACACACCAATGCAATTCTGCCCTCACTTCCCCAAGCCTTCACCCTTGGCAATGGCTTCCCAGAGCGCCTGCGCAGGTACAGTCGCCCAATAAGGGCTGCATACGCGCACAGAGGGTTTGTGGTACACACTGCTTCTCTATGGGCCCCAATGTGCAGTTGTGTGCTCCTCCCTAACCAGCCGAGGGGGGTTTCCTGAATCTCATTTTAACCGAGCCCACATACCCAAGTTCAAGTTCAGGCAAGCTAGGACCGAGTGTATGGACAAACCAGTCCTCCTTCTGGCCAGTGTTGCTACTACACACCCAGTGTTTCTGCTGCCCTCTCCTGTTTACGTCTGTGCACACTGAAAACAGAGGTGAACCCCTCAAGGTCCTGAGTCTGTCACCTGCCACAGTGCAGAGGATCCCAGAAGAGACGGGGATCAGGGACTGGACAACCAGGATCACCTGTGCAACATGAATGCAAGTGGCGCGCGTCAATCCCATCAGCAGACCTTCTGACACCCCCGGATTCCCCTTACATATTTGGTCCTAACATTATGTGGACAGGGCTCAGGGCCCAGAAATTTTGTCGGGCATAGTCCCTCTGCCTAAATGGGGATTACAGAGACTAACAGAGAACTGTCCGTTAAGATTCCGTGGAAAATAACCTCAGACCACAAAATTGCCCTCCACAGCTCCACTGTCGGTCCCCGTGCCTCCCTTCTCAGAACAGCTCAGAGAACACAGTTCCTGGCAGCCCCACGTGGGTGGCCCCAACTGGCATTCACATTTTCCTGAGGCTCAGACTCAGACAAAGCACAGCAAAAACTTAAAATTTGGTGAGGAAGTTTCACCTTTCTGGTTAAAACACTGTTTCCAGGGGTGCCTGGGTGGCTCAGTGGGTTAAGCCTCTGCCTTCTGCTTGGGTCATGATCTCAGGGTCCTGGGATCAAGCCCCATGTTGGGCTCTCTGCTCAGCAGGGAGCCTGCTCCACAACCCTGCCCCCACCTGCTCCCCCCGCCCCCGCCTGCCTCTCTGCCTACTTGTGATCTCTGTCAAATAAATGTATAAAATCTTTAAAAAAAAAAAAAAAAAAACCTGCTTCCAAGGTAACACATAGCATCCCACCTTCCATTCCTGGCATGTCCACTCATAGTCCACACATTAAAATGAACTAAATACATAAATGCAAATGATTGACATATCAAATTTCATTCAGAGCTTCTAATCCACCCTTCCTTCCTGTCTCTCAGACTGCTCTCATATCTACGTGTCATCACACCCAACATTATTTTTAAGGTTAATGATCATGAAAAAGAAGAGAAAGAGTCTCTACTCCCAAGAAGGCACGCCCAGCACCCAAATCCCTCTGGAAAGAGTGATCATATAGTATCCAATTCCCAGGGCTTTAGAACGATCAACATGCATATTCTAAGATTCCCAGCACAGTGCCCTGGGCCCAGTGCATCCTTTAGTCACACACCCAGACATCCTATACCTGGAGCACGTAGTAGCTGCTCAATAAACATTCCTTTCATTAATGAGTACATACTATTCATATAAAACAACCTTGTGCAGACAACACAACCTTATCTAGTCCCTTTCTAACTTGTATGGGATGAGCAGAAAAGGTCATCTTTCCAGAAGCTGTTAGTAGTCATCACTGAGAAAGACAGTATTTGTGTTGAGAGAGAACAGTTTGGAATAAGGGACTCACATGTGCTCTTCTGCTTTCTCTAACATAATGCTAGTGGACATGAAGTCTGGGGACAGCAACCTCAATGACTAGAAGACACACACTAATGGGCTTCATCCACTTCTAGGGAGTCCTGATATCAGAGTATGGGGCCCCAGAATCTATTTTTAATGGGAACCTCAAATGGTTTGTAGATACATGCAATTCTGACAAGCAATGGTTGAAAAGTCATTCTCAGTTGTGCCCTCATGTTGGGATCTCCTGTGTAGGTTTTAAAACTACCATGTCTAGTGTCCCAACCACAAAGATTCTGTCATCTAGTCCTTGATAGGGCCTAGCATCAATTAGGTCTTAGTGAAGTGCCACAACATGTTCTACTGTGAGGCCAATGTAAACACTGCGGCTCCCAGGTACATTTCTGAGGACAGAACACAGAGTCTGGTCAATGGGGAAGCCTCCATACAGAGGGCTACTCTATTTAAAATTTCATAAGGGAGGGTCAGTCTCCCCAACATTCCTGATTTTGTACCAGACTTTGTGTGTGCCTGCCAGAGACAAATGCACCCAAAAAGTTAGAAGTAAATCACACTGGGGCCTTCACTTTGAAACTACCTATGCATACAGATTTTCACATGCTTCCACAAACAATGGAATAGAAATCAGATCACATAAACCCTTAGTGGCCATGGGGAGATTTTTGGATTTCCCTGTGAATGCCACGGAAGACACCAGAACAGGAGGTAAGTCCTTCAAGGATGTAGGAGCATGTGAAGAGTGAGATGAGAGCTATCCCTCTGTGACCACAAGAGAATTAAAACTTCCAGACTCCTCCCATTCAAGCAGAGTATCTCAAACCACATTTTAAGCTCAAGTTTTCTCTTTTGAGCTTTGGCCCCCACCTGTATCATCTGCTTCATTCATCCCCACCTACCTGAGTGTGTGGCTACTGTCTCCTTTCTCTTCATGCGCTGGGGCTCTTTACTTTTCCAGAGAAGATGACCAGATCCAGACTACAGACAGCAAGACCTATTGACAAGAAAAAGAAGCATGACTCTTCCTGGAGAATCTACAATTTCAAATCCAGCACTATGCTCAATAGGGAAGAGAGCACATTACAGAAGGCTGTAGAAATTTACTTCTCCAAACACTGTTTCCTGATGGACTCTTTAGAATACTTAGGAAGCATTTTCAATGTTCAGCTCCTTAACACCACTACCAAGTACTGCTGAATCAGAAATAAAGACTATATATTTGATTTTAATATGTGAGCAACAATATTTTATGCCAGTTGGTTTCTAGAATTATCCCTACTCTAGAGTAAAGTTTACAGATAACCTCAGGGAATGGTAAGGCTGAATCAAAATAAAACATCATGAATACTTCCTTCCTCACACAAACAAACCTTATTATTTCAAGGAAATAATCAGGCATTTATCATTTGTGCTTACACAACAGAATTTTAAGACATTTGAATATCTGTGACACTGTGCAGAATTAAATGGAAACTCATGAAACCAAAGACCATTTAGTACCTTTATTTGCAAAAACCAAGATCTCCTCCTGTAAAGAAAAGTCACAGCCCACATTTTCCAGGGGAATGTAGCAGAGAGACCCTGAACCAAGTGAACAAAGTTAATATCAGATGAAACAAGACAAATTGGGATCAGTGGCCTGATGCATGTAGGACTCCTCACTGTTGTGATAAAGTTTACAAAACAAAGAATTGTATTATGATTCTAATCATGAAAACATAGCAGTTTTATGAAATTTCAAGTCAGAGATAGCTCCCGCATCCTGTAATCTTTCATGTATTTCAAATACTAAGTTTTGTTAAAGCAACCTAGACAGCGAGGCTTTCTTTTTCGGGACATTGACTTATTTTGGGCCTGATAGCCATCTGGATTATCCATTCACGTTCATTCAGTTTATACAGACTCAGGTCACACCCAGGCAGAATCTAAATAGTAAGTATTTCCTCCTTCATTGGGATTCCTGACAAATCTCCAGTGAGGATCATGGGTATCAACATAGCCCCATGTTGATCTGTCCCAGAGGGAATATTTTCAATAGTTGCAGGTCATGAATTCATGGACGGGATTCATGTAGCACAGAAAGCCCAGTTGGAGAGAATGGAGAGACAGCCCCAGGAAAGGACTATCCTGAAGGGTTGACTTTGACTATCCTTAAATGGATACATAGTCGTCCAAAAACCTACTGGCTCCGCAGGACAACCAGAACTAGAAAAGTGAATGCTTGCCAGTTCTAAATAGACTGCCTTTCAGTAAGAAAGGAAGGCACCGTTCCTGAGCTCATCAGGATAAGATTTACCTGAGAAGCAGCCATTTCTTGCTCTCCCTTCTGGGCTACGTGTCTTTCTCAGGTGATATGTGAAGAAAGGCCTTGGCACAGCCTCTTCACCCACTATCAGCAGCTCAAGGCACAAGGATCTCGAAATGCACAAAAAGCAGCTCTCTCCTTTGTCACAGAAAAGATTCAGAAAAAAAAGAGCTTTCACTTGGACATTTGCATGTGTGCTTCTCCTTCCTTGGTTTCAGATGTCCTCGCCTCCCACAGACAGCCACAAATCCTGCCACAGCACAGGGAGCATGGGCTGCCCTGACCTGCTGTTTCCAACTGCAGACTGAACAGACTGTTACCTTGTCCCCAGACCACAACGGTGAAGGTCAGGGTAAATGGATCTGGCCAACTGAGCACCTGCTCACTGCTTTTAACTGTGGCAAAGTGGATATTGTTGCCATTAATAACCCATTTATTGATCCAAACTACATGGTCTACATATTCAGTATGAATCCACCCACGGCAAATTTCACGGCATAGTCAAGGCTGAGAACAGGAAACTTGTCATCAATGGAATCCCCATTTCCACCTCCCAGGTGTGAGCTCCCACCAACATCAAACGGGGCGATGCTGGTGCTCAGTATGTCGCTGCGTCCATCGGGGTCTTCACCACCGTGGAGATGGCCAGGGTTTACTTGAATGGTGGGTCCAAGTGGGTCATCATCTCTGCCCCCTCTGCCCCATGTTTGTGATAGGCATGAACCATGAGGAATATGACAACTCCTTCAAGATTGTCAGCAATGCCTCCTGCACCACAGCTTGGCCCCTCTGGCAAAGGTCATCCATGACAACTTTGGCATCACAGAGGGACTCAAGGACCACAGGTCATGCCACCAAAGCTATCCAGACGACCATGGACCACCTCTCTGGGAAGTTGTGGCTTGATGGCTGAAGGGTTGCCCAGTAAATTATCCCTGGTTCTACCAGCATTGCAAGGACATCTTTGCGAAGAATGGGAAGCACACTGGCATGGGTTCAGTGTCCCCACCCCAATGTGTCATCTAACCTGCCACCCGGACAAAGTTGCAAAATATGACGACATCAAGAAGGTGGTGAAGTAGGCATCAGGTGGCCCTGTCAAGGGCATCCTCAGCTACACTGAGCACCAAGTCTTCTCCTGTGACATTCACAGGGACACCCACTCTTCTACCTTTGATTCTGGGGCTGGCATTGCTCCCAATGATCAGTTTGTGAAGCTCATTTCCTGGTATGACAATGAACTTGTCTACAGTGACTGCAGCCAAACCTCATGGTCCACATGGCCTCCAAGAACTAAGAGCCCCTGGACCACCAGCCTGAACAAGAGCAAGAGGAAGGGAGAGGCAGCCAGGCAGTGCTTGCCCTCGAGTCATCCTCCAACACACTGAGAATCTCCTGACCTCCAGTTACCATCGCAGACCCCCTGAAACGGGGGGTTGGTCGGGGGAGTGGGACTCAGGGATCCCTACCTTATCATGTACCAGAATAAAGAATACTGTAACCACAGGGGGAAAAAAAGTTTTTATATGGGGCACCTGGGTGGCTCAGTGGGTTAAAGCCTCTGCTTTTGGCTCAGGTCATGATCCCAGGGTCCTGGGATTGAGCCCCATATCGGGCTCTCTGCTCAGCGGGGAGCCTGCTTCCTCCTCTCTCTCTGCCTACTTGTGATCTCTGTCTGTCAAATAAATAAATAAAATATTTTTAAAAAAAGTTTTTATATGTTAATGAAATATGGATGAATGGAAAAATACAGAAAGGAAGGATAGATCAGTAGTTCAGGGAGTTTTCATTCTTGAATTCACATTTTAGGATAGAAATTGTTTGACTTTATAAGTAAATGCCAGTTTTCCTGTACTTTATCCACACTCATCAATGGTGTATGATCATATTAATTCCTCCACATTGGTGTTAACAATTTTATTTTTTGCTCAAATTTAGTCATTCTAGAAATAGTGTCATTTCCTTGTAGTTTTTCTGTTTTCTAGGAGTGGTTAAAGAAAATAGGACATATATGCACTATATATTTAAGATATAGAATACATATATGTATCATATGTAATACATAAGACATATGTATGCAACTTTCAGTCTTAAAAAGGAAGAAAGACATCTTCCCATTTTAGACAAAGCAGGTGAGCCTGGAGGACATTATTGTGAGTGGAACAAGCCACACAAAGCAGGAGATACTGCTTTGTCTCAATTGTATCTGGAATCTAATAAAGTTGAACTCCTAAAAGCAGAGTAAAAGTATGATTGCAGGACATGGCTGAGGGTGAAGTGGGAGATGTTGGTCAAATGGTACAAAATTTCAGTTACGCAGGATGAATAAATTCTGGAGCTCTAACGCGTGGAACGGTGACTGCAGATGGTTCTGGATCTATTATTATACTTGATATTTCTAAGAGAATATATCTGCAATGTTCTCAAAAAAAATTAAAGAGTCAGGGCGCCTGGGTGGCTCAGTGGGTTAAAGCCTCTACCTTTGGCTCGAGTCATGATCCCAGGGTCCTGGCATTGAGTCCCACATCGGGCTCTCTGCTTAGTGGAAAGCCTGCTTCCTCCTCTCTCTCTGCCTACCTCTCTGCCTACTTGTGATCTCTCTCTCTCTGTCAAATAAAAAAATAAATAAAAATCTTTAAAAAAAAATTTAAAGAATCAGAAAACAAAAAACCCTAGCTCTATGAGGAGATAATGTTAATGAGCTAGACTGTTTTAATCATGTCATAATGTACACACAGATTGATGTTTTGTTACTTGAGCAATTACTGAATCTACAGGAATGGAAAACAAGGTTCTACGTGAAAGGCCAGCGAAGCACACGATTTAATAATAAAAAAACAGAGGGTGCCTGGGTGGCTCAGTGGGTTAAAGCCTCTGCCTTCAGTTCAGGTCATGATCCGAGGGTCCTGGGATAGAGCCCTGCATCAGGCTCTCTGCTAAATGAGGAGCCTGCTTCCTCCTCTCTCTCTCTGCCTGCCTCTCTCCCTACTTGTGATCTGTCAAATAAATAAATAAATAAATAAATAAAGATCTAAAAATAATAATAATAAAAAACAGAAATGAAGGCACCAAAATACATAGTCCTTTGGCCCCATTTATCGGAGTCTGGGTTTTGTGAATTGTGAGCACCAGCTCTGGAGAGATCAAAGGAAGAGCCCCCAGAATCTGATTTCCTTTAAGCTGTCCTGGGAAGGAAGGACATCTGGAGTCAGGCCAGACCTGCACAGCCTCAGCAGGGAGCGGATCTGGTTTGGGCTAGGGAGAGAGAAGGCTGGAGGCTGTGATCTCCCTGCCTCTGGGGTGCGTCAAGGCCTGTCATTCCCAAGCCCTCCCAAAGAAATTCCACACCCAGAGTTCATATGGTTTGAATCTATTTAGTCTCATTCCTACTTCAGAAAATAAAACAAAAAGCAACTTAACATAAACACTTAGCATTTTCGGGGCAACTATATTAGAAAACTTTTTATTCTTTTTTTTTTTTTTAAGATTTTATTTATTTACTTGACAGAGAGAAATCACAAGTAGACTGAGAGGCAGGCAGAGAGAGAGAGCGCGGGAAGCAGGCTCCCTGCTGAGCAGAGAGCCGGACGCGGGACTCGATCCCAGGACCCTGGGATCATGACCCGAGCCGAAGGCAGCGGCTTAACCCACTGAGCCACCCAGGCGCCCCAGAAAACTTTTTATTCTTAACAAGAATGCAAAATAAATGCTACTGCTACTAAAATCTCTAGCCCATGGTTGGCCCATCAAAGGTGACACCAGAACTCACACCCCACCTGAAGCAAAGTGCCGCTGCTTCCTCACACTGACTCCACAATCCTGAATTCAACCATGCACCCATTTGCTCTGAAAATTTCTGGATGTTATGGGTCAGTCATGACCCTTCATTGGTTTTTTTAATGACTGACTGCCACCAAAACAATCAGTTTCTCTCTATTTGCATCTGGACACCTGCTCAATGCTCTTTAACCACAGAATGGACTCCCATCCGGGAACCACAATGGAAATTTCTTCTATGGAGGGAGGAGAGGAGCCTGGATGACTCATTCCTCTTTCTCTGAGATGGAAACATTTTCAAATTCTACAGTCTACATAGGACATCTCTATATGTTCCAAAGAGTCCCTGATACTGGAGAGTATGTCCCCAGTGAGACTGAGCTGATGCCCCCACATGCATCTAGGTAGGGGAAACCTTAGGCTGAGTCTGGGCCATCACATAGGGCATGGACCAGTCCCGGTGGGCAGTGTCCTCTCATGCAGGTGACGTATCCTGTCCCTGAGCAGGGATCCCTGAAGTAAGAAGCCTCAACTCTGTTTACATATGTTACAGGCAACTGTACTTGTGCTCATGATTCTAGATTTTTTGTGGGTCTTAATCTTTCACTGTTAAGGATCTTCCTCCCTGCTGAGGTTGCAGTAATGCAGGACCTAGTGTGGCAAGTTTTAAGCCTATGCTTTTGACAACTTAGAGATGTGGCGTTGATCACGAGGAGCGACAGTTTGTTGAAGGACAATTGAACACGTTAACCTTCTCTGTGGAACTGTCTTCAGAACCCCGTGACCAGGTGTGCGTTAGGAACACATGCTATCTTCTATTGAAAGATACATATTCAAATGTATTTTGAGTATCTCTGCTTTGTTTCAGGAGAAACTGCTTCATTCGTGATTGGACTCTGACCTTATTACCAAAGCCATCAGTACAACATGATTCTATGGATAATTACACAATTACAAAAGGATTCATTACGGAGCTATAATTGATTATTACTGACACAGATTCTCTGTTATTCACAATTTTACCTACAATGTGACTAGCTCGTAATTGTACATGACAGACACTCTGAGGCATGAATATATAAATGACTGACATGGAGAAAAACAGACTACATTTTCTCATGAGATGAGGAAGTTCTGTGACTACTCCAGGATACAGAGAAAAACCTGGACATACAGTGGTCATCACCCAAGAGAATAAAGGGGCTGACAGGTAGAAAACATGCACTGATCAAGGTCAAGTTGCTCACTTGCTACCAGGGAATCTAATGAAAAAGAGAAAAATTACTATGATGGCAGAGAGGGTATAAAAAGTTACAAAGGTGCTTTCCAGAACAAGCATGCTTGGGGTCGCAGCTGTCCTCTCAGAGAGGATCTAGGTATGATATTGTTCCTGTGAAGGTGTTGGCCTCTAGCCTTGTGCATGCACAGAGCAACAACCGTAATGAATCCTACACACAACGTCTGAGGTACATCTGAATGCTGCACAGATTATGTCTATGTGTTTATCACAAAATCTTGAACAGGTGCTAGTATCTATAGTCTTTATGCTGTATTTTATGTATTGATCTTCTTGTAACACACATACATAGTAACTGTGGTATTTGCCAGATCCTGTGAGTTCCAGCAGAGGATACTGGAAGGGCTAATACAATGTGAGACTTTTGTTCCTTAATATTTTGCTCACCTGGAGTTCTGGGACTGATGGTAGTGGCCTGAAGACAAGGACCCAGAGCTGCCAGGACACACCTCTAGACACTCTGTGAAACTAGAAATACGTCTGGATCCAACATCATGGACAAAATATTTCAAACTGAAAGCTGCCAAGGTGTCTGGGATAGCACCAAAAGGAAAGAACGGTCGTGGCTTCATTCAGATGACTGAGGAAAAGCCTCCCAAACCTGTCCTGTTTTCACTGCAGTAAAGGGAAATAAGGATGATGTAAGATGTAGAACTCCCTCAGGTTTCCAGGGAAAATCTGGACCAGGAAGATCATTCCCACTGTCAGATTCTTAGCTGCCATTTTCAGGGTTCAAATGTTTACTTTCTTTTTTTTTTTTTTTTTAAGATTTTATTTTATTTATTTGACTGAGAGAGACAGCGAGAGAGGAAACAACAGCGGGGGAAGTGGAAGAGGGAGAAGCAGGCTTCCTGCTGAGCAGGGAGCCCGATGCAGGACTCGATTCCAGGACCCTGAGACAACAACCAGAGCCGAGGGCAGATGCTTAACCAACTGAGCCCCCAGGTACCTCAAATATTTACGATCAAAAACGCAGAAAGCAGCATGGAAACAAGAGTTCTGGGCCCTATTTTCCATGAAAAATGAAATCCACAAAATTCACCAAGGTCTAAAGTAATTCTATAGTGTTTATGGTGTATGGCCCAGTTACTAATGCTTTATTTATCTTCATGATTTTATGAATAAGGGCTAATACTATTCCTTTCTTACCAATGTTACATAATAGAATACATAAATATTTGGTACAAAGCTCTGAAAACTCTTGTAAATTACTAAGTGGGAACAGCAGTAGGTGCATTTTTTTTTTCTATCGAAGGGACTCTGGGTGGGCTCCTGGTTGGGGAAGGGCCATGAAAAATACCAAGCCATAATGAGAATCCTGGAAGACTCAGCTTCACCTCCCCACTCCTCCTTAATCCAGAGGGGGAAGTGCTGCAAATGGAATTATGACTAGTTATGCATACATGAAGAAGGCTCCATAAAATCTCAATAGTATGGAGTTGGGAGTGATTACAGGCTGGTGAACACATTCACACAGGGAGGGTGACACACCCTAACTCCATGGGGACAAAAGCTCCTGATCATGGGACCCTCCCAGACCTCACACTATGTACTTCTTCCTCTGTATCCTTTATCATAGCCTTTATTTATTTTTTAAGATTTATTTATTTGGTTGAAAGAGAGCGAGTACATGGTGGGGAGGAGCAGAGAGAGGAGAGAAACTCAGGCAGACTCTACGCTGAATGCAGAGACCCAAACGAGGATCATTCTCAGGACACTGAGATCATGATCTGAGCTGAAACCAAGAGTCGGTGGCTTAACGGACTACACCACCCAGGTGCCCCTCTAGTAGCCTTTAATAAGCTGGCAAACGTGTTTCCCTTGAAGTCTGCAAGCCCCTCTAGCGAACTAACTGAACCCAAAGAAGACATTATTGGAATCTCTAAAATACATTCAGTCATTCACAAATATGGGTATTGGCTGAGCTTGTGAAAGTGTCTGTAAGTATGTGTGTAAGGCGGGAGGTCAGTCCCATGGAACTGACCTCTAACCCTAAACCTTATCTGTGGGACCTGAAGAAATCTCTGGGTAAAGTGTTCAAGTAAAGCTGTAAGACATCTACATGGTGTTGGAGACCTGCTATTAGTTGTGAGGAAAGCACCTCCACACTGCGTTGTGGCCAGAATTATCAGAAGTAGCTAAGAGGGACACAGAGCAGAGAAACACATTAGAGAAGAACTGGGTTTTTCCCTTCATAGAAAAGAAACAATAGGTTTTTTTTTCTTTATAACTGATAAAAATAGTTTAATTTTTTTAAAAAAGGATTAATGATCATCTAAATATTGATAGTCAACATTTGAACCTATAGCATCAAGAGGCAATCAGGTGGCCTTCCAGAAGACTTGTTCTTGGATTATCTCCTCTGCCAACCAAAGCTTCATCCAGAAATCTTTGCGCAGAGCAGCCTCCATGGTCTGAGACTTGAGAGTGTAAGTTCCAGCCCTGGACACACACATATACCCTGAATGGGTATTTAACTGTCCCCTGAAGACCAGGTACGCAGGTCCAACTTCCAGGGTTTAAACACAGAAGTCCAGCCTACCTGTGAGTTACTTTCACATCTGGAGAATCTAGACCAGAGTCCCCCTAAAACAATTCATGCCCATCTGTGTCTCTGACTGCGTTCTTCATGAGCTAATCATTTCATTAAAGATGACCACCACAGGGATGCCCTCATCATGTCATCCTCAAAGCAGGTCCCCAAACAGGCCTCAATGGCTATCACCTGAGAGCTGTACAAACAGAAAATTGGACAGTGGTGGTGTTTACAGCCAGCCCAGAAAGAATGAAATGGTTACATGGAAAGAGGCCTAGAAATCTGAGATTTTACAAGTGCTCCAGGTGGTTCTGATGTAAGATAAATCTGACAGCCTCTGTGTTAACTAAGTCAACGATCATTCCTGAATTATGCATCAATGGTCACTCTGAGATATTCTCTATGTTTGTGGTGATGTTACTTACGTAACACACACAACCTAGACATTTCTGGTATTCATAAATAAATAGGACTGTAACAGTCTGTCTTGGCTACCTCATCTTCCACATGTCCCTTCCTGCAGTGCCCTCCTCCAGCTTCCTGGGATCACCCACGAATACAATTCTCATCACATTCTCTCATCAAAATAATCGAATTTAGAATGCATTGGAATTTTCTCAAATATTTCATCAAATAAGAACGTGGTTTGATGACTGAGGGTGGGGCAAGCATGTGTGGCCATGAGAGAAGTGTTAGCATAATGTCTGCTGGTGAACAGCAGAGGGAAGAAACAGACCAACCAGACTACACCATAGTGTGGACGAGCCCTTTCATCAGACACGAGCATTCCCTACTCAACATGCACGGAGTACACGACATACGTCGTCTTTTCTAGAAGCACACATCTGCCTTTTCAGGGTACTGCGGACCACAAAGTAACAGCCACCCCAAATTCAGGATTATTCTTCACTTGGATCAGGGTTCAAGGTGCACATGACCTGCTACCCAGCTTCATGATATCAGTTTCCACAACTACCAGGAGTCCTCTTCCCTGCTCCCCACAGGATGGGCAGAAACGCAGCATGGGCCATGAATGAACATCTACCTTAAAAAGCAGGTGGACTGTTTGGGGCAGAAATGATCACTGCCTCTGACTGGTGAGCTGCCCCCCAACTAATCAGTGCCCCTCACACAGATCGCAAGGAATAACACTCGTCACAGGGCTCAAACGACGGAGTTTCCTGCTGGCTGTGCATCGGCTTCACTGAAATGTCATCCAGCGTTGGGTTAGATACCTAAGATTCTAGTGCCTGTGGACACTCGGCACACACCCTCCTGATCCTTCCAGTGTCAAGGCTTCTGTGTTTCCAACATCTACTCTACCATGTGCCATCTAAAGGGATGGCCACAGTGTTTGCATCTTGCAGCAAGCCCTCTCCTACCCCAGTGGTTTTTGGCCTAAAAAATATAGGAATCTCCAACAGCATCTGTCCTCAGTACTACACAGGAATTTATGAAATCAGGAAGACAGGATCTGATGTCTCTGGAGGCAGGGAAAAGGATGTATTAATAAGAAAATCACAAGGAGGGGATCCTAGATGGCTCAGTTCATTAGGCGTCTGACTTCAGCTCAGGTCACCATTTCAGAGTCCTGGGAGCAAGCGTGGTATGGAGCTTTGCTGAGCAGGAGTCTGCTTCTCCCTGTCCCTCTCCCTCGGCCCTTCCCCCAATTTGTGCTCTCCCTCTCTCTCTCAAATAAATAAAATCTTTAAAAAAAAAAAAAAGAAAATACATTTACAGTAGTGTATTATAAAAGTACGTATATTTAAGCGCACACACACAGTTCAATGCCATTGTGTTCAAGGTTCAACAATACTTTAGTAAAAGACTGTAGTCACAGTCTTTTTACCTATAACCTTGTTTAGTATGCAGTACGTGAAAGTTAGTGCAAGGATAACACATCACACAACACATCAGTGTTAACACACACACACACACACGCAATCAATCTCACTAATTAAATAGTAAGTTCAAACACAGTCCAAAGAAACCACTGCAAAATCACTGTATGACCCTTGATCAAAATACAGATTACCAGCATTCAACAACCAGTCTTTGTTCATCCTCCGCAAGGATCAGAGAGTTGCGGCCCTGTGGTTTTACTAGTAACACTCCAAATATGTGATCAAACTGTTTATGTTCTCAGTAAGGTTTCTGATCAACAGCAGTCTGCTAACAGTTAAATTTTGGTGCGTATACACACACACACACACACACACACACACACACTTTTTCCTTAGTTCTCTTATACCTAAATTACATCTTAAGTTTTGCATATTTACAACTTGCATTCCATGCATACCAAAGCCATGGGAATCTTTTTTGCTCAGGACACAGAGGGGAAAAAAAAATGAACAAAGAATGACACAGAATAAATTTTTTTTTTTTAATATTTTATTTATTTATTTGACAGTGAGAGATCACAAGTAGGCAGAGAGGCGGGCAGAGAGAGAGGAAGGGAAGCAGGCTACCTGCTGAGCAGAAAGCCCGATGTGGGGCTTGATCCCAGGACCCTGAGATCATGACCTGAACCGAAGGCAGCGGCTCAACCCACTGAGCCACCCAGGCGCCCCCAGAATAAAATTTTTAAATGGTGATTGAGAATTCAGAAAAATGTATTTCTAGTAACTTAGTTATATTGGCATTTGTAAAATACAGTCCCTGGGCCTTGTGTGGGTAGCCAAGTTTCAATAAAAGGACACCAAAGAAAATGGAATAAGCCAAGTTCATCGCTCATAGATCCTAAAGGATGCACACAATATGCCTTGAAAAGTACATGACGGAGTCAAGGAGGAGTGCAAGGAGAGAAAGCAGCAGGAACTGGGGCAGATGCCTTTATTAGGGCCCATGGTTGGAGCTCCCTGCACTTCCTGGGCAACTCCAGAATGCACAATTCAAACCCAAGTATATGGCGTCTGATCATCTCTGTAGGGTCTGCTCTACAGAATGGACAAGGGAGGGTCCTGAGGGTGGACAGTGTTGTTTACAAGGGCTGCTGGGGTTGTCATTTCAGAACTTACACTGGCTTGTAACTCTGGGGGCTGTAATCGATTATACCTGCTACCAGGAGGAGCTGGTATCAGTTCGAGCCCCCTGCAGGACTCAAACAGAACCCAAGGCAGCAACACCAAGTGAGATAGTTACATTTTTTTTTTTAAGATTTTATTTATTTATTTGACGGAGAGAGACACAGCGAGAGAAGGAACACAAGCAGGGGGAGTGGGAGGGGGAAAGCAGGCCTCCCACAGAGCAGGTAGCCCCATGTGGGGCTTGATCCCAGGACCCTGGGATCATGACCTGAGTTGAAGGCAGATGCTTAATGACTGAGCCACTCAGGCGCCCCAGATAGCTACATACTTAATTATACTTTTAATTTTTTAATGATTCATTTTATTATTTATTTGAGAGAGAGCACAAGCAGAAGGGGGAGAGGGAGAGAGAATCTCAGACTCGATGCTCAGTGCAGAGCCTGATACAGGGCTAGTTCTCATGAACCTGAGATCAGGACCTGAGCTGAAACCGAGAGTTGGCGGCTGCCAACCTAGGCGCCCCTCTTGATAATACTTCTATGTCATCTGCATTATAGCCATCAAAATGTCCCAGTAGTTACAAAAAGGAGGAAAATATGTAATATACAAATTTGGGAAAGATAATCTCAGATCACTTGAGGCTTAATGTTACTGGGAAAAGGAAATACTTGTTAGGCCATCCCACTGCATTCATAAGTACAGCTGATTCTGGAACAAAGAAGGCACAGGGTTTCTCCTACATATGTACATTCTGATGTCAAAGAAGTTTTAAGCAATGCTTAAAGGTTTCACCAAATTGCTTACATTTGTAAGATTTCGTCCCAGAATGTATTCTCTGATGTCCAGGAACGCTTCAATGCTAGGTAAAGGCTATGTCATATTCCTTACATATGTAAGGTTTCTTCTCAGTATGAGGTCTGAGTTTGAAGACTGCTTTAAAGCTTTGACACACTTATTATATTGGAAAATCATGTCTTCAGGAAGGATACAATGACATATAAGAAGGTTAAAGCTTGATAAAAAAAAACTTTCCAATATGTATTTCTATTACACTCGTAACTGGAGTTTCTTTAAAGTTTATTAGGATTTACCCTTGTTAATGTTTATTTCCAGATTTACCATTCATAAATTCTCTCTCCATTATAAACACCTCGGTAATTATTGAAGATCAAGTCCTCACAAAAGGCCATCCAAGTTCATCACACATCAAATGTTGCTCCAAATTATGTATTATAACTATTGAAGAGTGATGGTTGGATAAAGACACTCCAATATGAATCAAAATTAGGGACTCTGGAACAGGACAGCCTATTTGTTGGTAGAAGAATCATGAACCCTCAGGAAAGGAATTCTGAAATTCATTATATTTAGACTTTTAATCTTCAAATTTCTAATTTATAAGACTCTTTGAATAATTAATACCTATAATTGAAATGTTTCAAATCATTACTTTCAGCATGCAACAGGTGTTTTTCCAGACTTTTTGGCTTTGTTTTCAGAGAATACATATGTATGAAAAAAGGAGTTGAGGTTTTGTATTCAAACACAGTATTCTGCAAACATAATTGTCTTAAAGTGGGATTTTCCCCAAAAATGTTTCCTATTCTCTGTTTCTTCTAGCAGCAAGGATTCAATTAAGGGTAACTATCCCCGTTAGTTATCTCCATTATATCACTGTTTCTGCCCCTCACTTCCTTCTGTCACCTTCTCAGTCTTTCATTAACTGTGATCTCAAAGCCACAGTTTTCATCGTCTTCCCAGTAGCATGTTATGGAATACATTTTCTTTGACTGTTTTTGTAAAAAATCCCAGGTGTCATGAGAAGACATAACTGAAAAACACCAAGTAAATTATCCCACACAGTACACTTGCAAGTGTATACTTAAAATGCTTATGTATAAAGTTAATATTCATCAGAGGACATGAGGAAGATGGAGAACTAGGAAGGACCAGGACTTTGCTCTTTCATGAAGACACAAACTAAACAAACTGCCTTTCTGAGTGCTCCAGAAGTCAGCTGGGAGAACACAGCACCCTCAGGCAAGCGCACATGAAGAAGGGCCAGTTGGAAGAGAGAAGGCAGGTTCGTTATATTTCCAACGCTAGCTGTTCACCCTACCTGACACTCCATGACAAGACCGTGAGAACACTCTCCACTCTGCTCAGGATAGAAAGACGAGAGTTAACTTTGTGGGCAGTAATCTGGCTTCTTTGCAGAGGCCTGGAGGACTTGTTTCTTTCATGCGAGACATGAAAGGCTGAGGGAATGGCAACAATGGAACACACCCATTTGATGCGTTGTAGGGACGACTCACAGAACAGGTACATACATGTACAAAACCCAGAAACTGCCAAGCTGAAGATCACCACGTGCAATTAACATGAAACAACCACCAATCACTTAATTGGAAAATACAAAAACTCAGACATTACCCGCCCCAGACTATGTTTGACAGGCCCCACAGTTAGGGCACAGATGGCTGTTACTATGCTCTCCATTACAAAACAAATGCATAAATCCTGGGTTCAGGGCTCATTTTTAAATTTCCAAACATCAGGAAAAGATCACAAGGCATACAAAGGAGCAGAAAAACATGTTCCAATTAAAGGAACAGAAGAGAGCTCCAACACCTGGCCCTAAATGAATAAAGAACGATAAATTACCCAACAAAGGATTTAAACTATCCTGAAGGTGATCTTGAAGGAAGAGTAGAAACCAGGAAACTGACAGCCAGTGAAGGATGCATGACCGAAATGAAAAGCCAAAGAGACAGGAAGTTTTAAAAAACCACTAAACAGAAATTAGGAGCTGGGAAGTACAAACTAAATTTCGAAGAACACCAAAGGGGTCAGCACCTGACTTGATTAAGTAGAAGAAAGACTTGGACAACTTAAAGTTCCCTCATTTTCAATTATCCACTAAGGAGAGCAAAAAACTTGTGGTAAAGGACAGGGTCTAAGGGACTTATGGACACCAGTAAATAGACCAATATATACATTAAGGGAACCCCCCAACCAAGGAGAGGATAGTCGAAAAGGCCAGAGAGCTTACATGAAGAACAACCGGTTTATACTTCCACAATTGTGGGGAAAAAGAGACATGTTCAAGCAGCTCGCTGAATTCTAAGTAGGCTAGATGTCAAGACGTGAAGACACTGACACATTATAATTAATTTATCAAAAATCACAAGTGAAAAGAGAGCTCTGAAACAGCATGACAAAACTAATTCCTCCAGTGTAACAGAGCTCCTCGAAGAATATTAATAGCTTTTCAGCAGAACGTACAAAAAGAAATGGAAGGGATAATACCTTCAGTACTGAAAGAAAAAAACTATCAACCAAAAACATTGTATCTGGCATAAATGTCCTTCAAAAATGGAGAAATGAAGATATACCCTAGTCAAATCCCCTAAAAGTATACCATTAGACCTACAACCAACACTAAAGCAAGTCTTCCTGGATAAAATACAAAGATCCTAAATACTAACTAAAAGCACATTCTCTGGTAAATGTAAATGTTTACGCAAATAGAGAAACCTAGACTATTGTAATGAAGTAGCACAGACTGCTATTTTCTCACTGAACTGAATTATTTTAAAGAATAAAAACACAGGGGTGCTTGGTTGATTCTGGCTCAGGTCAAGATCTCAGGGTTGTGAGATCAAGCCCTGCAACTGGGCTCTGAGCTGGGCATGGAGCCAACTTAAGATTCTTTCTCTCCCTTGCCTTCTGCCTCTCCCCCCACTCATATGTGTACTGTCTCTCTTAAAAAAAAAAAAAGAAAAAAACATAAAAATAGAAGAATAAAAAGGATATATCTGAAGTATACAGTATACAACAGGAAAGACAGAATTATTAAATACAGAGTCATCAGTGACCTACAGCGGGTACAGGGATAGACATGGTAAGTAGTAGAGTTTTGCATGCTTTTTTTTTTTTTAAAGATTTTATTTATTTATTTGAGAGAGATTTATTGAGAGAGATCACAAGCAGGCAGAGAGAGAGGAGGAAGCAGGCTCCCTGCTGAGCAGAGAGCCCGACGTGGGGCTCGATCCCAGGACTCGGAGTCCATGACCTGAGCCGAAGGCAGCCGCTTAACCCGTTGAGCCACCCAGGGGCCCCGAGTTTTGTATGCTCTTGACAATATTAGATTTAAATAGTTTGTTAACAGCTTTGAGAGGTTTTAAGTAATCCAGATGGTAGGGGAGCGGGGGGGGGGGGGGGCACACAACTACATAAGACATAAAAAGGAAATGAGAATCATATCAAAGCATGTCACTACAAAATCAAACGAATATAATGAAGCATACTGAGAGGGAAAGGGTAAAACAGCCACAAGAAGTACAGAAAACTATGACACAACAGTAGCAGTAGTACTTCCCTTTAGTAATTTGCTGGTAAATAGATTAAACTCCCCCCCGCCCCCGCCTCCGCATTAAAAGGCATGAACTGGGGGCGCTTGATGCTCAGTGGGTTAAAGCCTCTGCCTTCAGCTCAGGTCATGATCTCAGGGTCCTGGGGCAGGCAGGGAGCCTGCTTCCCCCTCTCTCTCTGCCTGCCTCTCTGCCTACTTGTGAACTCTCTCGCTGTCAAATAAATAAATAAAATCTTTAAAAATAAATAAAATAAAATAAAATAAAAGGCACGAACTGGCTGACTGAGTAAAACACAAGACGCAACAACCTCCCATCTATAAGACAGTAGTCACATTAAATCTAAGGACACACGTAAGGTGCAAGTAAAAGCAGTAAAAGGACTTTTCATGAAAACGGAAACCAAAAGAGGGCATCAGTGGCTGTGTTAATATCATACAAATACATACTAAGTTCATGAGTTTCAGAACAGAAAAACATTATATATACATACAGAAAGGAAATTACCCAGATACTGTAACAGTTATGTATGCACCTAACAACAGAGTCCCCACATATGGGAAGCACAGAAGGCAAAACTGAAGCAAGAAGTCAAGAGCACCATTATAGCAGCAAAGGGCTAGTATCTTGGTTTATCTGGATAGAAAGACCACAGTTAAGTCCAAAAAGGAGAGCACCTAAACAAGATGATGTGATGGACATACACAGACCATTCTACCATGAGAAAGAAGACACAATCCTCTTAATCACACACAGACTGCTCTCTAGTATAGACACACTGCCTACAAAACAAGCCTTAAAAAAAAAAAAAAAAGATTTTATTTATTTATTTGACAGAGAGAGAGAGATGTAGTGTGAGAGGGAACACAAGCAGAGGGAGTGGGAGAGGGAAAAGCAGGCCTCCCATGGAGCAGGGAGCCCCATGTGAGGGTCAATCCCAGGACCCTGGGATCACAACTGGAACCAAAGGCAGATGCTTAATGACTAAGCCACCCAGGCGCCCTACAAAACAAGTCTTAAGAAATTTAAGAAGATTAATATTTTAAGTATCACTTCTGACCACCATAAACTAAAACAAAGAATGAATAGCAGATGGGAAAATGGAAATGCCACAAATATTTGGAAATTAAACAATGTGCTCTTGAACAATCAATGGATCAAAATGAAATTAAAGAAAATAACCAGTAAATACCTCGAGAGTAATGAAATGAAACAATATATTCAAACAAACTGAAATCAAAAAAGTCAGGTGTTTTTTTTCCAAGATTTTATTTATTTACTTGAAAGGGAAAGAGAGGAGGGAGGGAGCACACGAGCAGGGGAAGGGGCAGAGGAAGAGGGAGAAGCAGATTCCCTGCTGAGTGCATAGCAGGATGCAGGGCTCAGTGTAAGGACCCTTAGGTCATGACCTGAGCCTCAGTCAGTCACCCCCAGAGAAAGTAATCTAAGGAAGCAGTCAGTGAAGTGAAAAAGCAACCTGAAAAATGCAAGGAATTCTTTTGGAGAGCCTCTAAAGCAGAAGGATTTAACATCTAGAACAGAGAAAGTCTTTGTTTTTGTTTTTTAAGATTTATTTATTTATTTGACACAGACAGAGATCACAAATAGGCAGAGAGGCAGGCAGAGAGAGAGGGGGAAGCAGGCTACCTGCTGAGCAGAGAGCCCAATGTGGGGCTCAATCCCAGGACCCCGAGATCATGACCTAAGCCAAAGGCAGAGGCCCAACACACTGAGCGACCCAGGTGCCCCCCGAGAAAAAACTTTTACAGTGACAACCAAACAGCAATAGCATGATTAAGAACTGGACAAAGTTTTCAGTGGGCACAATCCAAGGAAGATATACAAATGGACAAGACATAGGGAAGATGCTCAACCTCGCCATTCATGAGAAAAATACAACTCGAACAGTGAGTCATCACCTCTCACCCGCTCAGACCCCACTATTTTTTTTTTAAAGATTTTATTTATTTATTTGACAGAGAGAAAATACAAGTACACTGAGAGGCAGGCAGAGAGAGAGAGAAGAAAGCAGGCTCCCTGCTGAACAGAGAGCCCGATGCGGGACTCGATCCCAGGACCCTGAGATCATGACCTGAGCCGAAGGCAGCGGCTTAACCCACTGAGCCACCCAGGCGCCCCTCAGACCCCACTATTAAACAGGAAAAACTTACACGTGCTGGGAAGGATGAGGAGAGACTGGAACCCTTACCCACTGCTAGAGGAAATGTGTATGAAGCAATCACTATGGAAAACAGAATGGAGTTCCTCAAAGAGTTGTAAATCATATTACCATACGATCCAGCCACCCCACCTGACAATTTATAACCAAAACAAATCGAAGTGGGATCTACAAGAGATATCCGCACAGGGAGATTCATAGCAGCAATATTCAGAAAAGCCAGTAATAAATGAAAGCAACAGAAATATTTGTGAATGGATAAGAAAATGTGGCATATACATTCACTAGAATAATATTCAGCCTTGAAAAAAGAGACACATCTTGTCTCTTTATATAACATGGTTAAAATGTGATGATGTTATGTTACGTGAAATAAAGGAGTCACAGAAATAGACCTATGATTTCGTTTAAGTGACCAAACCTAATGCCGTGAACCTTACAAATAAGGAAGGAAGGAAAGAGAGAAGGAGAGAAAGAGAGGGTGCCAGGGTCGTAGACACAAGTATGGAAGTGGGTACTTAACAGGTATTAACTTCTAGTTTTGCAGGATGAGAAAATTCTAGAAATTGGTATTCCAATAATGTCAATACACTAAACACTTTAGCTAAAAGTGATTCAAATGGTAAACTTCATGGCATATATTTTTACCACAGTTAAGAATAAATAATGACACCTAAAAGGGAAAGAGATATAAATTTCTAAAAATGGTCTTTAGTTCAAAAAAGTGCTTCTCTCAAAAAGAGAATATGATTCCACAAATAGATAAGGACATTAATTCCATATAACAACTTACCCAGGATAAACATACAGTATGATACAACCACTGACAACTAACCAAGAAAAGAAACAAACAAGGTAAGTCATGAACCAACAATGCACAGATAGTATTTATACAAATACATACAGAAGTTTATTGGCATTTGGCATGCTGATTCTTATTTCATTTAAACCCTATGCTGTCTTTGAACTCAAGCTGAAAACTGTTATCCAAAACTATAAAACACAGATTTTAAAAAGTACGATTCAGTAATGCTGTAAAACTATCAAGCTTTGAACTATGAAGCTTTTTTATTGAATGCAAGCAATAAGAGAAATGTTAACTGCAAGAATTCTGAATAAAACAGGTATATTATTATAAAAGGATTCTCGGTATGATAGTAGTTTTAAACTGAGTCTGGGCACTCAAGAAAAGAAAACATTTGAAGCATTAGTATGTGTTATGTGCCACAAATTATGCTCAGAAAATTCATTACACTTAATCATAAAATGTTCTAATAAAAATTTTATGGATGAGCTTTGAAAGGACATTAGAGAATTTGAGAGATATTCCCACTTTTACAAAGAATGCCAAGGCTGTAATTCATCCTTCAGAAGCAACATCATGAACAAACATATAAAAACAGACCACAACTGTTGTAAAATATGCTGAGTATCACTGCTACATAAAATAAACATTTAGATGTAAATTATACCACAAACATTTAAGATAATTATTTCAAGTAGCACTCCCCATATCACATCTTCAGGTGTGGTCTCCTCCTGGACCATTACATCTCACCTATGTCATCTGCTTTACTCATTGGCACCTACCTGGATGTAAGGCTCTTTTCTTTTCACATCCCAGGGCTCTCTCTTGGCTCCAAAAAGGTGAACAGGTATCACTTAGATATAACAAGACTCATTTATTTTAAAAAATAGAAATATGAGTTTTGTTGAATTCTGTAATTTTCAACCCAGTATTATCCTCAACAGAGAAGACAGAACATTGTAGAATGCTAGCAAATGGTTTCCCCAAATGTTATTTGGTGACTTGGAACAGAATGTTTTTATGGCAATTATACATGCTACCAGAACACAAAGAATGGCAACGACAATCCTTTTTACACATTTACTAGAAACCAGAGAGTATTATAGGTTAATGCAAACAAACAAAAAAAGAGAACAACAAAGTAATTTATGAGACCAAACGTATTTTTTCTCTTTCATGAGAGTGTTTGGCCAAATGTCCAGTAAATGGAAGAAACGAGGTTTTAAACAATGTTATCTGAGTTTGTGCAGGTCTACAAACACAGATGTATATAGTGATGTTTAAAGCAATGTTCTGTAGGGACCAAGGGTAGGCTGCCCCCAAGATGAACACTTAAGCATGGACATTCTTTGGGCTAACGGTAACTGATACCCTGACTTAAGAGTACATTTTTACCCTCCCTTAACTTTGTAGAAGGATCTAACTTGGGGGTCTTTCACAGAATATGGGTGATTAGAAGTGACAAATTTTATCTGAGTGACCCACCTGTGATGTGGCAAACATCTAATTACCAAACATCTACTCTTCTCATTGCCTGGTGAAGTGCATTCTTCTACTCGAAAATCCCCAGTCCTCCTCTTCCTCCTCAGTTCAGGAAGACATAAATGCCTCCTTTTGCCTGACTGCTTTTGGGATCTCCAACCCTGTGAAGGCTTCTTTTTTTTTTTTAAAGATTTTATTTTATTTATTTGACAGACAGAGATCACAAGTAGGCAGAGAGGCAGGCAGAGAGAAAGAGAGAGAGAAGCAGACTCTCCGCTGAGCAGAGAGTCCGACACAGGGCTCGATCCCAGGACCCTGGGATCATGAGCTGAGCAGAAGGCAGAGGCTTTAACCCACTGAGCCACCCAGGCACTCCCCCTGTGAAGGCTTCTTACACACAGAAAATTTAAGTTGCTCTTTCGTGACAATCTATCTCATTGGATTCTTAGTCCAGCTAGAAGGACCTTAAAAGGAACAGAAATTCAAGCTCCCTGACAAAATCGACACAAAGTTGGTCTCAAGAAGTCGGCATTGATCTTGTTAGTTCGGATGAGAGAAAGCACACCACAGGTCCTATGTCCCCAGGCACGGCTGTTGCAGACAAGGGACATGTAGCCTAGGCTCAAGACATAGGAATGTGACCCCACTAGCTTACAAGTGACTAATCAGCACTACTCTACAGTGTAATTATGGGATACACCTCATTAAACCTCTCAGATAAAGAAGAAAGATATTTTTCTGATTCAAAGTGTTTTCAGATCAAGTACACCTCTAGGTTACAAGATGAAGGGGCACCAGAAGTACGCAAGGACATCTGCTAACATGGCCTCTTGAGTCTATGAGTTTTCTTCTCTGTTTTTTCCGGTTTCATCTTAGGCCACAAAATTACACCACTTCTATTATTTGTGACGAGTTTACGACAACACAATTGTCCAAATTCATCTTACCCTAACAATAAGGCAATGAAAGGCGGAATTCTATGTAACACAGCAATTCCAAATCTGCATAAATCCAGAGAGATTTTTACCACACAATTTGATTTTCACATCAATAAAATATTAGACATAAACAAAGCACATCTAGTGGAAACAAGCCACAATAAATGAAAGTGTAGACATTACTGGGTCACTAAAGAAAGCCCTTGACATTTCCAATTTCACACCATTGAATTAATCATTCTTGCTGCTTTAAAAACACAAATCAGGGGCGCCTTGGTGGCTTAGTCGGGTAAGCATCTGCCTTTGGCTCAGGTCATGATCCCAGGACACCAGGATCCAGCCCTGAGTTAGCTCCCAGCTCAGTGGGGAGCTTGCTTCTCCCTCCCCTCCCCGACTAACTCTTGTTCTCTCTTGCTCACTCTTCTCTCGCTCTCAAATAAATAAATAATCTAACTTGATTACAAAATAGTCTAAGAAAAAAACACTTGGCCTGATTATTTACGTAACTGCAGGTAGACGGAGGTTGAGCTAGAGACACTTTAAAAACAGGTTTGCAGGAACATTTCATGAGGAATATCTAAATTGAACTTTTTAAAAGAAGATTTTATTTATTTATTTATGTATTTATTTGAGAGAGAGAAAAAGAGTGAAAGAGAGGGAGCATGAGAGGGGAGAGGTCAGAAGGAGAAGCAGACTCTCCGCTGAGCAGGGAGCCCGATGTGGGACTCAATCCTGGGACTCCAGGATCATGACCTGAGCCGAAGGCAGTCACTTAACCAACTGAGCCACCCAGGAGCCTCTGAACTTTTAATAGCATCTCCAGGTCAGAGTCCACACCATATACTTGCCACCAGACCTTATGAATAGTAACTACAGATTTCAGTGACTTCCTTTCTTCGTGAAGTCCCCTAAATATCCTAAGTATCCTGCACCTGCTGGAAGTAATTGTCCTTGCTCATATGGTAAAGCAGGCTGGTATTTCCCAAGGGGGCCCTATTTGCCCCATAAAGTCAGTCTTAGTCCCCTACATCTGTCTCGTCATAGCTGAGTCTATGCAGTTCTTTCTCAGCTATGACGTTCCAGTGCAAGCCTTGGTCATATAACCAGTGTTTCTATTTGTGTCTTGTCATCATAAGAACAGATTCTGATTGAAGTTAAACAAATGTACAGGCAGGCATTAAAATATAAAAGCAGTTACTGAGACTCTGAATTCCAGAGGAATCAGGGGAGAAAGATAAACGGTGCAATTTGTTTACAAAGGTGTATTTTGTGCAACTGCAGCAAGTCAGTAACTTAAGGGACAAAATTTTGTAAAGCTGTAAAAACCAAAATATTTTTTGAAAAGTTTTATTTAAATTCCAGTGAGTTAACATGCACTGTCATATGTGTTTCAGGTGTACAACAGTGACTGAACAATTCCATACAACACCCGTGCTCAATACAACAAATGCCCCTCTTCATTCCCATCACTCATTTAGCTCATCCCCCCATCCATCTCCACTCTGGTAACCATCCATTTCTTCTCTGTAAATTAAGAGTCTATTTCTCGATTTGCCCGTCTCCTTTTCTTTCTCCTTTGCTTGTTTGTTTCTTACATTCCACATATGAGTGAAATCACCCAGTATTTGTCCTTCTCTGACTTTTCCGGTTAGCATAATACTCTAGCTCCATCCATGTCATTGCAAATGGCAAGATTTCATTCCATTTTAACGCTGAGTAATATTCTGTTCTAGATATACACACCACATCTCTTTATCTGTTGCCAGTGAACACTTGGACCAGACTGAAGCAGAAATGCTCACTGCACTGACTGTTGTACCAAGAAATCCATGGCAACAGACAGAGCCGGAGCATGGGATGACACCTATCATCCACTCAGGAAAGGGAGGAAGGTCCACACAGTAGTATAACATCTTCCATTTAAGGTCACCCATCTACGTTGGATCTAAACTGTGTTGGGGGGGCGCCTGGGTGGCTCAGTGGGTTAAGCCGCTGCCTTCGGCTCAGGTCATGATCTCAGGGTCCTGGGATTGAGTCCCGCATCGGGCTCTCTGCTCAGTGGGGAGCCTGCTTCCTCCTCTCTCTCTCTGCTTGCCTCTCTGCCTACTTGTAATCTCTCTGTCAAATAAATAAATCTTTAAAAAAAAATAAAAAAATAAACTGTGTTGGGGTTATACACCTGGGATACTAGCACTTTTGCAAACCACAGCACACGCTTTGCTGATCCTGCCTATTCCAATGTGCAGAAGGCGCCTTCATCTCCAACATCTACTCTGCCACGTGCCATTTTAAAGCTATGCTCCAAATGACTGCATCATCCAATACCCTTCCCTCCATCCTCTGCCCTGGGCAAACACAGTCAACACAACAGCATCTGGTCCTCACTAACACAGGAATTCAATTCAATTGTGAAGGTAAGATAGGACTTCCCTACTCCTCAGAAACCCACCACATGGGCGGATTCCTTCATTCCATTACATGTACTCATCAGATGACCCCACCAAGAGATGCCTGTGCCTTTCGAGGGACTAAAGGCAGCCACGTTGAAAGGAGTTAATCACATTTTCTTTTAATAGGTCTTATTAAAGGTCTTATTAAAGAAAGAGGGTGCCACCACCCTCTTTCACTTACATTCGCATCCCACAACCAGGGCTAAATTTCTGAATTGATACCCATCCGCCGTACTAATCTCTAATGGCAATTAAGAGGTCAGTGAGGACACTCTCACCACAACGCAGGCAAAGAAGAACGTTTGAGATGCCTGTGTAGGTGGAAATAAAACTGGGGATAAACAGAAATGGAGAACTGTAGATCACTAGGAAAATAAACAGGTGTAAGTTGTTTTTCTAATTCCAGGGAGTCAGTTGTGCAACCCAGGAACGGTGTCCTCTCTCCACATGCAGAACTCATGCCAGTTCTTCACCCTCTGTACTTTCTCTTTCTTAACTGGGGCTACAGTATCACTCCTACATACCACCCACCATTGTACATGTACGTTTACTTTATAGACATGAAAACAACATCCACACATATGAAGTGGGGCACATACCTTTATTAGGGGCCAAGGTAGAGTGCTTTAGAGTCCCTGGGGAAGTCCAGAGAGCCTTTCAAACTGAAATAGGTTTAAGTAAGCTCAGTGGCAGTCTTCTCTGAAGGACACGGAAGGGGAAGGTCGTGGGAGACAGTGGTTGCTCAGAAAGGTGGACTGGGAATGTCATATGAGAAGGTACATTAACTTCTGACTCTGCAGCTTGTTATGTAGGGAATGCACTAGTAAGATCGCCTTGTGTCACTTAAAGTCCCCTGCAAAACTTCTGCCTACACGAAATGTATGCTAAGTAGCATTGTCATAGAGTACTTCAGTTAGTCATTCAGTGAGACCCATATACCATCTATAATATATCCATTCTATTACCCCACTGGTCCCAAGGAGGAGAAAATGATACGATAAACTAAAGGGAAACAATCACACATTAGCTACACATTAAGGCCACTGAGAAAACGGATTACTAGATATAATTCCACTCTGTTGCCAAAAAGGTGATAGATACAATCAGTTATCTACAACCTTATATAAAATGAGATAGGTTAACATTGGTAGTCAGATAACACTTCACTCATTACATAACCATGTTAACATGATAAAAATCATTATGTTTTATTAATTAAAAAATATTAAGTTCACAATAGACTAAGTTATGCATTTCAATCCCCTCTATAATCCTTACTCAAAATACAGAATTGAAGCATTAAAAAGCATCAAGTGCTGGATATAGTGATGTGGAAATAGTGATTTTAGTAATTTTCAGGTGTGAGATCATTTGCAACAAATGTGGATGTATGCCGTATCAGGGAAGAGTTACATGTCCTCTTTATGATGTCTGTGAGGATTTCTTCCTTTCAACCACATCCACTAATATTCTCTACTTCTAACTATTGCTATAGTAAGGATACGTCAGTATTTTATTGGATTGCCACCACTTCTGCCTCTAATACCAGTTGCTAAAATATTTTATTTATAACATTCAGAAAATCTTTCAGTTTTAATAATGAAGATCATGTTCCGAACACCTTTTCCATGACAACTGTCATTAAAGTTATAACCACGAACAATATGTCCATTTAGATTTTCTTCATATATTGTATATTATACTGTCCATCTTCCATGGATAATTGGATATGTGTGAGTCCCACCTAATGAAGGAGCAATCTCATCTCTGATGAAGCAATAATCAGTCACATAATGTCACACATACTAAAAATTAGCGTATTCTCTGAGGCGACTGAGGGTAAGTATACACTAATATTTGCTAGACATAAATATCAGATAGCGCCCATGTAAAAAAAATATTGAAGTTAATTAGAACTATGCAAAAATCTATCCACTTAATCTTTTGAAGCATAACAGGACAGACATTTTTGTAACAGTTTAACTTAGTTATTACTCCTTATCATGAATATTCTGATGTAATGTCAGAACAGACTGACTGCTGCAGTGCTTTCTACTTAACTTCTGTGACATTTACTGATATCTGATGTTCGGTTACATATATTTCTAAATATTTATATCTTCCAAATTACTTTCTTTTATGTACCCACGGGTGTTTGCTAAAGTGTATATTTAAAATGAAGGTCTCTCCTCATTCATTAAGTTTGTAGGGTTTGAATCTAGTGTCAATTTTCGGATATTAAGAATTGAATTCCAATTAAAGGCACTGCAAATTCTCTATATTTTACAGCTTCTATGCTGTATGAGAACTATGATGTTTAGTGAGTTGAGAGTTCCAGCCAGAGGCCTGACACATTCCTTTACCTTTGCCATGTTTCCCCTCAGTATGAACTCTAATGCTGATTAAGGGTTGAGGAATCCTAAAAAAGTTTTACCACATTCTTTACATTTCTAAGTTTTTTTCTCCAATATGAATTCTCTGATGTTCAATAAAGATTGACTTCTGATTAAAGGGCTTGCCAAATTATGTTTGCAAAACCTTTTCCAGGATACATTCTCTGATCAAATCAGACTTTGGATTGCCTAAAGGCCTTGACATGTTCTTTATTTTGGTTAGGATTCCTTCAAGTATGAATTCTGTGATGTCTAGTCAGGTGTGAGTGCTGGATAAAGGTGTCACCACATTCTTTACATATGTAAGGTTTCTCTCCACTATGAATTCTGTGATGCCGAGTCAGGTGCGAGTGCCGGTTAAAGGCCTGGCCACATTCTTTACATATATAAGGTTTCTCTCCAGTATGAATTCTGTGATGTTCAGTAAGCTTTGATTGCTGGTTAAAGGCCTTACCACATTCTTGACATTGGTAAGGTTTCTCTCCACTGTGAATTCTGTGATGCCGAGTCAGGTGCGAGTGCCGGTTAAAGGCCTGACCACATTCTTTACATATGTAAGGTTTCTCTCCAGTATGAATTCTGAGATGTTCAGTAAGCTTTGAGTGCTGGTTAAAGGCCTGGCCACATTCTTTACATATGTAAGGTTTCTCTCCACTATGAATTCTGTGATGTCGAGTAAGGTTAGAGTGCTGGTTAAAGGACTGACCACATTCTTTACATATGTAAGGTTTTTCACCACTGTGAATTCTGTGATGTTGAGTAAGACTTGAGTGATGGTTAAAGGCCTGGCCACATTCTTTACATTGGTAAGGTTTCTCTCCAGTATGAATTCTGTGATGCTGAATAAGGTTTGAGTGCTGGTTAAAGGCCTTGCCACATTCTTCACATTGGTAAGGTTTCTCTCCAGTATGAATTCTTTGATGTCGAGTAAGCATTGAGTGCTGGTTAAAGGCCTTTCCACATTCTTCACATTGGTAAGGTTTCTCTCCAGGATGAATTCTGTCATGTTGATTAACGTGTGAATTGTGGATAAAGACCTTGCTACATTCTTCACATTTGTAAGGTTTCTCTCCAGTACGCATTGGCTGATGTTGAGATAATGTTGTGTGCCAGTCAAAGGCTTTACCACATTCCTCACAAATGCAAGTTTTCTGTCCAGTAGTGACTGTGTTATGTATGTTTAGTCCTGATGATTGGCCCAACATGTTTTCTGTTTTATTACACCTGTGTAAATTTCTTTCCATGTGAATTCTCTGATAATCACCCACACTGGAGGACTGGTTAACAGATTTCCGACATTCATTGTATTTACAAGGATTTTCTCCTATAGGGATATTCTTAAGTATAATCAGGTCGGAGCTTTGGTAAGAGACTTCCACACATTTATTACATTCATAATGATTCTCTGGAAAATGAGTCCTCACATGTTTATTAACATTTGAACCCTCGTTAAATTTGTTCTCAGATTCACCACACTGAGCAATGTTCTGGTCATCTTGTAGTGTTGAATCCTCAGTGAAGGATCTCTCCAATGGATCCCACTGAGCAGGTTGTTCTTCATTTTTAAGTCTCTGATTTTCAGAAATATTTGACTCAGTCAATCCAATCCTACTTTCAAAATGGTTCAAATAATTATTTTCAGCATGGACTAAGCAACTTTCCAGATTTTCCAAATTTTCATTCTCCAGATATGTATGTTTGACCATTTGATTTGAGCACTTGCTTATAGAAAGACACTGCTTTGCAGAAGTAGCAGACTTAAGAAGGGATGTTTTCCAAAGTGTTTTATATCCTTCACCATTTTGGACAGTCAGATTCATATTACGGACCGTAGTCTCAGTTTCGTTATGTCCTTCATGATATCTTTGATGCTCTTCACTTTCCCCATCATTTTTCCAGTCTATCATTAAGTGTAAATTTTCAAGGGCACTATGTTTATATCTACCCACTGCCACGTTTTGGAAAGAAGCTTCTATGCACAGCTTTGGCAGGAAACTCTGGGTGCCATGTGAAGATACAGCTGAAAGATATCGAATAAGAAAAAAGTAAAATCATTCCACTTACTATTCTCAGATGAATATAATGAAAGCTTCTAATATGCAAAATTAAAATCAATCACAGAACTTCAGCAATATGGCTGAGAAAGAATCATCAGGACTTCATTGCTCCAAGGAGACATAAACTTGCAGACAATGTACAGACCACAAAAGCTATCACATAGTTCCAAAGTATAATGTGAAGCACAGATCATGATCCTGTATCTCAAAAAACCAGGAAAAGTGCCAATGACCCCAAAATTAGCAGAAGGAAGCAAATTTAAACTTAAAATAGAAATCAACAAAAGAGGAGATAGCAAAAACAGGAAAACAACAAGAGGAAGACTGCATTTTCAGAAAAGATCAACAAAATTGGTATACTTTTAACTAAATAAAGAATGGAAGAGAAAATACTAAGTAAAATCAGAAGTGAAGAAGTGAAAGCAGGCACAATATAACCGATACCCTAGAAATAAAAACATTTATGAGGTGATGATGGATAATTATATGACCACAAATAGGGATCAAAAAAACTTGTGAAAATCTCAAAATGTATATAACATATCTGACTCCATTATGGAGAAATAATTTGAAAAAATAAATATATCAAATCATCTACTATTAAGTAGATTGAAAAAGTAATAATAATTCAAAAAACAAAAAAACAACCTCCCAAAAAAGAAAGTCCTGTACCAGATAAATTCACTGGATAATTCAAACATTTAAAGAGAAAGTACTTTAAATCTCTCCAACATTTCCAAGGAGTGAAGCAAAAGGAAACTATCAGGCAATCTCTGTAACACCAGCTCTACCACCTTATCAAAGCCAAGGAAGACACCATGAACAGAGAAGACCAGAAAATACTACCTATGAGGAGTAGTTATTCTAAGTCCACAATAAAATAAAGCAAACTGAATCAAAAGCACATTTCACTATTTTACAACATAATCAATTGAGAATTCCTCCTGAAGTTCAGGGTCTTTTTAACATTTGGAAATCTATAAATTTAAGAGTTTGCATTAACAGAACGAAGGCCAAACATGACACGTTCGTATTAACTGAGGCAGAACATGAGTTTCATGATTAAAATCACTCAAGAGCAGGAACAGAAGGAAACCACTTCAGTATAACAAAGGCCATATAGGTGCTAAAAGCTGAAACCTAGTGCATTCAATAGTAAAAGACTGAATGCTTCTCCTGTGTGATCAGAAACGAGGTAATGGAGTGATGTCCGCACTTCCATTCAACATAGTACTGGATATTCCAGTCAGTACAATCAGGCATGAAAAAATATGTCAAAGGAATCCAATTAAAAAAAAAAAAAAAAAAGGAAGAAAACTAACTGTTCACAGATGACATGATCTGTAGAACACCTTAAGGAATGCCTATTTTTATTTGTATGTGATTTTACTGTTTGGTCATCACTTGTATTATTTATTTCTGCTAATTTTCCACAGTAGCCTTTCAAATTTCAATTTTTTAATGCTACAAATGCCTGATTAAAGAAAAAAAAGGTTCAAATAAACAAGGTAATGTTACACTACAAGGAAATAGAAAAAGAAGAAACATAAACATCAAATTTAGTAGAGGAAGGAAATAACAATGAAAAATCAAACATAAATAAAGCAGATCAGAATAAAAAGTAATATAACACTGAAAGTCTCTTTCAAAATTCCAATGCCTTTTTTTTTTTTTGGCAGATCAAAACCCCTCTTAACATTCATGTGGCTGTTACAGGATAACATCCCCAGAATAATTTTCAAACTGAAGAGTACGTTGGAGGCACTACACTCCCTGATTTAAAACATAGTACAAAGCTATAGTTATCACAATAATGCACAACAGGGATAGCTGTGCAATACAGGGATAGCTGTGCATTACACAATAATGCAATACAGGGATAGCTAACAAAAATGTAGAGATGAGCTACACCTGTCCTTATCCAATGTTAATGTGAAGTGAAGATCCTGTCAAAACTTATATTCTGATTTGGATTTCTAGGTGGGATCTGAGTTTCCACATTTCTCACGAGCTTATAAGTGATGCCAATATCTTAGTTCACGTGCCACACTCTTATATTCCAAAAATAAAAAGGATGACTTTGAATATTGTGGAAATTACAACTTCTAATACCAAGAACAAAACAACAATTCTTCCTCAACATTTACTACTCACTACATCACATGGTAACATGTTTTCATAAATTCACCCATGAATCCACACTAACCTATGCAAACAGTAGAGTTGTTCTTCACCCTTCAAAAAATGTTGTGGCAAAATTTCAGTTACAGTACATCCTGAGTTTTACCCCAGATTGTCTGAAACCGAATTGCTCTGAGACAAACAGGCCACTAGACAGACGCATCCCTAAAAGAAGGCTCACAGCAGGTTTCAAAGTGACAGTGGGAATGCAAACATGACTAAACCATAGAACGTATTAACTAAAACAGGTAAGTAAGGATAAAACATAAAAGGAAAAATTATAGGGGTGCCTGGGTGGCTCAGTGGGTTAAAGCCTCTGCCTTCAGCTCAGGTCATGATCCCAGAGTCCCGTGATCAAGTCCTGCATTGGGCTCTCTGCTCAGCAGGGAGCCTTGCTTCCTCCTCTCCCTCTGCCTACTTGTGATCTCTCTGTCTCTGTCAAATAAATAAATAAAATCTTTTTTTTAAAATTACGAATTCAATAAAAAAGAATAAAAATGATAGACTAGAGGTTTTTTGTTTTGTTTTGTTTTTAATGTCATTGAAACAGAAATGCTGGGGCACCTGGGTGGCTCAGTCATTAAGCGTCTGCCTTCAGATAGGGTCTGCCTTTGGCTGGGGGCCTGCATTGGGCTCCCTGCTCAGCAGGAAGCCTGTCTCTCCCTGTCCTACTACCCCTGTTTGTGTTCCTTCTCTCTCTCTCTTTTTTTTTTAAGATTTTATTTATTTATTTGATAGAGAAAGAGAGAGAGAGATCACAAGTAGACAGAGAGGCAGGCAGAGAGGGGGAAGCAGGTTCCCTGCTGAGGAGAGAGCCTCATGTGGGGCTCAATCCCAGGACCCCGAGATCATGACCTGAGCTGAAGGCAGAGTCTTAACCCATTGAGCCACCCAGGAACTCACTGTGTTCCCTCTCTTGCTGTCAAATAAATAAATAAAATCTTTAAAAAACAAACAAAAGAAAGAAACTGAGAAATGCTTTCAGTGATAAAAATTTTGAATATATTTGTGGATGAAGGTTTCTGTGTCTTGTGAAAACACCACAGAGACAAACACACAAGAATAGGAGTAAAATTACTATCATTTTTGAGTCTCGTATAGCATTCAAAGTATCTGTTCTCATGTAGCTTTTGTGCGGAGTTGTATTTTACAATTTTAAGGCAGTGGAGCATTCAGGATGCACGTTTTCTTTCTCTAGAGCAACAGAGAAGTGATAAGAAATGCTATGTCTGCGACGTGAGTGTGGAATAAAATGGAAATACACAGGGCCAAGCTATTGTTTATTTATAATCTCGACTTCAAACAACGGTATCTTCAGCCAACAGAGGAGAGAGCCTTCTCTTTCAAAGCAGACTACAAAGCAAAACAGAGAAGGGAGTTCCCCTGATTAAGTAAAACGACTTATGCACATCTTTCAGTAAATTCTCCCAAAGCCCATAATAATAAATGAGAAAAATTATTAACCTTCAAGTGGAGGAATCCAGCAGAGAACACAGAGGAAATGAAGCATACGAATCTGTAATGGGTCACACTGGTGACAGTGCCTGACAGTCTTCAAAGGACACATAGTAACTACTGGGAAATAAATGCCCAGGATAGCAAGTACATCATAAGCTAAACGCACACATTAAAGTTCCCCTTTTATTCAAATATCAAGCCAAATATACCTCCTGTAATAGTGTATATAAGCTCTGTCCTTCGTGTGTGATCACAGGCTTTTACAGGCTCCTCCTGACATTCTGATCAGGTGAATCACAAAAGACTTGGTCCAGAGACCCAGACTTGGGAGGCTAACCGATGTGTAAGAATCGTGGTCCTCTCACCTCCAGCAGGTGCCCTGCCCTCACTTCATGATGTCCTCCAAGGTCCCCAAAACACTGCAGGCTTTCTCCACTGAAACACAGACGGACTGGGAGTTCAGAGCCCAGTCCCAGTCCTCATACTGACCGATGTCCTGTCCAATTTCTGCCTCTCAAGAATAATGTTCTAGTCTTTCCTGAGAGTGCCCATAGCATGGTACCTCTCTATATAAATGTCACTGATCTAGTCAAGTGGACGGGGAACAAAGTTCATTTAATGCCAGGGCTGAATCTTCAGCTCCCTTAGCTCATTTATCTCTCAGGTTTAACCAAAGAATGACAAAAATTAATTCCTTTTTAGGTGGTGGAAAAATAGAAGAAAGAGGCACATCTCACATGGGAACCAGGAGACTGAATCAAGGATGTGTGGAATCCAGCTTAAGTTCAGTCAAGGGCACTAAGTGTGTTTTTAAAAACAAAAGCAAACCAAACACTATTTCTAGAATCTGAAGCACACGGTTGCATCTGGGCAGTCAGACTTTGAGAATGTAGGCTCCGGACAAAATTGCAGGCCTGCGTGACCTAAGATAAGCAATTTAAAGGGTTCCTAAACACAGGGAAGAGGCTAACCCTGGAGTCCTTCCCTCCCTTCACTTTTCATTCGAGCCAACTCCACCTCTGCATGGTGGACTTCATCAACCACCCTTCTCTGGGCCTCTTTTATTTCTCCTTCTTCATGTTCCCATGCCGGAAGCATTTGTGCAAACAGCTCCCACACGGACAACTCACACAGGTGCAATCTGGGTACAACACTGGTTTCTGAGTTTGGACCCCACAGATGACACAGATTTTTTAAAATATCAAGGTTTCTCTACACTTTTACTAATCTTCAGTGCTTCACACTATAGGATCTCTTCTGTTTTCACATCAGGCTTCCTCCTAAAAACTGACTTTGCCTAACAGGAAATAAAATCTGTTGCAATTTCCAGCATCCTCAAAAGAATCCACTTATGCAGATATTTGGCCCTTATTACATAAAGGTTAATGGTAAGAGATGAGAGACAAAAAATATACACTGCCAGGAAAACTAGGCAAGAAGCTCTCTCAGAAATGGATGTGCTTCCATGGACATAGTCCTAGGCTGCTCAGGTGTGAGGGCTCTGGGCTCTTCCATGTCTGACTCACTGCTCCACTCTGTTAGGAACTCTCTCCTCCAGCAGTTTAAACTTATCTCCATTGCATTACAGAAAAATTTGCTTTCTTAAGTCTATATCCAATTATGAATACATAGGATTAGCTTCATTTGGAATAGGTTAGCTTTCTTTACATGCAAGTTCTAAAGAAAGTAGTTGGAACTTATGTATGTATATGCGCATCTTTGTCTGGTTTGTTTTCTATTAAGGCATCACTGACAAAGATTGTTACGCTGGTTCAGATGTACAACACAGTGTTTTGACAACTCTCTAGGTTCTACAACGCTCACAAGTGAGCTACTGTCTGTCACTGTACAATGCTATAATACCATGGAATATATTCCTTACGCTGTAACTTTTATCACCATGATTTATTTGTTCCGTAATTGGAAGCCTATACTTCCTACCTCCTTCACCCATTTTGCCCATCGTCCCTCTGCGTTTCACGCTGGCAACCAGCACATTGTTAAACGTATTTATGGGTTTGTTTCTGCTTTCTGGTTGTTTCTTGTCATTTATGACAATGTGGATAGACCTAGAAGATATTATGCTATGTAAAATAAGTCAAAGAAAAAACACTGTATGATTTCACTTATATGTACAATCCAAACAACAAATGAACAAACAAAACCAGAAACATACACCCATGAGTATCGATTTTGTTTTGAATAAAGTCCACGAATAACCTTGAAAACTATAAAAATTCCAAGACTACACACATTTTATAATGTGACAAATTGGCTTCTAACAATTTTCCAGTGCTGGCAGAAGACAAGAGATCCTGGATCAAAGTCCAAGGATCTTAGCTCAGGTCACAGCAATCACGATCATCTTCTTGCTCACATGAATTTCACTTACCAGCCTCCCAACCACAATTCATACATGTGGACACTGCACATGCAGTGGGTCTGTGTCATATCTGTGAGACTCTGAGCATAGGGAACGACAACATATTAAAGGAACAAAGAGCACATCTGCCCGCACTGCACCGCTTCATTTGAGGGAGCTCTCTCCATTTACCTATGCAGTAAACAAATTCTGTCCTCTACCCATGAGCAAGGTAGTATCATATTTTCCCAAGCCTTTTTATACACACACATCAATGGAAAAACAATGAGAATAAAACTTTCAGTGCTTCTATCCATAACACCTGCAGAAACGGAAACCCATCGAAAATCAAATCCCAACAGTATCCACCATTCAGTTTGATCCCAGCTTGGATCCTGCCTCATTCTCCATGTGTATACCGCCTCATGAAACACTCATTAACCTTACACAGCATCCAGGATAAACGTATTCAATTTACACCAGGAAACATTTTTCAAGGCTATGATCCTCAGGATACAATGCAGAAGAATTGGATGAGCTGTCACACTCCCTTCTGTAATCTCCTGTGGAGCCTGCATTTAACCAGGTGAAGAAATCACAATACCACATACCTTAAATTTCTGTCGCGATCTTTCCAAGGGAGATGTGTAAAGGAAAAACAAAACTATGCAAAAGCATACAATTTCCATGTATCTGAAAAGATGTGAGTATTCTGTACTCTTAACCAGGCAAAGCAGGTCCTAGATACAGCAGAATCATGGCTATTTCAATAAAAGGGATGAGAATTGGAAAACACAGGAATTAGTGCAGAGGAGTACTGCAAAGTTGTTCACCAACCATCAACAGGGAATATTAAAAAGAGCAACACAGACCTAAAAGATGTAGGAGATTGTGTAAAATGAAACAAAGGTGATCACAAGGGCAAAAGAAGGGTGGGTAGCCCTGAAGTTAGGTAAAGAACATTGATTCTATGAATGAACTTGACACACAGCTTGTGTCTCTCTGGATCAACATCATGGAAGCACACTGATCCCAATCACGAGCTTGCAACATGATTTCAAGAATAGTAACAATACCGTATACAGCAAACGTTATGATTTGGTTCTGATATGTACAACAGTATCCAAAATACATTTCCCTTCATATTTTACTGCTCATTTGACAGTGACATACAACAGAAAATTAAAAAACTCTTGTACTTGGAAGCTTCTACTTCAAGCTCCTTCCAACAAGCATCCAGAGGGCTAATGTTAATGACCTGGAAGACACCGAAGACCCACACCGTACTTACCACACTGCACACACCCCTGGCCACTATGTAAACATGCAAAACAAGTATCCACCCAAAACCACAGGAGAAATCATTTCACCCAAAAGCTGTCATTGCTGGTGGGAATTTACTTTAGAGTCAATGACCAATGAATTGTATATACCTTACATGTCTGGCAATAAAATCTGTAGAATTTAACCTTCACCCCCTGAACTAAAGAGATAATGATATAAGTTATCAGCTTGTCAAGATTCCTGCTACAGTGTATAACAAGCAGATGCATGTTCATTTGCCAAGACCCTGGAATTCATTTTTGCTATGGGAATACAGGAATAATTCACCTGAGCAAAGAGGCCCATAGAGGTTTTTTGACCTCAAAACTGACATTGAGTACCATGGTACTACAAAACTATAAATGTTAACTAGAGGCAGGAAAAGATGGAGAGAAATCATGGGAAATGTCGGCTCCAAGACTGAGGTGATGTTTAATGATGTCAAGAAATGACTTCGGTAAGCAAATTGAAAGAAAGCACAAATACGACATTTTCAAAATATATTTCAATTTGTTATTAAATACAAGGGGGTAAAAAGGAAAAAAGAATAGAAAACGTCAGTCACTACACAGAAACCACACAACACATTAAATTTTAATAGATTTTTGATCAAAACTGTAAAGATAATCATTTTTTTAGAAAAGCACAAGAGAAAATCAATTTAATCTATCAAAAACAATTAACATACATTTTATGTATGTGTTATCTGTTATTCCTACAATAAAGGAAGCTCAGGAAAAGAAAATGTTAAGAAAATGAAGGAGGGGTGCCTGAATGGCTCAGCAGGTTAAAGCCTCTGCCTTCGGCTCAGGTCATGATCCCAGGGTCCTGGGATCAAGCCCCACATTGGGCTCTCTGCTCAGCAGGGACCCTGCTTCCTCCTCTCTCTCTGCCTGCCTCTCTGCCTACTTGTGATCTCTCTGTCAAATAAATAAATAAAAATCTTAAAAAAAAAAAAAAAAAAGAAAGAAAGAAAGAAAAGAAAAGAAAATCAGAAGGAAGGGGTGCCTGGGTGGTTCAGTCATTAAGCGTCTGCCTAAGGATCAGATCATGATCCTGGATCCTGGGATCGGGTCCCCTTATCGGGCTCCCTGCTCAGCAGGAGTCTGCTTCTCCCTCTTCCATTCCCTCTGCTTGTGTTCTCTCTCTCACTGTCTTTCTCTGTCAAATAAATAAATAAAATCTTTAAAGAAAAGAAAATCAGAAGGAAGAGAAAATATATTTTCTGATACCATATTATATGTGACCACAAGTGCACCACACTTCAAACCAATGTTGTTCAAGGGTCAAGTGTACTTTGTGTTACTGTTTACCCGCAACCTTAATGAAATTGGGGTGGCTAAGGCAGTGTCAAATAACATTTCTTTTATTACACATAGGTATTAACACATTAAAATCCGTTTGGTGTTCTCAATTAAAATACATTAAGTTCAAAAACACTGTAACCAAACTACTGGGAAAAAAAATCACTCTATGATCCTTGGTCAAAATGCCCATTACATCATTCAAGAACCATTCCCGTTCCCCAATACAAGGATCTATATGTCCTGCTCTCCATGCTTTTCAACTGAGGCTAATTATTGAGTATGTGAGGATTTACTATAATTTTATACCTTTTAGGGAAGAGTTCGCTACACTTTCCTCAGTTATCTGTGAATATTTCTTTTATTTCAACCAAGTACCAAATATTTACTAGTATCAATTGCTATGATGAAGATACATCCAGCTTTAAATAACCTACCACTATATTCTCCTTAAACAGCAAATGGCAAAACTATTTAAAATTAAGACTGTTTCTGTGTTTCACTTAAATGCAAATAATAACACCCTCATTCCCTACTTCATTAGGAATTATTTCACTCTTGTACATCAACCACACACAACATCTCCATGTGGACTTTCTTCTTACAGCCTCCTTAATTTTGCATGGAAAAGGAGGTTATAAATGAATTCCACATCACAGTGCCCTCATGTCGTTAAGACCCCAAGAATCAAATTATTTTGCATGCACACAAGCAATAAAGGCTTAGCATGAGATGATTTCAGAATAAAATTAGTAATATTTGCCAAGCGAAATATCTCAAATATAGTATAAAAAAAAGAGAGAGAGAGAGAGACACTGAAATGAATTATCCTTCTCCAGAAATCCATCCCCCACCTTGTTCCTTTCAGGCATATTAACAGATACATTCACCACTAAGTAACATGGGTTTGAACAATGCGGGTCAATTTATAGATTTTTTCTTTCTTATGAATGTAGTGTAGTACTGTAAACATGGTTTCTCTTCATTATGATTTCCCTAATATTTTCTTTTATTAACCTTACTTTATTATAAAAATACTATATAGTATATGGACAACATAAAAGGAGGATGATTAACTGTTAATGTTCTAGGTAAGGTTTCTGATCCACAACAGGCTATTTCTATGGAAAAGTAGGTACGGTTTTGAGTTCTGGGGACTCAAGAGTTACACGCTGGACGCCTGGGTGGCTGTCAGTTAAGCATCTACCTTAGGCTCTGCCTTCGGCTCATGTCATGATCCTGGGGTCCTGGGATGGAGCCAGGCTTTGGGTTCCCTACTCAGTGGGGAGCCTGCTTCTCCCTCTCCCTCTGTGCTCCCCCCATGCCCCGCGGTGTTCTCTGTCTCAAATGAATAAATAAAATCCTTAAAAAAAAAAAAAAAAGCTACACACAGATTTCCCCTTCTGGAGGCAGTTGGAGCCCCTCTAGCCTGCATTGTCCACGGCTAAAATGTCATTGATCTAAGAATTTAAACTCTGAATTTTTCTCTGTAATAAATATTCTGATTTATTATATCTAAAATGTGGTCATGATTTATTGCTTATTACTATGAATGTTCTTACTTAGATTCCCTTTCTACTGCATACTTTGCAAATTGTCTATGTCTTTAATATTTTAATCCTTTATGAAGACACTTTTCTTTTTGAACTGTATATTAAAAACAAAGATCATTCATCAATCATTACATTTTTGGGTTTCTATCCACTATACTTTCTCTGATGCTGAGTAAGAGTTCAGTTCCAGGTAACGACCATGCCATCACTGTTGACATTTGTAAGGTCTCCCCCAGGATATATTATTTCATGTTGAATACATTTGATTATGAATTCAATTCCTTGACACATTCTTCACATTTGTAGGGTTTCAGTCGGTATGTACTCTATGATGTTCAGAAAGTATGTAGTTGTTTAAAGACATTGCCACAGTTTTGTTTTGTTTTTTACATTTGCTGGCACTGTCCCCACTATATATTACCTTATATTGTTAAGTTTTGAGAGAAAGTTAAAGGTTTTGCACATTGTTTACATTTGCAACATTTCATCCCATTATGAAATGTCTGCTGTTGAGTGAGTCTTGAAGACTAAATGGTATGCTGCCCTTACTACATTTTTAAGTCTTCTCTTCAGTAAGGGTACAACGATGTACATTAAGATTCGAGCTTTCATAAACAACTTTCCCACATTTATTACTATAATACTAGTTCTATAGAAACTGAGCTCTCTGATTTTTAATAGGATTTCACCCTTGACTGATGTTTTTCCCAGATTCAATGCACTGGTAAGTTTTGTCTCTATTATAAACACCTCCATAATTATGAAAGTTAAAGCCCTAAGATCTTCCTAAGTTCTTAACACAAGAAACCTAGTTCAAATTAATAATTCTGTGGTAAGTATTGAAAAGTGGTGTCTGGCTAAGGAGCCTACAGTGTGTATCAAACTTGGACTTTGCAATAAGAAAGGATTATGTGTTGGTGGAAGTATAGTGAACCCTCTGGAAAGCACTTCTCAAATCAATCACATTAGGCATTTTATCTTCATTTTTAAATGTCTAACATTCTGAAATGTGTCAGTTAATGATTAAACCAATCTTAAATTTAAAATCATTTGCATGATTACTTTCAGCATGGACCAGGTGATTTTCCAGAATTTCCAAATATCATTCAAAAAAACAAGAAATATGTATGTTTAAAAAATTGATTATCATCCCTGGGTTCAAAGACATTCTTCTGCAAATGTAACTGACTTTTAAGGTGAGGTTTTCACCCAACTTTTTATATCCTTGATCTCTTGTGGCACTAAGGATTTTGTAGTAGGTAAGTCACAATTCTATCCATTATAATGTCCTTTCTGTCCTTCACTAACCCCCATCATTCCCAGTCATTCATAAGTATAAATACTTATTTCCACAGCTTCCACATCTTCCCATATCACTCTACAAACTGATTCTCCCTTCCCTGTCTTTGCCAAGAGGTCTTGCCTGTTATGGAAAGACACAACTAAAAGATACAAAGTAAGTTACCACACTAAGTACAATGACATGCATGTATGTTAAAACGCTCTTGTGGAGAATTGATACTCATCATAGCATATCAGCCAAAGGGGGAAATAGGAACCACCAGGACTGTGCTCCTCCATGGAGACAAAAATGGAAGGACTTAACATTTTAGAGAGAGCTCAGAAGCAGTTAGGAGAACACAGCTCCCGCAGGCAAGAACAAAGGAAGAAGAGCCACATGAAAGAGACAAGGAGAGTTTGTGACACTTGCCCACAACAGCCATTCACCCTCCCAGACACTCCATGGCAACACTGTGAGAACACTCTCTCCTTCCTCAGGAGAGAAACACTGTACGTTCAGTGCTCTCACTACTTTGCCGCTGCCTGAGGACATGTTCCAGTCCTGCCTGACACGGAAGGAGCAAGGAATGAGCTCCCTCTGGAAGCACCATGGTGGTTGCTCAGTGAAGGACGAGCACTTGTTCAACCAATGGAGAGACTACAGAGCTGAAGACAAAGAGAGAGAGGAAGCTATCGTGGACATGAAGTACTAACTGCAGTTTTATACCTGGGGAATTACAAAAATTCAGACATGACAAATGCCCACAACATGTGTGCCAGGTCCCAGAATTACTATTATTTGTGTTCCTCTCTGCAAGGTATGTCCATAATCTAGGGCTCAGAGGCTACTTTTTAAAAAAATTCCCAAATGTCAACAAAATACAATCAGGCATACAAAGAACCAGGAAAATGTGTTTCAAACAGAGGAATGAAATAAATCTCTAAAATAGCCTTAAATTAATTAAGAATTATTATTAACTGCCTGACAAAAAATTCATATACCCATCATAAAGATGTTCATGGAAGAAGATGATTACCTAAATGCTATCAGGGAAACTATGCATGACCAAAATGAAAGCCCAAACAGACAAAAAGCATAAGAACAATGAATCAGAAATTGGGAGCTGAAGAGTACAATCATTGAATTTAAAAATACACCAAGGGGTCAGCCATAGACTTGACTAATCAGAATAAAGATTCAAACATCTTAAAGACACTTTAAATTCTTTACTGATAGGAACAAAGAAAAATGTGGAAAAGAACAGAGTCTAAGGGACTCATGGGAGACCAACAAGTGGACCAATCTGTCCATTAAAGGGACCCCATAAAGACAGAAGAGTCAAAGGCAGCAGAGTTTACATGAAAAACTAAAGGTCTGTACATCCCACGTATATGGAAAGAGACTAATTCAACAAGCTCAGTAAATTCAAACTAGGATAAATCTCAATACAGGAACACAGCAACACATCATATTTAACCTATCACAAATCACAGGTGAAAAGAGAATTTTGAAACAGCATGACAAAGCCAACCATCTTGTACAAGAGAGCTTTGTAAGATTAATAGTGGGATTCCCAGCAGACCAGATAGGAAGAACTACATGGGAAAATATATTCATATACTGAAAGATCAAAAAACAACCAAGAATAATATTTTACCTGGCAAAACTATTTTCCATAACTATAGAAATTAAGACATTCCCAGGTAAAAACCCCTGTAAGTTTACCAGTAGACCTGTCCCACAGAAATGTTAAAGAAGTCTTTGTAGGAGAAATAAAAGGATTCTAAACAGTAACTAAAACCACTTGATAACATAAAGCTCTCCACTAAATACAAGTATTTACACAATTATAGAAACCTGTAGTGTTGTAATTAAGTAGCACATGTCACTTTTACTTCTGCTATAGAACTTTATTATATAAAAGCATAAAAATCATAAATCCAGGCAACAAAGTCTACAACATGAAAGAATGTGATACTGGTAACATAAAGTGGGTGCAGGGGTAGAGATGATAAGTAGAAGAGTTCTGTATGCAATTCACAATAGCACTTAAATGGTTTGTTATACGTTTAAAATATTTCAAGTAAACTCTAACATAACTTCTATGAAAATAAGTACAGAGAAGACACAAAAAGTTAATGAGAATGGTATCAAAGCATATCATGGGTATAACACCACAATTAATATAATGTAATTCCAAAACTTGATACAGAGGTATAAAATGTTTAAAAATTACACTAAATTCACTAAAAGTGTTTCTCTCATGCAAAGGGAATATACGTTCACCAAAAGATGATGAAATTAATTCTATTATTATAACAACTCAATACAACACTCACTGAACACTAACCAATAAAAAAAATACACAAGATGAGTCATTAAGTATGCATGGGTGGCAATTATACAGACAAATACATATATAATTTTATTGGTAAAAGGCATAAAGTTGATTCACAGGAGATAAACTCACATTGTCTTGAAATCTACTGAGTTGAAAATTGTCATCCTACAATAAAATAAACAGGCAACAACAATATCACAACTAAATAATGTGGAGAGTCCTGTACAAAAGGAAGCACATTATTATAGAACTGCAAAAGCAGAAGACAAAATTTAACCCAAAGAAGTGTACATAAAAACACATGAATTTCTGAAAGGAAACCTTCTTCTATAGAAGTGTAATTGTAGGGCGCCTGGGTGGCTCAGTGCTTAAGCCTCTGCTTCGGCTCAGGTCATGATCTCAGGGTCCTGGGATCAAGCCCCACATCGGGCTCTCTGCTCAGCGGGGACCCTACTTCCCCCCTCTATCTGCCTGCCTCTCTACCTACTTGTGATCTATCTCTCTGTCAAATAAATAAATAAAACATTAAAAAAAAAAAAAAGAAGTGTAATTGTAAACTGTGTAATTTTAAACTGTGACTATGTAGCCAGAAAAACAAGTATTTTCAATTATTGGCATAACCCCATTGACAGTAAAATTGTAAAGAATTTCATTAAAATCAACCATGAATAGCTCTAACAGAAAATTTTATGAATGAGCACTTAAAAGACACTAAAAAAGTTTAATGTTATTAACATGTCCCTCCTCTTATGCAGAATGCAAGGCTCTAACACATTCCTTAGAAAGAAGCAGGCTTGGGTGCTGGGTGAATTAGCAGGTTTACCTCCAACTCTTGATTTCACCTCAGGTCACAATCTCAGGGTTGTGGGATTGAGCACCTCAGGTAGTCTGTTTAGGATTCTCTCCCTCTCCCCCTCCCCCCACTAGTGCTGACTACCTCATGCTCTCTCCCTCGCTCATAAATAAATAAATAAATAAATAAAGAAGAGAACCAAGCACCCCAAGAAATAAAATTCATTTTGAAAAAAAGAATATCAAAATTGTAAAACAGGCTGGCAATCACTTTGCAAAAAATAAATATTGGGAATTAAATTTGGATACATTCTGAGTAAAGCAGAAAAGCCTAACAGTTAACTTCTCCTGAAGTAAAATTACACTTATTAACAAACTTTTTTTTTCAATATGAGAATTGTATTAATTATCCACCTCACTTCTTAGCAGCATACACCCATGTCATATCACAACTATTCATATAAAAAAATCAGAGATGAATTTGATATATAACAAATAAGAAAGTGAAAACATATGACAAAAATCACAAGAACTTTATATCATACAAAATTATAAAATGATGCAATTATTAAGAAATAAAATAACAACTGAGACTTTTTAATATAGGCTATAAGTTCTAAGTTCTAAATGTTCTAGCTCCCTTATGGCATTAATTTGTGGTTTATGTAGGAATTCTAGGATATAAATAGATACATCACATTATTTCACCACTGAGGAATGCAACATAGAGTGGAACTTTCTATTATTAGTCATTACAAAGAAAAATAAACCTTTGAAGGGAAATAAAGGACTATATTTTCTCATTTTAGGGAGGTGCATTATTATCTGCTAAGATTACTGAGTCTCAATTTTGTTCTATTAAAAGTAAAGCCTCCATCACATCGGAAAGCATAAACCAGAAAACATCGGATATCAATCTCCAGTGTTCCCAGGATTTCTGCACAAAACCCCAATACGTCACTGTTATCATGACACACTTCTCACACAAGGCAAAAAAGAACTCAGAAAAGGTTTAGCATAGAGTTCCAGAAATACGGAGATTTTTCCAGAGCCCTCACGGCCCATGGAGAAGCTCTCAGGTCATGGAGGCCCTCCCACTCCCATGGTAGTTGCCTGGCCCTCACTGTGGATGTGATGGATCATCACTCAAGCTGAAGGAGAATCTTCAGAGAATTTAAGAGCTTGATAATGTTACACAGCAGATGTCCCTCTGAGAGAGGGAGAGAACTAAAACTAGGCTTCTCAAACTAATTACCATTCAAGGAGAGCTACTTAAAACACATTTTAAGGTCAATCTTCCTGCTTCACCTTTGGACCTCACCTCTGTCATCTGCTTCATTCAGTCGCACCTACCTGGGTCGATGGCTACTCTCTTCTTTCTCTTCATACCCTAGAGCTCCTTCTCTTGCTCCAAAAAGATGACCAGGTTTGGCTTCCACACAAGATCTGTTTAACAGAAAGAAGTATTGCTAGAGACTCTTTCAATCCAGGATTGTGTTCAGTAGAGAAGAGAGGACACTGCACAATTCTAGGAAATGATTCCCCAAATGCTGTTAACCAACAGCCCCTTTAGAACACACAGCAGGGGTTTCAAATTCACATTATGATCTCCACTTCCAAGAACTAGCGATACAGTAATAAGGAACAGGGCGCCTGGGTGGCTAAGTCGTTAAGCGTCTGTGCCTTCAGCTCAGGTCATTCCCCAGGGTCCCAGGATAAAGCCCTGAATCGGGCTCCCCACTCGGCGGGAAGCCTGCTTCTCCCTCTCCCACTCCCCCTGCTTGTGTCTCTCTCTTGCTGTGTCTCTCTCTGTCAAATAAATAAATAAAATCTTTTTTTTTTAAATGTCAGCAACACCCAAAATGATGTACAGATTCAACGCAATCTCTCTCAAAATCCCAATGACATTTTTGCCATCTTAAACATTCATGCAGAATGTCATAAGACATCACATATCCAGAATAATTTTTTAAAAGATTTCATTTATTTATTTATTTATTTATGAGAGAGAGAGAGAGAGAGCAGGGGGAGCAGCAGTCAGAGGGAAAGGGGGGCTCCCTACTGATCTAGGAGCCTGATGCCGTACTCAGTCCCAGGACCCTGGGATCATGACGTCCTAGGATCATGACTTGAAGCGAAGGCAGACACTTAACAGACCAAGCTACCCAGGCATCTGACATCCAGAATAATCTTGAAAACGATTAGTACTTTGGAGACATCACACTTCCTGATGTTAAGAATATTATAAAGCTAGAGTAATCAAAATAATGTAAGAGGCAGAAAGACAAATATAGAACATTGGAAAAGAACAAAGAGCCAAGATATAAATGCTCATTTTAAAGGAACTTCCAACAAGACTGGCTGCCTAGGGCGCCTGGATGGCTCAGTTGGTTAAGCGTCTGCCTTCAGCTCAGGTCATGATCTTGGAGTCCAAGGATCAAGTCCCACATCCGGCTCCCTGCTGAGCAGGGAGTCTGCTTCTCCCACTTACATCTCTCCTCTCATGCTTTCTCTCTCATTCTCTCTCAAATAAATAAATAAAGATCTCAAAAAAAAAAAAAAAAGGATTGGCTGCCTATACCATAGCATAGATAAAAGACAACATCTTAAAACAATGAAATCAGATGCCTACATGATAAGAATGATGGACTCTGACTCAAGACCATATGCAAATATTACCTCAAAATGGGTTGAACAGCTAATTAAACATAAGCATATAAATGTAAAGCTCCTAGAAAAAAAGAGAAAAAGCTACATGACATTTGATTTGACAATGACTTTTTTTTTAGATGTGACACCTATGTTGGAGGCAACAAAATTAAAAATAAATGAGATTATAACAAACATAACAACTCGTACACATTAAAGGAAAGAATCAATGGAGTGAAAACAGAGACTACAGATGGGAACACATTTGTGCAAAGCACCTCCATGTAAAAAGGTTAAGATCCAGAATTTATAACATATATATATATATATATATATATACAACACAACATCAGAAACAACCTGGATGATAAATGGGTAAAGCACTGAATAGACATTAACCTCCAAAAGGTACACACACAGGCAAAACGCATATAAAAGATGCTCAAAATCATGAATGATTAGTGAAATACAAATGAGAAACAATAGGGTATCACTTCACACCCATGAGGATGACTATTGTGAAACAAACCAAAATTCACATGGCCTGGTAATGTCGTGGAGTAGTTAGAATTCATACACGCTGTTGCAGGGAACATAAAATGGTGGAACCAGTATGAAAAACAGCATGGAGATTCATCAAAAAATTAAAAGCAAAATTATTCTATGATATACCCATCCCACTTTTGAGTTTATATCCAAAAGAATTCAGAGGAAGATCTAGAAGTGATATTTGTACATCCATGTCCACTGCAGCTTGATCCACAAAAGCCAGAAATAGGGAGAATCCATCTAAGTGCTAATGGCTGGGTAGAAGGATGGATAAAGTAAATGTAACATGCACATACCATGCGATATTTTTCAACTTTGAAAAAGAAAGATTCTATGATGTGATACAACCTGGGTAACCCCTGAAAACATTATTTTTAGTGAAATAAGTGGCTCAAAAAAAGACAAATTCTATAAGATTCCACTGAGGTGAGATGGATACACTGTGGTGACTGCTCAGAAAAAAAGCTGACTGTTTAGGCAAGCACTAGAGAGACTGCATAGCTGCAAACACCAGGGAAAGTCATATATCATGGGCTCTAAAGAAACAACAGAGCATTTGTTAACTGGGATATTAAAAAAACGCAGACATTACACATCCCCAGAATATGTCTGACAGGCCCCAGGATTATGCAGGATTATGAGGGCTAACGCACAGTTGAGTGTTATTTTTGTTCTCCAGTACAAAGCAAATCTATAAAGCCTGGGGCCAGAGGGCTGTTTTTTATTTAATTCCCCAAATCTCAGCAAAAGATCGTAGGCATACAAAGAAATAGAAAAATGTGTTCTAATCAAAGGACCAAACTAAAACTCAAGACTGACCCTAAATTAATTAGGAATAATCATTACCCGACAAAGATTTCAAAGCAATAATCACTAAGGTGTTCCTGGGGGAGATAAATGGTACCTGGAAAACCACAGATGACCAAAATAAAAATCCAAACAGGCAGAAAGTATAAAAAACAACTAAACAGAAATTGGGAGCTAATAACTAAATTTAAAAGAACACTACAACAGGGTCAGAAACAGATTTCACCAAGTAGAAGAAAGAATCAGACATCTTAAAGGCCCCTTGTTTTAAATTACCCACTGATGGGAACAAAGAAAATATGGAAAAAGACAGAGCCTAAGGGACTCATGGGACATTGACATTGAGGCAATTGACATATTAAGGAGGCCTCCATAAAAAGAAGAGAGTGAAGGGGGGGGCAGAAAACTTACATGAAGAACTAAGGGCTTATACTTCCCACATTTATGGAAAGAAAGACAAATTCAAGTAACTCAGTGAATTCTAAGTAGGATAAATGTCAAGACATGAACACAGTGACACATCATAATTAACCTACCAAAAAGTACAGGTGAAAAGAGAATTTTGAAACAGCATGACAAAAGCAACTCATCTTATACAAGAGCACTCCTATTATTACTGGGATTCTCAGCAGACCGGAGAGCTGCACGGGAGAATATATTCAAGCTCTGAAAGACAAATACATGTATATATACCAAGAATACTCTATCTGGCAAAATCGTCCTTCTAAAATGGAGAAAGAAGGCTTTCCCAGGTAAAAACCCTGGAAATTTACCCCCGGATCTGCCCTCCAAGAAACAGTAAAGGGAATTCTTCTACTTGAAGTAAAAGGATTCTAACCACTAACTAAAACCACATGAAAATATAAAGCTTTCTGGTAAATGTAAATATTTACACAAATACAGAAATGTAAAGTACTATAATAAGGTAACACAAATCAATTTTATTTCTACTACAGAACTTCTTTAAAAGTATAGGGCGCCTGGGGGGCTCAGTGGGTTAAGCCACTACCTTCGGCTCAGGTCATGATCTCAGGGTCCTGGGATCGAGTCCCGCATCGGGCTCTCTGCTCAGCAGGGAGCCTGCTTCCCTCTCTCTCTCTGCCTGCCTCTCCATCTACTTGTGATTTCTCTCTGTCAAATAAATAAATAAAATCTTTAAAAAAAATTAAAAAAAATAAAAGTATAAAAATCATAAATCTAGGGTCGCCTGAGTGGCTCAGTCGTTAAGTGTCTGCCTTCAGCTCGGGTCATGATCTAGGTGCCCTGGGATCGAGCCCCACATGCTCAGCGGGAAGCCTGCTTCTCCCTCTCCCACTCCCAATCCCAATCCCCCTGCTTTTGTTCCCTCACTCGCTGTGTCTCTCTCTCAAATAAATCAATAAAATCTTTTTAAAAAATCATAAATCTAGGTTACAGAGTATACAACATAAATGATAAATTCTGGGGTGTCGGTGACATAAAGTGTGTACAGGCTGGTGATTCTAAGTGCTAGAACTCCGGACACAATTGATAGTATCAGTTTTAATGGTCTGTTACACTTATAAGAGGGTTTAAGTAATCTCCATGGTAGCCACAAAGAAAACATCTACAGAAGACACAAAAATGACACAAGAATGGTATCAAAGGGACGCCTGGGTGGCTCAGTGTTAAGCTGCTGTCTTTAGCTCAGATCATGATCCCACATCCTGGGATAGAGTCCTACATCAGGCTCCTTGCTCAGCAGGGAGCCTACTTCTCCCTCTGCCTCTGCCTGCCAATCTGCCTGCCTGTGCCCCTACCCCTGACAAATAAATAAAATCTAAAAAAAAAAAAAAAGAAAGAAAGAAAGAAAGAAAAAAAATGGTATCAAAACATTTCATCACAAAAATCAAAGAAACATAAGGGAACACAGTAAGGAAAAATACATGGGCTGAAATAGCTACAAGATATACAGAAAACTACTTAAAAATGGCAATAGTAGGGCGCCTGCGTGGCTCAGTGGGTTAAGCCGCTGCCTTCGGCTCAGGTCATGATCTCAGGGTCCTGGGATTGAGTCCCACATCGGGCTCTCTGCTCAGCAGGGAGCCTGCTTCCTCCTCTCTCTGCCTACTTGTGATCTCTCTATGTCAAATAAATAAAATCTTAAAAAAAAAAAATGGCAATAGTAGCTCTTCCCTTTCACGAATTACTCTGACAGTAAATGGATTAAACTCCTCCAAAGACAGGGTGCCTGGGTGGCTCAGTCAGTTAAGCGACTTGCCTTTGGCTCAGGTCATGATCCCAGGGTCCTGCAATCTCCTGCTTATGCCTGCCATTCCCCCTGCCTGTGGTTTTTTTTTTTTTTTTTTTGGAAAAAAGTTTATGTGTTCTCTGGCCTAAGATTGGGCTTAAAGAGTTTTAAAAGTACATGAGTATAAAATAAACATTTGGCTTTTCAGCCTGTTAGAAAGACACTGTTAGGCCTCTGCCCTTGATCATGATCCCAGGGTCCTGGGATGGAGCCCCATGTCGCACTCAGCAAGAAGCCTGCTTCCCCCCTCTCTGCCTACCTCTCTGCCTACTTGTGATCTCTCTCTCTCTCTCTCTCTGTCAAATAAATAAATAAATAAATAAATAAATAAATAAAATAACAAATCCTCTTACTAACAGCACCTGGGACCCAGATATTGGGTTTGTAATTTGCTCCAACCATTAACCTGTGTTTTTCTTTTGTTTCCATAGAAATGCCTCTTAATAATTACCTGATTGCTTGCAACATACAGGCCTATCTCTAAGAATCCACCCGCATGGGGCACCTGGGTGGCTCAGTCAGTTTGGCAGGAGCACGATCCCCGGAGCCCCACACAGGGCTACCTGCTCAGTGGGGAGCCTGCTTCTCCCTTTCCCTCTGTCCTTCCCCATTGTTCATACACTCTCTCTCTCAAATAAATAAAATCTTAAAAAACAAAAAAAAGAAGAAGAACCCACCTGCACGACAGCATCCTGAAATGGGACAACTATTTCAACTGAACTAACCTATTCTGAAGACTAAGACTGGTTCATAAAACAGTAATCAAACTTCTTACCTAAGACTCAGAGCAGAACAGTTAAACTCCAGCTAGAAAGAAACAATGTTGATCTATAATGTTTTTCCAAGAAAAATTTTGTCAAAGGGGAGATTTTACAATTGCTACTAACTCCCTCCCAACATATAATGCAAATCCCCTAAAAGACAAGTTCTAGGGGCACCTGGGTGGCTCAGTGGTTTGGACTGCTGCCTTCGGCTCGGGTCGTGATCTCAGGGTCCTGGGATCGAGCCCCGCATCGGGCTCCCTGCTCCGCGGGAAGCCTGCTTCCCTCTCTCTCTCTGCCTGCCTCTCTGCCTGCTTGTGATCTCTGTCTGTCAAATAAATAAATAAAATCTTTAAAAAAAAAAAAAAAGACAAGTTCTAGATTTTATATACTAGTATACTCATGATAGTCTACACTGAAATCCACCCACATGCCCATCAACAGTAAAATGATGCCATCAATTGTTTGATAGTCACACAATGGAAGTGGATCCATCCATTCTGATGATACACAATAACATACAGTAATTCACAAACAACATATGGAAAGGATAAAAAAAAAAGCCAAACATAAGAATTCCCATTGCCTGAGTACATTTATATAAAGTATAAAAAAGAAGACAGTAACCTACTGTTTTATACATTAAGAGTGCTGAGCTTTGGGCAAAGTTCCTAAAGAAAAGTATTACAGGACCAACAATATTCTCTTTCTTGATCTCAGTGGTTTTGGGAGATGTAATCAGGTTGCAATTTTCCACTCAGCTGTTTACTTATGATTTGTACAAGTGCCTTTATTTTTTTTAAAAACATACTCATCATTACAAAAAACAACTGGAAGTGAATAGATTAGTATCACAATATACTTACATAGACGATACAGAAATTAAAGGTAGAAGTAATAGGGTGCCTGGTTGGCTCTGTGGGTTAAAGCCTCTGCCTTCAGCTCATGTCATGATCCCAGGGTCCTGGGATCCAGACCCACATTGGGCTCTCTGCTCAGCAGGGAGCCTGCTTCCCCCTCTGTCTGTCTGCCTCTCTGCCTACTTGTGATCTCTGTCTGTCAAATAAACAAACAAAAATCTTAAAAAAAAAAAAAAGATAGGAAGTAACTTGTAACTTCACACTGTGACTAGTTTTTAAGTATGCTAATTTTTAGCTTAAATCACGAAACACTGAAAACAGAACATTCCAAGTAACAGATAAAATGTAGAATTATTTTCTTAAAATGCACACAGGAAAAGTCAAGAAAGAAGTAATAGACGGGGCATAAGGAAAAGCATAAAAAATGGATAGAACCTAACCCCACTATATCCACTAGAATAGATAAACAAACAGATAAATAAATACATAAATAAATAAACCAAATTCCCAGTACCATCAAACTTTGGGTGAATATATCCCACTGGAATATTCCTAGAACATGAGGATTAAAGTGAAGAAAAACATATTTTTAATGCAGATAACCAATCCAACAACCAAAATGGCAGTATGAATATCATACAGAATAATCTTTAACATGACTTACACCAGTGTTCTAGGTCAACCACAAACAGCATCTCCATTTAGATTTTCTTCACACACTGCACATCACAGTGTCCTTAACTTTCCATGGAAAAATAGGTACAAATGGATTCCCTTCTCTACGGGTGCCCCGCATCTCTGCGAGACAGCAACAAACAAATGATTTTATAGACACACTAGCAATAAAGGCATGAAATAATTTAAGAGCAAATTTAATGATATTTACCATTCAAAAATACTCAAATTTGGTCAAAAGAAAAAAGAGACACACTGCCTTAAAGTGGGGCTTTCCTAGAGATGTTTCGCATCCTCAGTCTCCTCTGGCACTCAAATTTCATGACAGTGACTGTCCCAGTTTGGTTATATCCATCATGAAATCCTTCCTGCCCCTTTCTACCCTCCTCCCTCCCCCGTCCCATTCCTAGTCATTCATTAAGTATAAATACTCAGGGCCACAGCTTTCATATTTTTCCATACCACTCTATGGAAAGAATACTCTTTGTCTTTGCCTATAAGCCTAGGGTGTCAGAAGACATACCTGAAAGAAAGCAAATAATTATCCCACTTACTACACTTAAATGAATATGCATTAAAATGCTGGGGCACCTGGGTGGCTCAGTGGGTGAAGCCTCTGCCTTCAGCTCAGGTCACGATCTCAGCGTCCTGGGATCCATCCCTGCATTGATCTCAGTGTCCTGGGATCCATCCCTGCATCAGGCTCTCTGCTCAGCAGGGAGCCTGCTTTCCCCTCTTTCTGCCTGCCTCTCTGCCTACTTGTGATCGCTCTGTTAAATAAATAAATAAATAAAATCTTTTAATTAAAAAAAGTGCATTATGCATTAAATGCTAATATACAAAATGAATACCCATCATAGGACATCAGCATAATGGAGGAACAGGAAGCCGCCAGGACTTTGTTTCCTCCATGGAGAAAAAATGGACCAAACTACCTTTTTCAGTGCTCCAGAAGCCAGTTCGATCACAGCAGCGCAGGCAGACACAGTGTGAAGGAGAGTCACACTGAAGAGACAAGGAGTTTGTTCCACTTGCCTACACGAGTTGCTCACGTGGCCTAGCATTCCATAACGAGACTGTGAGAAAACCCTCACCTCTCCTGCGGGAGAAAGACAGAAGTGACCTCTGTGTTTAATGATCTGGCTTTGGCAGCTGCCCGACAGACCTCTTCCTCTCGTGCAGGACACGGAGGGGACCAGAGGGGACGGGACAGAAGCAGCCTCTGGATGCCCTGTGGTGGCCGCTCGGAGAAAACCCGAGTGCTTGCTCAAACAGCAGAGAAACTGCAGAGCTGAAGCAAACAGCAGGGAGAGGAAGGCATCACGGGCTCCAAAGAAGAAAAAAACACTCTTCTAACTGGAAAATTACAAAGACTCTGACATTACATATGCCCAGAACATGTCTGACAAGCCCCAGAATTAGTAGCACAGCTGACTGCTATTAGTGTTCTCCTGCACAAAGTACATAAAGCCTGGGACCAGAGGCTGTTTCTTCTGTTTGTTTTAATTCCCAAATCTCAACAAAGGATCACAAGGCATACAAACAAATGAATGCAGAAAAATATGTCCCAATCAAAGAAACCAAATAAAGACCCCAGACTGGCCCTAAATAACTATTAAATGCCTATGAAGAATTCAAGTAACTATCACAAAGATACTCATGGAGGAAGAAGAGGAAAACGACAGGAAAGTAAATGACATCAGGAAAACTATAATGATCAAAATAAAGATCCAAAGAGGTAGAAAGTATAAAAGACCATCAGACAGAAACTGGGAGCGAAACAATACAATTACTGAATTTAAAAATAAACTGAAGAATCAGCAACAGACTTGATCAAGCAGAAGAAAGAATCAGAGACATCCTTTTTTTTTTTTTAAAGATTTTTATTTATTTATTTGAGAGAGAGTGAGAAAGTACAAGCAGGAGAAGTGGCAGGCAGAGGGAGAAGCAGGCTCCCCACTGAGTAGGGAGCCCAATGTGGGACTCAGTCCCAGGACTGCAATCATGACCTGAGTTGAAGGCAGATGCTTCAACCGAGCCACCCAGGTGTCCCAAGATGTCTGATTCTTTCTGGGGCGCCTGGATGGCTCGGGTTGGTTAAGCGTCTGCCTTCAGCTCAGGTCATGATCCCACATTCTGGAATCGAACCCTGAGTCAGGATCCCTGCTCCTTGTCAGGCTGGGGAGCCTGCTGTGGGGAGCCTGCTTCTTCCTTTCCTCTGACGCCCCCCTGCATGTGCTCTCTCTCTCTAACAAACAGAATCTTAAAAAAAAAAAGTTCCCTTCAATTCAAAAAAGTGTTTCTATCATGCAAAGAGAATATCATTTCATCAATAAATAGCTGATGAAATTAATTCTCTTACTAGGACAACTCACCCAGATATGATAAAACACCCACTGACCACTGACCTTGGAAAGAATAAGGGAGTCACAGCAAAGTATGTATGGGTAATATTTAGACAGAGAAACAGGTACACAATTTTCTTGGCAATGGACATACAGCTGATCCATGAGTTACGCCCACATTGTCTTAAAATATACTGAAATGAAAACTGTCATCCTGAAAACATAACGCATAGATAAAAAGCAAAACACAACTAACTAATGTGTATCCCATAAAAAAGTCCCATACAAAAGAAAATACATTATTATGGGATTGTAAAACCAGAGTAAGACAAAATATAACCCAAAATTGTTACACAAAAATACACGTATTATTGGACCACATGGGTGGCTCAGTCCCCTAAGTGTCTGACTCTTGATTTCAGCTTGGGTCATGATCTCGGGGTCCTGGGAGAGAGCCCACATTGGGCTTTGCACTCAGCAGGGAGTCTGCTTGAGATTCTCACTCTCCCTCTGCCCCTTACCTATCCTATCTCTCTCTCTCAAAAAAAAAAAAAAAAAAAAAAAAAGACATAAAAACAAAACAAAAAACAAATGAAAACATGTACTATTAAAAAAGAATTCTTCGGGGTGCCTGGGTGGCTTGCCAGTTGAGTGTCTGCCTTCAGCTCAGGACATGATCCTAGAGTCCCAGGATCGAGCCCCGCATCAGGCTCTCTGCTCAGTGGGAGGACAGCTTCTCCCTCTCTCTCTCCCCACACTGCTTGTGCTCTCTCTCACTCAAATAAATAAATAAAATCATTTTTTAAAATTCTAAGAAAAAAGAATTTTTCTCTTTTACTATAATTTTAAACTGTGACTGTACAAGTATGAAAAACAAGCATTCTGAATCATTGCCATATGTTATAGGGCAGTCAAACTGTGAAGGAAATTCATTATGATCAATCATGAAAACCTCTAATGGAAAATGTTATAAAAAAGCATTTAAAAGACATTAAAGGAATGTATTATGTTATTATTATTTTCCTCCTACTCTTACAAAGAATGTAAATCTGTGACCCATTCTTTAGAACCAAGCAAACAAACAAAAGCCCTTCGTGTCTAAATAAAGAAACAAAGAAATTGTAAAAAATGCTCACAATTTCCTTACATAAAATAAATATTTGAGATTAAATTCAAATACATTCTCAGAAAAGTAGAAGAAACACCTGAGCATTAATTTACCCTGAAATAAATTACATGTATGAGCAAAACTTTTTTTTTAATATGGCACTTTTACAAATTATATAATTCATTCCTCATAAAGCACATGCCTTTGTCACAGCAGAACTTCCTATCTCAAAAATCAAGTCAATCTCCTGTTAAAAGTACAGAAAGCAGGGGCGCCTGGGTGGCTCAGTGGGTTAAACCTCTGCCTTTGGCTCAGGTCATGGTCTCAGGGTCCTGGGATCAAGCCCCACATGGGGCTCTCTGCTCAGCGGGAGGCCCGCTTCTCCCTCTCCCACTTCCCCTGCTGTGTCCCCTCCCTCACTCCCTCTCTGTGAAACAAAGATATAAAAATTAAAAAAAAAAAAAAAGGCTTAACACAAGAGTTCCTCAGAAATAGGCACAGATTCCCCCAGGCCTCCAAATGCAAGGAAAAAGGACTCAGATCATGGAGGCCCTCACCATCTAAGCAGAGGATGTTATCTATGCTGTGACTGTGTTGGAAGGCCATTAGAGCTGAAGGAGAATCCTCACAGGACTTAAGAAAAGGATGAGTACTGGAAGAGGGTGTCCCTCTGACAGCAAGAGAAACACACCTAGGCTTCTCAAACTCATTTAGATTCAAAGAAAGCTACCCACACCACAACGTAAGGTTTACCTTCCTCCTTGCCCTGTGGGCCTCACCTCTGTCATCTGCTTAATTCGTTCCCACCTACCTGGGTGGATGGCTACTGTCTCCTTTCCCTTCACATCCCAGAGCTCCCTCTTTTGTTCCAAAAAGATGACCAGGTCTGGCTTTGATACAACAAGACCTGTTTATTAGAAAAAAGGGATAAATATTGCTGGAGATTCTAGCTTTCAATCCAGTATCATGCTCAGTTGAGAAGAGAATGCATTGTAGAATTCTAGAAAATGACTTCCCAAAAGCTGTTGTCTAACAGCCCACTGAGAACATGAAGGAGAAATTTCCACCATTCAGATCTTGGATACCACCTCCAAGAACTAACTACAATAATAAGGAGTGGAAACTGGAGTTAAAGATGTGAAGAGTAACATTTTATGCCCCTTAGAACTTCAAACTGCCACTATCTAGAAATGATTACGTTCTCTTAAGGAAGGGGAAGCTAAAGCTGGAAAGGAAACATCATGAAGATTTTTCTCTCCATCTCTAAACCCCTACTTACTTCCCTTACTGCAGCAATCTGAGTTCCAGTCGTGCAAAGAAGAATCCTCCAAGAGATGGTCTTCAAGGGAAGGAAGAAAACCCTGAGGGTGGTTTGGGAAGTCTGGAAGGAAGTTACCCTCACCCAAGGAAAGAAGGTTTCCATAGTTCTCTAACATCACATCCCTGTACAATTCCCGCTGAGTGTGGGTCAGGCGTCCCCACTTCTCCTGAGAGAATTCTATGGCCACATCCCTGAATGTGAGCTGTCCCTGCAGTAAATACCACAGTCACCAAGTGGCCACCGGCAGAGTTCATAATGTACCTAAGATGAAAGAGGCAGTTAATGTCACCTGCTTGTACCCCTTGAATTTGTCCCAAATTTTCCTTAAGCTGTTTTTTTCCAGCCTAGTTTTAAATTCAGGCAAAAAACCCCAGGGACATAGTTTCCCATAATGGCAACAAAAACTACTACACAAGCAGTGAATACTGCCCTGACTAAATGCTCCAGTACCCAGACCACCCAGACCAGTCTGTGCTTAACTCCCAGCTCACATCTGTGCAGACACCAGGCACGGACCCACAGAGTAACCTACAGTTACCTTTACCTCTTTAACATAGTAAATTCTCCCCCAAGGGGAAGCACAAAGCTCATTTACATGACATATAAAGTATGTGTAGAATGGTTTCCTTCAGTCTGATGCATGACCTTTTGGCCACCTCTGTGTAAGATGACAAGGCTACCCTTTCTAAATAATCATCGTAAGCCTAAATCAAAGGAACTCATTCACTCTTGCTCCAGGAGTCGTGACTTTGGAAATTATTCCCTGTGATCTCCTTATTTGCTATAAATAAATATTCCTTTGTGTGACAACTCCACCATGTAGTTTCTGTCTGTGACTCACCAAGGAGCAAACTCGCTTTAGTTCAGCTACAAATAGGGTGATCCAGATGGGACAGGTGTCTTTGCCAGGTTCTGGCCTCTGGTTCCCTGGCTTCCAAGAGATGAAGCAGTGGGCACCACAAGCTCACCCTGGCTAACCTGTTTAAGTTACAGGACTGGGAGCAGATTCCCTGGGGGAGGAAAGGAGCACTCACTCTGCAGGGCTGTGACTGCCAGCCTGGTGCTCTGACGTCCCCTGAAATGCAGCATCCACTCTGACTACTCTGACTCAGAAGGACTTCTGCTGGGATAAGTTACACCAGGTTTGTGGCACAGCATTTTTTTTTTAAAGACTTTATTTATTTATTAGAGAGTGGGAGAGATAGATCACGTATCACGAGCAGGGGGGATGGGTAGAGGGAGAAGCAGATTCCTCGCTCAGCAGGGAGCTGGACTCCATCCCAGAACCCTGGGATCAAGACCTGAGCTGATAGCAACCGCTTAACCAACAAAGTCACCCAGGCACCCTGTGGCACAGCTTTTTTTTTTTTTTTTTTTAAAGATTTTACTTATTTATAACAGAGATACAGTGAGAGAGGGAACACAAGCAGCAGGGATGGAAGAGGGAGAAGCAGGCTTCCTGCTGAGCAGGGAGCCTGACGTGGGGCTCCATCCCAGGACACTGGGATCCTGACCTGGGCCAAAGGCAAATGACTGAGCCCCCCAGGTGCCCCTGTGGCACAGCTTTTTTTTTTTTTTTTTTTTTTTAAGATTTATTTATTTATTTATTTGACAGAGAGATCACAACTAGACAGAGAGGCAGGCAGTGAGAGAGAGAAGCAGGCTCCCCGCTGAGCAGAGAGCCCGACATGGGACTCGATCCCAGGACTCTGAGATCATGACCTGAGCTGAAGGCAGCGGCTTAACCCACTGGGCCACCCAGGCGCCCTGTGGCACAGCTTTGAGAGGTAAACTAGAGTTGCTTCACAGAGTCTGAACAAGCCAGCATAATACTAGGTCAGAATATTCTGGGGGAACTAATTACTCATTCAGCATGAGTCTAGACATCCCTGATGACAGAAGATCACAGGACCCAGCCTTTCACAGGCTTTGGATGATCTAACCTAGCAAAATGGGAGTGACCTAACAGAGACTAGTGTAAGGTCTGTGAGACTGAAACCTCCATCCCACCTGCCTGGCTGGTCTGATTGTTGTTCCCAGTTTAAATGTCCCCCCGGGGGCGCCTGGGTGGCTCAGTGGGTTGAGCCTCTGCCTTCGGCTTGGGTCATGATCTCAGGGTGCTGGGATCGAGTCCCGCATCGGGCTCTCTGCTCAGCAGGGAGCCTGCTTTCCCTTCTCTCTCTCTGCCTGCCTCTCTACCTACTTGTGATCTCTGTCTGTCAAATAAATAAATAAGATCTTTAAAAAAATAAATAAAATAAATAAATGCCCCCCCTGGCTGCTTGGTCCTTGAGCACTTCCTCCTTCCCTTATAAATCTGAAAAAAAAAGAGACAGCAACTCCCTGGGTCACTGGAAGCATGCCCTTGGAACAGGTAGGAGTTGTATTTAGCTGGCTAAAAGACAAATGCTTTAAAAAAAAAAAAAAAAGGCATTCTAAAATCCACAAAAATATGAAGTAACCCAAATTTTTTTCACATCCATGTATCTGAGATTATCTTTGTAAATTAAAGTCTAAGCTTGTTGGTTTAACTAAAATAGACCTGTCTTTGGCCAGTGCCAGGGAAGGACTGGTGAACAGACTTTACTGTAATGCCAACGGCCCCTGGTGTTTGTAGATACATTCACGGGGTTGGGGGGGCGGGGGGCGACACTAAGGCCTTTCCCTGAGACACAGAAAGAACGAAGTAACAAGAGCTTTAGTAAAGGTGAGCAAATCCCTCAATTTCAGTGGACAATGTCAATCCAGAATGACAATGGACCAGCCTTTATATCCAAAACCATTTCTGAGTTATCAAGTGGAGGTTATACTCTGCCTGGAGCCTCAGTCTTCTCGGAAGACAGAATGGGCAAGCAGAACCCTAAAACAGACTCTGGTGAAGTTGTGCCAGGAAACAGGAACACTAGTTAAAGTTACCACCAATAGGTCTCACCAGAGGGAGAGCTACCCCAAAGGGCAAACTAAAATCTTGGCCCATTTGGGATGACTAATGGGAGGGCTTTCCAAAATGCTCTCCTTCTCATCTCCAGACCCAAAGGCTTCTCAGACCATTAAGCATATAAATAATCTGGCAGGTGAAGGATGCACACAACAGGTAAGGAAATTATTCCTCCCTCTATCCACTGAAACTAAGCTTCACCCAAATGAAACTGGGGACCGATGTACCTCCAAATTGGGAAAAATGGGTCACCCCCGGATCAACTCTATTCAGATAAGGCCCCACCCAGTACTACTAAGCACATGCTCTTCCTTCAAATTAGAGGGCGTCCTACGGAATCCACCCCAGCAGAGTGAAACAGGCCTCTACACAAAGGCCCAGGGGAGAAGCTACTAGCAGAAGTTAACAACATTCCTGTGAGCCGTTAACTGACCTGAGCCTCAGAAGGTCAGGAGAGCCTCAGTACGTAAGGGCTCTCAAATTAAACCATAACAATCTCTATCTGTAGGACACTGGTTCTGCTGTTCTCGTTTCTTCAGCCTTACTGTTTGCTGCCAGGCCCCTTTAACAGATTAAATCACTCTCTCTGTGACTGCTGAGAAGTAAATACCACAATTTACTATTAATACATGGCAAGATAGATGTCCCAGACCCTTCTGATTTGGTCTGATTTCACAAGGAACACCTTTTTTTTAAAGATTTTATTCATTTATTTATGAGTGAGCGAGCAAACAAGGGTGGGGGAGGAGGAAAAGAATCTGAGCAGACTGCACTGAGCGCACAGAGCTTGATCTCTGCCCAGAAAACAGTGGATTTGTACAAATTATAAGCTGTATGTAACATCCATGTCCTGTGATGTCTAGTGTATTTTATCTGTTTGGGTTTTTTTTTTTTTTTAAAGACTTATTTATTTTAGAAAGAGAAAGAGAGGAAGAGTGAGTGTGAGCAGGGGGAGGGGCACTGGGAAAGAATCTCAAGCAGAATCCCCAGGAAGCGTGGGAGCCAGCCTCTGGACTTGGTCCCACAACCCTGAGATCATGACCTGAACCAAAATCGAGAACCAGGAACTTAACCAACTAAGCCACCCAGGCGCCCGCCCCACAATGAACACCTTCTTAATTTTATTTATCACTATTATCCTAGAGATGCTAAAAGCTATACACACAGTGGGCCGTCCCTGAGGGATAAATTCCCCTAGTAAATGTCAGTATGATTATAAAAAAGAAACTAACCAAACTGCTCTTACTGCTATTTGGACCCTGCATGCTTAACTGCTTGGCATGACTTGTGTCAAAACACACAAAGGCTATAAAATTACGAATGGTAGATATGAGCAGCTTGGGGTTAAACCTGGGGACCCACAAGCATATCTAAAATTAGCTGAGGAAAAATTCTGCACCACAGTCAGTCCTTATGATATGCCCACGTCTAGCAGGAAAGTAGCTCCGGAAGATGGACCTTTTCCTTGAGCCCCTCAAGAATGAAGAGAGTAAAACCAGAGGAGTGATGTGTTCCAGCTACACCCCAAGACTGGAGCATTACTGCCCACCTGCCTGTACCCAGCGAGCTGTGTCCCCCATTTTCCTTAAGCTCTTCTTCCCACTTATCTTTCAACTCAAGCAAAAGACTTGATGGGCACAGCTCCCCATAATGGAAACTTCCTTAAGCAAAAAGGACTGCTCTGACAAAGGCTCTAGTGGCCCAGACCAGTGTGAGCTTAACCTCCAAATCACACCTGCACATGGACCATGGGGTGACCGACAGTTACGTTTACCTCATGCTACTACTAAACCTCCGCTCATTTATGTAACACCCAAGCTATGTACACACCAGTTTTCTTAAGGCATGTTCATGACCTAATGCCCACCTCCGCAAGAACTGCAAGGCTCCTCTTTCTAAATATTCATCCTAACCCTAAGTAAAAGGAACCCACTCACCCTTGCTTAGGGAGTCAAGGCTTCGGAAATTATTTCCAATGAACTCCTTGTTTGCTGCAAATAAAATTTCCTTTGTGTCACACCTTTACCTGGTGCGCTTCTATGACTCACCAAGGTGTGAACTCATGTTCATTCGCTTACATTAAAAAGAACTGGTTCTTGCTTAGGTGTGTTTCCTGCTATATCCGTAAGATAATTTTTTTAAAGATCTTATTTATTCATTTAAGACACACACACACACAAACACACACACAAAGACAACACAAGCAGGGGGAGAAGCAGAGGGTGAGGGAGGAACAGAGTCCCTGCTGAGCTGGGAGCCTGCAGTGGGGCTCTATCCCAGGACCTGGAGATCATGACCTGAGCCCAAGGCAGATATTTAACCATCTGGGCCACCAAGCTGCCCCCATAAGATAACTTTTAATACACTAATGTTCTCACATGCATTCTCTAGCTCTGAGGTAAAGAGGATGGCATATGAACCCCAAACCATTATAAATACTATGTGTTTACCCAAGATTGCTTGTCAAATGAACGCATCGACACAGGCATATACATTACCAAGAACTGCATTTATATCATATAATCTATATAACGATTTAAGTCATGTCCATTTCTTACGTGGAAAGTACTGGTGGATTGCAAATGTACTTATCAGATTCTAGTGTGAGTTGGAATTTCACAACACTGCACTGTAAATATTGTGAAAATGCAGACTCTGTTCCAGACTTCTGGAGTAGGATCGGAGCCTGCATTTCTAACAGAAGATAGTAGCTTATGGGCCAAGGGATACCTTTAAAATAAATAAATAAATAACAGAGGTAGAACTCAGGATTTTTGGAGGACTTAGAACTGAAGGCATTTTATAACAATTACAGGTTCTACTGTATTAGCAAGAACAGCACAACAATACTTTTTTGAGCATTTACTGGTTACTAAATAGCATTCTAATGATTTTTCATAAATTAATGCACAAGTAATAATCTAACAGAACACATTCTTCTTCTTTTTATGAGAATATTTTGACAAACATCCAGTACATGGAAGGGATTAGCTTTTAATCCAGGTTGTCTGATCTAGAGTTGATCTAAAAGGACAGAACAGTATACAGAGACAAGCCTGTAGCAATCTGAGAAGAGTGATGGAAACCAGAAGGCATCGCCACAAAATCGATGTACCTTTTTTACATTTTATGCACACCTCCACACATGTAAAAAGCAATTATATACACACTAAAAGTGACAGAATATAAAACTGTCATGGTACCTGAAGAAACATTTTCAATGACATAAAACTTATAAATATCCCTGTGCAGATGATGCTGCTTCTGTCTTTTAATCACACTATAAAGACAAACACACAGAAAGCTATAAAGAAAACAGCTTTACATTCTATATGTATATTAACTAGAATTTAAATAAACATTTGGGGAAAAAAAGAAAACCTCTAACCTTTCGGGGTCTAGTATTTCACTGAAAATTTTCTTTCAGTAATCATTTACACTATGTTAGGTTTTAAAATTTTAAGATACTTGAACATGTTAATTATGTGATTCTGGTTTTCCTTTTCTGAAATAGAGAGTTATGTCTGCGACACGGGTGTGGAGTAAAACAGAAACCTGCAGGACAAGGGCCTGAATTATTTACAAACACCACTCCCAGAAGCCAGCATCTCCAGTGCAACAAAGGAGGGAGCCTTCGTTTTCCAATGGAAACTACAAGCAAAGAGAAACTCAGAGGAGGGGGGCTTCCGGTTTGAATGCGATGGCTCCTGTACAGCTTTCAGTAAAGCCATCCAGCCCTTACGGATGACTAAGACATATTTACATTACACAGGAGGTTTCTGGCAGCGGGCACCAAGCCAAGTGGAAGAAGTTAGCATCAGCTGCAGTGAAGCAAATTGGTATCAGTGCCCGCAGCGCGGAGAAGGACATACCATAACCGCCCCCAAAAGGAAATCAGAAAAGTAAATCAGAATTACCAATCTAATTATGAGAAAACAGTGGGTTTATACAAATTACAAGCCACATGTAGCGCCCACGTCCTGCAATGTCCAGAATATATTTTTTTTTTTTTTTTTAGTTTTTTTTTTTAAAGATTTGAGAGAGAAAGCCCGAGCTGGGAGGGGCAGAGGGCAAGAATCTCAAGCAGACTCCCCGCTGAGCGTGGGCGACAGGCGCTGGGCTCAGTCCCACGACCCTGAACTGAGATCACTACCTGAGCCGAAATCAAACGCCGGTCACTGAACCGACTGAGCCACCCAGGCGCCCTTCTGGTGTATTCTACACAGAGCATCCTTCTGTCCCACTCCAAATAGCAGGGCTGTTTGTCTTCCGGAACCTGGGAGTTACCGGGGACACGGTGCATCCTGCTGACTTGCACTTTTTCTTAACCCTGGTGGGCCCGCAGCTGCTCAGGGATCCGGCGGAGACCTAACCTGAAATGACACCCCAGGACGCGACCACGTCCACGACAGCAGTCTTCACACGAACCGTCCCGCAGGGAATATTTCTGAGCGGGGCACGACACGATTCGCACTGACCATTGTTCCCGTGCTACTGGGAGCCAGGTCACGGGAGGGGAGGGAACACGGGCGAGCATCCTAAAGAGCTGTATGTCCGCGTCCTCTAAGAAAAGGGTTTTAGGTATTTTATCGGGGAGAGAGGGAGAGAGGGGGAGAGAGAGTGCGCGCACGCGCTCGGGGGCAGGGGAGCAGTGGGGGTGAGGAGGCAGAGAGAGGGGGAAAGCGGACACCCCCCGGGAGCCTCACGCCACCCCGAGGTCGCACAAGAGTCCGAGGCCTTATGGTCTGAGCCACCGGTGCCCCTCGGGATTTTTTTTTTTTTTTAAGATTTTATGTATTTATTTGACAGAGAGAGATCACAAGTAGGCAGAGAGGCAGACGGCGTGGGGGGGGGGGAGCAGGCTCCCCGCTGAGCAGACAGCCCGATACGGGGCTCGATCCCAGGACCCTGAGATCATGACCTGAGCTGAAGGCAGAGGCTTTAACCCACGGAGCCACCCAGGTGCCCCCCGCCTCAGAATCCTTTATAAAAAGGTGTCACGAAAACCGCCGCACACTCCTGGAGGACAGGAACGGCGTCCTAGTGGGACCCGCACCCGCAGCTTCTCCCTGCGGGGACTTTCGGGGACACAGGTGACAGGGAACGCCACGCTTACCTGAGCCTCAGCCATCGCGCCGTCCTTCCCCTCGGGCTCTGGAGGTCCTTCTCCGAGGAGCGTCGAGGCGCAGCCCCAGCTGCGTCGGGGGACGTGCCCTCAGAGCCGCCGCGGAGCCGCTTCCCCGCGCCGCCGCTCGCCTGCCGGCGGGACTGCGAAATGCAGGAAAGGCCGCACTTCCTGGTCCTTTGTGTGGGAGCCTCGCGGAAACAATGAGCGGCTCTGCGGAGACCCGCCCGGAGCGGCTCTGTCCGCGCCCGCCTCAGAGCCGGCGGGCAGCCCCGTCCTCCCGGGACACCTGCGCAAGGGCGCGGCGGGCACCGCGGCCGCCCGGCAGCCGAGTCACAAGCCCGTCCGGGCCGCGGGCCCCCAGAAGCCAGAGCAAACCAGCCGGGCCCAAGATGGCGGGTGCCATGACCGGAAGCGCCTGACCAAATAAGGAAGAAAAGGCGCGGAAACCCCGCTTTCCACCGATTCCCACCCCGAGTCCTGACTAGTCCTCCCCCTGGTCCACAGCTGTCACTCACACGGGAAACCCGAATCCCTGGGCTCCCCGCGCGCTCCCTGGGGATCTCCTGCTCCCCCATCTTGAGAGTGTACTTGGTGTGGGTCAACTTTCCTGTTTGTGTCCCTCATTTGCTGGGCCCTGCATGGCCCCGAATTCTTTCTTGTGACAAGAGGAGGACACTTGAGCAACATATTTGGGATGGCCTGGATCCGGGCCCCAGGGTCTCCTCCCATCCCCACCCCGTCCACCCAGCAACACTTCCAGGGGGCCTCCCTCCCTACAGACGCCCACGCGTTCTACAGCATAGGAACTGTGTGCTGCAGGGACCCTGTTACCTTGACCCAGCGCCTGCGCTCGGCCATAAAATAATGGGAAGCCCACTTGCTTACTCCTGGCCTCACTTGGGATCCCCTGGAGCCCGTAATTAACAGAACACTGTTCTCACCCAAACCAAGGGACAGAATCTGAATGGGAGGGCAGCAGATACCATTTTTGCAACTACCCACCTGATCCCGGTGGAAAGCATTTGGGGAGTGACCAGACACCTTCACCTGCCGTATCTTTAAAATAACCAATCTAAGATCATCCTTTTAGGCGCGCCTGGTGGCTCAGTCGTTGAGCGTCTGCCTTCGGACTGGGTCATGATCCCAGGTCATGGGATCTAGCCCCTACCTGACTTCCTGCTGGATGAGGAGCCTGCTTCTCCCTCTCCCACTGCCCCTGCTTATGTTCCCTCTCTTGCTGTGTTTCTCTCTGTCCAATAAATAAATGAAATCTTAAAGAAATAAAGTAAATTGATCCTTTTTCCAAAAAAGACATGTTTTGGAGTGACAAAATGCTCCTCTTGATGTGGAAGAAAAAGAAAGAAGAATGTTAAATATCCTTACTTCCTACAGTCCATTGACAAGTCCTTAAAACAGGTAGAGTGAAGCTCAGCGGCCTTGATGTTAATACTTTGCTAAGAGCAAAAGGCAATCTTAGCTTAACATTATCCCAAACATCCCCCACCCCACCCTAGGATCCTATAAGTCTGCTTTAGCATATAAAAATTTTTTTGGAAATTTCTGTTATATCTACCCCCCAAGATACATGTTGGCAATCATCCTCCAAGCATATGGCCCACTGATATGCATCTGAAGGGTCTCATGACTAAAGTCTTATTAGATAGTAATAAATGACTTTACTTATCCCCTCAAGATCCTTGAAATCTCTCTTCCAAAATTCCTTAGAGACTTATATTATCCCTAACCTCTTCCCCACTTGAAAGTATGTAATCTGCCTCTCCTCATGACCCCAGTTCACCTCTTTCTGCCCAGGGGCCTGTCTCATTAATAAAAATAGCAATAAAACCACCTTTTTTCCACCAAAGATGACTCAATTCTTTCTTGGCTGTGGGCTCTGAACCCGAACATGTTTTCTATATCACCCTTTAGTAGGTAAATGTTTACTCTCATGAGTAACCACCAGTTTTCCAAAGTGAATGCACTTTTTTTTTTAAAGATTTTATTTATTTATTTGACAGAGAGAGATCACAAGCAGGCAGAGACGCAGGCAGAGAGAGAGAGAGGAGGAAGCAGGCTCCCTGCTGAGCAGAGAGCCCGATGCGGGACTCGATCCCAGGACCCTGAGATCATGACCTGAGCCGAAGGCAGCGGCTTAACCCACTGAGCCACCCAGGTGCCCCAAAGTGAATGCACTTTTAACACTCCTATCAGCAATATATGAGAATTCTAACTGCTCAACATTTCCACTAAAATTTGATGTTATCCTTTTTGTCTCTATGTTAGCCATTCTAGATGAGAGTAACTAGTTTCTCACTATAAAATATGAAGTGATCTTACTATAGTTGTCCTATTGACTGGGATGAATGTGTAGAAGAGGAAAACTCTTTCCTTCTAGATTCTTTGGCTGGTGTAATAATTAAACTGACATTAGACAGACTATTCACAGAAGAAAAACAAATTTAATTTCTTCATTATAAGAACCTCAAAAATATTATAGACTCAAAGACAAGCAAATGATGTTCATATGCCATTCTGACCTAAGGAGAAGGGGGTAGAATTTAGAATTTAGAATTTCAAAAAGGGGGAAGTATATTCACAGGAAAAAGGAAAGAGCAAATAAATGTTGGCAAATGTTTTCCACAACAGGCAGATGAATCTTTCTCAAAAAAAAAAAAAAGAAAAAAAAAGAAAAAAGAAAAATTAACTCTAGTATTAGCTCTCTTCCAGATTAAGGTCCCCTATCTAATTTCTTTTGGCAGTTAAAGGAGAGGCAAAATACCATTTCTTGAGTCTGCTGGGTCATAATTGCCTTCAACTCAAAACAACCCACATGCAAAGTGATTTATTTTGACATCACATATTCTCTCCCAAATGAGTGAAGAAAAGTGGCTCAGTAGGTTAAGCATTTGACTCTTGATCACAGTGATATGAGTTTAAGCCCTGCACTGGACTTCATGCTGGGCATGTAGACTACTTAAAAAAAAAGAAAAGAAAAGGGGCATCTGGGTGGCTCAGTGAGGTTAAGCCTCTGCCTTTAGCTCAGGTCATGATCTCAGGGTTCTGGGATAGAGCCCTACATCGGGCTCCCTGCTTGGCAGGGAACCTGCTTCCCCTTCTCTGCCTACTTGTGATCTCTCTCTGTCAAATAAATAAATAAAAGCTTAAAAAAAAAGAAAAGAAAAAAAGTAATGTGTGTGTGTGTGTGTGTGTGTGTGTGTGTGTATCTATTTCAGCCTTAAAAGTGAAGGAAATATTTCCATTTGCAGCAGGATGTTCTCAGAGGACATTTTGCCAAGTTAAATAAGCCACACACAAGAATAAATCAATTCTGTATATAATCACATATAACCCACATGTATGTGGAATCCATAAAAAATCAAAATCATAAATGAGAAGATTAGCATGTTTGTCGTCAGGGGCAGAAGTTGAGGGAAATGCTGAGATACTAGTTAAAAGGTAAAAAGATTCACTTAGGGAAGATAAATAATTACTGAAGTTCTGTCAACTAACCTTCTTGCTCAACCGTAGACCCCAGGCGTTAAAACCAGAAATAGACAAGAAGACTGCTTGATTCATGCTGTGAAACCCATCCTCCTCACTTTTTATCACACTTTTTTAGGCGTTGATGAAGATGTTTGACCAGAACATTCCAATCGCCAGACCAGAAAAACCCTAAGAGCAACAGAGTGCCTGTAAGACCTCATCCCCTTCTCTGGCCCTTCCCTGTTCCTGGTGGTGCACTGAATGCGTACCAATCTCCCTGCCTGCTCTCTAGCACGTGCCCTCCACCCCGAACCTCTCCCTAGAAAACACTAGGTGTCCATCCCATTGGTAGGGAGATTGGTTATTAAGGCTTGAGTCTATGTACTCTCCCCAAAATAAATTTCTCCCCTTGTCTCTTGAGTTCTTGGCATCTTTTGTGATGAGTTTATAGGAGTTTTTTCAGCAACATTGTGGGCAAATGCAGCCAGGAACTATCCTTTCATCTTTGCCCAGTCCCCTAGGGATTCACTCCCTTGGCCAGAGCCCTTGGCCAAGGCAATGCACCAGGGTTTACCCGTTCATTTCTTGAGTTAGGAGTGAAGCTAAACAGTAGTGTATTGTATACTTAAGATTTGCTAGATCTTTTTAAACATTGACTAAATGTACTGAATACTTAAGATTTGCTAGGAGAGAGCATCTTAAGTGTTCTCAGCGCACACGCAAATCGCAAATCTTAGCTATGTGAGGGGAGGTATATGTTCATTAGCTTGACTGTGGTAGTGATTTCCCAATGCATATTTGCATTTACTTTTTAACACTTGAGCCCCCTAGGTGGCTCAGTCAGTTAATCGTCTGCCTTCAGCTCAGGTCTTGATCCCAGAATCCTGGGAACCAGTCCCACATCCCTCTGGGCTTCCTGCTCAGCAGGGAGTCTGCTTCTTCCTCTCTTCTAGCTCCTCCACCCACCTCACATTCTCTTGCAAGCTCTCTCTGTGTCAAATAAATAACAATCTTAAAAAAAAAAAGGAAAAAAAAAAGGAGCAAATACAGGATGTTCAGAAGTAGGAAACAGGGTGCCAAATGGGTTGGCTCTTAAAGCACAGAATCTAGTAAGACAGGATTTGGGAAACAAAACACAAAGTTCTTTGCTCAGCCAACATATATCAGCTTTTGGGGTTCATCAAAACGTGATTACCTGCCATGGAGATGTTTTAACCAAACCAAGGTGAGTTCACTCCTTGGTGAGTTTCAGGTAGAGCCCAGGTTACACCTCGTGGAGTTGTCAAACAAAGGAAAGTTCCTTTAGAGCGAATAAAAAGATCACAGGGAGTAACTTCCAAAGCCATGACTCTCTGAGCAGGGGTGAGCGGGTTCCTTTTATTTAGGGTTAGGATGAATATTTAGGATGAGGAGTTCTGTCATCCCAGGTAGGGGCAGGCATCAGGTTGCAAAGGAGCCTGCGTCTATACGCCTATACGTATCCTATGTTATGTTAGAGGCTTGTGCTCCTCCTGGGACGGAGACATTAATTTTATAAGGAAACAGAGGTAACTCTCAGCCCAGACGAAGGGTTGATGAGCGAGTTCTCAGAGCCTGTGCAAGCTGAATGGGGCTTTGGGCTCCATATCTCAGGAATGCAGGGCCTTGCTTACTTCTCAGACAGCACTGGAAATTTGTGCCACTGATTTATTGTCTCGGATACAGTTAAGACAGACTGTTCATTTTCTCATTCCCTTTGTTCCCTTAAACTCATGAACTAGGGATGCCTGGGTGGCTCACCTGGTTAAGCAACTGCTTTCGGCTAAGGTTATAATCCTGGAGTCCCAGGATCAAGTCCCAAACGGGGATCCCTGCTCAGTAGAGTCTGCTTCTCCCGCTGACTTCTCTCCTCTCATGCTCTCATTCATTCTCTCTCTTTCAAATAGATAAATAAAATTAAAAAACAGCAACAAGAACAACAACTCATGAACTAGTAAAGTTTTTGAGTTGTTCTGTAATTCTGACATATTCTAGGAAGTTCTGCAGGAAGTGTGCTAGGACAAGCAGAGCCCCATAAGGCATAGATCACAGAAGATGGCTGAGGACTTACAAGGACTCCTCTTTCTTTTGCTGGGAACCCCTCACACTCTCTGCTTACAATGTGGGAGGAGCGACAAACCAAAATTCTCGTCTCCACTAATCTGTTCAGTCCCGGGAGAGATGAGGGTGGGACCAGGCCTGGACAGAGCTTCAGAAGAGCAGGGATCTGGGGAGTTGGCTGTGGAGGGAGAGTAATCTAGGATTCTTATCTCCCTGCCTACTGCATATTGCCAGTTCTGTCTTCCTAAGTTTGTGTATGGGACAAGGACAGGCTGCCCTAAAATGTGCCACTTCGGGATACTGTTTTAAATTGAAAGTTATTTATGAAACAGCCAATGCTAAAAGAACACTCTGGGGCACCTGGGGGGCTCAGTGGGTTAAGCATCTGCCTTCCGCTCATGTCATAATCTCAGGGTCCTGGGACTGAATCCCACATCAGGCTCCCTGCTCGGTGGGGAGTCTGCTTCCTTCTGCCCCTCCTCCCACATGTTCTCTCAATTTCTCTCTTCTCTCAAATAAAAAAAATCTTAAAAAAAAAAAAAAAAAGAATACTCTGACACCCATCAGTCTCCATAATGCAAGAAATCAATCTCTGTGTGAACAGTACCCTCCCTGTACCAAAAGACCAAGACATTCTTATCCCCAGACGTAGAAAATCTTGAGCTGAGAAGTCTGTGTGAACAGACCTTGTTACTTTTTGCTAATTTATAACTCCAGCCCAAATTCTCTTAAGAATTCCTTAATTGGGGGGCGCCTGGGTGGCTCAGTGGATTAAGCCGCTGCCTTCGGCTCAGGTCATGATCTCAGGGTTCTGGGATCGAGTCCCGTATCGGGCTCTCTGCTCAGCAGGGATCCTGCTTCCCTCTCTCTCTCTCTCTGGCTGCCTCTCTGTCTACTTGTGATTTCTCTCTGTCAAATAAATAAATAAATAAATCTTTAAAAAAAAAAAAGAATTCCTTAATTGGGACGCCTGGGTGGCTCAGTGGGTGAGGCCCCTGCCTTCGGCTCAGGTCATGATTTCAGGGTCCTGGGATTGAGCCCCGAATCGGCTTCCTGCTCAGCAGGGAGCCTGCTTCTCCCTCTGCCTGCTGCTCCCCTTGCTTGTGTTCCCTCTCTCTCTCTCTCTTTGACAAGTAAATAAATAAAATCTTAAACAAAGAAACAAAAAAAGAATTCCTTACTAATTGAAGGCCCAAACATAAGTTTTCTTTATCCTGTCAATTCCTCACAAACTTACCATCTTTTTTTTTTTTTTTTTAAGTATAAAAACTGTCTGTTCTGACCAGTTCCTTGGGTCTCAGTTTCATTACTGGGCTTTCATGTGCACATGATTGAACTTAGTTTCCTCCTGTAACCAGTCTCAGTCATTTTTTTTTTAATTTTTTTAAAATTTATTTTATTTGACAGACAGAGATCACAAGTAGGCAGAGAGGCAGGCAGAGAGAGAGGGGAGGAAGCAGGCTCCCTGCTGAACAAAGAGCCAGATGCGGGGCTCGATCCCAAGACCCTGGGATCATGACCCGAGCCAAAGGCAGAGGCTTTAACCCACTGAGCCAACCAGGTGCCTCCAATTCTCAGACCAGCTAGCATAATCACGAGTGGTCAAGGAACATCGCTCTTCCCCACAGTCATTTTTACTATAAAATCATAAATAATTACAGAGCTAATGGCTCTTCACGCACACCTCCAAAGAATGAGCAATTTATTTGCACACCTGATGAAATTCTTGTGCATCTTCGTAAAGCACAGTTTAAGTTAGAGGGTCTTTTTGAAACCATTTGTTACAGTGCAAAAGGTGATGACCTTTGTGTCAGGTGTGTGAAACAGTGCAGGTAACAATACTCACTCCTGACGGTCACACAGTCACATGTCCCTGGGGCAGTATGTATATATATATATATATATATATATATATATATATATATATGATTTTATTTATTTATTTGAGAGAGAGAGACAGAGAAAGCACAGGCAGTGGGGAGGGGCTGAGAGTGAAGCAGGCTTCCTGCTGAGCAGAGAGCCTGATCTGGGACTTGATCCGGGGACCCTGGGATCATGACCTGAGCTGAAGGCAGATGCTTAACCGACAGAGCCACCCAGGCGCCCCTAGACACATATTTTTGCTTCGTGTGCTCCTGTGCCAGCATTCTGGTCACTGACGTAGAAAAAGTAGTGCTCGGACAGGGAAACTGAAGGGCTCCGTAAAAATCTACTTTTTGCTTCTTTTCCTGCTTCTATTTTTCCGAGACCTGCACCCCTACTTTATAAGTCCCATAGAACGAATAAGCTACGTCCTCCTCATACGGGACAAGGAACTAATGATTTCTTCAACAGATAAAACCTAAGGAGTGGCCCAGTAAGAATAACCACAGGAAGTCATCAGGTACATATTCAAGACCACGGAAACTAGACATCTGGACACCAATCATGACTTATGGGGGACACCTGGGCCCTTATCCTTGTCCTAGAGAGTTCCTGGATTTATGTCCAGACCACCATGATTCTCAATAAAATCCCTAGTCCCCAAGCAAAAATGAAACTCTCTCTCCTCTCCTTTCTGAGTCTCCCAGACCGAGAGCACCTGCACCCTCTCTCTCTACCTTCAATAAACTCTGCTCTCACCTCCTGTTGGCTCACATCTGATTTCTATCCAGTGTGTAGCCAGAGAGAGGCCCTCTCAGCTGGTCCTGTGGGACCCCCTCTGGGTCCTTGGATCAGCCTACCTGCATCCTCTTGGTGACTAGGAAGAGACATTCAGAGGACAGCAATTAGACCACCAAATGGAGTCTGTGCAGCATTTTGACTTTTGGGAGCTGCTGAGCTCTTCGTCTGGGAGACAGGGTTGTTTTACCAGTGATGTAATTTCTGTCTGTGCTTTTCTGTGTAACTGGTCTGTTCTCCACGGAAGAAGGAAAACTGGAAGAACAGGCCTGGGAACCTGTTCTTACTTCCCACTCTCTTTGTGGGCTGAATTGCTTCCGTTGGCTCTGGCTCCCTATAGTGTCTGCTTCCCCTGAGAATTCCCCAGGCCCACCCATCAGCCCTGGAGGCAGGCCCCGAGGTTTACTCATCTGTCTCCCTGCCCAGAACTCGGACAGTCCGGGAGCTTGCTCCCCACTCCCTTTGTGCTAGTTAACTGGATGTGCTGCTTCTCTTTCACTGTAATGACTGCAAACTTTCTTTATCCCGACTTCTGAACAATTTCAATACTGTTAGTTGGGAGAATCCCTCAGCTCTGAAGAAAAGGGACCCTTGTTGCTTCCTACCTAAAACCATGTTCTTAGGTGTTTTTAGGTGACTAAGAACTAAGGGAAAGTGTCTGAGGTTATTCCATGATGCCAGTGGTCTCCTAGGGAAATCCCCCCATGATAACGGATTTCTGGATCACCAGCGGTTGGCATATAAGGATAGACCATTCAGGGCTCCAAGTTGCCATGGCAGTCCTAAACTGCTGCTGGAAGGAACTGAGATTTTATTTATTTACTTGACAGAGAGAGAGCGAGAGCACAAGCAGGGTTTTGACAGGCAGAGGGAGAAGCAGTCTCCCCACTGAGCAAAGAGCCTGATGCAGGACTCAATCTCAGGACCTTGAGATCACGACCTGAGCCGAAGGCAGATGCTTAACCGACTGAGCAACCCATGAGTCCCTAAATAAATAAAATCTTAAAAAAAAAAAAAGAAAAAGAAAAAGAAACAGTCTTATTTTGGGACAAAACTATTTTCTTCTCCCTCAATGAATATATATTTTTATTCCTTATAATTTTTCTTACCAAATCTCAGCTCTTAACTTTCCTTGCCTCCAGAATTATTTCCTTTATTATTTCCAGTAGTCTTAATGACATTTATTAGAGTTCTTAATACTTGGAAACCTTAATTTCTAGTATAAACTAAGTAGGAAGTAATTGTGAAATGTCTGTGAAACCAGAATTCTTTAGATTGCCAATTTATGAATATAATTCAAAAATTTTAGAAACGTATATAAGTATATTCATAGTACGATCTTTTAATAAAGCAAAAAATATGTTTATTAACAGACCCAAATTTACCTTTAGTTTCTTTATAATAAGATAAAAGTAGATAAACCGTGGTCAGTACTTAATGTTTTAATATTTTCTCTCATTCTGAAATGATCTGGACTACCCACAAACTGAAGTTTATTCATCATTTAACAGCAAAACTTGAAAATTTTAGGTTACCAAAGATTTAGAAGCTATTAAAAGTTTACTACAGGGACGCCGGGGTGGCTTAGTGGGTTAAGGCCTCTGCCTCTGGCTCAGGTCATGATCCCAGGGTCCTGGAATGGAGCCCCGCATCAGGCTCTCTACTCGGCAGGAAGCCTGTTTCTTCCTCTCTCTCTTGCCTGCTTCTCTGCCTACTTGTGATCTCCGTCTGTCAAATAAATAAATAAAATCTTTAAAAAAAAAGTTTACCTACAACCCTTTTTATTTTACTTACATCTGTTTAATTTTTTAAAAAATATTTTATTTATTTATTTGACAGACAGAGATCACAAGTAGGCAGAGAGGTAGGCAGAGAGAGAGGAGAAAGCAGGCTCCCCACTGAGCAGAGAGCCCAATGTGGGGCTTGATCCCAGGACCCTGGGATCACGATCTGAGCCAAAGGCAGAGGCCTTAACCCACTGAGCCACCCAGGCGCCCCTCTATTTGGTTTTTTTTAAGTAAGCTTTACACCCAACATGGGCCTAGAAGCCAAGATCAAGAGTTGCATGCTCCACTGACTGACTAAGCCATCTGGGTGCCCCTACCTCTATTTAATTTACTTGGTGTTAAAAATTATGTTTAGACTATCCACTAAAACTTTGAGGCATTAGACATAGTCTAACATTATTCTAATTTTTTTAAATAAATTCTGTGACAGGAATACCATGAACTTATTTGACTTTCAGTAAACACAAATAGAAAAAAAAAACACACAAATAGAATAAAAAACTTATATTTAGTGTTGATAACTCTAAAGACATGTTTAATTTATTTATGTATTTTTTTTAAAAAGATTTTATTTATTTATTTGACAGAGAGAGAAATCACAAGTAGGCAGAGAGGCAGACAGAGAGAGGAGGGAAAGCAGGCTCCCTGCTGAGCAGAGAGCTCGATGTGAGGCACAATCCCAACTTAGCATGAGGCGCAAGTTAAAAATATCCTGCCAACTAGGCCCTTTGTTGGGGAACAAGATTTCCTGTCTCCTCAAAGTCCTTCTAGCTGGACTAAGACTGACATGGACACGAGATAGGTTAATATCCCCAATATCGTGACGTTAGTTGAAACCAAGAGTCAAATGTTCAACTGACGGGGCCACCCAGGTGTCCCAAGTGGACAGGTTTTAATAGGTTCAGGAAAGGATGTAGCAGAGGGAGCTTCAGAGGAAAAGGTAGGTAGAGCAACAGGATAGAATGGGAGTGAAGATGAGAAAGGGAGAGAACAGAGGAAGATGGCACGGGAACTGGGGCCTGAGCACATGGTGGCTGTGCAGTGTCTGTTGGTTGACATAGAATATGTAGGAAGGGAAGAAGAAGCCCTAGAAGCCCTTTTTCGTGTTTGTAATCACTTGCCTTAGTGACTTGAAAAATTATATGTTGGAATAAGGCAATATGATGTTCTTGATAGAGTTTGGAACCTTCAAAATACCAATTAATATAATAATCCCATTCAGTTTTTGTCAATGTTAGAACCAAGTATGTCTAACTATAACTTGGAAATGTCAAAGAATCCACTTATGGCCATTGAAGTTCTAAAGCTCTTATTAAGTCAGTCCATTTATATACAAAAGCCCATGAGGAGGGAAAATATTTTTTATACATAAGGAAAGCATCTCTTCCTTCTGTTGGAATAGAGGAGTAGTATACTGGAGCAAAAACGACCAAGTCCAGGAATGCCTGGGTGGCTCAGTTAAGCATCTGCTTCCTGCTTGGTTATGATCTCAGGGTCCTGGGATGGAGCCCTGCATCTGGCTCCCAGCTCAGCAAGGAGAATGCTTCTCTCTGTCCCTCTGCCCTTCCCCCCCAATGCTTTCCCACTTGTGCTCTCTGCTCTCTGATCTCTCTCATGCTCTCTCTGTCTCAAATAAGTAAACAAATTTTTTTTTTTTTTTTTTTTTTTTTAGGAAGGGACTAAGGTGTAAAACTGTATGACCGTCAAGGAATGGCAGTTAGGTCTGAGTTTGGGGTGGGCTGGTTGCTGTCATGAGTAGAGAACAGGCAGTATCTATTTTATTTTTAATTTTGTTTATTTATTTGACAGAGAGAGAGAGATCACAAGTAGGCAGAGCAGTAGGCAGAGGGAGAAGGAGAAGCAAACTCACAGCTGAGCAGAGAGCCTGACATGGGTCTTCATCTCAGGACTCTAGGATCCTGACCTGAGCCAAAGGTAGACACTAAACCAACTGAGTCACCCAGACATCCCTTAGTTAATAAAACCTGAAAAAAAAAAAAAAAAAAAGACCAAGTCTATCTTCTCCTATTGGGTCTGTAGTGACCACCAGTGACAGGAAAAGAGACCTCCTTCATTTTAGCAAGGTATCCCATTATTAATTTTTATAGTTGGAAAGGAAAATTTGCTTTGTTCCGGAGGCTGGCCAATGGGGAACATGGTAGATTCATGTCCAAAGACAATCTACAAAGTCACCGAGCAAGCATGAAGTGTTTAAGGGGCAGACACTCAGATGTCGTGAGCATGACATGCAGGGGAAGCAGTACTGATGTGATGTCAAGGGTGATGTCAAGGAGACTCACTGGCCTCAGGAAGGTCACTTTCTAACAGTTAGTCTTGGTCTTCTAGAAACACTGGGTTCTGTGTTTCCTCTATATCACAGGTCTGTTGAAATCTCAAAGAAGCTGAAATTAGTCAAGACTTAAAGTAGAGAGCATAGGTCAGTGAGTTAGATGTACATAGCCACTAGAGTTCTTGGAACAGTTATAGTGTGACAGTGTCTGTATTTGGAAAATAACATTGATACATTATTAATGCAGTATTTATTGATTATTTATTTATTACGTATTTATTGATTACGTCTGTAATACGTATGGTGCTGTGCTGGGACCTCAGGAACATGTAGGTGGGTTAATCCTCATAATACTTTAGGGGTTGGTACTAGATGTCCCCTATTTTCCCTGAGAATGTAGATCCTGGGCCCTGGCTTTTTGTTTCTTTTTCTTTTTTTAACATGAAGTGTATAAAAGAGGAGCTAAATGTAAGCTGGAGGAATATGTATAACGAAAGGATGAACTGGAATGTATGAGGAAGTTCTCGTTGTTGACTAAGAATTAAATCGCCATGAGATAAACAGGAAAAATTCAAATGTAATAGCATATGTATGGAGACTCCACACAGATTGGAAACTTGCAAAGATTGGCGAAGTAAAATATATTTGTCTTTCAGGAGAAGAGAAGAAGAAGGAAAAGAAGAAGAAGGTCGAAGTCTGGCAACTCCAAGGGAAGAAATGAAAGTCACAGAAAGCAAAAAAGAGTAAATATTTGGTAAACAAATATATCCTGGGTGACTCAAAAATATAGGGTATAGAGTACTTTGTTCAAAGAGAACTTACTAGGTTCCTCCCTGTTTCTGAAATCTAGTTTATATCATAATAAGGTAGTTATGTATGGTGAGAGATCTCATTCCGGGGCATTCTTCATCTTCAAAATTTTAGGTAGTAGGGGGGAAGTAAAGACTTTTCCAGAGTCTGCTAATTTTGATTGCTTTTTAACTCAAAGTAATCTTTCTGCCGAACTAGTCCATCAGGGGGCAGTCTGGGCTTGGCCCATACAATCTGTAGGCTATTTTGTTGAATTTAATAAGACACATAAAGACACATACAGAAAGAAAAAAAAAATACTGAGTAAAATTACATGGAATCTAAACAAACTTAAAATCATCAAAGTGAAGATTAGACGGTTTGCTTCTAGCAACTTTGAGCGAAGGACGGGTTGAGACGTTGATCAAATGATAAGATGAAGTCAGTAATGGGAACCCTCCCTAAAATGGAGTCGGGAGGTTTCAGCAGGGGGAACCCTTGAGCCTTATCATCCATAGTCAACAGCAGCTCCAACAGGAAGGGAAGGTCTTGACCTTACACAAATTTGGAGATAAAATCCAAATCCGATGCCAGTACTCTACTGTTCCAGCTGGAGAAAGAGATGCTTTTCTTATTCCTCCCCTCCCAAGCAACAGCTCAACCAGGGAAAACCCACCATCTTTCAAACTACCAGTTACTCCAAAAATTTCTACTCAGGTGCAGACCTCAACTTACCCCTTGTCTTCTGGAAAGAGCTTCACTCTTCTTTGTTCCCTGGCCTTGGCTATGGTTTTACCGCAGACTGTTTGTCCCTAATTGCAATTCTGTTATTCCTGAATAAACACATCTTTTGCTAGCATAACTAGTAGTTTTTAGTCGTAAGGTTAAATATAACAAGGTTTACTTAGGCAGGATGAATAAATACTGGAGTTCTATACAGGACAGTGACTGTACTTAATGTAAACTTGAAACTTGCTCCATGAAAGCACCTAAAGCATGCTCACCACACACAATAATCTTAATTATGTAGGGTGAGGAATATGTTCATTATCTTGATGCTGATCATCATTTTGTGGACAAATAACAACAGGGAAGACAAGACAGATTTCTTAACATTAGAGAACTTACTTTAGGCTCCCAGTCATTTTATGATCTATGCCAGCAGTACTTACCTAAGCACCTGTCCCAACAACTTTTTGGGATAGGTTAAAATTACAGAAAAGTAGTCATCAGTAGTTACCGATTTTAAGGCAGGAAAAGAATATAAACACAAGCAGTGGCTCCTGGACCAGGAGATAGTCTAACCATTTAAGAGACAATAAATTTGGGACACCTGGGTGGCTTAATTGGTTAAGCTGCTGCCTTCGGCTCAGGTCATGATCCCAGGGTTCTGGGATCGAGTCCCGCATCAGGCTCCTTGCTTGGTGGGGCGCCTGCTTCTCTCACTGCCTCTGCCTGCCACTCTGCCTGCTTGTGTGTACTCTCTCTCTCTCTGACGAATAAATAAAATCTAAAAAAAAAAAAAAAAAAAAAAACAATAAATTCATGGTATAATTTCTGCCACTGTTGACAAAGTAAAGACTCACTGAACACAGATTCCTCGTTGGGTTTTGTGGGACTTAAACCGCTATGAGCACCCACATAATGGACTAAAGGAGACAGAAAACTCACAATGTCCACCCTTTCTGGGCCTGTGACTTCAAGCAACTAGGACCTAGACTTTGTCAATTTAGGATGACTTTTGACTGATTTTATACTGAAATGTCCTTTGCCAGGCAGCTTGATAAATATGCACGTGCCCTTAGCTTAAATTTCATCCTATTTTGTTGTTTCAGTGGCTAGGTTGGGAAATGCCCTTGGTGTTGTCTTCACCTGTTGCCAGTGAAGCCTGTCCTTTTTCTGCTTTTTGGCTTTGCAGTATCTTTTGGCTCAACATCCACCAAGAGGTGAAATCAGCTTGGTGTTACAAAGTCACAATGAATATGGATATTTAGTGTTTTACCCTTGAGCAAAAACTGGATGTTCAGGGGCGCCTGGGTGTCTCAGTGGGTTAAAGCCTCTGCCTTCAGCTCAGGTCATGATCTCAGGGTCCTGGGATCAAGCCCCGCATCCGGCTCTCTGCTCAGTGGGGAGCCTGCTTCCTCCCCTCTCTCTGCCTGCCTCTCTGCCTACTTGTGATCTCTGTCTGTCAAATGAATAAAGAAAATCTTTAAAAAACAAACAAACAAACAAAAAAACCCCTGGATGTTCCTAAATCAAAAACAAGGTCCTGAATGAGTATGTGTAAAAAGCACTGACTTCAATGAAAAAGAAACTTGGGTGCCTAAACATGCAGTTCTCTGCTCCCGTAAGATCTGCTTTTGGGTTTCAACAAAAAATGAGCACCTATGATTGAGATTGGGAATAAGCAGCCAAACAACATTTTTATCTCCTTCAATCTGTTCAGTGGGGAGAGAACCCAGAATGGGACTGTACCTGGAAAATTTTCAGAAGAAGGTGGATCTGGGCAGGGCTGTGGAGGGGGAGGGTTCTAGGCTTATGATCTCTTTGGTATGATCGATTGCCAGTTCATCTTCCTGAGTTTGTATTGGGGGCAATGGCAGGCTGCCCTAAAATGTGCCCCTTTGCTATATTGATTATGTTGAAATAAAAGTTACTTAGAAAATAACCAATGCAAAAAGAACATTCCAGCATCCATTTGTGTCCGGAAAGCAGAAAATCTCCCATGCAATAGATAACTTTCCTCCACAGAGAGGTAAAGAGGTATTCTTATCTCTGTGGAGAGGAAATTAAGCACTGAGAAGTGGGAGCACCTAAGTGGCTCAGTTGGTTAAGTGGATCAGGTCATGATCTGAAGGTCCTGGGATCGAGCCCTACATTGGGCTCCTCACTCAGCAGGATCTGTTTCTCCCTCTCCCTCTGCCTGTTGCTCCCCTGCTTGTGCAGTCTCTCTCTCTGTCAAATAAATGAATAAATAAAATCTTAAAAAAAAAAATTTTTTTAAAAGAACTGAGAAGTCTGCATGAACAAACTTTGTTACTTTTCATTAGCCTATTACCATGGCCCAAATTCCCTTTAGAGTTCCACATTTTCTTTTAAAGATTTTATTTATTTATTTGACAGACAGAGATCACAAATAGGCAGAGAGAGAGGAGGAAGCAGGCTCCATGCTGAGCAGAGAGCCTGATGCGGGGCTTGATCCCAGGACCCTGAGATCATGACCTGAGCTGAAGGCAGAGGCTTAACCTACCAAGCCACCCAGGTGCCCTCCTTTAGGGTTCCATATTAATGTAAGGCTCAAACATAACTTTCCTTTTTGCTGTCAAATTCTCACAGATGTATTGTCTCTTTTTATACAAAGCATAAAAACTATCTGTTAGTTATTTCTCTGGGTCTCAATTTCATGATTGGCCCTTTGGGTACATATAATTATACTTTCTTTTCCCTCCTGTAATCTATATCAGTCAATTTGATTTAGACCAGCTAAAATAATCTTACTCCTCCTCATCAATTTTTCCATAAAATCCAAAATAACCCAAGTTCAGGGTTGAAACTGTTTCTGCCTACCTCAAAAGAAGCATTCTGCTTACATACATAATAAGATTCTTGTGCATCTAGGTTAAGCATATTCCAAATTTGAGGGTCTTTTCATAACACCTTATTACTGTGAAAGGGGTGATGGCCATTATGTCAGACACAGTGACACAGTGTGGGTAAAAATGGCCATTTAAAAAAATATTTTATTTATTTGTTTGACAGAGAGATAGATCACAAGTAGGCAGAGAAGTAGGCAGAGAGAGGGGGAAGCAGGTTCCTTGCTGAGCCGAGAGCCTGATGTGGGGCTTGATCCCAGGACCCTGAGATCATGACCTCAGCTGAAGGTAAAGGCTTAACCCACTGAACCACCCAGGTGCTTCATCAGTCTGCTCTTGATAAGAAAATACAAATAGTTGTTTTCTCTCCACCTACCTACAAAAACCAGTTTTTATGTCTTGCCTTTATCAGATCTTTAACATCCCTCATCCTATGTAGGCACGTGCTTTAAAACTTTCTAAGGTTTTAACAAATTTCCCCAAGATTTAAATCAGGAACAAAGTCTTTATTAATTAGGTTTGCTTGTTTGGTATGTAACGTTCCGGTTCTGGCTATTGAAGTGTTATGTATCACAGAATAACTGAGTTTCCTTGTCAATCGTATCATAGTGAACTCTCCTATCAGATCATTAGCCATGACTCTTCTGAGTTTTTGTCATTTATAATTGTTCTAATTCTCTTGTAAAACGAGTCTCATTTTCAAAGAGGTTCATATAAAGGACTTTTAGGACAGATACAGGTATTCAGGTTATTTAAAAATCCTAAAACTGAAATGGGTAAGAACTTCCAGAACTAAGTAAAAGCTGCATTCAAACTGAACAAGAATCAGTAATGTGGGACTAAATGAACTAAAAAGATGATTATAGTTTTGTGATCCTTGTTTGAAAAACATTGCTGGTTCCTTAATGTTCACTCTTCCTGGTTAAGGAAACAAGATTTCTATGACTAAACAGAAACATGATAAAACAATCATTTGTAAGCAGATTAAAGCATTCAACTTTTCTCTCTATCTAAACCCTCTGAAACTCAAAAGGTCTCAGTAAGTATTCCTTCTTCCATGGCAATCAGTGATTTGCCTACGTTCAATAGGAATCTGTTCTTCTTGTAAGAGGTCACTATTGGAAACATGGGTTATTTTACTAAGACTTTGACTGGAATGTCCTATTTGTAGACATGCATAGATTCAGAAATGAACAGACACCTTTAAGGAACTGAGGTTGACTTTGTGAAACCTAGAGCCATATAGCCCCTTGGAACTATTGGCCTGGTACCTTGCTTATAGAGTTCCCAGCAACACTCACTACGTGAGTAAAGAATGTCACTTCCTGGCAGGTGCAGGAAGCTCAGGATACTTTGGTGACCTCAGGAAGAGGAATCTGCCCAAATGGATAGGTATTGCAGGCATGTCTGATGGCAAGTACTTGGCTTGGCTTCTGGTCTGGAGAGGCTACTAAACATTCAGCCTAGAGATTCCTTCTAAGAAGTTCCAGCAAAGCAGATTCTAAAAGATCTATATGATCACTCACTGTTCTTGCTGAGCATATGTAATTAATTAGGCCAGGTTTATTAAAACTGGACTTTTCAAATAAATTAGTCCTGATTTGGCTATCCCTAGAAATAAGTGTTACTTTAGAGAGAAAAATTATGTTTAAATAACCCACCTCTGTGGGGTGGGTGTTAAGTTCTAGACTTGTCTTTAAATGTTTGTTGTATACATAAGCTAGACAACTTGAGGTAAACTTCAGAAAAGTTGCACAATAGCTTGTTTAGATGATCTTGCTTTTTATTCTGTAGGGATAGTAACAGGACCCCATGGCACATGATTAAGCAACTGGAAAATGGATTGATTCCCCAACAATTGTATAACTTATCACTTTGACCAATTCTATGTGGCTTGGATAATGAAATCATTCCTTCAAAGCCAAAGCATACCCCACTTCATAGGGTTAACTATGGACTTGTGGAGATAATGGATGACCCCTCTTTATGAGTGGATTGAATGATGCACTTAGGGATGCCCTTATCTCCTGAGACAAGTTTTCTTTCACTTACCAGTGATCCTTTGTAATTAGGATATTAATGCATAAACTCAAACAAAGAGGTCTTCTTCTTATTATTATTATATTCTTATTCTTATTATATTATATTCTTACTATTCCTTAGTCATATTTATCCCAGAAGCCACTTCTGTTGAGGTACAGTTGCAAACAAAGGATTTAGCTAAGCTTACAGTAGGGATTCTGGTAAAAGAGCCTCAAAGCTCACCATGGAACAGTCCCTGATTGTCATGACTTCACATCAGGTCCAGAGTGTCTTAGAAACCAAAGATTCCCAATGGATGATGGAGGCCAACTTATGAAATACCAGCCTACACTTATAAATATGCCTGAAATAATACCTAAAACCTGTCAAACTTTAATCCCATCTACCCTTATGCCTGGACCTGAACATCATACTTATAGAGCATAACTGTTGGATATCATTGATCTTGTTTAGTCTAGTCAACTGGATTTCCTGTAGCTATAATTCACCTCAAGACAGGCCACCCCCCTGAAATAAGCAGGCTTAGAGGAGACGTCAAACATATTGGAAACCTAGAAGTATCCCAACATCTCCAAGACCTGGGAAGAGACCTGGGAGAGACCTGGGAAAAACTAAGGAGCATCTCCTGTGCTTTAAAAAGGACCCCCTCAAACCATAGCAGACAGGACCCCACACTGTTCTAAACATCCCTACTGCCCTCAAGGTCTCAGGTGTCACCCAATGGGTCCACCACTAGCATAAAGAAGGCTTTCCAGTCAGAGAAATCACACCGGTGGAAAGCCCAACCAGATCCTATGGACCCGCCCCAGCTCCACCTTCAGCGAGACCCCACCAACTAATGGACATCTGTTCACCGTGGTCCTGGGTTATCATCAGCGCAATATCCCTCACCTCAGGGGTTGCTGCTGCCCCTTCTGATGGGACTTTTTCCCAGAAATGTGTTTTTGTTATTGCTTATTGGACAACGTTAGGAACCTTAAGATTGCTTAATTAATAGAAAACACTGTTACCAGGCAAGCCACTGCCCAGATACCAGCCTTGCAGGGCTATCAACCCATAGTAGATGATAATGATGCCCTATAAATCTGGTATTTAAAGTGCAGCTAAAGGGGAAATGATAAGGGAAAAACTGTATTCTAGGATGGCCTACCAAACCAGCAAGGGAATTCCAGTCTCTGCCTCAAAGCCCTTCCAGGTTCTTCTTTCCTACCCCATTTCCCACGTGCACCAGAGATACCAAGTATGTGAAAGTAGAAGAGTATAAATTACCCTCTTTATCTGTGCTCAGGGCTCAGACCTTTGCAAATCACTCTCCTCTCAGCCTATCAGTGTTAAATAAACCTCCAGTCTTCCAATGTCTCTGAGTGCTGCTTGATTCTTCCATCAGGATCCAGTCCAGGTTCCATAACATTTTATTTATTTATGTATTCATTCATTCATTCATTCATTCATGCTTCATGTCAGCTTAATTCCAAATTTTATTTTTTAAGTTTAAAACAGAACAATTACTTTAAAAAAAATAATTAATTTGAGAGAGAGACAGCACAAGCAGGAGCAGCGGAAGTGGGGGTGGGAAGGGTAAAGGGAGAGGGAGAAGCAGAGCAGGGAGACTGTTGTAGGCTCAATCCCATGACACTGGGACCATGACCTCAGAGAAAGCAGATGCTTAACCCACTGACCTGCCCAGTCGTTCCTAGAACAATTGCTTTTTTTTTTTTTTAATTTTATTTATTTATTTGACAGACAGAGGTCACAAGTAGGCACGAGAGGCAGGCAGGGAGAGAGAGGAGGAATCAGGCTCTCCATAGAGCCGAGAGCCTGATGTGGCGCTTGATCCCAGGACCCTGGGATCATGACCTGAGGCAAAAGCAGAGGTTTTATTTTTTATTTTATTTTTTTAATTTTTAATTTTTTATAAACATATATTTTTATCCCCAGGGGTACAGGTCTGTGAATCACCAGGTTTACACACTTCACAGCACTCACCAAAGCACATACCCTCCCCAATGTCCATAATCCCACCCCCTTCTCCCAAACCCTTCACCCCAGCAACCCTCAGTTTGTTTTGTGAGATTAAGAGTCAATTATGGTTTGTCTCCCTCCCAATTCCATCTTGTTTCATTGAATCTTCTTCTACCCACTTAAGCCCCCATGTTGCATCACCACTTCCTCATATCAGGGAGATCATATGATAGTTGTCTTTCTCAAAAGCAGAGGTTTTAACCCACTGAGCCACCCAGGCGCCCCAACAGTTGCTTAAAAAAAAATTAGGGGCACCTGGGAGGCCCAGTTGGTTAAAAGTCTGACTTTGGCTCAGGTCATGATCTCAGAGTCCTGGGATCAAGCTCCCAGTTAGGCTCTCTGCTCAGTGGGGAGTCTGCTTCTCTTCTTCACTCCCTCTCTGCTGTCTCACTCTCTCTCTCATATAAATAAATAAAGTCCTTAAAAAAATTTTTTTTAAGAGACAGAGGGAGAGCATGCATGAGTGGGGGGAGGAGGGGAGTGGCACAGGGAGAGGGAGAGTATCTTCTGCAGACTCCTCCCTGGGTCTGGAGCCCAACAAAGTGCTCTATCTCATGACCCTGAGATTATGACCTTAGTCCAAATCAAGAAACAGATACTTAATCACCTGAGCCACCCAGGCACCCCAAGTTTTTAATATTTTATTTTCATTCCAGTTAGTTAGTGTAGAGGTTTTTCTTAGTTTCAGGTGTAGTGATTTTGAGGTAGTTTTGGGTGTAGGTGAGGTTTTGGTAGGGTGAGATTAGGAGCTGATGACCAAGAAAGAAATCTTGAGAAGCCTTCTATGCAAAATGATGATTTTATTATATCAGGGGGAAAGACCCAGGGGCAGAAAGAGTGGCTGATCCAGGGCTATGCGAGTTGAGGGTATGGAAGAATGGAGGTTTCTGAAAGAACTTTTACATGCTAAAAAGGACCTACATGATATTGGAGGCCTTTGCCATTGACAAGTTAAGGTTTTCCCTCTAGCAAAGCATTAACACTGAGACAGTTGGGAGCTTGCTGGAGGAATGTCACACATATCCCACCCAGGAGTGAGGTAGGGAGGGAGATGGGGGGCTTGAGGGTATCAGCTTGCACTTTGTACTTTCCTAGCCTACTGCTCCCTCATCAACCCACAGTCCAGTCATAACCTGGAGCTTATCTGTACAGGTGGACTCCTTAATTTCCAATCCCTGTTTAAACCTTCTCCCTAACTATCTTCTCATTGGTAACCATCAGTTCTCTCTCTCTCTCTCTCTTTTTCTTTTTCCAGTTCTCTCTTCTTAAGAGTCTGTTTGTTGGGTCACCTGGGTGGCTCAGTTGGTTAGCCGGCTGCCTATGGCTCAGGTCATGATCCCAGGGTCCTGTAATTGAGCCCCATGATAGGCTTTCTGCTCAGCAGGGAGCCTGCTTTTCCCTCTCTCTCTCTGCCTGCTGCTCCCCTTGCTTGTGTTCTCTCCCTCTCTCTCTGTGTCAAATAAATAAATCAAACCTAAAAAAAAGGGTGTAGCTCTTTGAGCTCAAGTTCTTTCCCCATGCTACTTCTTTTTTTTTTTTTTTAATTTTATTTATTTATTTGTCAGAGACAGAGAGAGAAAGAGAGTGAGTGAGCACACAGGCAGACAGAGTAGAAGAGGGAGAAACAGGCTCCCTGTGGAGCAAGGAGCCCAATGTGGGACTTGATCCCAGGATGCTGGGATCATGACCTGAGCTGAATGAAGGCAGCCTGCTTAACCAGCTGAGCCACCCAGGCGTCCCCCCCATGCTACTTCAATAAGCTTACTAAGTTGCACCATAAAACACGGCAAGAATTCTTTCTTACTGTTTGTGTGAAGGATTCCACAATTTTGTTACCAAAATACCCAAGCCCACTTAAATTGCTTTGAAAAGCCAATGCCCACAGAGTGAGTTTTGATTGGAAAGGAATATCAGTGTTATTCAGGAGGCAAGCCATTTGGGAAGAAGATGGATGCATGTCCAAAAACTAACTCCAGGGGTGTCTGGGTGACTCAGTGGGTTAAGCCCCTGCCTTCGGCTCAGGTCATAATCTCAGGGTCCTGGGATCAAGCCCTGCATCAGGTTTTATGCTCAGCAGGGAATCTGCTTCCCCCTCTCTCTCTGCCTGCCTCTCTGCCTACTTGTGATCTTTCTCTGTCAAATAAATAAATAAAATCTTAAAAAAAAAAAAAACACCCAAAACAAACCTAACTCCAAGGATTTTGCCAGGCCTTTGGGTTTTTAAAGGAACTTGAGTGCAGTGAATCAGTAGGAGGGGAACAGAGAAGTCTGACACAGTTCTTGAAAGGCTGCAGACTCACTGGTGCCACCAAATGGACATTATGGAGGTGTCTGGAGGTTGTGTGGGGGTCCCCAGTGGTGGTTGTGCCAGAAGGTGCAATTACCAGTCCTTCTTGGAAACAATGTGTGATGTATAGATGTACGAAGAAGGGTTTAGTCCATCATTCACAGAAAGGTGCACCCCAAAATTTAAAGACTACAAAGTTGGCCAGAGGGGCAAAGCAGGGCTTCTGTGTAAGTTAGAAAAATGTCTTCTAGGTTTGTTCTGTGGCTGCAATGGAATTATCTCCTTCTGTTGTGAGGATTATATACATATATATACATACCAAGAATCAATTAGATGGGGTGCTTTATCAGGAATAGAGCTGATATCAAAGACTAACTTTTTATGACATCAAGAGTTGCCTGCCCAGAGGACAAAGCATTCTTTGACCATAGATTTCCTCTTCCCATTCTCCTATGAATATATGTCCCTCGAAATCCCTCCCCTACTTTTGTTAAGTCACAGTGGCATGGAAGCTTCAGTAACCCATCCTTGAGCCTCAAGTCTTTCAGGTTCCCATAATTAAGAAATCATTTTTTTCTCCTGTGAATCTGTTTTATATCATTTTAATTATTAGATGACCCAAGGAGTTGAGAGTGGAATGAGGAGAACATGTTTTCCTCTCCTAATATTCCATTCTGTTGTATAACTGAACTCCCTGCTTCAGACTCAAAATATAACAGGAACACAGAGTGGGGGATAAAGAGGAACAGTAGTTTTTGTTTTTTTAGATTTTATTTACTGATTTGAGAGAGAGCACGTGAGAGAGAAGAGGGGCAAATGGAGGAGAAGCAGACTCCCTGCTGAGTAGGGAGTCCATTGCAGGGACTCCATCCCAGGACCCCAGGATCAGAACCTGGGCCAAAGGCAGATACTTAACCCATTGAGCCACCCAGGCATCTGGGAACAGGAGCTTCATTGCTTCACCAGCAAAAGAGGCTGTAGCAAGTCAGGGCCTTCAAAATCACAAGCCCACCCAGAGGAAGGGAATGTGGGTTTGTCAGGAGATGCTGGATGATGGCCGATTTCCAGAGGAATTTGCCTGTGCTGCCAACCCTGTTCATCATGCTGTCAGGATGGCACCAGGTTCCTGAACCAAAGGGCTGAGAAGTGAGGAGAAAAGGTTTGTGGAGAAGAGACAGGTTACTTATTATTATTTTTTAAGATTTTATTTATTTATTTGGCAGACACACACACACACACACACACACACACACATATACACAGAGCGCAAGCAGGGGGAATGGGAGAGGTAGAAGGAGGCTTCCGACCTGGGGTCATGACCTGAGGCCAAGGCATAGTCTTAAGGACCCAGACACCCAGGCACTCCAGGTTACCTCTTTTGAAATGGAGTCTCACCGATGGATTAATCTAGCTGCCTTTTCTTTACTTGTTATACTTGATGCTTTAAGTGGTTTTCATTTCAGTCACCAGGACAATTGTTGCAAGAACAACTTCATTTTTTACAGGGAGAAAACACTTAATGTTTTCTAGAATGGGTAAAATAAAGAAAAAATGTAACATCCAATTTTGCTGAGAATGCTGAGAAGTAGAATTCTCACATATCACTAGTGGGCGGGTAAAAAGTAGATGCACTGTGGAAAACTGTGTGGCAGTTACTTGTGAACATAAACATTTACATCCTGAGGGGGAATATTTTGTTACCCGAAAATATGTCTCTTTGGCCTGAGTATTATTTTAGGCTGCTTATTTTATTTTATTTTTCTAAAGATTCTTAAATATTTATTTGACAAACACAGACACAGCAAGCAAGGGAATGAACACAAGAGGGAGTGGGAGAGGGAGAAGCAGACCTCCCACGGAGCAGGACACTGGGATCACAACCTAAACTGAAAAAGCAGAAGATCAACGACTGTGCCACCCCAGCTGGGCTGGTTGTGTAAAATAAAAGGAAGATAAAGGAAGAGCTTTGAAATCCTGTTTACTTTGAAAGAGGCATTTGCTTTTATACGGGAAAGTTCAGTCTGTCAGGGGTCTCCCTCTGTGTAACAGAAAAAGAGAGAAGGAACCAGTCTCCAGAAACTCTGATGGTGGAGGAGGCAGGGCTTGAACTCTGCTTCCAGCCCCAGCCTTGGTTCCCCTGCTTGGCCTGGTCACCTCCCCAGTTGGTTTGGGGGAAAACATTACTGTTGTGTTAATTAAGGGCTCCAGGAGATTCTCAGTGAGGCCAGGGGGGAGCCCAAGGGTTTTCGGTGGTTTTCTGAGAGTGGGTTTGCAGCTTTGGTCCTGAAGAGGTGACAGGGTCTCTGTTCCCGTGAGTCTGGGAGGGTCGGGTCCCTCCAGCCCTCGGTTCTGATGCTGACACTGAAATTGTGAGTGGCGGTGGCAGGGGACCCCTCCCTCCCCACAAAGCAGGTGAGGAAAATGCAGGGTTGGGTGTCCTCACGGGAGCTCACAGTTTCTGAGCTGCTCCGGACACAAAGAACTGGGAAGTTGGGCCTTTTCTGCATCTCTGAGTCCTGCCCGCGGGCTAGCGGTGAGGAGAAGGAGCTCTGTTGCTGGATTTCAGGGCATTTTCTCCTGATGCAGCTGTGATTTCCCCACAGATCCCTCGTGAGGACGAAATCTAGAGGTGGAGGTGAAGGCAGAAATGGCCGGTTCTCAGGTGAGCCTGGTGTCCCCGCAGAGCAGAGCCGTGTCCTCTGTTTCTCCACAGACCCTCTTGTTTAGAAGGTACAGATGCAGATGCCTCAAGTTGGGGTGCTTTTCGCTTCTGCGTTCACCTATTTTTAAGATCTGGTCAGAAGTGATACTCACGGTTAGGTCTTTAGAGTGCTTCTCCATGTCCCAGAGCCTTCTGTCCTGTCTCCAACCTGGCTTCTATAGGGCATCAGTCGTTGTCACTTTGAATTAAAGTCTCGGGGTGCCTGGGTGGCTCGGTGGGTTAAGCCTCTGCCTTCGGCTCAGGTCATGATCCCGGGGTCCTGGGATCGAGCCCCGCATCGGGCTCTCTGCTTGGCAGGGAGCCTGCTTCCTCCTCTCTCTCTTTCTGCCTGTCTCTCTGCCTACTTGTGATCTCTGTCTGTCAAATAAATAAATAAAATCTTAAAAAAAAAAAAAAAGAATTAAAATCTCACGAGGAGTGAAAATATCCCATTGGTGGCAGATCCAGAGGGAAAGGGGTCGAGTCTGAGATTCCTGTGGCTGATGAGGTCTGATCCTGGGATGTCAGGGAGGGAAATTATTTCTCATTTGGGCTTATCGTGCAGCCAGGGAGTAAGGAAATGCGGACAGAAGCTCGGTGGGTTTAAGTCCAGAAAAACTTGGAAAGTTCTCATTCAAAGAAAGGGTGTGTGTGTGTGTGTGTGTCTCCATCTTTAGCGCGTGAAAAAGATATTCTACTTAAAATCCACTAGAGGAGGGTGCCTGGGGGCTCAGTCAACTGCTGTTGATTGCAGCTCAGGTCTCCATCTCAGGGTCCTGGACTGGTATCCCTCCTTCTGGCTCTGTGCCCAGAGGGGAGGCCCCTTGACATTCTCTTTTTCCCTCTTCTGCTGGTCTCCATCTCCTCTAAAGTTTAAATAAATCTTGGGGACCAAGAGGGGTTTAGTTGATTGAGCCTGCTTTCTGCCTCCAGCTCAGGTCGTGATTCTGGGGACCTGGAATCCAGCCCCACATTGGGCCCCCAATGGGCCAGCATCCTCCTCTCCCTCTCCATCTGCCTGGTACAGCCTCTTTGTGCTCTCTCTCATGCTCTCTTTGAAATAAATAAATACAATCTTTTTTTAAAAAAATTTATTTATTTGTTAGTAAAAGTGAGAGACAGCACAGGCAGGCTAAGCATCAGGCAGAGGGAGAAGTTCCCCGCTGAGCAAGGACCCCAATGTGGGAGGCATTCCCAGGACCTTGGGTGGTGGCCTGAGCCAAAGGCTGAGGCCCAACTTACTGAGCCACCCAGGCATTCCACTAAATAAAATCTTTAAAAAGAAGATTATAGAAATCTTTGGGAATTAAAATTAAAAAAGGACTAAACTATTACTCGCACAGGGACGCTGTGCCATCTCAGTGAAGTGTCTCTGTCAGTTGCATGGGGTCCCAGATGTGGGTCCATGATTGGCTGGAAGCCCATCCAGCAGCACTGATGGAATTCCCCTGAGGTAGAACATAGGCTGGAGAAGTTTGTTGAATATCTAAGAGATTAGCAGGCAGGAGGGCACAGGGGAGCTTGTCTGCAAGGAGCAGGGGTTAGTTTTTAAAGGAGGAAGGTGAGGAGTTCTGGGAAACCTGTGGAACTTGCTTCTTTCTGGTCACTGTACCTGGTTGTCAGAAGCGCATTGGTTCATTAGGGCCTTGGGAATTTGGAGGAGGGTTTCCTGCTGGGCCTGTATGGACTCAGCCAAGAGGTCACTGGGGGCCTCACTGCTTTGCTCAAGCCTGCTTGCCTAAAAAGAGTCCCTACAGATCATATAGTGATTGAATTGTGTATATATGTCCACTGTATTTCCCAAATTAGATTTACATTCTGCATTCCTACTTTCACTCCCCAGGAAAGCACCAGTGATGGTGTGTCTTTTGATGTGCATTAGGCGCTGATAACATTTGTTTCCATTGAGCTGATGTGAACTTCTTTTATTGGCTTGGTGCTGTCTGCCAGATCCTCCCCTGAAATGTTCCTATTTTCCCTCCTGTCGTTTGTAAGGAATATGGGATACTGAGGAATATGCAGGAATGATGAGGGAGTAGGAGGCTGGCTGAGGACAGAGCAGGGGCTGGCGCCTTGCACCCCCTCTCCACCCACTCCCCTTGGTAATATATGTGACATTCCACAGGCACCCCTGACTGCCCTAAAAGAAGAACAAATGGTTATCTTGCAGAGATCACAGTCCTGCAAGGCAGGAGTCTCTCTCGGTTTACAAATGTCTTTGAGATTTACAACAAAGAAGTTACCTTATCAATAGCCCAATTTCCAAAGACACATAACTCCGTTCCTCAAACCCTAACATCACCCTCCCCTCCATAAAAAACCAAAGGAGGCGGAGGTAGAAAGAAAAGTATATAAAGTTAAATTTCTTCTATACCTAAATCTCACTAACAAGGACGTTTGATAGCAGGAATGTAACATTCCACCAGGAGACTCCCAATTGTCTTTATGTTAGTGCCTCATTAGAGGAAAGTGGCCTTGGCTTGATAGTAACCAGGCCTTCAATATCCTGACAGTCTTCTTTACCCCAATAGCCCTTCTGAACACCCCTTTGTCCTCACCTACCCAACTCCTGTGTATATAACCAGCCACTCCTCACAACCTGGGGCAGCAGCATCTCTGCCTGCCCATGGGTCCTGTCCCCGTGCTCTAATAAACCACCTTTTTGCACCAGAGACGTCTTAAGAATTCTTTCTTTAGCCGTTGGCTCTGAACCTCACCTCACCTAGGTTCAAGAACTTCATCAGGAACTGTCGCATTTTAGGTGTAAACTTCTTTCTTCTGTGTTTCTCTTGCTTGTAGGCTCTTTCTTTCTTTCTTTCTTTCTTTCTTTCTTCCTTCCTTCCTTTCTTTCTTTCAACATTTTCTCAGTTGAGAGAGAGAGATCGCACATGAGTGAGGAAAGGGGAAGAGAGAGAAGCAGATTCCCCATTGAGTGGGGAACCCAACTCAGGCCTCCATCCCAGGATTCTGGGATCATGACCTGAGCTCAAGGCAGACCCTTAACCAACTGAACTATCTGAGTCCCCCTTGCTTGTAGTTTCTGAGGAGGAGAACAAAGTCAAAAGAAGTGTGGATAAAATTAAATTTCCTTCAACTTCCAACCTAGAAAAACATATGAGAAAGGCAGAGTAGGACATTCCTCAGGGAATTCACAACTGCTTCAAGATTAATGTCTTTTTGGATGCAAAAAGCATCCTTAGCTTGACAATAGCCAGACTTCCAGGATCCTCTAATTCCTCTTTAACATTTGAAAGTTGCTTTGGAGACTTCTTGAGCTCTATTCCCTAAATGTAGCTTGGCCAGCCTCCTTCAAGCTTGTGGCCCACTGATAGATATCTGGAGGGTCTCCTGACTAAAGTGTTACTCTACAGTGAGTGGCCTCATCAAAACACCAGCTGGGAGGCCCTGAGGGTCCTGGAAACTTGCTTCCAAATTCCTAAGAGCCTCCTGCTATCCCTCACCACCTCCCCTACCTGACAGCTTAGAAGCAGTCACTGTTCACAACTTTCCTCTCCCCATGCTTTAGGACCACAGTGTTTGTACTATGGGTATCTCAACAGTTCCTTCATCATTCACTCCAGAACCCCAATATTTCACATAAAAAATGTGTCAGGAATTGCTTGACCATAGGCTCCTCTCCCACATCCCAACACTTTGCACTGGACAAGGAGGGCTGTCACCTCTCTGTAGTTGATAGAGTTGACTTCTGGGAGTGAAAGGAGTGAAAGTTCTCAAGCAGGCAGCCCTCTGCCCCATAGGTTTTACTTTTACTCCACATCAATATCAGGAAGAAGGAAAGGTCAGGTCTGGTTCTAACTTTCTCTTTTGTCTTAGGTACCATCGTGAACTGTGTCAATGGCCACTTGGTGACTGTGATATTTATTGTAGGGACAGCTCACATTCAGGGACGTGGCCATAGAATTCTCTCAGGAGGAGTGGGATGCCTGACCCACACTCAGTGGCAACTCAGTGATGTTGGAGAACTATGGACACCTCTGCTTCCTGCATGAGAAAGACTCCTTCCAGATTTCCCAAACCCCACTCAGGGTTTTGTTCCTTCCTGTGAAGACTATCTCTTGGGAGTTTTCTCTTTGAATGACTGGAATTCAGATCCAGGCAGAGAGGGGATTAAGTAGTGGTTTGTAGATGGAGAGGAAAATCTTCATGATGCTTCCTTTTCAGCCTTGGCTTCTCCTTCTTCAAGGTAACTGTAAAGTTTTTCCGGAGAGATAAACACAACACCAGGCAAAGTGGGTGCAAGGCAATATTTATTAAAAACACTCTCCGGCGAAGTTTCAGGGCTCAGGAGAGGGGGAGCCGGGAAAGTTGCGCCGGGAGGAGGTGGGCACCCTTGGGCGAGGTTCTGCCACTCTGTAAAGCAGAGTGGCGGAAGTCGCGCCCAAGGCAGGGAGAAGGGGGCTTTTAAGGGGTCTCGAGGGGAGCTCAGGGGTCTTTTGGCAAGTTTCCTTTATTTGGTTATCTTGCCTGCTCTTCTGGGTCCCATTGGTCCACAGGAGCCCGGGGCAGGACGGTTTTCATATTCCTGCTTGGGTCTTTGTTCTCCTGTCCGAGCTCAGGTTTTGTGGTGGAACTTTCACCATCTTAAGTAGCCCTTTCTGCCAGCCCAACAGTAACATCAACCCTGATGTAGTTGAGTGGCAATTCGAAACACTTGTTGCCATAGAATGGCACTGCTCACATCTTAATCTGAATTTTCCCCTTTTTATTTTCATGTCTACTACTTGGAAGTGGAGGTCAGGATGTGAACATTGGAAATGCTTCCTTTGTGTTCTGAAGGGACTGTTGGGCAACAGCCTTTGCGAAACCATCTTCTAGGATTGTAAAATGTCCTCTCTTTACTGAACACAAGCCTGATGGGAAGTTAGAATCGGCAGCAATAGTCACTTTCCTTTTTCCTCATAAACAGGTCTCCTTCTGTCAAAGCCAGACCTGATCATGTTTTTGGAGCAAGAGAAGCAGCTCTGGGATGCGAAGAGAAAGGAGACTGTAGGCTTCCATCCAGGTAGGTGATAATGAATGAGGAAGATGACAGAGGGGAGGTCCAAGTCTGAAGGAGGAAGGTAGACCTTAAGCTGTGGTTCGAGTAGCTCTCCTTGAATGAAGGTTAGTTGGAGACATGCCCAGTTTTATCTCTCTCACTGGCTCCCAGAGGGACATCTTTTCTCTGACATTATCAAGCTCTTGAATTCTCTAGGGATTCTCCTTCAGCTCTAGTGATGGTCCATCACATCCACAGGGAGGGCCAGGAGACTCTGATTGGAGGTGGAGGGCCCCCCTAATCTAAGAGCTTCTCCATTTCTGTGAGGACCCTGGGGAAATCTCCTTATTTTCCTAGGACCTGTACACTATGGCTTTGTCAATTCTGGTTTTCATCATGGGACAAGTAGGTCAGGGTAGTTGTATGCACACTAGGGTTTGATGGGGAAATTCCCGGAACACTGGAGACAAATTTTTAATGTTTTCTGGCTTATGCTTTCTAATGTTATGGAGGCCTTAATTTTAATCTTACAAAGTTGAGATTCAGTAACTTCATCAGATAACAAAGCACCGCACTAAAACGAGAAAATGTACTGCTTTATTTCCCTTCAAAATTTCTTTTTTCTTTTATTTTGTATTAAATATAGAAATTTAATTTCCGGGCGCCTGGGTGGCTCAGTGGGTTAAGCTGCTGCCTTCGGCTCAGGTCATGATCTCAGGTTCCTGGGATCGAGTCCCGCATCGGGCTCTCTGCTCAGCAGGGAGCCTGCTTCCTTCTCTCTCTCTCTGCCTGCCTCTCAGTGTACTTGTAATTTCTCTCTGTCAAATAAATAAATAAAATCTTTAAAAAAAAAAAAAAGAAAGAAATTTAATTTCCACTCTGTGAGTTCCATTCCTCTGTGGTGAAATAAGGTAATGTCTCCATTTGTTCCTAGAATTCCTACATAACAAATGGTATTGGGGAACTACACATTTAGAACTTGAACTTGTAGCCTTTAGTAAAGTCTCATTTATTACCTTATTTTTTAATAATCACATCATTGTATAATTCTGTCTTCTATGAACTTCTTGTGACTTCATCATATGTGTTTTCACTTTCTGATTAGCTCTGATTTTTTTACATCAAATGTCCTTATATGACATGGGAGTTAGACAATTAGTGAAATTCCCATATATTTTGTTTAACATTTATATTTGTTTGAGACAGACAGACAGAGAGAGAGATAGAGAGAGAATGAGTAGGGAAAAGGCAAAAGGAGAGGGAGAAGCAGACTCCCTGCTGAGCAGGGATCCCAGTGTGGGGCTGGATCCCAGAACCCTGAACTCATGATCTGAGCTGAAGGAACCTGCTTGACTGACTTAAAATTAAGGCCTCCATAACATTAGAAAACCCTTATGTTTGAAAAATCTTTTTGTTTAGTATTGCAGCGTTACTTCATGGGAAATTAATCATGAGCTTTTTCCTCTACTTTCCTCAGAATGCATCAGAATTTAACCCCAAATATTAATTTCGTATACACTGTCTCTCAGCATATTTTCTAACTTTCATGGTGTTTATTTATTTAGAAATGAAGTGGTTCATTTCCTCTGTATTAAAGAATGGACTATAGGCTTACATTCTGTGTAGGAGGAGGGATAAATTAATAACATAATATATTTCTTTCAGGTATTTTACATGTTCATAAAATTTTTATTTACAGCTTTTTATGATTGATTTTAATAAAAGTTCTTTACAATTTTATACTCCATGAATACATACCAATCAAATGCTGGTATTTTATAGGTACATGGACACAGTTTAAAATTATGGTTATATAGAACTTTTCCATTTATGTAATACATCAGTGTTTATTTAGATTTTCTTGGGCTAAGTTTTGTCTTATTCTGGTTTGGTAATTTCCTAACAATGTGCTTCTTATGTCTGGTACATTCCACAACATTAGCTATGTGTGGATTGGGTTTTATTTTTGTGATGTTAACTGGAAGAGAATTTTCAACGCAGTACATTTTAAGAGCATGTGAGTTTAACTCAAAAAAGAATGAACTTAAAAAAAAAAAAGAATGAACTTTATGCTTTTTGTCAGTAAATTATGTATGTCTTTGTCTTGTGTTTGTATGTCACACATATGTACTGTGTGACTTCTTTTTGTCTCCTTGTTTAGTGGTCAGTGAATGCTGTGATATGTCTAGGTGAGTTGTCATCAACATAGAATTAATTTCATCATGTATTTGTGGGTCAACTTTTATTCTCTCTGCATGAGAGAAAAGACTATTTGAATTCAAAGTAAATTTGAAACATTTTATACTTCTGTACCACGTTTTGGTATGAAATAAAAAAGATACATATATATTATTAAAAAATTAAAATTAGGGGCGCCTGGGTGGCTCAGTGGGTTAAGCCTCTGCCTTCAGCTCAGGTCATGATCTCAGGGTCCTGGGATTGAATCCCACATCAGGATCTGTGCTCAGCAAGGAGCTTGCTTCCCTCTCTATCTCTGCCAGCCTCTCTGCCTGCCTCTCTGCCTACATGTGATCTCTGCCTGTCAAATAAATAAATAAAATATTTAAAAAACTTTAAAAATCTTTAACAATTAAAATAAAATTTAAAATTTGTAAAAATTAAAAATATATTTAATTTTATTTTAAATATAAATTTTTATTTAAATATATATTTAATTTAAATTTTAAATTAATATATAATGTATTATTTGCCCCAGGGGTACAGGTCGGTGAATCATCAGACTTACACACTTCACAGCACTCACCATAGCACATACTCTCTGCAATGTCCATAACCCAACCACCCTCTCCAAACCCTCCCCCCACCGAAACCTTCAGTTTGTTTTGTGAGATTAAGAATCTCTTGTGGTTTGTCTCCCTCTCCATCCCATCTTGTTTCATTTTTCCCTTCCCAACCCCCCACTTTGCCTCTCAAATTCCTCATATCAGGGAGATCATATGATAATTGTCTTTCACTGATTGATTTATTTCGCTCAGCACAATACCCTCTACTTCTATCCACGTTGTTGCAAATGGCAAGATTTTATTTCTTTTGATGGCTACATAGTAGTCCATTTTGTGTGTGTGTGTGTGTGTGTGTGTATGTGTGCGTGTTGTATATATATCTCACATATTCTTTATCCATTCATTTGTTGATGGACATCTAATTTCTTTCTATAGTTTGGCTATTGTGGACATTGCTGCTATAAATATTCGGGTGCATGTGCCCCTTCGGATCACTAAATTTGTCTCTTTAGGGTAAATACCCAGTAGTGCGATTGCTGGGTCATAGGGTAGCTCTATTTTCAACTTTTTGAGGAACCTCCACGCTGCTTTCCAGAGTGGCTGCACTAGCTTGCATTCCCACCATCAGTGGAGGAAGGTTCCCCTTTCTCTGCATCCTCACCAGCATCTGTCATTTCCTGACTTGTTAATTTTAGCCATTCTGACTGGTGTGAGGTGGTATCTCATTGTGGTTTTGATTTGTATTCCCCTGATACCAAGTGATGTGGAGCACTTTTTCATGTGTCTGTTGGCCATCTGGATGTCTTCTTTGCAGAAATGTCTGTTCATGTTCTCTGTCCTTTACTTGATTGGAGCATTTTGTTCTTTGGGTGTTGAGTTTGGTAAGTTCTTTATAGATTTTGGATACTAGCCCTTTATCCGATATGTCACTTGTGAATATCTTCTTCCATTTTGTCAGTTGTCTTTTGTTTTTTTTGACAGTTTCCTTTGCTGTGCAAAAGATTTTGATCTTGATAAAGTCCCAGTAGTTCATTTTTGCCCTTGCTCCCCTTGCTTTAGGCAATGTTTCTAGGAATAAGTTGCTGCAGCTGAGGTCAAAGAGGTTTCTGCCTGTGTTCTACTCAAGGATTTCAATGAATTCCTCTCTCACATTGAGGTCTTTCATCCATTTTTAGTCTATTTTTGTGTGTGGTGTAAGGAAATGGTCCAATTTTCCCTCTAAAAATGGAACAGATAAGTTGGTTGGAAGAAGAAAGAAAAAGAAAGTGGAGAGAATTTGCTCAGGCTGGACACTAGAACAAAGCCCTGTGCTAGATTTAGGGTATATTTTGATCTATTAGAAGAAGTTGTATCCCATAAATTTTTAGGAGGAAAAAACCCCTATATGTACATAAAGAATGATGTTAGATACAATGAAGGATAAACTATGACTATTATAATGAAAGTTTTTTTTTTTAAGATTTTATTTATTTATTTGACAGAGAGAAACCACAAGTAGTCGGAGAGGCAGGCAGAGAGACAGAGGGAAGCAGGCTCCCCGCCGAGCAGAGAGCCCGATGTGGGACTCAATCCCAGGACCCTGAGATCATGACCCGAGCCGAAGGCAGTGGCTTAACCCACTGAGCCACCCAGGCGCCCCTATAATGAAAGTTTTAAAAGATTTTTTTAGAAAGGTATTGTGAAGTTAAACTAGTTAAAAAACTTTAAAAGAGGGGATGCCTGGGTGGCTCAGTTGGTTAAGCAGCTGCCTTCGGCTCAGGTCATGATCCCAGCGTTCTGGGATCGAGTCTCACATCAGGCTCCTTGCTCGGCAGGTAGCCTCCTTCTCCCTCTGCCTCTGCCTGCCATTCTGTCTGCCTGTGCTCGCTCACTTTCCCTCTCTCTCTCTGATAAATAAATAAAATATTTTAAAAAAACTTTAAAAGAGGAAGGAAGAAAAGTTTTAAAAATTACAAAAAGAAAAAATAAAATTAAAAAAAGTTAATTAACATTGTAAGACTAAAGAATCATGGGGAGAAAGCCATGAATTCCATGCTTTGCTTTCCCTTCCTCTGGGAATTACGCTGTTCTCCTTGCTCAGTGAGCTCAGTCTTGGCTGGATTTCTTTCTGATCTTCTGGGGGAGGGGCCTGTTGCCGTGACTCTCAAATGTCTTTGCTGAAGGCAGAATTACTTTGCCCTTGCCAGGGGCCGGGCTAAGTAATTTGCTCTGGTTCGCTCTCAGGAGCTTTTGTTCCCTGAACGCTTTCCGTAGAGCTCTGGAGGACGGGAATGAAGATGGCAGCATCCCAGTCTCCAGCTGGAGGAGTGGAGAGCTGGGGCCCTGCTCCTCATTGCGCCCTCAGAGAAAAGCCATCAGTCCCTCCTGTCTCCCTGGTCTCCAGCTGCCCTCCGAGCTGCCCCTACCTGTGACCGAGTGTCTCTGTCTCTGGCGCACAGCCCAGCCTGGAGTCTCCAAACCCAGCAGATTCCTGTCACTCTGCTCTTCCAGCAGAGGAAGGTGAGTCTTGCAGATCTGCCACTTGCGGGGTCCCTGTTTGAGGAGCAGTGTCCAAATTGTGCCATGGATCACAGTTTAAGGTAACCCCAAGCTGAGAGCTCACTCCTTGGCTCCGTCTCTATAGCCGGCTTCCCTGCTCTAATACCTGTGAGCTCTGCTACTCAGATACCCCCAAGCCTTCTGTGACCCCTGGGGACCCGAGCCCACACTGTCCCCATGAGGGCTCCACCCCCGCTTAGCCACTGGAGTGATATCCCTCAGTGGAGCAGACTTCTCAAAATTCTAATTTTGTGCTCGCTGCTCTGTGCTTGCTGGGAGCCAGCCCCTCCCCCCACGGTCTATCTTTTTGTCCCTTCAGATTCACTTCTCCGCATGTCCTACCTTTCAGAAAGTGTTCCATTTTCTGTTTCTAGAATTACTGCCCTGCTCTTTGATCTCTTGTTGGGTTTATAGGGTTTGGAATTTTTTGATAACTATCTGGCTGTACTCCTGCTACCTGATATAATTTCGGTCTGCTTCTCCTTTGTCATCTTGACTCTCCATAGATGTATTTTATCTTTAATTGTGGTGTTACATCCATGATGAGTTGGTACCTCTCTCATTGACTTTTGTGTGGTCTGTGAGTATTTTCATTGTGGTTACCTTAAAGATGCCTTAAAACAACTTAGATGTAAAACAAACCATTTAAAACTCATAGTGTCAATTACATATAAAACTATTCTTCCTGTGTCCACCCCTGCACCCACTTTGTTACCAATATCACAAATTCTTTTATGTTGTATACAATATGACCTACATTGATGATTTTTATACTTTTTTTTTTTTAAAACCAAAATTCTGTAGTGGAAATAAATGTGACTGGTATCTCAATACAACACTACAGGTTTGTGCAATTGTCTAAATATTTATGTTTAGCAGAGAGCTTTGTGTTTTCTTGTGGTTGCAGGTCCTGCTTAACATAGTGAGAACTTTACCACAGAGATAAGAGTTAAGAAATAATTGGGTGCATGGGTGGCTCATTTGGGTAATCCACTGACTCTTGATTTCTGCTCAGATCTTGACTTCAGGGTCCTGGGATGCAGACTCAAGTTAGCCTCTGCACTCAGTGTGATGCCTACATGTGATTCCCTCTTTATAGCTCCCACCCGAACTCTTATGATCCCCCCCTCAAATATATATCTTTCTAAAAATCAAACATAGGGGCGCCTGGGTGGCTCAGTGGGTTAAAGCCTCTGCCTTTGGCTTAGGTCATGATCCCAGGATCCTGGGATTGAACCCCACTTTGGGCTCTCTGCTCAGCAAGGAGCCTGCTTCCTCCTCTCTCTCTGCCTGCTTCTCTGCCTACTTGTGATCACTATATGTCAAATAAATAAATAAAATCTTAAAAAAAAAACAAAAATAAAGCATAGGTGAACAATACAATAAGTAAGATTAGAAACAGGCTTGAGGGCGCCTGGGTGGCTCAGTGGGTTAAGCCACTGCCTTCGGCTCAGGTCATGATCTCAGGGTCCTGGGATCGAGTCCCACATTGGGCTCTCTGCTCAGCAGGGAGCCTGCTTCCTCCTCTCTCTCTCTCTGCCTGCCTTTCTGCCTGCTTGGTCTCTGTCAGATAAATAAATAAAATCTTTAAAAAAAAAAAAAAAGAAACAGGCTTGATGTAAAGAGGCTGGAAGAAGCAGAAGAATGACTTTGTCATACAGAAGGCAAAATAAAGGAAAATACTGAATCTGAACAAAGGGAGGGAGAAGAATGGTGGATTTATTAAGAAAACTCATAGCCTCCATCAAAAGTAGTAAGATTCCCAGGTCTTGGGCTTTTCTGTGCTGGGAGAGGATTGCTTCCAAATTCAACCCTCACACTTCTTATTGGTCTAAGGAGATTTCCCATTTCTTTGGGAATCTGTCCTAGTAACTTGTCTATTTTTAAGAATTCTGGTTTTGGGCACCTGGGTGGCTCAGTTGGTTAGGCAACTGACTTCAGCTCAGGTCATGATCCTGGAGTCCTGGGATCAATTTCTGCATCAGGCTCCCAACTCCATGGAGAGTCAGCTTTTCCCTCTGACCTTCTTGCCTCTCATGCTCTCTCTCAAATAAATAAATAAAAATCTAAAAAAAAAAAAAAAAAGGAATTCTGTTTGTTTTTGTTTTTGTTTTTTTTCCTAAATTTTCCCATTTGTTATTAGGTAATGGTTTATGGAGTTAAAGCATTGCCAGTTTTATTTATTTTGTTCATTGGAATGGACATTACTCTCAGTGTTCCATTAGTGTTATTCTGCTCTCTATTTTATTTATTTCAGATTTTTCTTTATTTCATTCCTCTACTAAGTTTCATCTAAGTCTCTCTCTTTTTTAAATTCTTTTCATGGAAGATAAGTTGTTTATTTCAACATTTTCCTAACTCTGTATTGTATAAGATGAAAAAATTGGGAAATGGAAGGCCTATTAGGGAAAAACTGGCAGAAATGAATAACACAAGCAAGGACCAAAAACAGTAAAAAAATTAAAATGGTGATTTTTTGGGATTTCTATAATCATGTCATGGGTGAACAGAGATAGTTTCAATGTTTCTTTTTCAGTTTAGATTCCTTTACTCTATTTTTGATTGTATAATTGTTCTAACAAGAGTGTCCGGAAGTATATTCAAAGGCAGTGGTGGGATCACTTCATTACCTGCTGATTGTTAGGGCCAATTTAATATTAAAACCTGTTTAACTATTAGGGCCTGCTTAGTCAAGCAACTCCATATTGCCTAGGTAGCCATATTGTTGTTTACATCCATGGACTTCATTCCTGGAATAAATGCCCCAGTAGTTCCTGGTATGGTTCTGGGAGTAAACACCTTAACAATAGAAGCCACATACCTTGGGTCTGCGGTTATGCCCTATAAAACCAGCCTGTGAGATGTGGAGGGGGTCGCTCTCTTAGGAGGCAGCCCTGGCCAGTCAGTCTGACTTCTAATGCTTGGCATAGAATAAAGCTTCACATAACTTTCACTTTGTCTCAGTCTCATTCCCCTGGCTGGTCAGTCTAACTTCTAATGCTTGGCATAGAATAAGGCTTTGCATAACTTTCACTTTGTCTCAGTCTTGTTCCTTTGATAATGGATCCTAACACTGATCTTAGAGGAGAAGCTTGCAAACTGTCCCTATTGAATAGGTTAAATTTCACCTTTTCATACATCTGTGGTGTTCATTGGGTTGAGGGGGTTTCCCTTTCTCTCTACATTGAGTGTTTTTAACATGACAGGTTGTCCAATACCCCCATATTTGTATTACATCATCACTGATGTAATCATGTCATTTTTGAACTTCATTTTGTTAATGTGGAGTCTTGAAGTGATGGTTTTCTATATGTTGGAACTCCCTTAATTCCTGGACCGTTTCCCACTTGATCATCCTGTAAAAAGGGAAAATGTGCTTTGATTCAGATTGCTATTTATTATGGACATTGAGTGAATATTTCTCACAGGCAGGGGTTTGTAAACTTTGTTGTTTGTAGTGTCTCTGTCCAGCTTGCATGAGCTGGTAATGCTGGTGCCACAGAGAGAGTGTTCTGATAGTTTCTCTGATGGTCACTCCTTGGAAATGTTTGAGGAGATTTGCTGTCCTTTCTCCTTCAGTGTCTGTTTGAATATCCAGTGAACTCATCTGGCACACAGTTTTTGTTTGTTGGGTTTTTTCTTTTATTCTTCTTTCATTTAGCTTCGTGGTTGCAGATCAGTTGAGATTTTTTTTTATTATTTTTCTGAATGATGCAGTCTAAATTGATTATACCATTTTTGAAATTTATACTTGTCTTTTAATAAAAGTTTGTGGGCACTGACTATCCATTGTTGCCTCATATTTACTTTTATTCCTACAATCAGTTATACTGTGTCTGCTTTCACTTCTTCACTTGTCATTTTAGTCAGTATTTTCTCTATAATTCTTAATTTAGTTCATGGGCTGTCAGTGTTGTTGATCTTTTTTGCCAAACAACTCTTCCTGTGGTTGATATGTTCCTATTTTTACTGTACTCTTGTTGGTTCCTTTCAGTTTTCTGTTTCAATATCTACCGTTCTGCTAATTTTGATCTCCTGTGACCCTTTTCCTGATTGTCAGAGTTACAGGAAATTGACCACAGGATTATATATTAGACTCAGTGCTCAGTATGTTGTGTGCTATGTTGTGTGTCCATGGAGAAATGAAGTCCTGATGACTCCTTCTCAGCCATCTTTCTTTGTCTGATTCACTTGATACTTCTGTATTAGAAGTCATCTGTATGTTCTTCTGAATGTAGTAAGTGCAATGGTTTTACTTTTATCTGGTATCTTTCAGCTGTATCTTCAAATGACACCCAGAGTTTCATGCTAAAGTGAAGCATAGAAGGTTATTTCCAGAATGGATCAGTAGATAGATACAGACATAGTGCTGTTGAGATTTTATACTCATGTACAGACTGGGACAGTGATGGGGATGGTGATGGGGATGGTGACGGCATCAAAAAAATCCTGGATAATACACTCAAATCAAGGCAATTGCCCTTAATGAGAATCTCACTGCCCCAAATGTTGAATGATCTAAACCGCTATGGAAGACCTCCCTCTTTAAGTCAACTGTTGCTGCAGAGCAGTGTGTCCCTCTCAGCACAAGCTCCAATCAACTATTCAATCATAATGATTTGTGTATAGACCATTTGGAACATCTGAAAAGCTATCTAATCTATGCTGAAAATAATGATTTGAGCCATTTGGAAGATAAGATTGGCCTGACCTTTCAGCCAGATGTTTCTGATCATCAGAGATATAGAAATGAAGAACAAAGTGCTCAGTGGGATCCACACAAGAGGGGCACTGAGGAGTTGACCCTACACAATTGCCAGAGGCTTTTCACTGGAAACAGAATAGCTCAGTGCACTGAATCTGAGAAAACATTGAACCAGGGTTTCAGTGTTCATAGATATGTCACAGCTAGGTTTGCAGAGAACAATTATGAATGTGATAAATGTGGGGAAGTCTTTAATCCAAACTCTAAACTTAGTATACATAACAGTCTCCCTTTGAGAAATAATTCTTACAAATATAATGAATGTGGGAAAGCTCTTAACCAGTCCTCCAGTGTTGGTGATCATCAGAGAATCCATGAGGGATAAAACCCATTCAGATCTAATAAACGAGGAACCATGTTCAGTCAGTCATCAAGCCTAAACATAGATAAGATAATTCCTAAGGGAATGGAAACTTACAGTTTGAAGGAATGTGGTAAATCCTTTGACTGCCCCTCAACACTATTTCAACATCAGCAAAAGCATGCTGGGGAAAAAATACACAAATGTGAAGAAGGTGGTAAAACCTTTAAGGACTGTTCATCAATAAATGGACATAGACACATCTATACTGGAGAGAAACGTTACCAATGTCAAGAATGTGGTTAGACCTTTAACCAGTCTTCATATCTTACTCAACATCACAGGATTCATACTGGAGTGAAACCTTTTCAATGTCAAGAATGTGGCAAGGCCTTTAACAACAATTCAGCCCTTCCTCGACATCACAGAATTCGTACTGGCAAGGCCTTTAACCACAGCACAGGGCTTACCCACCACCACAAAATTCATACTGGTGAGAAACCTTACCAATGTGAACAATGTGGCAAGGACTTTTTACCAGAGCCCGTCTTACTGAACATCACAGAATTCATACAGGAGAAAAACCTTACCAATGTCAAGAATGTGGCAAGGCCTTTTACCGGAGCTCAATTCTTACTGAACATCACAGAATTCATACTGGAGAGAAACCTTACCAATGTCAAACATGTGACAGGGCCTTTAACCACAGCTCAGCCCTTACTTTTCATTGCTGAATTCATATTGGAGAGAAACTTTACCAGTGTCAAGAATGTGGCAAGGACTTTTACCAGAACTCAGTGCTTACTAAGCATTACAAAATTCATACTTGAAGGAAACCTTACCAATGTCAAGAATGAGGCAAGGCCTTCAAACATAGCTCAATCCTTACTCAGCATCACAGAATTCATACCGGAGAGAAACCTTACAAATGTCAAGAATGTGGCAAAGCTTTTTCGTGGTCCTCACCATCCTCGACATCACAGAATTCATGCTGGAGAGAAGTCTTACCAATGTTAACAGTGTGGTGAGGCCTTTTACTGGCCTTCATACCTTCCTCAACATAGCAGAATTCATACTGGAGAGAAACCTTACCAATGTCAATAATGTTGCATGGCCTTTACAGGCACTCAATCCTAACTAAACATCATAAAATTTATACTAGAAAGAAAGCTTACCAGTGTAAAGAATGTGAGAAGAGGGCACCTAGGTGGCTCAGAATTAAGTGTCTGCCTTAGGCTCAGGTCATGAGCCCTGCATTGAGCTCCCTGATAAGTGGGAAGTTGGCTTTTCCCTCTCCCAATCTCCCTGTTTGTGTTCCTTTTCTTACTGTTTCTGTCTCCATCAAATAAGTAAAATGTTTAAAAAAAACCAACTAATATTTTGGGGGCTTGGGTGGCTCAGTGGATAAGCCTCTGCCTTCATCTTGGGTCATGATCCCGGGGTCCTGGGATCTAGCCCCACATCAGGCTCTTTGCTCAGCAGGGAGCCGGTTTTGTCCTCTCTGCCTACTTGTGATCTCTGTCAAATAAATAAATAAAATCTTTAAAGAAAGTTCTTAAAAATATAAAGAAGTTGTTGGAAACATTTATAATCTATTGCTGTCTGCAAGAACCCATCCCCTTGAGCACTAAGCATTCATCCACCTCCTTCAAACATGAAAAGTGTAGCTCTTAGGGGGTCTAGGGATCAGTCAGTTAAGGGTTTCACTTTGGCTCAGGTCATGATGTCAGGTCCCCAACACATAGCCCTGCTGGGCTCCCTGCCCAGTGGTGAGTTGGTTTCTCTCTCTTCCTCTGCCCATCACTATACCCCACCATGAGTGCCCCTCTCTCTCAAATCAAATATTTAAAAAAAGAAAAAAAAGTGTAGCTCTTTATGCACAGAAGTCCCAACCAAATGCTACTTCAATAAACTTAATAAGTTGCACCATAAATTTATCACAGAAGTTCTTCTTGACGACTGTGCTAAAGGATCTGACAATTTTATTATCCAGAAACCAAAGCTGGCTACCATTCCTTTGAAAAGCCAATGCATAGGGCATGAGTTTTGATTGGAATAGAAGAACAGCATTATTCAGGAGACGATCCACTTGGAAAGAAGAAAGACTCATGTTTGAAAATCAACTGCAAGGATTTTGCCAGGCCTTCAGAGTTTAAAGGAGTATGAGGACAGTGAATCAGGAGGAAAATGGGGTTAGTCTGAAACAGTTCATATGCATACACATATGCATACACATATACATATGCATATGTGTATATGTATATGCATATGCATATGTATGTATATATATGTATATGTATATGCATATGCATATGTATGCATATATATATATGTACACACACTCAATAATCAATTAGATGGAGGACCTCTAAAATAAAGAAAGATCAAGAGAGAAAAAAAAATGGAGGACCTCTATTAGGAAGGGAGATGATCATGATGTAGGACACAAAGGCAGAAGAAAAAATACTAATATCCATATACCTAGAGGTTATTGACAAGCCCTTGAAACAGGCAGAGTGAATTCCTGCAAGGACTCAACTGCCTTGATGTTAATAGGTTGGTAGCAGCAAAAGACAATCCTGACCTGAACTCCCAACCCCCACCAGGGTCCTGTAAATCTACTTTAACAGTCAACATTTCCTTGGGAAATTTCCTTTTTCTCTCCACACCCCCAGCTACCTGTTGGCAATCATACACCAAGCAGATGGACCACTGAGAGACATCAGAAGGGTTTTTTAGATTGTAATGATGACCTTTTCCCAACAACCACTATTCCCCTCAAGGTACTAGAAACCTTGCTTCTAGGGGCGCCTGGGTGGCTCAGTGGGTTAAGCCTCTGCCTTCGGCTCAGGTCATGATCCCAGGGTCCTGGGATCGAGCCCCACATCCGGCTCTCTGCTCAGCAGGGAGCCTGCTTCCCTTCCTCTCTCTCTCTCTGCCTACTTGTGATCTCTGTCTGTCAAATAAATAAATAAAATCTTTAAAAAAAAAAAAAAAAGAAACCTTGCTTCTAAAATTTCTTAGAGACATATGCTATCCCAAACTCCCTCCAACTTAAAAGTATATAATGGGCCACACCTCATGACACAGTGCAGCTCTTTCTGCCCCCGAGTCCTGTCCCCATGCTTTCATAAAATCACCTTTTGCATCAGAGACATCTCAAGAATTCTTTTCTTACCATCGGCTTCAAACCGTAATATTCTTTCCTACATGGGCACCAGAGATTAACAGTTTATATCATAAAAGATGCCTACCTGTAACAGACACATGAAAAAAATGTTCATCATCATTAGACATCAGGGAGATTCAAATTAAAACCACATTGTGGTTCCACTTTACACCAGATTGAATGGCCAAAATTAACAAGACAGGAAACACCAAGTGTTGGAGAGGAAGTGCAGAAAAGGAAACCCTCTTACACTGTTGATGGGAATGCAAGTTGGTGCAGCCACTTTGGAAAAGAGTGTGGAGATTCCTTGAGAAATTAAAAATAGAGCTACCTTATGACCCTGCAATTGCATTCCTGAGAATTGATTCCAAAGATACAGATGTAGTAAAAAGAAGGGCCATCTGTACCCAAATGTCCATAGCAGCCATGGCCACAGTCACCAAACTGTGGAAAGAGCCAAGATTCCCTTCAACAGATGAGTGGATAAAGAAGCTCTGGTCCTTATATATAATGGAATATTATGCCTCCATCAGAAAGGATGAATACCCAACTTTTATATCAACACGGATGGGACTGGATGAGATTATACTGAGTGAAATGAATCAAGCAGAGAGAGTCAATTATCATATGGTTTCACTTACATGTGGCGCATAAGGAATAACTCAGAGGACATTGGGAGAGGAGAAGTGATTTGGGGGAATCGGAGGAAGAGATGAACCATGAGGGACTATGGACTCTGAGAAACAAACGGGGTTTTGGAGGGAAGGGAGGTGGGGGGGTTGGGTGAGTCTGGTGTTGGGTATTAAGGAGGGCATGGATTACATGGAGCACAGGGTGTTGTGCATAAACAATGAAACTTGGAACATTGAAAAATAATAAAATTGCAGGGGTGCCTGGGTGGCTCAGTGGGTTGAGCCACTGCCTTCGGCTCAGGTCGTGATCTCAGGGTGTGGGATCGAGCCCCGCATCGGGCTCTCTGCTCAGCAGGGAGCCTGCTTCCTCCTCTCTCTCTCTCTCTGCCTGCCTCTCTGCCTGTGTGTGCTCTCTCTCTGTCAAATAAATAAATAAAATCTTTAAAAAAGAAAAAAAAAAAGAAAAATAATAAAATTGCAAAAAAAAAAATTGCTGACCTCGAGGGGCAAACCATTGTTTGATAAACATTTCATCTTTCCTTTCTCCTCTGAATATAATCCCTTCCTTGGAACTTCTAAATCCTACTTCCTCCTTATTATATCACTGTGACATAGAAGCTTCAATCACCGTTTTTGAGCCTCATGTCTTTCACGTTCCCATAATTAAGAACTTCATTGTTTTCTCTACTGAAAATGTCTGATATCATTTTAAGTCTTAGACCAGCTGAAGAATTGAGAACAGCGCAGGAAAAACAAATTTTCCTCTCCTCACATTCATTCTGTTGTGTGAACTGACCTTCATGCCTCAGACCTGGAACAGAATGTGCAGACAGAGCTGGGGATCAAGGGCAGCCGGAGCTTCATTGCTTTGCCAGCCCAGGAGGCCTCAGCAGGTCTGGCCTTCAAACCTGCAGCCTACCCAAAGGAAGGGGTTGGGGGTTTGTAGGGAAATTTGGGATAATGGCCAATTTCCAGAGGAACTGTGTCTGTGCTGCCAGCAGTGTTCATCATGTTGTCAGGGAGGAACCAGGTTCCTGAAACAAAGGGCTGAGAAGCGAGGAGAAGAGGTTTGTGGAGAAAAGAAAGGTTACTTATTTGGAAATGGGAGTTTCACTGAGGTGGGAAGCAGAGGCAGAAGAAAAATTACTCAATTTCCTTACCCACTGACAAGCCCTTGATACAGGCAGAGTGACTCTCCTCTAGGGACTCAACAACCTCTACCTTCAGGCTTTGCTAAGGGCAAATACCAGCCTGACTGACTCCTACCCCCAACCAGGATCCTGGTAGTCTACTGTAATTATTCCTTTTAACTTTATCTCTAAACGCTCCAAGATATGTGTTGACAATCATTTTTAAGCATATGGCCTGCTGACATACATTTAAAGTGTTTCACAAAAAAGGTTTTATTACCAATAATGAATAACCTTTTCCCCAATAATACCTAGCTCCTCAAGATCCTGGAAACCTGGCTTCCAAAACTCCTTAGAGACTTACACCATCCCTGACCCCCTCCCAACTGGCAAGTCTATACTGAACCACTCCTCACAGCCCCGGGGCAGCAGCTCTTTCTGCCCAAGATCCTGTCCCTGTGTCCAACATTTTGCACCAAAAATGTCTGAAGAATAATTTCTTGGTCATCAGCTCCAAGCCTCACCCCACTGAACCTCACTTATATACTGATACTTCATCACTTAAGCATTAATCGCTTTTTCCTTTGTTCAGTCTGATGCTTTTCAAGTGGTTTTCATTTCAGTCACCAAGACAGCTGTTTTAAGTATTCATACTTTACAGTGATGAACCACTCAATGTTTTCTGGAATGGCTAAAATAAAGGAAAAAGGATAACATCCAATTTTCCTGAGAATGCTGAGAATTAGAATTAGAATTAGAGAATTAGGTCCTTATGAACAGAAATACTTATTCTACGGAAGGGGAATATTATGTCGCCTGAAAATATGTCTCTTGGCCTGAGCATTATTTTTGGCTGGTTATCAAAGGCAGATAAAGGAAGAGCTCTGAAATCCTGTGTTTACCTTGAAAGAGACAGTTGCATTTATTTGGGAAAGTTCGGTCTGTCAGGAGTCTCCCTCTGTGTAACAGAAAGAGAGAAGGAACCAATCTCCAGAAACCTGATGGTGGAGAAGGCAGGGCTCGAACTCTGCTCCCAGCCCCAGCCTTGGTTCCCCTGCTTGGCCTGGTCACCTCCCCAGTTCCTTCCCAGGAGGGTCACCTGTGGAGTTTCAGAAAGGATCGTCTCTGCGGGCCTCCCCCTCACATTCTGTCAGTTGGTTTGGGCAAAAACAACACTGTTGTGCTAATTAAGGGCTCCAGGTGATTCTCAGTGAGGCCAGGGCGGAGCCCGAGGGCTTTTTGGCGGTTTTCTGAGAGTGGGTTTGCGGCTTTGGTCTCTGCTCCCTGAGTCTGGGAGGGTCGGGTCCCTCCAGCCCTCGGTTCTGATGCTGACACTGAAATTGTGAGTGGCGGTGGCCGGGGACCCCTCTCTCTCCACAAAGCAGGTGAGGAAAATGCAGCGATGGGTGTCCTCACGGGAGCTCACAGTTTCTGAGCTGCTCCGGACACAAAGGACTGGGAAGTTGGGCCTTTTCTGCATCTCTTGAGTCCTGCCTGCCGGTGAGCAGTTAGGAGAAGGAGCTCTGTTGCTGGATTTCAGGGCATTTTCTCCTGATGCAGCTGTGATTTCCCCACAGATCCCTCGTGAGGACGAAATCTAGAGGTGGAGGCGAAGGCAGAAATGGCCGGTTCTCAGGTGAGCCTGGTGTCCCCTCAGAGCAGAGCCATGTCCTCTTTTTCTCCACAGACCCTCTCGTTTAGAAGGTACAGATGATGCCTCGAGTCCGGGTGCTTCTTGCTTCTGTGATCACCTGTTTTTAAGATCTGGTCAGAAGTATACTCACGGTTAGGTCTTTAGAATGCTTCTCCATGTCCCAGAGCCTTCTGTCCTGTCTCCAACCTGGCTTCGATAGGGCATCAGTCATTGTCACTTTGAATTAAAGCCCCTCGAGGAGTGAATATATTCCGTTGGGGGCAGATCTGGAGGGGAAGGTGTCAAGTCCGAGCTTCCTGTGGCTGATGAGGCCTGGTCCTGGGATATCAGGGAGGGAAATCATTTCTCATTTGGGCTTTTTTGCATTCTTGATCAGCTGTGTGCAGCCAGGGAGTAAGGAAATGCAGATAAAAACTTGAAGGGTATGAGGTCCAGAAAAACGTTGAAAATTCCCATTCTAAAAAAGGTTGCGGGTATGTCTAGATTTTTAGAATGTGAAACAGATATTCTATTTAAAAGATAGGAGTTGTGCCTAGGGGGTCTCAATTGACTAAGCTTGGACTTTTGATTTCAGCTCAGGTAGGGATCTCAGGGTCCTGGACTGGTATTCCCGTTTCTGTCAATGCACCCAGAGGGAGGCCGCTTGAGATTCAATACTCCCTCTTCTGCCCATGTCCATCTCCTCTGAAATACAAATAAATCTTGGGGACCGAGGGTGGTTCAGATGGTTAAGAGGGCTTTCTGCCTTCAGCTCAGGTCATGATCCTGGGATTTGGGATACAGCCTCACATCGGACCCCCAATGGGCCAGCATCCTCCTCTCCCTCTCCTTCTACCTGGTGGGAGGCCTCTTTGTTTTCTCTCTCACTCTCTTTGAAATAAATAAAATCCTTTTAAAAAATATTTATTTGTTAGAGAATGAGTGAGAGGGCACAAGTATGTGAGCAGTGGGTAGAGGGAGAATGCTCCCAGCTGAGCAAGGACCACCCCCCATCCCACCTTCCCCCCCAAACCCAATCACCACCGCCACCTTCCCGCCCCAAGGTGGGAGGCATTGCCAGGACCTTGGGTCACGTCCTGAGCCCAAGGCTGATGTTCAACTCAGTGAATCATCCAGGCATTCCAATAAATAATTTTTTTAAAGATTATTTATTTATTTATTTGACAGAGAGAGATGACAAGCAGGCAGAGAGAGAGGAGGAAGCAGGCTCCCCACTGAGCAGAGAGCCCAATGCCAGGCTCGACCCCAGGACCCTGGGATCATGACCTGAGCCGAAGGCAGCGGCTTAACCCACTGAGGCACCCAGGAACCCCCAATAAATAAAATTTTTAAAAAGAAGATTATATAGGGGCACCTGGGTGGCTCAGTGGGTTAAAGCCGCTGCCTTCGGCTCAGGTCAGGGTCCCAGGGTCCTGGGATTGAGCCCCACATCAGGCTCCCTGCCCGGCGGGGAGCCTGCTTCCTCCTCTCTCTCTATCTGCCTGCCTCTCTGCCTACTTGTAATCTGTCTGTCAAACAAATAAATAAAATTTAAAAAAAAAGAAGATTATATAAATCTTTAGTAATTAGAATTTAAAAAAGGACTAAACTGGAGGCGCCAGTGGGTTAAGCCGCTGCCTTTGGCTCAGGTCATGATCTCAGGGTCCTGGGATGGAGCCCCGCATCAGGCTCTGCTCAACAGGGAGCCTGCTTCCTCTCTCTCTCTGCCTGCCTCTTTGCCTACTTGTGATCTCTCTCTGTCAAATAAATAAATAAAATCTTTTAAAAAAATTAAAGAAAAATAAAAAAGGACTAAACTAATGATTTCTAGCACAGGATGGCTCAGTGTTGTGTCTCTGTCCATCGCATGGGGCCCCAGATGTGGGTCCATGATTGGCTGGAAGCCCCTCCAGCAGCACTGATGGAATTCCCCTGAGGCAGGGCAAGGACTGGAGACATTAATTGAAGACCTAAGAGATGAGCAGGCAGGAGGGCACAGGTGAGCTTGTCTGCAAGGAGCAGTAGGTAGGGGGTTTTCTTAAGGGGAGTTATGGGGAACATGTGGAACCTTCCCATTTTTGGTCATTGTAGTTGGTTTCAGAAGCCCATTTGTTCATTAGGGCCTTGGGAATTTTGAGGTGGGTTCTCCGATGGGCCTGTCTGGACTCAGCCAAGTGGTCACTGGGGTTCTTCCTCCACTCCTTTGCTCAAGCCTGCTTGCCTAAAAGCAGCCTCTACAGATCGTATAGTGATTGAATTGTTTATGTATATCCAGTGTATTTCCAAAATTAGGTTTGTATTCTGAATTCCCGCTTTGAGTCCACAGGAATCACCAGGGACGGTGTGTCCTTTGATGTGCATTAGGGGCCTATAGCAGTTTGTTTCTATTCAGCTGATATGAACTTCTTTTATTGGCTTGGTGCTGTCTGCCAGATCCTCCCCTGAAAAGTTCCTATTTTCCCTCCTGTCATTTGTAAGGAACATAAGGTACTAGGCAATATGCAGAAACTATCACATTTCAGATATGAACTTCTTTGATCTTGGGTAATCTTGCTTGTAGATTCTTTCTTTCTTCCTGTCTTTCTTTCTGAACATATTCTCAGTTGAGAGAGAGAGAGCACATGAGTGAGGAAAGGGGGAACGGGAGAAGCAGATTCACCACTGAGTGGGGAGCCCAACTTAGGGCTCCGTGCCAGGAGTCTGGGATCACAACCTGAGCTGAAGGCAGACAAGGCAGCCCCTTAACCTACGTCTTCAGGGTCCCCTTCCTTGTAGTTTCTGAGGAGGAGAACAACGTCAAAGGATGTGTGGACGGGCACCTGTTCGGCTCATTGGTGAAGCAACTGTCTTCTGCTTGGGTCATGTTCCCAGAGTCTGGGGATCAAATCCCTCATCGGGTTCCTAGCTCCACGGGGAGTCTGCTTCACCTTCTGAACTTCCCTCTCATTCTCTCCCTCAATGTTTCTCTCTCAAATAAACAAATTATTTTTTAAGATTTTATTTATTTATTTGACCGACAGAGATCACAAATAGGCAGAGAAGCAGGCAGAGAGGAGGAAGCAGTTTCCCCCGGAGTAGAGAGTCCGATGTGGGGCTCAGTCCCAGGACCCTGGGATCATGACCTGAGCTGAAGGCAGAGGCTTTAACCACTGAGCCACCAAGGTGCCCCTCAAATAAATAAATTCCTAAAAAAAAAAGGTGTGGATAATGTTGGGTCCCCCCAAAATTGGGTACCCCAATAAGGGGTCCATGATTAAAGGAGTGAGACTGATACAAAGCAAAAGCCAAGCAAGGCTTTATTTCACGCCAAGCATCAAGAATCAGACCAACCATCAAACAGACTGGTCAGGGCTGCCCCTACATAGAGGATGACCCCTCCTTTCCAGACTAACTTTTATAGAGCAAAGGCCATGTGGTTGGGCCTGGCCACACAAGGTGGCCAATGAGATTGTAACACACAGAGGAAACTCCACAGTGATGCTAGGTGACCAATTGAATTAAAAAATTTACCCTAGTAGACATTTGAACCAGCCTATCACTCCTTGGTTAGGATTGGTGCCAAAAGGCTCCCAAAGGGCGGGGACCCATACTCCTTGGTAGCTAGGAGACAGTATGTACCCCCACTGGGCCTGACCCACCTTTGTAGTTGGACTTTGTTACATGGGACTGGTTTCCCAGACTTGCTTTTAAATAAGTTCCCCTGGGGGGGGGGGCGGCAAGGTCAATTTAAGTCTTAACAAAAGGGCAGTTCAACTGGGGTGGGGCTGCTCTGGCTGAATAGGTCTTACAGATAAAATTAAATTTCCTTCAACTTCCAACCTAGAAAAACATATGAGAAAGGCAGAGTAGGACATTCCTCAGGGAATTCACAACTGCTTCAAGGTTAATGTCTTTTTGGATGCAAAAAGCATCCTTAGCTTGACAATAGCCAGACTTCCAGGTTCCTCTAATTCCTCTTTAACATTTGAAAGTTGCTTTGGAGACTTCTTGAACTCTATTCCCTAAATGTAGCTTGGCCAGCCTCCTTCAAGCTTGTGGCCCACTGATAGATATCTGGAGGGTCTCCTGACTTAAGTGTTACTCTACAGTGAGTGGCCTCATCAAAACACCAGCTGGGAGGCCCTGAGGGTCCTGGAAACTTGCTTCCAAATTCCTAAGAGCCTCCTGCTATCCCTCACCTCCTCCCCTACCTGACAGCTTAGAAGCAGTCACTGTTCACAACTTTCCTCTCCCCATGCTTTAGGACCACAGTGTTTGTACCACGGGTATCTCAACAATCTTTTCTTAATCATTCACTCCAGAACCCCAATATTTCACATCAGAAACATGTCTAGAATTGCTTGACCATAGGCTCCTCTCCCACATCCCAACACTTTGCACTGGACAAGGAGGGCTGTCACCTCTGTGTATTTGATAGAGCTGACTTCTGGGAGTGAAAGGAGTGAAAGTTCTCAGCCAGGCAGCCCCCTGCCCCATAGGTTTTTCTTTTAGAGAAGGAAAGGTCAGGTCTGGTTCAAGGTGGTGACACTAACTTCCTCTTTCATCTTAGGGACCATCGTGAACTGTGTCAATGGCCACTTGGTGACTGTGGTATTTATTGCAGGGACAGCTCACATTCAGGGATGTGGCCATAGAATTCTCCCTGGAGGAGTGGGGATGCCTGACCCACACTCAGCGGCAACTGTACAGGGATGTGATGTTGGAGAACTATGGACACCTCTGCTTCCTGGGTGAGGACGACTCCTTCCAGATTTCCCAAACCCCACTCAGGGTTCTGTTGTTTTTAACTTTATTTCTTATTTTTTATTAACATATAATGTACTATTAGCCCCAGGGGACAGGTCTGTGAATCACCTGGTTTACACACTTCACAGCACTCACCATAACACATACCTTCCCCAATGTCCATAACTCAACCATCCTCCCCCTACCCCTCTCCCTGCCGGCAACCCTCAGTTTGTTTTTTAAGATTAAGAGTCTCTTATGGTTTGTCTCTCTCCCAATCGCACCTTATTTCTTTTTTCCTTCCCTACCCCCCAAACCCACCACTTTGCCTCTCAAATTCCTCATATCAAGGAGATCATATGATAATTGTCTTTCACTGATTGACTTATTTCCCTCAGCATAATACCCTCCATGTCATCACAAATGGCAAGATTTCATTTCTTTTGATGACTGCATAGTATTCCATTGTGTATATATACCACATCTTTATCCATTCATCTGTTGATAGACATCTAGGTTCTTTCCATAGTTTGGGTATTGTGGAGATTGCTGTAAATATTCAGGTGCATGTGCCCCTTTGGATCACTACATTTGTATCTTTAGGGGAAATACCCAGTAGTGCGATTGCTGGGTTGTAGGGTAGCTCTCTTTTCAACTTTTGAGGAACCTCCATGCTGTTTTCCAGAGTGTCAGCACCAGCTTGCATTCCCACCATCAGTGGAGGAGGGTTCCCTTTTCTCTGCATCCTTGGCCAGCATCTGTCATTTCCTGACTTGTTAATTTTAGCCATTCTGTCTGGCGTGCCCACTCAGGGTTTTATTCCTTCCTGTGAAGACTGTCTCTGAGAATTCTCTTTGAATGACTGGAATTCAGATCCAGGCAGAGAGGGGAATAAGTAGAGGTTTGTAGATGGAGAAAAATCTTCATGATACTTCCTTTCCAGCCTCGGCTTCTCCTTCCTCAAGGTAATATCAACCCTGGTGTAGATGAATGGCAATTCTAAACACTTGATGACATAGAATGGCATTGTTTACCTCTTAAACTGAAATTTCCCATTCTCTCTCTTTTTTTTTTTAATTAAAAAGAATTTTTTTTAAGAGACGCCTGGGTGGCTCAGTTGGGTAGGTGGCTGCCTTTGGCTCGGGTCATGATCCCAGTGTCCTGGGATTGAGTCCCACATTGGGCTCCTTGTTTGGCAGGGAGCCTGCTTCTCCCTCTGCCTCTGCCTGCCACTCTGTCTGCCTATGCTCGCTCTCGCTTCTCTCTCTATGACAAATAAATAAATAAACAAAATCTTTAAAAAATTTTTTTTAAGATTTCATTTATTTGACAGACAGCAATCACAAGTAGGCAGAGGGGCAGGCGGGGAGCTGGGAGAAAGCAGGCTCCCCGCTGAGCAGAAAAGGTGATGTGGGGATCGATCCCAGGACTCTGGGATCATGACCTGAGCTGAAGGCAGAGGCTTTAACCCACTGAGCCACCCAGGTGCCCCGAAATTTTCTCTTACTATCATGTCTACTACTTGGAAGTGGAGGTCAGGATGTGAACATTGGAAATGCCTCCAGTGTGTTCTAAAGAGACTGTTGGGAAACAGCTTTCACAAAACAATTTTCAAGAATTGTACAATGTCCTTTCTTCTCTACTGAACACAAGCCTGATGGGAAGTTAGAATCGGCAGCAATAGTCACTTTCCTTTTTCCTCATAAACAGGTCTCCTTCTGTCAAAGCCAGACCTGATCATGTTTTTGGAGCAAGAGAAGCAGCTCTGGGATGTGAAGAGAAAGGAGACTGTAGGCTTCCATCCAGGTAGGTGATAATGAATGAGGCAGATGACAGAGGGGAGGTCCAAGTCTGAAGGAGGAAGGTAGACCTTAAGCTGTGGTTCGAGTAGCTCTCCTTGAATGAAAATCAGCTGGAGATATGCCCAGTTCTCTCTCTCTCACTGGATCCCAGAGGGACATCTTTTCTCTGACATTATCAAGCTCTTGAATTTTCTAGGGATTCTCCTTCAGCTCTAGTAATGGTCCATCACATCCACAGGGAGAGCCAGAAGATATGATTGGAGGTGGAGGGCCCCCCTAATCTAAGAGCTTCTCCATTTCTGTGAGGACCTGGGGAAATCTCTCTATTTTCTGAGGACCCATACGCTCTGGCCTTTGTCATTTCTGATTTTCATCATGAGACAAGTAGGTCAGGGTAGTTGTATGCACACTGGGGTTTAGTGCAGAAATTCCCAGAACACTGGAGACAGATTTTTAATGTTTTCTGGCTTATGCTTTCTAATGTTTTTTAATGTTTTCTGACTTATGCTTTCTACCCCAGCTTTAATCTTAGTCTTAAAAAATTATCATTCAGTAACTTCATCGATAACAAAGCACCACCCTATATGTACTGCTTTATTTCTCTTCAAATGGTCTTTTTTCTTTTTTTCTTTTGTATTAAATACAGAAATTTCCACTCTATGAGTTCCATTCCCCAGTGGTGAAATAATGTAATGTCTCTGTTTCTTAGAATTCCTACATAATTTCTATTGGGGAACTAGCACATTTAGAACTTGAACTTGTAGCCTTTAATAAAATCTCATTTATTACCTTATTTTTAAATAATTGCATCATCGTATGTTTGTTCTATGAACTTCTTGTGACTTTGTCATGTGTGTTTTCACTTTCTAATCAGTTCTATATGGGATTTAGCTCTGAATTTTTTACGTCAGATGTCCCGATACGACATGGGCATGTGCTTTATAAGAAGTGAGTTAGGCAATTAGTAAAATTCCCATATATTTTCTTTAAAAATTTTATTTGTTCAAGACACACAGAGAGAGAATGAGTAGGGAAAGGGCAAAAGGAGAGGGAGAAGCAGACTTCCTGCTGATCAGGGAGCCCTATGTGGAGCTGGATCTCCAAACTCTGAGCCCATGACCTGAGATGAAGGAAGCTCCTTGACTGACCATGACCCCCCAGGTACCCCAGTCCCCTATGTTTGAAATATCCTTGTGTTCAGTAATGCAGTATTGCTTCATGGGAAATTAATCATGAGCTTTTTCTTCTACTTTCCTCAGAATGTATCAGAATTTAACCCCCAATACTGATTTCATATACACTGTCTCTTAGCATATTTTCCAACTTTCATAGTATTTGTTTATTTAGAAGTGAAGATATTGTTCATTTCCTCTGTCATAAAGAATGGATTATAGCATTACATTCTGTGTATGAGGAGGAATATATTAATAATGTAATACATTTCTTTCAAGCTGCTTACGTGTTTGTAAAATTTTCATTTATACCTTTTTATGATTGATTTTAATGAGAATTCTCTATAATTTTATAGTCTATGAAGGCATGCCAATCAAATGCTTCCTTTTCATGGGTACGAGGATACTGTTTAAAATTACCGTTATAGAGAAGTTTCTTTTTCTGTCATGCATCAATGTTTTATTTAGAATTTCTTGGGTTGATTTTTCTCTTACTCCGTTTTCCTAATAATGTGCTTCCTATGTCTGGTTTATTGCACAATATTAGCGAGGTGTGGATTGGGTTTTATCTGTGTGTGTTATTACAGGGAGAGAATTTTCAGCTCAGTGTATTTCAAGACCATGTGAGTGTAATTTACTCATTAATGTAACTCAAAACAGAATGACCTTTATGCTTTTTGCCTGTAAATTATGTGTGTCTGTCTTGTATTTGTATGTTGCACATACATACTGTGTGACCCCTACTCTTTTTCTCCATGATGAGTGGTCAGTGAATGTTGTACTATGTCTAGGTGAGTCGTCATCAACACAGAATTCATTTCATCATATATTTGTGGGTGAATTTTTATTCTCTCTGCATGAGAGACTTTTTGAATTCAAAGTAATTTTCTTTTTTTTTTTTTTTTTAAAGATTTTATTTATTTATTTATTTTTAAAGATTTTATTTATTTATTTGACAGACAGAGATCACAAGTAGGCAGAGAGGCAGACAGAGAGAGAGAGGAGGAAGCAGGCTCCCTGCGGAGCAGAGAGCCCGACGCGGGGCTCGATCCCAGGACCCTGGGATCATGACCTGAGCCGAAGGCAGCGGCTTAACCCACTGAGCCACCCAGGCGCCCCTCAAAGTAATTTTCAATTATTTTATACTTCTGTATCATGTTTTGGTATGAAATATGAAAGATTTATTTTATCTTTAATTGTAGGATTAATACCCATGGTATGCCTTGGTAACTTTCTCATTGACTTTTCTATCTTCCATGAGTATTTTCGTGTGGTTACCTTAAAGATTCTTTAAAACACCTTAGCTGCAGGGGCGCGTAGGTGGCTCAGTCGATTAAAAAGCCGCTGCCTTTGATTCAGCTCATGGTCCCAGGGTCCTAAGATCGAGTCCCGCATTGGGCTCTGTGCTCTGCTTCCTCTTCTCTCTCTCTCTCTCTCTGCCTGCCTCTCTGCAAACTTGTGATCTCTGTCTGTCAAAAAATAAAATCTTAAAAAAAAAAAAAACAACTTAGCTGCAAAATAAACCATTTAAAACTCAGTGTCAGTTACATAGAAAACTCTTCTTCCTGTCTCCATCCCTGCACCCCCTGCCCACTTTGTTACTGGTATCACAAATTCTTTTATGTTGTGTACTTCATGACCTACATTGATGATTTTTTAAAAACAAAACTCCGGGGGCACCTGGGTAGCTCTGTGGGTTAAGCCTCTGCTTTTGGCTCAGGTCAGGATCTCAGGGTCCTGGGATGGAGCCCCTCATTGGGCTCTCTGCTCAGCAGGGAACCTGCTGCTTTCTCTTCCTCTGCCTACTTGTTTTCTCTCTGCCAAATAAATAAATAAATTCTTAAAAAAAACAAAACTGTGTAGCAGATGTGACTGGTATCTCATTACAATACTGAAGCTTTTTTTTTTTTTTTAAAGATTTTATTTATTTGACAGAGAGATCACCAAGTAGGCAGAGAGGCAGGCAGAGAGAGGAGGAAGCAGGCTCCCTGCTGAGCAGAGAGCCGATGTGGGACTTGATCCCAGGACCCTGAGATCATGACCTGAGCCGAAGGCAGCGGCTTAACCCACTGAGCCACCCAGGTGCCCACAATACTGAAGCTTTGCGTAATTGTCTACATATTTATGTTCAGTGGAAGCTTTGTGTTCTTCTGTGGTTCAGTTTCTGATTAGAATCCTTTTGTTTCATCTAGAAAGGCTTCCTTTAATGGTTCTTGGAGGACAGATCTACTGGTAAATGTAGAGGGGCTTTCACTTGGGAATGTCTTTGTTTCTGCCTCTATGGAAAAGAATTTTTCTAGGCTAAGTATTGTTGGAGGCTATTTTTCAATCTTTGAGTACCTGAGTACCATTCCTGTTTGGACTACTGAGAATCCTACTAGTGATTTTCTTACTTTCTTTTTTTTTTTTTTTTAAATATTTTATTTATTTATTTGACAGACAGATGACAAGTAGGCAGAGAGGCAGGTAGAGAAGGGGAGGCAGGCTCCCTGCTGAGCAGAGAGCCCTTGCAGGGCTCCATCCCAGGATCTTGAGATCATGACCTGAGCTGAAGGCAGAGGCTTAACCTACTGAGCCACCTGGGTGCCCCTGTCATTCTGTTTCAAAAGTCTCCTTTCATCTGTGGTGGTTGATGGGTTAATTACAACATGTTGTGAGTCATCCTGTGTGTAGTCCACTGTATATACCATAGTTTTATAAGGAAGTAATTTGAAGAAATAAATATTAAGGCAATCATAGTGCACAGACATTTACTGTAGTGCACTGGATTTCTCAAGATAAACTTGTCTGTGTAAGTGGACCATTACTGATGAAAAGCATGTTACTCAGTCGTTAACTGTATTTGTTAGTAGACCTGAAAGTATTCAGGGGGAGGTGGATCTCTAGAGAGGGATCAGTATTTTCAGTGTGATTCTTTTTTTTTTTTTTTTTCTTTTGACTCTATTTTGTACATGCAGATGGATGTCCAAAGCCAGAGTAGCAGAAGTTTCATCAGATAAACTATCCTTTTATCTTTTGTTTATACTGCTTTGATATCAGGGTACTGCTGACCTCACAGAATGGTTTTGAGTGTATTTCTCTATTTCAAAATTATAAGTTATTTTTTAAAGATTTTATTCATTTATTTGACAGAGAGAGATCACAAGCAGGCAGAGAGGCAGGCAGAGAGAGAGGAGGAAGCAGGCTCCCCGCTGAGCAGAGAGCCCGATGCGGGGCTTGATCCCAGGACTCTGAGATCATAATCTGAGCCGAAGGCAGTGGCTCAACCCATTGAGCCACCCAGGCGCCCCTAAGATTTTTTTTATTGCTAAGATTTTGATAAAGATTCTTGTGAATGATTTTTATAAATGTTAGTTTCTTTTTCTTGTCCTGAACCATGGCTCACCATCTAATGCCTAGGGATACTACCCAACAATTGCTAATTGAACAGAGTCACTACAAATACAATGATAAGCCATAGCTACACAATTCTCAAGGACTGTCGATCAAATTTTACCCTGTATGTTTCTCCTGTTGTTTTGTGAGCATAGAGAACATAAGCAGAGTTTTAGGGTTTTGATCTGCAACAATGCAATGTGTTATATTAAGATAAAGATAGATTTTTGCAGTCCCAGAACTAACTAGGAAGAAGCACATGTACATACATATGTGTGTGTACCTGTATCTTCAGAAGGAAAAGGAATCTTGGTTCAAACCAGGTCATTTCCAAGTTTGAAAATTGATGATTTCCTAGTAAGCAAAGAGATTCTAGATTCATAACAGAAATAGTTTTCTCTGCATTGTATTGAATTTATGCTTCCTGCATCTCATGTATCTTAGTTTGAGAATCTGCCCATGTGAATCATCTCTTACATAACTGGGTTTTACTCCTGTAGGATCAACTCTGTTTTCCTTATTCCTATGTCGACCTGTTGCTTACCTACCTTGATAGAGATTTTAACAAGAGTTTCCATGGAATGACATGATATCCAAAATTTAATTTAAATTTGAGAGTAGGGACACCTGGGTGGCTCAGTTGGTTAAGCAGCTGCCTTCGGCTCAGGTCATGATCCCAGGGTCCTGGGATCAAGTCTCACATCAGGCTCCTTGCTTGGCAGGGAGCCTGCTTCTCCCTCTGCCTGCCTCTCTGTCTGCCTGTGCTTGCTTGCTCGCTCTCCCTCTGTCTCTGACAAATAAATAAAATCTTAAAAAAAAATGTGAGAGTAATTTTCCAGAGAGCATTATAAATTCCATTTAGTTAAACTGATAGACTTCACTCCTTCTTTTGCAATTGGAGAAATAAGAGTTCCTTAGTTGTTACTCTTTTCCCTTCTGCGAAGTGACATCATCCAAGTTGGTCACTTTATTTATTATTTATTTATTTTTTAAAGATTTTATTTATTTATCTGTCAGAGAGAGTGAGCACAGGCAGATAGAGTGGCAGGCAGGGGCAGAGGGAGAAGCAGGCTCCCTACTGAGCAAGGAGCCTGATGTGGGACTCAATCCCAGGACGCTGGGATCATGACTTGAGCCGAAAACAGCCACTTAACCAACTGAGCCACCCAGGAATCCCCAAATTGGTCACTCTAATGTAAACATTTGATTAGGTAAAAATGTGGAGATTTCATTAGTCATGAGTGTTTTGTTTTGTTTTAATGTTTAGTTGAAGGAAACAAAGATAGGACAGGGCTGGGAGCTGAGTAGATTTCTAACTTAAAAAGAACACAGTCTTCTGTTAGGAGTGATGGAGCAGCCCAGTAGAAGAGATGAAACAGGTCCACGGTGAAACATTGGCCTGAATTCTTCATGTGGGGAGAGGACCTCTGTCCAAAGCTATTCTACTGACTCTGAATCTTGAAGGAAAAATTGTACTTTCTTTCTTTCCAAACCCTCTCCAGTTCTTCTGTCTCCTCTCCATTCCAGTGATGGAGGCATCACAGCTGACTTTCCCTCCTGTGTTCTGGAAACCTCTTTGACACTGCACGCCCCCTCCCACATAAGCCACGCAGGCCCTTGCAGGCCTTAGGAGTAGCTTGGAGTTTTCTGATGCAACGGGAAATGGTTGATAACAGGATCATGTGAGGCCTATGTGCATTTTAAATACAATGTTGCCACCACTGCACTGGAAGAAAAACAAAAATCCATCACTGGGCGACAGGATTAGTTTAGGCACTTGGCACTGGAAGTTGTGAGGACAGATAAAACATGATGTTGTGACAGTTTGAAAGAAAGGTAAGTACTGTGGAAATGAAATATGGTGAACTCTTGAAATGTGAACAAAGATCTGGTAGAGAGGTCCCTTTGGTCACTGCAAGGCCTTAGAGAAGCTACTCATGATGAGTGAATGGGACTGAGATTCGTTCCTGGGAAATGCAGTTGTCTGGGACGGCCGATGCTTTTCTCATGATGTAATGTATTCCATGCTGGTCCTGAGGACCAGTTGGTATTGAATGACAGAGATAATTGTACTTTCTGAGGCCCAGATATGTGGAGTGCATTGAGAAGGGGTATTGGTTGATTGAGACATGGTGGGCATAGTTTAAATATGTCACATGACAATAGATGTTGAAGACGAAGAAGGCTGCTGGGTACTGCTAGTGAGAACCAGCCAGGTGTGTTCTGCGGTTGCACAAAGCTTTGATATCCCAGGAATATAACCCATCATAGGTCTGATCCAGGATGGATGGGTGACCTTGTAAGCATAATGACCTGTGATTGGCAGGGCCCTCCCTCACTTCCACTCAGCCCCATGATGAATCTCCTGTGCTCTGATCTATGTGCCAGGCACTGATTCATGGAGAAGGAAAACACTAATTAACCAGCAGTGATAATTTCTGCTTCAAAAAGCCTTCCCAGTATTTGGGAAAGCTGTCCCTGTGTTGTATCAGAGCCCATGCTGTCCCTACACTCCTCCTAACCGGAGTGAACAGAGGGTTTTTCAAGTTTTATAACTGTGCTCAATTTAGGCAAAGTCAGTTTTCAGGAGGAAGCCTAAGTTGAAACAAGTAATTCCATAATCTGAAGCCATGGGTATTAGTAAAAATGCAGGGAAAACTTGAAATTTATGAACACCATGGATTCAGTGGTTTCTGGTACAAAATCCAGCCTTACATCCAGAAGCAGATTGCACGTGCATTTCTTTGTGAAAGAGGGAGCCATTTCCATGAATATGGTGGTGCAGTGAATTGAAGAAGGAAAAATAAAAAGATGTCCAGAGAAGAGTGACTGGTCAATATGGTTATATAGGGATACAGTTGGCTTGAAGGAAGAGTGATGGGAAGGGAAGGACTCCATGTTCACCTCTATGCTCTTTCCCCTTTTTAGGATCTTTTGAAACTCCTTTAAAAAAAAAGAGAGAGAGAGAGGATTTATTGATTTATTGATTTGACAGAGAGAGGGATTACAAGTACACAGAGAGGCAGGCATTGAGAGGGGAAAGCAGGCTCCCTGCTGAGCAGAAAGCTCTGTGTGGGGCTCAATCCTGAGGAACACATTCCTGAGAGGAAACATTCAGTGACATATGGCTCCAAGAACACGGGAGTTGGATGGTACCATTTCCCTTTCCCATCCTGTAACACATGACCTGAGCTGAAGGCAGAAGCTTTAACCCATTGAGCCACCCAGGTGCCCCCCGCTTTGAAACTCTTCATCATAATTCAGTCCTGGAATTGTGAGCGAAACATAGATTGTTGATGTAGGACATCAGTGGCACATTTGTGAAAAGTAGAAACTCAGACCCCATCCATATATCCAAATCAGAATATGACTTTTAAGATCTTCAGTTCATTGTCATATCCATTAGTACTGGAGAAGTACACATCTAGGTCACCTACACTCTTCCATTATTCTGCTGTTCTACTCTATTTGATAACTGTGTCTTGTATGCCTTAAATCAGGATACGTGCTCTTCATTTCCCAGATTATTTTGTGTATGGGTTATCCCATGACTTCCACATAAAGTTAGGGTGGGTTTTGATCTTTGTGCAAAAATAGCATTGGAGTTTTGGTAGAGATTGCATTTTCTGTAGATCGCTTCAAGATTTATTGTGTTTCGGGGCACTTGTGTGGCTCAGTGGGTTGAAGCCTCTGCCTTCGGCTCAGGTCATGATCCCAGGATCCTGGATCAAGCCCCGCATTGGGCTTTCTGCTTGGCAGAGAGCCTGCTTCCCCCTCTCTCGATGCCTGCCTCTCTGCCTATTTGTGATCTCTGTCTGTCAAATAACTAAATTAAAAAAAAAAAGATTTATTGCATTTCAAGTATTCCAGTGAAGGAACATAGATGTGTTTTCAATTTATTCATTCCTTGATTCCTACATAGTACATTACATGTTCCATAATTTCTGGTTTGACTTCTACCATTATGTTAAATTGGAAGCATTTTTATGGGGGGGTGGTGTTCGTTCTAAAAGAATGATGTTTCAGTTTGGGGAATTGTTCTTTGTTGTGTAGAAACAAAACTAATTTTTATATGTTGATTTGTGTACCAGCTTTGTAAAATCCATATGAGTTTTAATAGGATTAAAACAGTAAGGCTTCCCAGGAGAAGCAATGGCCCTGGAGTAGGAGGATCCTAGACTCACGTGTCCTGTCATGAGCACCACTAGGCAACTGTCAGGTCATCCTAAATGCCCCAGACATTGGGCTGAGGAGTGACAGGACAGACTCCCAAGTGAATGGCGAGAAGAGGCCACATGGAAGATGGCATATAGTGTGAAGACATGGTTTAGGGAGGAGAGGGGTATAGCATTGTGGAGGGCAGGGAGCCCCAGTTGTGCAGTAGGTGTCATGACAGAGGAGCACTCAGGAGATGCCTAAGGAGGTTTCCCAAAGCCATTGGCTTAGAGAGGGAGAAGGGCTGAATTTTCTGAGTTCTTGGAACCAGCACATCTTATTTATTTATTTTTTTTAAATGGGTTATTGTTGACTCAATTTCTTTCTTTATTTTTTTTTTATTATTATTTATTTGACCGACAGAGATCACACATAGGCAGAGAGGCAGGCAGAGAGAGAGAGAGAGAGGGAAGCAGGCTTCCTGTGGAGCAGAGAGCCCGATGCGGGGCTCGATCCCAGAACCCCGAGATCATGACCCGAGCCTAAGGCAGCGGCTTAACCCACTGAGCCACCCAGGGGCCCCGGAACCAGCACATCTTAAAACCTGGAGTTTGAATGGTCCGTAAGTTTGGATGGGATAGAACCAGGAGGGCACGGGGGTGCTCTTGGAGAGAATGCTGACAAAGAACCTGGGGGCTCACAGCATGAAAACAGCCATCCGAAGAACACCTGGGGCATGCAGTCAGGAGAGTATTCAGTAGTCTAGGAGCACATTCCTGAGAGGAAACATTCAGTGACGTGGCTCCCAGAACATGGGAGTTGGATGGTACCATTTCCCTCTCCCATCCTGTAGCACAAAGACAGAGCCCCACTCAGTGAGGACACTGGCTGTCTGCCTTGCTTGCACCAGGCCCCACCCCCTGTGACCTGAGGAGACTGCCCTTCTCAGTGAGGCTTGTCTCAGGCTTAGCAAGGTGAGCCCCTTCGTACATCTTGTCTCCTGAGAAAAGATTTTGCAGGGCCGCAGTCCTGGGGTAGTTGATGTCAGGTCTCCTTTCACGAGCAGACCAGAGCTCACCTAGTTCAAATTGGCCACATTCAGGCCAGGGACCAAGCAGGCAAGGAAGGAGACTGTAGCAGGCAAGGAGAGCCCTGCAGACCCCTGGCAGGAAGGATACAGCAGGAGACATCATTGGCTTTTCTGTCACAGAGAGCAAGGTAAAGACTAGACAAAATGCAAGATGAAAGAATTTATCCAAACAAAATCAGCAGATGAGACCAGGGCCAGAGATGCAGTGGAAACAGATTGTAGTAAGGAGCTTGATGGACAATTGAAGGCATCAATCACAAGGATACTGAAAGGGTTGAGAAAAGAATAGTGTGAACTTTACCACAGGGGTAAGAGTTAAAAAATAATTGGGTGGGGGGCACCTGGGTGGCTCATGGGTTAAGCCTCTGCCTTCGGCTCAGATCGTGATCTCTGGGTCCTGGTATAGTCCCACATTGGTCCCTCTGCTCAGCAGGGGGCCTACTTCTCCCTCTCCCTCTGCCTGCCTCTCTGCCTACTTGTGATCTCTGTCAAATAAATAAATAAAATTTTAAAAAATAAGAATAAAATTAAAAAAAAATTGAGTGCTTTGTGGCTACTTTGGGTAAGCCACTGACTCCTGATTTCTGCTCAGATCTTGATATCAGGGTCCTGGGATCCAGGTTTAAGTCAGCCTCTGCAGTTAGTGTGATGCCTGCATGTGATTTCCTCGCTCTGCAATTCCTACCTGAACCCTTAAGATTGACCCCATCCCAAATATATGTCTTTCTAAAAATATATAAATCTTTCTAAAAACAATGCAGTAAGCAAGATTAGAAACAGGCTTGAAGTTAGGATGCTGGAAGAAGCAGAAGAACGACTTTGTCACATAGAGGAAAAAATAAAGGAAAATACTGAATTTGAACAAAGGGAGGGAGAAGAATCATGCAACATGGGATTTATTTAGGGAACTCATAGCCACCATCAAAAATAGTAAGATTCCCAGGTCATGGGCTTTTCTGTGCTGGGAGAGTATTGCTTCCAAATTCAACCCTCATGCTTCTTACTGGTCTAAAGAGATTTCCCATTTTTTTTGGTTCAAGGTTAGTAATTCATTCTTAATAAATTGTCTATTTTTAGAAATTCTGGTTTTTTCCCTAAAATTTACCTTTTTGTTATTACATAATGGTTTATGGAGTTAAAGCATTGCCAGTTTTATTTTATTGATTGAAATGGACATTACACTCAGTGTTCCATTAGTGTTAATCTGCTCTCTATTTTATTTTGGGTTTTTCTTTATTTTATTCCTCTACTAAGTTTCATTTAATTCTCTTCCTTTTTTAATTCTTCTGGTGGAAATTCAGTTGTTTATTCAAACATTTTCTTGACTCTGTGTTATATAAGATGAAAAAAATTGGGAAATGGAAAGCCTAGTAGGGAAAAACTGGCAAAAATGAACAGTACAAACAAGGAATAAAAACAGTAAAAAAAATTAAAATGATGATATTTAGGGATTTCTATAATTGTGTAATGTGTAAACAGAGAAAGTTTCAGTGTTTCTTTTTCAGTTTAGATTCCTTTACTCTATTTTTGCTTGCATAATTCTTCTGACTGGAGTATCCAGAAGCATATTCAAGGCAGTGGTGGGTTACTTTATTAGCTGCTGATCATAGAGGAGAAGCTTGCAGGCTTTCCCTGTTGAATAGGTTTCAGGTATTCATACATCTGGCATTCATCAGTTGGGGTTTTCCTTCTCTCTCTACCTTGAGTGTTTTTAACATGACATGTTGTCCAATACCACCATATTTCTATTCTGTCTCTGTTAATATGATCATGTCATTTTTGACCTTCGTTCTGTTAATGTGGGGTCTTTAATTTATGGTTTTCTGTATGTTGGAGCACCCTTAATTCCAGGTCCATTTACTACTTGATCATCTTGTAAAAAGGGAAAATGTGTGTTTGATTCAGTTTCCTCTATTTTATTGTGGACTTTGAGTGAATATTCCTCACAGGTGGTAGTTTGTAAACTTCATCATTTGTAGTGTCTTCGTCTGTCTTGGATGAGCTGGTAATGCTAGTGCCACAGAGAGAGTGTTCTGCTAGCTTCTCTGATTGTCACTCCTTGGAAATATTTGAGGAGATTTGCAGTCCTTTCTCCTTCAGTGTCTGTTTGAATATCCAGTGAATTCATCTGGCACACAATTTTTGTTTGTTGGGTTTTTTTCTTTTATTCTTCTTTCATTTGGCTTCGTATTTGTGGATTGGTTGAGATTTTTTTCTACTTTCTGAGTGATGGGAGTCTAAATTGGTTATACATTTTTGAAATGTATACTTGCCTTTTATTAACAATTTGTGGGCACTGATTATTCATTGTTGCCTCTTACAATTACTTTTATTTCTACGGTCAGTTATACTGTATCTGCTTTCACTTCTTCACCTCTCACTTTAGTTGGTCTTTTCCATGTTCTTAATTTAGTTCATGGGCTGTCAGTGGTGTTGATCTTTTCTGACAAACAATTCTTCCTGTGGATGATATGTTCTATTTTTACTGTACTCTAGTTGGTTCATTTCAGTTTTCTGTTTCAGTATCCATCGTTCTGCTGACCCTTTTCCTGATTATTTTCCTGATTATTAGAGATACAGAAAAGTGATTTGTGCTACATCATGACCATACAGCAGAATTATCCGTTAGACTCTGTGCTCAGTACACTGTGTCCATGTTGGGTGTCCATGGAGAAATGAAGTCCTGATGATTCCTTCTTAGCCATCTTTCTGACTTTGTCTGATTCACTTGATGGTTCTATTTAAAAAGTCTTCAGTTTATTCTTCTGAATGTAGTAAGTGCAATGATTTTACTTTTATTTGGTATTTTTCAGCTGTATCTTCACATGACACCCAGAGTTTCCTGCTAAAGCAGAGCATAGAAGATTCTTTCCAGACAGTATCAGTGTACAGATACAAACATAGTGCTGTTGAGACTTTGCACTTATGTACAGACTGGGACAGTGATGGGGATTGTGACGGGCATCAAAGAAATCCTGGACGATACACCCAAACCAAAGCCATGGTCCTTAATGAGAATCTCCGTGTCCCAAATGGTGATGGATATAAATCGCTGTGGAAAACCTCCCTCTTTAAGTCAACTGTTTCTGCAGAGCAGTGTGTTTCTGTCAGCACAAGCTCCAATCAAATATTCAAATATAGCTACTTGAGGACAGAACATTTGCAACATCTGGAAAGTAACCTAGACCATGCTGAGAATAATGATTTGACCCATTTGAAAGATAAGATTGGCCTCACTTTTCAGTCAGATATTTCTGATCATCAGAGATTTAGAAATGAAGAACAAAGTGCTCCATGGGAGCCATACGAGAGGAGCTTCACTGAGGAGTTGACCCTCCAGAATGACAAGAGGGTTTCCACTGAAGACAGAATAGCTCAGTGCACTGAATTTGCGAAAACATTGAACCAGGGCTCCAGTGTTCAGAAATGTGTCAGGGCTAGGTTTGCAGAGAACCATTATGAATGTGATAAACGTGGGGAAGGCTTTAATCCAGCCTCTAACCTCAGTATACATAATGGTCACCATTTGGGAGACAGTCCTCATAAATACAATGAATGTGGGAAAGCTCATAACCAGTCCTCCAGTGTTGGTGATCATCAGAGAATCCATGAGGGAAAAAGGCTATTCAGATCTAATAAAGCAGGGACCATGTTTAGCCAGTTATCAAGCCTAAATATACATAACATAGTTCCTAGGGGAAAGGAAGCTTACAGTTTGAAGGAATGTGGTAAATCCTTTGACTGCCACTCAACACTATCTCAACATCAGCAAATGCATACTGGGGAAAAAATACACAAATGTGAAGGTGGTGGTAAAACCTTTAAGGAATGTCCATCAATAAATGGACATGGACAAACCTATACTGGAGAGGAACGTTACCAATGTCAAGAATGTGGCAAGACCTTTAACCGCACTTCACAGCTTATTCAACATCACAAAATTCATACTGGAGAGAAACCTTACCAATGTGAAAAATGTGGTAAGAGCTTTATACAGAGCTCAGCCCTTATTCGACATCACAGAATTCATACTGGAGAGAAGCCTTACCAATGTCAAGAATGTGGCAAGGCCTTTACCTGCCCTTCACAACTTACTCAACATCGCAGAATTCATACTGGAGAGAAACCTTACCAATGTAAAGAATGTGGCAAGGCCTTTAATGACAGCTCAACCCTTTTTGAACATCACATAATTCATACTGGAAATAAACCTTACCAATGTCAAGAGTGTGGCAAGGCATTTGTTTACAGCTCAAGGCTTGCACAACATAACAGAATTCATACTGGACAGAAACCTTACCAATGTCAAGACTGTGGCAAGGCCTTTTACCAGAGCTCACATCTTAGCGAACATTACAGGATTCATACTGGAGAGAGACCTTACCAATGTCAAGAATGTGGTAAGGGCTTTAACAACAGCTCAGCCCTTACTCAGCATTACAGAACTCATACTGGAGAGAAACCTTACCAATGTAATGAATGTGGCAAGGCTTTTAACCACAACTCAAGCCTTACTCAACATCGCAGAATTCATACTGGAGAGAAACCTTACCAATGTCAAGAATGTGGCAAGGCCTTTTCCCGGAGCTCAAGTCTTAGTGAACATCACAGAATTCATACTGGAGAGAAACCTTACCAATGTCAAGAATGTGGTAAGGCCTTTAATGACAGCTCAACCCTTATTCAGCATTACAGTATTCATACTGGAGAGAAACCTTTCCAGTGTCAAGAATGTGGCAAGAGGTTTAACGTGAGCTCAGTGCTTACTCGACATCACAGAATTCATACTGGAGAGAAACCTTACCAATGTAAAGAATGTGGGAAGGCCTTTAAGCAGAGGTCAAGTCTTACTGAACATCACAGAATTCATACTGGAGAGAAACCTTATCAATGTCAACAGTGTGGCAAGGCTTTTAACCACAGCTCAACCCTTATTCAGCATCGCAGAATTCATACTGGAGAGAAACCTTACCAATGTCAAGACTGTGGCAAAGCCTTTAAGTGGTCTTCACTCTTTAATCAACATCGCAGAATTCATACTGGAGAGAAAACTTAATGAAAGTCAAGAATGTGGCATAGCCTTTTTGTGGCCCTCAGACCTTCCTTGATCACAGAATTCATGCTGGAGAGAAACTACAAACACTAAGAATGTGGCAAGGCTTTAACGGGACTCAATCCTCACTAAACATCAGAAAATTCATACTAGATAGGTAGCTTACCAGTGTACAGAATGTGAGAAAGGGGGCACCTGGGTGGCTCAGTTGGATAGGTGGCTGCCTTAGACCCTGTTCCTGATCCCAGGTTCAAGTGCTGCAAGAAGCCTACTTCTCCCTTTCCCTCTGCCTATCCCTCCTCTGTACTTGTGCTCTCTCTCCATCTCTGTCAAATAAATAAATACAATCTTTACAAAAGAAGAAAGAATGTGAGAAAAATCAGTTAAGGAGTGCTTACCCATTCATGCACATCAGAGAATTCATTTTGGGCAATAACCTTGCAAATATAACAAGTGTGACAAGGCCTTTGTCCAGCATGCACGCTTTAACTAAAGAGAGAATTCATACTGGAATGACAGCCGATGAATAATGTGGCACACCCTCTAGCTGCAAACGACTGTTACTAGGCATCACAGAATTCGTACTGGAGAGAAAATTATGGATGTATGTAAGAAAATGCCTAAGGACTGTTCCCTCCTCACCCCATATCAGAGATTATATATAGGAGAGTTAGTGTACAAATACTAAGATTGTGTCTGCGGGGCACCTGCGTGGCTGAGATGGTTGAGCGGCTGCCTTTGGCTCAGGTCATAATCCGGAGTTCTGGGATCCAGTCCCACATTGGGTGCCCAGCTTCACGGGGAGTCTGCTACTCCCTCTGACCTTCTCCCCTCTCATGCTCTTTCTCACTGTCTCTCTCCAATGAATAAAGTTTTTTATTTAAAGATTTTATGGGGGCGCCTGGGTGGCTCAGTAGGTTAAAGCCTCTGCATTCAGCTCAGGTCCCAGTGTCCTGGGATCGAGCCCCACATCGGGCTCTCTGCTCAGCAGGGAGCCTGATTCCCCACCTCTCCCTGCCTCTCTGCCTACTTGTAATCTCTGTCTGTCAAATAAATAAAATCTTTAAGAATTTAAAAAAATTTTTTTAAATTTTTAAAATCTCTGTCAAATAAAATTAAAAAAAAATTTTAAAGATTTTATTTATTTGACAGAGATCACAAGTAGGCAGAGAGGCAGACAGAGAGAGAGGAAGGGAAGCACGCACCCTGCTAGGCAGAGAGCCTGTCACGGTGCTCAATCCCAGGACCCTGGGATCATGACCTGAGCCGAAGGTAGGGGCTTTAACCCACTGAGCCACCCAGGCACCCCTAATATATATTTTTTTAAAAAGTGCCTGACCTCTCACTGGAACCAAAACTTAACTAAAATCATACTTACCATATAGGAGTAAATGTTTGAAATGTAAGGGACGTGGCCAAGCATTTAACTGGAATTCAGTCCTTCCTCAGTATCTCAAAACGCATACTAGATTCAAACCCTTGCAACATAGTGAATGTGGGAAGACCCTCAATTCAGTATACATTGGAGCAAACACAAGAGAGATCATTAAGGAAAGTTAATTGAAAGTTAGCATTGTTTAGAAAACTAATTATTTGAATATCAAATGCCAATATATGTAAAAGAAATCAAGCCAATGGAATATATTATTTACTCACATTATTCTGTATGAACATAGTGATTATAAGGAAAAATCAAACACTTAGAAAATGCATGTGGTATTCTGTTGAACAGATTTAGAGGGTGGACTTTCACATATTATAAGGGATTATAGTATATTTTCATTCTTACATTGACCACATTTGAGATTTGTGACTGACTATATTATAATCTGTTTTCCTCTGAAATCAGTCCCAAAAATTCCTCTCTTTCTCATGGGTGTGTAAGACCATGTGGTTGATTGCTGGTACATCAGAGATATTAGATGTCCTGCTCCATTAAGTGGGAGGCAAGCGTACCTAATTTTCCATGGAAGAGGACCGTATGTTATACAACATCTGAAATACATCTCAGTGGAAATGGTGCTTATGGTTATAACACTGATGTAAGATTCCATGGGATAGGTGTTCAGAGCTCACACTTCTGCATGTATTGAAACCAAAGAACTTCCTCAATATTAGAAATACAAGATTTTCCTGATTATTCTTTAAGGAAAAAGAGGTTGCCATCCACTAAACTACCAATGTATCATGCTAAGTGCAATTGTTACAGAGTATGACTCCAGAATATAATATATTTTCATTAATAAAACCCGTTTTTAACATGGATATGGGTGTGTCATGAATTATGTGTTATCCTACGTCTAGTGTTCGTCTGTCTCATTGAGGGTTGTAGGGTGCTGATCAAGTCAACCCCCTGTTTGATACTGGAGTAAAACAATATACCTAGGAATCCATTTTCCCAGTGGTCTGAAGGTTTAAGGGATATGTGCTTATGTTTTCCCCTAGTCTATGCTGTGATTTTCTCCTCTTTGTGAATACGATGATACTACTGTGGGTGTATTACCAAGGTATATAACAGAGAGATGTTGATGTTTTAGCTCACGTACTCCATGATGCTGCTATTGGGCATTGATTTTGTGTAGCCAGTAGTTTTGCAGAGACCTTGCACTGCCAAGAACCCTTCTCAATAGTGCATTCCCCAGTCAGCACTCTGTAGGGTCACAAGTTAGGAGGAGGTGTGATAAGACATACGTACTCCGACCTTGTGAGCCACCATCTCTCCTTTCTTCCAATTCTTTCACTCCCATGTCCCATAGAGGAGAAGACTCCTCCCCCAGGCCTTCCCTAAATCTGTTTCAGTCAAAATGGCATATTTTCAACTTAGACTTGGGACTCTATAGCACTGAACCATGGCATGCTATGTGTGTCATAGATACCCCATAAGAGAGGGGCGCCTGGGTGGCTCAGTGGGTTAAGCCTCTGCCTTCGGCTTGGGTCATGATCCCAGGGGCCTGGGATCCTGTCCCGCATAGGGCTCTCTGCTCAGCAGGGAGCCTGCTTCTCCTCATCTCTCTCTCTGTCTGTTTCTCTGCCTATTTGTGATCTCTCTGTCAAATAAATAAATAAAATCTTAAAAAAAAAAAAAAAAGATCCCCATAAGAGAGAAATCGGTCCCAATAGGAGTCATGTGGTAACCCAGGAGAGACGGAAAATATTTAAGATGAAAAATTAGCATGTAGGGGCACCTGAGTGGCTCAGTGGGTTAAAGCCTCTGCCTTCAGCTCAGGTCATGATCCCAGGGTCCTGAGATTGAGCCCCACATTGGGCTCTCTGTTCAGTGGGGAGCCTGCTTCTGCCTCTCTGCCTGCCTCTCTGCCTACTTGGGATTTCTGTCTGTGAGATAAATAAATAAAATCTTAAAAAAAAAATTATCATGTAGAGGAGGACAACTGTCCTGAATTGCCCAAGTGACTCCCTAGTTGTGGAGAAAGAACTTCTGTTTGTTTTATGACCTACTTATCTCCAGATCTCCAGTTGTATTCACCCTCATTTTTCTTCCTCTCTACATAGGAACCACAACCGTTCTTTTTTGCCTGTAGAGAGAGTGTCTTCAGAAAATGCTTCATTGAGATTAGACAGATGGAAAGCTGGTGGGTATTAAGATGTTTAGCATGGATGTGGGATGTGAATCTGAGTAAAATTTGAGGAAGGCACCATCCTTAGAGAAAAAGACAAGACCTATTAAAAAGAAATGTGAGGAACTCTTTCCCGTGTGGGGAGGGACCCAGAGGTGGCTCCTTTTAGTCACTGCAAAGGCACATGAATACATGTAATGGGGACAAGAAATGGCAGATGTGGGTTACTCAGGAGTAGGGAAGTCCTGATTTATTTTGACGATTTGATGGATCTCCTGTGGTCTACCTGGGACTAATGCTGTTGGATGTCAGTGATTACTGTAGGTCCCCAGCCTAGATCCATGACAAGGTATGGAGGAGGGGTTGGATGATGCAATCCTGTGGGCAGCTTTAAGATGTCACACAGTAGAATAGATGTTTGAGATGAAGAAACCTTCTGGGCAGTGGAATAGGTTGGATCAGCAAGGCATGTGCTGTGGTTGCTCCCTGATTTCCCAGGTAGATAACCTGAGTCAAGGTCAGATCCAGTGTGATTGGTGATCCTTCAGGGAAGCTGCTGTGCGGCACCTGCCTCCCTTTCCTTAGCACCATAATGGGTATGGTTCTAGGGGCACGTGGGTGGCTCTGTCATTAAGTCTTTGCTTTAGGCTGAGGTCATTAGCATTGCATCGGGCTCTCTGCTCAGCCAGAAACCTGCTTCTCCCTATCCACCTCCCCCTGCTTGTATTCCCCCTCTCCCTGTGTCTGTCTCTGTCAAATAAATAATTTAAAAATAATAATATTTCAAACAGTATAAAGAAATTGGTGGAAACATTTATACTTTATTACTGTGTGCAAGAGCCCACCTCCTTCAGTGCTAAGCATACAACCACCCCCTTTAAACATGAAAAGTGTAGCTCTTAGGGGTTGTGGGGGATCAGTCAGTTAAGGGTCTCACTTTGGCTCAGGTCATGATGTCAGGTTCCCAGCACAGCCCTACAGTGGGCTCCCTACACAGTGGTGACTTGGGTGGGTTCTCTCTCTTACTCTGCCCATCACTACATCCCACCACAAGTGCCTCTCTCTCTCAAATAAAATAATCAAATATTTAAAAAAGGAAAAAAAAGTGTAGCTCTTTCTGAGCAGAAGTCCCAACCACGTGCTACATCAATAAACTTACGAAGTTGCACCATAAATCATCACAGAAGTTCTTCCTGATCACTGTGCTGAAGGATCCAACAATTTTGTTATCCAGAAACCCAAGCTGGCTGCCATTCCCTTGAAAAGCCAATGCATAGAGCATGGGTTTTGATGGGAATGGAATATCTACATTATTCAGGAGATGAGCCATTTGGAAAGAAGAAAGATTCATGTTCAAAAATCAACTCCAAGGATTTTGCCAGGCCTTCAGAGTTTAAAGGAGCTTGAGGATAGTGAATCAATAGGAGGAAAGCAGGGCAGTCTGAAACAGTTCTGATCACCTGCAGACTTCCTGTGCCTCCTACGGTCATTACACAGGGGTGTGGAGGTTGCTTATGGATCCCCAGGGGTGTCTGTGCCAGAAGGTGGGATTACCAGTCCTTCTTGGAAACAATGTGTGATGTACAGATGTACAAAGAAGGGTTTAGTCCATCATTCATGGAAAGGTGCACGCAGAAGTTTAAGGACTATTAAGTTGGCCCAAGAGGCCAAGGCAAGGTTTCAGTTGAAGTTAGAAAACTATTCTTCAGGTGCCTGGGTGCTCAGTGGGTTAAAACTTCTGCCTTTGGCTCAGGTCATGATCTCAGGGTCCTGGGATTGAGCCCAAAATTGGGCTCTCTGCTCAGTGGGGAGTCTGCTTCTCCCTCTGCCTGCTCAGACTGCACACCCCTCACTGTGTGCTCTCTCTCTCTCACAAAAAAATAAAATCTTTAAAAAGAAGAAGAAGAATGGATCATCCCATTCCTTTTTGTGAATACCAAGTGATTGCATCATTCTACTGTTAATGGGAGAGATTGGTTCTCAGTGCGGGACTGTCATGACTAGTACTGGCATGTAAAATCTAACTTGTCTTTTTTTTTTTAAAGATTTTTATTTATTTATTTGACAGATAGAGATCACAAGTAAGCAGAGAGGCAGGCAGAGAGAGAGAGAGAGGAGGAAGCAGGCTCCCCGCTGAGCAGAGAGCCCGATGTGGGACTCCATCCTAGGACCCTGGGATCATGACCTGAGCCGAAGGCAAAGGCTTTAACCTACTGAGCCACCCAGGCATCCCAAAATCTAACTTGTCTTTTAGTGGAACATGCTCACATGTCTGCTGGCTCTTTATGTGGGATTGAATTGTTCATAAATAGGGTTAGATATCTTCAGCTTGAACTACCAAATTCTCCCTCAAACAACTTGTGCCCATTTTCCCATCTACCAGCAGTGCATGGGATTTCGTGCTCAACCATATACTTTTCACATTTTAGTGGCTTATGTGATTTTGATGTTGGGCTCCTGGGTCGTACATGATGTTACTAAACCCCGGTTTTATTTGCCTTTTTGCTGGCATTATTTCTCCTTTAGTATGGAGTTGGACTCTAACTGTTGGATAATCTCTTTTTCAAAGTGTCTAGTAAGTTCTTGTGCCCATTTTTTTCTGTTATGATACCTTTTTCTTGGATCATTGTAGTTCTGTACATATCGTGAGAACGAGTCCTTTGTCTCCTCTCTCACTCTATCTCTATTTCTATCTTGAGCTTGTGATGCAGAGAATTTCTTAATGATATTGTAATCTCATTCTTCATTTCACCCTTCATGGGTAGTTTGTTGTTTCTTTCCCTTGGTCTTAAAAATTTTTTCTTATACCAACACCACAGAGACAGAATCCTACGTGTTTTTCTAAATATATCATTGTGTTAAAAATTTAGTCAGGGGGTGCCTGGGTGGCTTACCTGTTAAGTGTCTGCTTTGGCTCAGGTCATGATCCCAGGGTCCTGGGATGGAGCCCTGCATCGGTCTCTGTGCTCAACGGGAAGCCTACTTCTCCCTCTCACACTCCCCGTGCTTGTGTTCCCTCTCTTGCTATATCTCTCTCTGTCAAGTAAATAAATAAAATCTTTAAAAGATATTTTTAGTCAGAAATATAAATTAAGATGCTCTGTGGTTTCTTTAGTGACTGAGGTTTTATATATTTTTTGTGAATATGGCTAACAAATCAAAATGTATTCTGAAAAAGTTTTATTATGCTTTCTTTTCATTTACCTACACAAATCTTTTTTGTTTTTTTAAGATTTTATTTATTTATTTGACAGAGATCACAAGCAGGTGGGGTCGGGGGTGGCGCAGGGAAGCAGGTTCCCTGCTGAGCAGAGTGCTAAATGTGGGGGGGGGGGGGTTGATCCCAGGACACTGAAACCATGATCTGAGCTCAAGGCAGAGGCTTAACCCACGGAGTCACCCAGGTGCCCCTAGATCATTTTTTTAAAAGATTTTTTTTTTAATTTATTAGAGAGAGGAAGAATTAATATAAGTTCAAGGGAAGGCCAGAGGCAGAGAGACAAGCAGACTCCCCATGGAGCAGGGAGCCCCAGGCCAGGGATCTATCCCAGGACCCTGGATCAGGACCCAGTTTTTAGGCAGAAGCTTAATTGACAGAGCCTTCCAGGCATCCCTACAGAAGTCATTTATTGATATGGATTCCTGTGGCCATGATCTTTTATCAGACTTCTCTGTTGATTTATCTCTGTGTCTGCCTCCTCTAGTGGTGTTAGCAGTCTCCCAGGACCATACACCCAATGTTAGTTTGTAATCTACCCTGCACATGACAAAGATCTTCCATGGGCCTATGTGCTCAGATCAATGAGCACCTATTTCCACATTGTCTGTAATGGAGCCCCACCCACACTGACAGAATTTGGGTGAAAGATTTCTGGAGTGATTTTGGATACACGCATATTTGTTAGGTTGACAGAGTGGCCAGGGATGTGTCTATGGTGGCACAGTGTGCACCTTGGGTATCTTCCAGACTTTCACAAGCGGCCCTATGGCTGATGGTTGGAAGCATCTTAAAGTCAAACCTTCCAGGTACATTGACTTTGTAATCTACCCTGCACATGACTATATATCACTGCCAAGTGAGCAGCAAAAATCATGAAGGAAAATGTTTGGTTACTGTTGTGGATACCTGCACCAAATCATACATTTGTACATGTGCCTTCTACAGTATTGTCACTATTCCTTGAAGTCATATGGTGACTTTGTGGTCTGCAGGAGCATTTCCTTGATTGATGTTTTAGTTATACTTGTCATTCCACTCATATTTGTTTATAAAAAAGCTTGGGAATATAGTGAGTGCATCTGGCTCTCGGGTAGAAGACAGATGAGTTCTTTGTTCAGGAAAACATGTTTATTTCTGTGAAAGGACCAGGTAGATACATTGGATGTTCCTTGAAGATACGGGGGTTTCCTATGCTCAGAGTGTCCAACACAAACCCACCGCATGTGCAGTGTGTCCCTGTTTGAGTTGGGGGTGGGCGGATGGCCAGCGGAATTAGTGTGATGAAGATGTTTATGATGTTTGCTGTGTCATGAGCCATAAGACACTTGGATCTTGACCTGGGAACCTCTTGTCTTCTGCCCGTATTGGAACACTGTTATGGACCAATGGGCTACAGTATAGAATGCATGTCATCTTGGAATTTTTTATTTATTGAGATTATCCGTGGACTTTATTCAAAACAAAATAGATGTTCATAGGTCTGTTTCTGTTTGTTTTGATTATACACATAAGTGAATATGTATGGGATTTGTCTTTGAATATCTGACTTAGTTCACATTGCATAATACCTTCTGGGTCAAACTTCGTTATCACAAATGACAAGACACTATGAAAAAAGGAGCAACAAACACATAAATACAAGGAATAACCTGATTGTTACCAGTGTGAAATGGAGGAGGATGATGGGCAACATGAAGAAATGGGAATGGGAAGCACAGTCTTCCAGTTATGGAATAATGAGTCATGGGGATAACAGAATATAGGGAACTCATTTAATGATATAACAACATTTTATGGTGCCAGATGGTAGCTACTTATGGTGAGCATAGTTGAACCTATTGAGTTGTCAAATCCCCATGTTGTACATGTCATATTGTCTGTCAAGTATACTTTAATAACAGAGAAAGCAAGATATATACTGAGAAGCATTTATGTATATAGGTTAAACTACTGTCTTAAGAAGTTTCAGGTAGGAACACCTGGGTCGCTCAGTGGGTTAAGCCTCTGCCTTCAGCTCAGATCCTGGTGCCAGGGTCCTGGGATTGAGCCCTGCACCAGGCTTCCCTTCTCAGTGGGGAGCCTACTTCTCCCTCTCCCACTGCCCCTGCTTGTTTCCAATCTCTCTGTCAAATAAATAAATACAATCTTTAAAAAAAATAAGAAAGAAAACTAACTTACTCTTCAAAACAAGCCAATCCTAAGTCTTCATAGTAGGATAAAGTCCTAGGAAACCAAATTGATCTGTACCACAGAGGAGATTAAGGTTCCTTGTTTTAGAAGGGAGAGGACAGGGGAAAGAGAAGAGTCCATCAGCAGAGGAAAGAAGTGAAGTGAACTGGAAGACCAAGAAGAGCCTGTGGTCCTCATAGGCTGAGCAACCCAGGGGATACATGGAAAACAGTCATTTCTGTGAGAGCCTCTTCAGTCCATTTCCCTTCAGTGTGCTCTCTCTCATGTCTCACCATTAAAGAGTGTGTAATAATGGCCACAGGTCTCATGAAGGCTTTCTTAAATAAGTGATTGTTTTGGGAAGGCCAAAAAGTACAACCAGATTTTATATCTGTGCTCATTTTAGGCAAAGTCAGTTTTCAGGAGGAAGTCTAAGTTGAAACAAGTGATCTTGTAGGGGTGCCTGGGTGGCTCAGTGGGTTAAGCCGCAGCCTTTGGCTCAGGTCATGATCTCAGGGTCCTGGGATCGAGTCCCGCATTGGGCTCTCTGCTCGGCGGGGAGCCTGCTTCCTTTCCTCTCTCTCTGCCTGCCTCTCTGCCTCCTTGTGATCTCTGTCAAGTAAATAAATAAAATCTTAAAAAAAAAAAAAGAAGTAGATGGCACCTGCATTTCTCATGAAAGAGGGAGCTATTTTGATGAATAGGTTGGCTTGGGTGGTTTGAAGAAGCATAAAGAAAAGGGGTTCTAGAGAAGATTGCCTGGTCAAGTCATGCAGGGGTAGTGTTGGCTTGAATGAAGAGTGAAGGGAGGGAGGGACTTCATGTTCCTCATCTTCTACTGTTTAGGAACCTTTTGAAACTCTTCATTTGTGATTCAGTCCTGGAATTCTGTGGGGAGCATACATTGTCATGGCAGGACATCAGTTGCAAACTTGTGAAATGTAGAAACTCAGACCCCACCCAAATATTCAAATCAGAATATAAATTTTTTTTTAAAGATTTTATTTATTTATTTGACAGACAGAGATCACAAGTAGGCAGACAGGCAGGCAGAGAGAGAGAGAGAGAGAGAGAGGAGGAAGCAGGCTCCCCGCAGAGCAGAGTGCCCGATTCAGGACTTGATCCCAGGACCCTGAGATCATGACCTGAGCCGAAGGCAGTGGCTTAACCCACTGAGCCACCCAGGCGCCCCAGAATATAAATTAAAAAAAAATTTATATACTTGACAGACAGAGATCAAAAGCAGGCAGAGAAGCAGGCAGAGAGAGAGAGGAAAGGAAGCAGGCTCCCTGCTGAGCAGAGAGCCCAACGTGGAGCTCCATCCCAGGACCTTGAGGTCATGACCCGAGCTGAAGGCAGAGGCTTCAACCCACTGAGCCACCCAGGCACCCCCAGAATATAAATTTTAATAAGATCTTCAGTTTCTAGTCATACACTGTTCATTTCCCAGATTATTTTGGGTATGGGTTATCCCATGACATCCATGTAAAGTTAGGGTGGATTTTTATCTTTCTGCAAAAATAACATTGTAATTTTGGTAAAGATTACATTGATCTGTAGATCACATCAAGTTTTATTGTGTTTCAAGTATTCCAGTGAAAGAACTTGGATATGTTTCCAATTATTCCTTTTGATTCCTGCACAGAATTTTATACTTTTCATCATTTCGGCTTTGACCTCTACCATTATGTTAAATTAGAAACATTTTCTTGTGTGTCTGTCATGGGATGGTTGTTGCTCTCAATGTATGATGTCTTTGTTTTGGGAGTTGTTCTTTGTTGTATAGAAACAGACCTAATTTTTATGTTTTGGGTTTGTGTACCATCTTCGGAAGTCCATATAGTTTTTGTTTTTTGTTTTTTTTAAAGATACTATTTATTTATTTGACAGAACCCATGAGAGAGGGGACACAAGCAGGGGATGTGGGATAGGGAGAAGCAGGCTTTCCACTGAGCAGAGAGCCTGATGTGGGGCTCCATCCCAGGACCCTGGAATCATGACCTGAGTTGAAGACAGACACTTAATGACCGAGCCACTGAGTACTCCCCATATCCGTTTCAACCAGATTATAACAATAAGGATTTTCCAGGAGAAGAGATGGTAGTGGGGCCGGAGGATCCTAATTCATCACATATCATGAATACTACTAGGTAACCATCAGATCATCCTAAATGCCCTGGAAATTGGGCTGAAGAGTGATAGGACAAACTCCCCAAGTAAGAGGAGGGAAGAGGCCACATGGAAGATGGCAGATAGTACAGAGACATGGTTTGGGGAGGAGAGGAGTATAGCATTGTGGAGGGCAGGGAGCCCCGGTTGTGCAGTAGGTGTCATGACACAGGAGCACTCGGGATGCTTAAGGAGGTTTCCCCAAAGCCATTGGCTTGGAAAGGGAAAGGGCTGAATTTCATAAGTTCTTGGAACTAGAACATCTTAAAGCCTGGAGTTTAATGGGCAGCAGGTTTGGATGGGATAGAACCAGGAGGGCACTGGGGTGCTCCTAGAGAGAATGCTGGCAAACAACCTAGGGGCTCACAGCATGGTAACAGCCACCTGGAGAACACCTGGGGTGCACAGTGGGGAGAGTATTCAGTAGTCTAGGAGCACATTCCTGAGAGGAAACTTTCAGTGACATGTGGCTCCCAGAACATGGGAGTTGGATGACACCATTTCCCTCTCCCATCCTGTAGCATAAAGCAGAGCCCCACTCAGTGAGGACACTGGCTGGCTGCTTTGTTTGCACCAGGCCCCACCCCCTGTGATCTGAGGGGACTGCCCTTCTCAGTGAGGCTTGTCTCAGGCTCAGCAAGGTCAGCCCCTTCCCAGATCACATCTCCTGAGCAGGGATTCCGCAGGGCCACAGTCCTGGTGGAGTTGACGTCAGGTCTCCTTTCACAAGCAGAGCAGAGCTCACCTAGTTCAAACTGACTACATTCAGGCCAGGGACCAAACACTGCCCATAGCAGGCAAGGAGAACCTCTGCAGATCAGTGGCCTGAAGGATACAGCAGGAGACATCATTGGCTATTCTAATGGACAGAGGACAGTAGAGACTCAGACAAAATGCCAAGATGAAAGAATTTATCCCAAACAAAACCAGCAGGTAAGGCCAGGGCCAGAGAAACAATGGAAATAGATAGTATCAAGCCTGATGGAGAATTCATTCATTCATTCATTCATTTATTCATTTATTATCTATCTGATGGAGAATTTAAGGTAGCAATCATAAGAATACTCAAAGGCTTGAGAAAAGAATAGTGTGAACTTTACCACAGAGATAAGAGTTAAAAAATAATTTGGTGCATGGGTGGCTCACTCCCTTAAGTTCCAGGCTCGGTTTCTGCTCAGGTCTGGATCTCAGGGTCCTGTGATCCAGCCTCGTCAAGCTGTGCACTGAGCATGATGCCTGCATGTGATTCCCTCTCTCTGTAGCTCCCACTAATACTCTTCTGATCCCCCCCTCAAATATATAAATCTTTTTAATAATCAAACAGATGAAAAAAATTCAAACAGATGAACAGTGTAGTAAGCAAGATTAGAAGCAGGCTTGATATAAAGAGTATGCTGGAAAAAGGAGAAAGATAACTTTGTCATATGGAAGGCAAAATAAAGGAAAATAATGAATCTGAACAAAAGAGGGCAAAGATGAATCATGCAACAGAGGATTTGATTTAGGGAACTTAATGACTCCATCAAATATATAGTAATTACGATTCCTAGTTCTTGGGCTTTTCTGTCTTGGGAGAGTACTAGTCCAAATTCAACTTTCTTGCTTATTATTTGGTCTAAGGAGTTTTCCCATTTCTTGGTTCAAAGGCTCCTAATTCAATCTTTATAACTTGTCAATTTTTAGGAATTTTCTGGATTTTTCTTCTAAATTAACCAATTTTTTAGCATATAGTGCTTTACATAGTTAAACCATTGCCAGTTTTATTTCTTTTGTTGTTAAAATGAGCATTACTTTCCATGTTCTGTTAGTGTTAATCTGGTATCTACTTTTTTAATATTGGATTTTTCTTTGTGATTTCATTACCTTACTAAATTTCATCTAAGTTTCTTCCTTTTCTCGTTCTCCTGGTAGAACTTAAGTTGTTTCTTCTAACATTTTCTTAACTCTGCATTGTATAACATAAAAAAAGAAAAATTGAAAATTGAAAGTCTAGTAGGGAGAAACTGGAAGACATAAACAATACAAACAATGAGAAGAAAACAATAAAAAAATTAAAATTAGGAATTTGTAGGAATTTCTATAATGATGTAATCTGTGAACAGAGATAGTTTTACTGTTTCAGTTCAGATTCCTTTACTATATTTTTGGCTGCAAAATTGTTCTGACTAGAGTGTCCGGGACTATACTCAAAGGCAGTGGTGGGGTCACTTCATTACCTTCTGATCATAGAGGAGAAGCTTGTAGAGTGTCCCTATTGAATTGGTTTCAGCTTTTCATACATATGTGGCATTCATTAGGGTGAGGGGTTTCCTTCTCATTTTACTTTGAGTGTTATTAACATGATGTATTGTCCAGTATGCCCATATTTGTATTCTGTCTCTGTCATGTCATTTTTTATCTTTATTTTTTTTAGTGTGGCATCTTCAATTAATGGTTTTCCATATGTTGAAATCCCTTAATTCCAGGACAGTCCCACTTGAGTATCTTGTAAAATGTGAAAATGTACTTTTAATTCAGTTTGCTCTGTTTTATTGTGGATTTTGAGTGCATGTTCCTCACAGATAGTAGTTCATAACCTTCTTGTTGTATCATGTTCTGGCTTGGATAAGCCGGTAATGCTGGTACCACAGAGAGAGTGGTACACTAATTTTCTGATCTTCACTCCTTGGAAATGTTTGAGGAGATTTGAAGTACTGTCTCCTTAAATATCTGTTTGAATATCCAGTGAATTCCCTGGCACATCTTGGGAGTTTTTTTGTTTTTTTTTTTGTTTGTTTGTTTAACTCCTCTTTCATTCTGCTTCATGGTTATAGATCAATTGTGATTTTTTTTTTTTTCTGAACTGTGGAGTCTAAATTGGTTATACCTTTTTTCAAATTTATACTCATCTTTTGGTACGAATTTGTGGACAGTGATATCCATCATCACCTCTTATAATTATTTTTATTTCTAAGGTCAGTGATACTGTGTCTTCATTCACTGTTTCACTTCTTACTTAAGTTGGTCTTAATTATTCTTTTTTTTTTTTTAAAGATTTTATTTATTTATTTGACAGAGAGAGGTCACAAGTAGGCAGAGAGGCAGACAGAGAGAGAGGAGGAAGCAGTCTCCCTCCTGAGCAGAGAGCCCGATGCGGGCTGAGCCGAAGGCAGCCTGGTCTTAATTATTCTTAATTTGGTTCATGGGCTGTCAATGTTGTTGATCTTTTCTGACAAACAACTCTTTGTGTGGTTGATATGTTTCTATTTTTCTGTACTCTATTTGGTTCATTTCAATTTTCTCTTTCAATATCCATCGTTACGCTAATTTTGTGTTCATGTGACCCTCTTACTGATTATTAGACATACAGAAAACTGATTTGTTCTACACCATGACCATACCATAGAATTAACGATTAGACTATGTGCTCAATACATTCTGTGGCATTTTATGTGTCCATGGAGAAATGAAGTCCTGATGATTCCGTGTCAGCCATCTTTCTGACATTGTCTGATTGACTAGATATTTCTATATTAGAAGTCATCAGTATATTCTGAATGTAATAAGTGCAGTGATTTTACTTTTATTTGGTATCTTTCAGCTGTATCTTCACATGACACCCAGAGTTTCCTGCTAAAGCTGAGCATAGAAGATTCTTTCCAAAAAGTATCAATGTCTAGGGGTGCCTGGCTGGCTCAGTGGGTTAAAGCCTCTGCTTTTTACTCAGGTCATGATCTCAGGGTTCTGGGATTGAGCCCCACATAGGGAATCTCTGCTCAACAGGGAGCCTGCTTCCCCCCACCCCCCACCCTGCCTGCCTCACTGCCTACTTGTGATCTCTGTCAAATAAATAAATAAAATCTTTGAAATGCATTGCATAGTCTATGTGTGGACTTAATATATTTTAATTAATAAAACATAAAGATTTTTAATGTGTAACATGGATTTGTAATGAATGACACATTACTCCACTGCCAAGCTGAACCTATCTCATTTTATTGGAGGTGGTAGGGAACTGATGGTATCATCTATTTGGTAATGGAGTAGAATAATATTCCTAGGAATCCTTTCTGTCAGTGGCCTTAAGGTTTAAATAGTGAGTAATTTGGGGTACTTGGGTCGCTCAGTGGGTTGAAGCCTCTGCTTTTGGCCCAGGTCATGATCCCAGGGTCCTGGGATCAAGCCCCGCATCAGGTTCTCTGCTCAGCAGGGAGCCTGCTTCCCTTCCTGCCTCTCTACCTGTGATTTCTGTCTGTCAAATAAATAAAATCTTTTAAAAAAATGAGTGATTTCCCCCCTACTTTATCTATTGTCCTCTTTTCTCTTCTTTGTGCTGACTATGATAATATTATGGATATATTACAGATTTTGTAGAGGTATTGTTGACATTTTAGGTCATGCACTCCATGATACTGCTATTTAGCATTCACTTTGTGTAGCCAGTAGTATGGTAGGGTCCATGAACAGACACCCATCCTTCCACTAGCATGTTTCCCAGACAACACTCTGCAGAATCACAAGGTAATGTAACCTCTGCTACAACAACCCCAATCCAGCCTTGTGAGCAACCATCTCCCTTTTTCCCAAAGCTTTCTCTTCCTGTGTTCCTTAGAGAAGACTACCACAGAGCTGACCTGGACCTGTTTTAGCTTCAGTGGCCTAATCTGGAGTTAATCCTTAGACTCTAAAGCACTGAATTGTGGGCTCTAAAAAGCTGTGTTCCCCACTTCCTATGTGGGGGTGTTCCTTTGATGTGTTTGTGAAGTTAACATGCTCATATGACAGTGCTGGCTGTGGATTTATAAAAATAATTTCTACTTGTTATATTTCCTAGTTACCTCCTGATTTGCAGTTGTATTTTTCCTCATTTTACTTTCCAGCTGCATAGGCATCAGAACCATTCTTTTTTTCTTGAGTTGTGGTGAGAATGTTCTCCAAAGAGTTAATTGAGATTAGAGAGATGGATGGCCACTGGATATTAATTTAGACATTTAGCCCTAGGAGGTGGGATGTGAATCTAAGTAAAATCTGGTGAGAAAGAGGTAAGACCTATTAAACATCAAGAACTCCTTCCAGTGTGAGGAGGGAACTGGAATCAGCTCCCTTTAGTCACTGCAAAGGCACAAGCAGCTGTTGCTTTTCTCATCTGATGAGTACATGTTATAGAAAAAAGAATTGCCAAATATGTGGGTTTCTGAGGAGTAGGGAAGTCCTCCTTCATTCTCATGATTTCATTACATTCCTGTGTGTAACTGAGGACCAGATGGCCTTAGATGACAATGATGACTGTGATCACCAGGCCTGTCTCAGTGGCAATGAATGGAAAGGGAGGTATATTGGATGGTGCAGTCAGTTGGGCATAGCTTTACAACATCAGACGGTAGAGTAGCTCTTGGAGGTGGGGTTTCCTTCTGGACAGTGGGATAGGCAGGATCAGCAAGGCATGTCCTGTGGATGAACCAAGCACTACTCTCTCAGGGATAAAACCCCAGTCAAGATTTGATCCATTGTACATCAGTGACCTTTCAGGGAAGCAGCTGCACTGCTGTGTGGGGCCTTCCTCCCTAGTCAATACCTTGATGAGTATGGGCTCAGGTTCTGGCTCTGTGCATGGTGGTTCTTGGCTAGAGAAGTAGTTCAGCGGTGAGACACAATGAGCATTTCTGCTTCAAACAGTCCAACCCAATTGGTCATTGACTACCGAATGAATAAATAACATTTGGTATGTATGTACAATGCGATATTAGCATGGAAATGAATGAAATCTTGCCACTTGCAACAACGTGAATGGAACTAGAGAGTATATTGCTATGTGAAATAAGCCAGAGAAAGACAAATGCTGTATGATATCACTCATAGGTAGATTTCAACCAACAAAAAAGTGTTGAGTGAGAAAGAAAAAAAGAAAAGGAGAGGCAGTAAAAGAAACAGACTCTTGTAGAGAGCAAGCTGATGGAAGCCAGAGTGGGGGTGGGTAAGCAGATGCATTAAATTATGTACAGACATTAAGGAGTACAATTGTGATGAGCACCAGGTTTTGTATAGGATTGCACTGTTGCTATCGTACTGCTGGAATGCTTTCTTAGTTTCTTGTGTAGTATATAGTCATTCCACAATTCCACACATCATCCAGAGCTCATCAGGACAGGTGCACTCCTTAACCCCTTCCTTGCACCTACCTTCCCTCTGCCCACTTTCTCTCAAATAAATAAAATCTTCAAAATAATTTTTTTTTAAAAGATTTTTATTTATTTATTTGACAGAGAGAAATCACAAGTAGGCAGAGAGGCAGGCAGAGAGAGAGAGGAGGAAGCAGGTTCCCTGCTGAGCAGAGTGCCCGATGCGGGACTCGATCCCAGGACCCTGAGATCATGACCTGAGCCGAAGGCAGCGGCCCAACCACTGAGCCACCCAGGCGCCCCAAAATCTTCAAAATAATTAAAATGAAAGTGTAGCTCATTCTCAGCATGAGTCCTATCCATGTGCTACTTCAATAAACTTACTAAGTTGCACCATAAAACATGGCAAGAATTCTTACCATTGTGAAGGATCCCACAATTTTGTTAATAAACAAAAAGCTATTTGATTGCTATTCCTTCGAAAATCTAGTGCACAAGGCATGAGTTGTGTGTTGTATTTTTATTTTTTTGTTTTTTAACATTTTATTTATTTATTTGACAGAGATCACAACTAGGTGGAGAGGCAGGTGGGGGGTGGGGACAGGCTCCCTGCTGAGCAGAGAGCCCAATGTGGGGCTCCATCCCAGGACCCTGAGATCATGACCTGAGCCAAAGGCAGAGGCTTAACCCACTGAGCCACACAGGTGCCTCAAGGCATGCGGGTTTTTTTGGGTGTTGTTTTGTTTTTTTAAGATTTTATTTATTTATTTGTCAGACAGAGATCACAAGGACGCAGAGAGGCAGGCAGAGAGAGGAAGGGAAACAGGCTCCCCACTGAGCGGAGAACCCAACTACGGGGGCCAGATCCCAGGACCCCGGGATCACGACGGGAGCCGAAGGCAGAGGCCTTAACCCACTGAGCCACCCAGGAGCCCTAAGGCATGAGTTTTGATTGAAAAGTACGGGGCGCCTGGGTGGCTCAGTGGGTTAAGCCGCTGCCTTCGGCTCAGGTCATGATCTCAGGGTCCTGGGATCGAGTCCCGCATCGGGCTCTCTGCTTAGCGGGGAGCCTGCTTCCTCCTCTCTCTCTCTCTGCCTGCCTCTCTGCCTACTTGTAATCTCTCTGCCAAATAAATAAATAAATCTTAAAAAAAAAAAAAAAAAGAAAAGGAACATTAGGGGTGCTTGGGTGGCCCAGTCACTGAGTGTCTGCCTTTGGCTCAGGTCAAAATCCCAGGGTCCTGGGGATTGATGAGGGAGCAGGAGGCTGGCTGAGGACAAAGTAAAAGCTGGCACCTTGCACCCCCTCTTCACCTGCTCCCCTCCATATGTGTAGCATTCCTCAGGCACCCCTGATTGCCATAAAACGATAAATAGTTAACTTGCAGGGATCGCAATCCTGCAGAACAGGAATCTCCCTTGCTCTACAGATGTCCTAGAGACCTAAACAGGGAGGTTAACTTATCAATAGCACAAATTTCCAGAGGCAAATAACTCTGAAGCCCTAATGTCCCCCTCCCACCATAAACTGGAGGAGACTGGAGTAGAAAGGAATGTAAATGATAGCCAGATCATAATGCCCCACCAAGAATTCCCCCATTATCTTGATGTTAATGATGAGGGAGCAGGAGGCTGGCTGAGGACAAAGTAAGAGCTGGTGCCTTGCACCCCCCCCCCCTTCATCCGCTCCCCTCCATAGGTGTAGCATTCCTCAGGCACCCCTGACTGCCATAAAATGATAAATAGTTAACTTGCTGAGATCACAATCCTGCAAGACAGGAGTCTCCCTTGGTTTGCAAATGTCCTTGAGATTACAACAAAGAAGTTACCTTATCAATAGCCCAATTTCCAAAGACACAGAACTCAGTTTCTCAAGCCTAATGTCACCCTCCCCTCCATAAAAAAACCCAAGGAGGTGGAGGTAGAAGGAAAAGTAAATAAAGTTAAATTTCTTCTAAACCTAAATCTCATTAACAAGGATGCTTGATAGCAGGAATGTAACATTCCACCAGACTTCCAATTGTCTTTACTTGATAACAACTAAGCCTTTAATATCCTGATAGTATTCTTTGCCCCAATAGCCCTTCTCAACACCCCTTTGTCCTCACCTACCCAACTCCTGTGTATATAACCAACCACTCCTAACAACCCGGGGCAGCAGCTCTTCCTGCCCACCGGTCCTGTCCCCATGCTTTAATAAACCACCATTTTGCACCAATGACGTCTTAAGAATTCTTTCTTTAGTCATCGGCTCCGAACCTCCTCACCCCACCGAACCTGACTTAGGTTCTGGGACTTCATCATTAGTGCCTGACCTAAAGAGGACATTGATCAAGCCATAAGGGCAAAGACACCCCCCCCCCCGCACCTTGTAGGCCCTCCCTAACATGTGAGAACTCTGTTGAAACCTCCCATCCCTTCACCACCTCCCCCCAACCGTGGGGTATATAACATGCCTACTCTCACAACCCGGGGCAGCAGCTCTTCCTGCCCATGGGTCCTGTCCCCGTGCTTTAATAAACCACCATTTTGCACCAACGATGTCTTAAGAATTCTTTATTAGCTGTCGGCTCCGAACCTCCTCACCCCATCGAACCTGACTTAGGTTCTGGGACTTCATCAGGGATGAACCCCACATTGGGTTCCCTGCTAGGCAGGAAGCCTGCTTCTCCCTCTCCCACACTCCCTGCTTGTGTTCCCTCTCTCTGTGTCAAATAAATGCATAAAATCATAAAAGAAAAAAGAAAAGAAAAGGAATATTAGCTTCATTCAGGAGGCCAGCCAGTTGGAAAAAGACAGACACATGTCCAAAAAGCAACTCCAAGGACTCCTACAGGCCTGCAGATTTTAAAGGGAAGTTGAGTGCAGTGAATAAGTAGGAGGGGAGCAGGGCGGTCTGTAACACTTCTGGATAGGCTGCAGACTCACTGGTGCCTTCTACTGACATTATGGATGTGCCTGGAGGCTGTGTGTGTGTGGCCTGGTGGAGGTTCTGCAATAAGGTTTGGTAACCAGTCTTTGTAGGAAACAATACATCATCTATAGGTTTACAAAGAAGAGTCTAGTTCATCACTCACACAGGATAAAGGTGCACGCTGAAAATTTCAGTCTACTCAGTTGGCCAGAGGGGTCAATGCTCGGCTTCTCTATAAGTTAAAAAAATGTCCTATAGGTTTATTCCATGGCTACAAATGGAAATTCTTTCCTTCTATTGTGAGCAGGAAATTATTCCCTTCTGTTGATGAGCAGAAGGCAAACTGGGAGCAAAGCACATGCTGATCCCCCTGTAACCCCTCTTACCCCCACTCCCAGGTGGGATAGTGATATTCCTCAGGCACTCCTGACTGCCCTAAAGCTAAGGAAAGGAAAAACAAATGGCTAATTTAACACAGATTACAGTCGGCCAGACCCCTGAGTTTCCTTCAGATTACAAATATCTTAGTGATTTACAAGAAAAAGCATTCTTATCCATAACTTTCAGAGAGAAACGCCCAACTCTCTTAATGTTAATGCTTTACTAGATGGAAAGACAACCTTAACTTGACAATGGCAGAGCTTAGAGTATTTTGTAGGTCCTCTTTAGCATATGAAAGTTCTTTTGAAAACCTACCTTCCTTTCCCTTATCTCAACTCCAAGTGCTTGGGCTCCTTTTGCCTTTAGGGGGAGGGTTAATAAGACCATCTTTTTTCACCAAAAACCTTTCAAGAATTCTTGCCCATAGGCTCCAGACCTCACCCCACCAATTCTCACCTACATTCCAAAACTGGATCAAAACCAGTTCCCGATTGAATTAAAGCCCAACTGGTGACTATTTCCAAGGAAAGTTGACTGTAAAGACTACATGTGTTTGAATGTCTCTTAGATCATGGTGGATTTCTGTCTTTACTGTATTCTGTTTATGTCCTCTACTAACTACTTAAATTACAAAATTGGGTAATTTCCCATTGTAAAAATTTTCTAGTGTTTTCCATGGATTAAAAATCACAGGGCGTGGGGCGCCTGGGTAGCTCAGCGGGTTAAAGCCTCTGCCTTTGGCTCAGGTCATGATACCAGGATCCTGGGATTGAGCCCCTCATGGAGCTCTCTGCTCCACAGGGAGTCTGCTTCCTCCTCTCTCTCTGCCTGCCTCTCTGCCTACTTGTGATTTCTGTCTGTCAAATAAATAAATAAAATCTTTAAAAAAAAATCACAGGGCGGGTTGCCTGGGTGGCTCAGTGCTTAAAGCCTTTGCCTTTGGCTCAGGTCATGATTCCAGGGTCCTGGGATGGAGCCTCACATCGGGCTCTCTGCTCAGCAGGGAGCCTGCCTCCTTCTCCATTCTCTTTCTGCCTGCTTCTCTGCCTACTTGTGGTCTGTCTGTCAAATAAATAAAAATCTTAAAAAAAAATCACAGGGCAATAATGCAGCCTTTGGGGCATGAGCGGCAAGGCATGGTATTTCCATCCATTCAGCTGGTGTCCACTCACCAGGCACCCATCTGTATAGCCTAGGATGTGATGGTGTAGGGCAGAGACACCTGTATCCCTCCAACCTAGACTTTTATGACTGGAATGACTCTGTGGTAAGGCAGAATGGTAATCAATTGAGATTTTTGTTTGAGGGACACCTTGCATTGCTTTTGACACGTGGACGCTCTGACATATCCTGTGTGGGACACCACCTGGGAGTCAGGGGATTTTGTTAAGGGGCCTTCTCTACTTTTCTAGGAGCATGGTGCTAGTCCCTAAGGACTCTCCCATGGGATACTTTTAAGCCACTGGAAACCATGTGGGTTGCAAAATTTAAGAAAGGTACGCATGGCCTTAGTAGGATTTATCAGTTAGATCTCTTTGCAGGAAACTTGGAAAATAGATTAAGTACCCTGGCCCATCCCAGGCTTTCAGGGATCTAAACCAGGACAGGAACCTAAAGGCCTCTTGCATAACATGTTTGGTCATAAGCAGAACAGTAAACTCCCCCTGACCTACTGGATGGTAATTCTCTAAGTAGGCCACCTCCAAATAAACCCAGGTTATGGGAGGAAAGGGGCCATCATGGATGAAGGGGACTCTGACTCTCTCTCTCACTGTTCCTCCTCCTAATAGATATGGGGGCTTCTTCCTCACTCATGGCCCATTTTAATGGCTCTGACTGGAGCCAGCTGTGGTTAGTCTCCCTCAGGATGGAATATCTTAATGGCATTCCCAAACAGCTGCTGAAATGCCCTTTGTTTTGGGTAAATTCCCTGTCATCTCTGGCCTGTCATGGACTGCCTAATTCCCCTTGTTGGTGGAAAACACACAGTGCTTGAATCTCTGGCCAAGTGGATGATCTTGAGAACTGGAAACCCTCTGTTTGCTTTCTGGGAGCACTTCCTCTCATCCTCCTCCCATTTCTGCACCACCTTGGGTGGGGCCTGAATTACTGGCTCCTCTACTGGCCTCCCTGCCTCCAGCACCATTGGCTCCTCCTCCTCCTCCTAGTGAGGAGCAGAGAAGACCACCCCAGGGACTCGGCACTGCGCGGTTCAGATTTCCCCATCAATGTTCCAGGTAAAAATCAGCAATGGGGAGGTACTTTGTTGGTTTAATTAAGGTAGACATGTCTTTAAGATTATTGGCATTAAATGTGAAACTTTTATCCTATTGGGTTTTGCTGAAGGTCAAATAAGCTCATGCTATATATACTTTTGCAGTTTGGTAGCAAAAGGATGACTTGAAATGATGGTTAACCTTTTCTGTCTCAAAGTTTTCACCGGCCATTGTTAAGAAAGCTTTCAGTATTCAGTAACCTGAAACTTTTAAAGTTTTGCTTGGATGATAAATGGGATTGAATTCATTGGACATCTATCTAGTTGATTTCAAAGGAGATAAAATACTAAAGCATTGAGTACTGAATGTAGGTCTGTGCTTTTGACTTTTTCTTGCTTTTAAAGACTTACTTCACACAAACAGAAATGGCAAGAGAGGGAGCACAAGTGGGGTGGGGATTGGGAGAGTTCGAGAGGGAGAGGCAGGCATCCCAGCAAGTAGGTAGCCCAATTTGGAGTTCCATCCCAGGACCCTTGGATCACAACCAGAGCCAAAGGCAGACTCTTTATTAAAGACAGCCACCCAGGTGCCCCTGTGCTTTTGACTTCTTACTGCAAAGGAACAAAGAATATTTGAATCTGTCAGTAAACATTCTTTGTACTTAACTGATTAATAAGTTTGCCATCCAAAGAGTTCTGGTGTAACAGTTCACTGTTGATTACTACTTAGTCTTTGCTGGAGACTAAGGTGGTTTTTTTTTTTTTAAGATTTTATTTATTTAGGGACGCCTGGGTGGCTCAGTTGGTTAAGCAGCTGCCTTCGGCTCAGGTCATGATCCCAGCGTCCTGGGATCGAGTCCCACATCGGGCTCCTTGCCCCGCAGGGAGCCTGCTTCTCCCTCTGACTCTGCCTTCCACTGTGTCTGCCTGTGCTCGCTCTCGCTCGCTCTCTCTCTGACAAATAAATAAATAAAATCTTTAAAAAAAAAAAAAAAAAAAAAAAAAAAAAAAAAAAAGATTTTATTTATTTATTTGACAGAGATCACAAGTAGGTACAGAGGCAGGCAGAGAGAGAGAGGAGGAAGGAGGCTCCCTGGCGAGCAGAGAGCCCGATGTGGGACTCAATCCTAGGACCCAGAGATCATGACCTGAGCCGAAGGCAGCAGCTTAACCCACTGAGCCACCCAGGTGCCCGAGACTAAGGTTTTGAAGAGTTAAATGCTGCTACATGTAATTAAGACTGATAGAAATAAGAAAAGCAACTCTATGTACAAGGGAGACAAGGAATGGGAATACATTTTTCTTGAAGGTAAAAGAAGGTACTTTTGTCCTTTTCAAAAAATATTTTATTTACTTAATTTGACAGAGAGATCACAAGTAGGCAGAGAAGCAGGCAGGGGGAGAGGGGGAAAGCAGGCTCCCTGAGCAGGCAGCCTGATGCAAGAGTCAATCCCAGGACTCTGAGACAATGTCCTGAGCCAAAGGCAGAGGCTTAACCTACTGAGCCACCTAGGCACCCTGGTACTTTTGTCCTAAGTGAGACTGGTTCTTTGGAGAAAAGGGGCCTGGGAAAAATCTGAATGCAAAGGAAAATTGTAGAAGGTTTTGAAGGGAAATCTTTGGAAAGGAATTTTAGGTGTGGTCAGAACAGACTAACACTGAAATGCATGGATTTTATAATGCATTAGTAAAGATTAACAGTGTGTTTTCCTTCTGTTTAAAAGTCAAAAATTTCTTTAATTGTTGGTCTGTTTTTTTTTTTAAAGATTTTATTTATTTCTTTGACAGAAATCACCAGTAGGTAGAGAGGCAGACAGTGGGAGAGGGGGAAGCATGCTCCCTGCTGAGCAGCGTGCTCAACTTGGGGCTTAATCCCCGGACCCCTGGATCATGACCTGAGCCAAAGGCAGAGGCTTTGAGCCACCCAGGCCCCCAGCCACCCTGTTGTTCTGCTCTTGACTAGAAAATGTGAACAGTTGTTTTTCTCTTTCCCTGCCTGGAAAAACAATTTTCTCTGTTTTACCTTTATCAGGGCTTTAAGAATTCCTAATCCTATTTAGTCCAGGGCTTGAAAACTTTCTAAGGTTTTACAAACTCTTCCAAGATTTAAATCCTAAACGAAGTCTTGTTGACTAACTAGGCTTGTTTGTTTGGTGTGTTATCTCTGTTTATAAGGTCATTATCACTTGATACTCTGATTATTGAAGTGTTCTGTGTCACAGAAGGGATGATTTCCTTGTTAATTATCATAATGAACTCTTACCAAATCATTAACAGTGTCCATTTATGAGTTCTTGTGCTTTCTAATTGTGTTATCTTGAAAAATAAATTTCATCTGCAAGGAGGTTCATAAAAAGGACTTTTAGGAAAAATACAGGTATTCAATATCTGTAAGGTCACAACTGAAATGGGTAAGAATTTCCAGAACTAACTAAAAAAACTGCATTCAAATTAAACAAGAATTAGTAACATGGGACTACATGAACTAAGAAGATAATGATAGTTTTGTGCCTCTTGACACATCACTGGTTCTCTAAAGTTTGCTCTTCCAGATTAAGGAAGCTTTCTCTTACGATATCTGTGATTTAAAAAGAATGCAGTGAAGTATTGACTTGTGAACAAAAGGAAGCATTTAACTTTTCTCTCCACTGGAACCCTTTGATACTCAAAAAGTCTCAGTAAGTATTCTTTCTACCAATGCACTCACAGTCATTTGCTTAAGTTCAATAGAATGTTCTCCTAAGGGGAAACCACTGGAAACACTGGTTATTTTACCAAGGCTTCGATTGGAGTGTCTTATTTGTGAGACATGTATGGACTCAGGTAGGACTGAATGGTTCTAAAGAACCGAGGTTGACTTACAAACCCTGGAGCCCTAAAGCCCCTTGGAAATGTTGGCCTGATTCCTTGCTTTCAGATTTTCCAGAAGCCTCACCAGGATAGATATTGTCACTTCCTGGCCGGTATAGGAACCTCAGGGTGTATTGGGGAGCTTGTGAAGAGGGATCTGCCCACATCTACAGGGCCTACAGGCATGTCTGATGGCAAATACTTGACTTCTGGTCTGGAAAGGCTACTAGTAGTTCACCCTAGAAATTCCTTCTAAGAAGTTACAGCAAAGTAGATTCTAGAAGAACTTTATGATGAGTCATTATTCTTGCTGAACTTATGTAGGCCAAGTTTGTGATTATTTAAGGGTAGAAACTGTTCTGGGGGGGTGGGGAATAATGTCGGTAACAAAGGCAGAAGAAAATTTATTGCACCTCCTTAAAATCAACAGCCCACTGACAAGTCCTTGAAACAGGCAGAGTGACCTTCCTCCAGGGACTCAACTCCCAGCTTAATATTTTACCAAGGGCAATAGATAATTTTAGCCCAATCCCAGGATCCTGTAAGTCTCCTTTAACATATAAAAATTCCTTTGGAAGCTTGTTATATCTGCCCCACAAAATACCTGTTTGCCATCATCTTCCAAGCTTATGGCCCACAGATATAAATCTGTTAGGTCTCATGACTGAGATTTTACTAAGCAGTAAGAAAGAAGCTTTCCTAACAATAGCTAGTTCTCTCAAGGTGTTGGAAACCTTGTTTCCAAAATACCTGGGAGGCTTAAACTATCCAAAACCACCTTGCCACTTGAAAGTATATAATGAGCCACTTCTCATGACCCCAGGGCAGCAGAATTCTTTCTTGGCCATAGTTTTTGAGCCCTAATGTCTTTTCTACAGAGAGATGATACCAGACATTAACTTTGAAGATCATAGAAAGTTGCCCCAACGGATTGGCAAACCATTGTTGACATGCATTTCGTCTTTCCTCGAATATATGTCCCCTGTTTGAAATTCTACATCCTTCTTCCTCAACCTGTCACAGTGGCAGCTCCAGTCACCTGTCTCTGAGCCTCATGTTTTTCAATTTCCCATAATTAAGATTTCTTTTTTTTAGTTTCCTTAAACTGTCTTATATCATTTTAATTAACAGGCCAAAGAACTCAGAATGGAGCAAGAAAAACAACTTTTTCTCTCCTAAATTCACTTCTGCTGAATGACCTGATTTCTGTGCTTCAGACCCCAGATCTAACGTGAACACGGAGCTGGGGATCAAGAGGAACAGCAGCTTCTTCACTTCGCTGGCAGAGGAAGCCTCAGCAGGTCGGGCCGGCAAACCTGCACCAGAGGAAGGGGCTGGGGTTTGTAGGGTAATAGAGAATGTCACCAGTTTCCACAGGAATTTTGTTTACACTTCCCGCCCTGTTTACCATGTTGTCAGGGCAGAACCAGGTTCCTGAAACAAAGAAGGGCTGAGAAGGGGTGAGGGGAGGTTTGGAGGGGAGAGGTAAAGTGTCATTTAGTTTGAACTGGAGTCTCCCTGAAGCATTAATGCAGCCATTTTCATTTCTGTTCAGCTTGATGCTTTGAAGTGGTTTCCATTTCAGTCACCAGGACAGCTGTAGGAAGACCACTTCATATGTTCCAGTGAGAAACTTTTCAGTATTTTTTAGAATGGGTAAAATAACAAAAAAGGCTAAAAGATGAGATTTCATGGAGAATGTTGAGGAATCCGAATTCTCCTATATTGCTGATGGTATGGTAAAAGTACATTCAGTTTGGAATACTGTTTTGGAGTTACATATGAAAAGAAATATTTACCTAACGAAGGGGAGCATTTTGTCCCCCTAAAATACGTCTCTGATCTAAGGATTATATTAGGCTGGTATTTTAAAAGAAGGGTAAAGGAAAAGCTCTGAAACCAGAATGTTTCCCTTTGTGAGACTTTGCATTGATAAGGGAAAACATCATTTGTAAGGGTGCCTCCCTGTGTGTGGCAGAAAGAGGGAGGAGGTGTCACCAGACTGATCATTGGAAAGCCATGGAGCTAAATGTGGTCACAACCACAGCCTTGGTTTCCCTGCTTTGTGTGCTCTCCTTCCCAGCTGCTGTTGAGCATCACTATGGAGGCTGAGAAAAACAAGACCGTACCCACTCGAGTCTAGCCGTGAGGTTAGTACAGCCATCTTGACAAAGCAAAAGCTGGCACCTTGCACTCCCTCTCCACTCACTCTCTTCCTCTTGATCATATGTGTGAACAAATAGTTAACTTGCAGAAATCACAATCCTGCAAGACCAGAGTCTTCCTCGGTTTACAAATATCCTAGAGATTTACAACAAAGAAAGTTAAGTTTCTTCTAAACCTAAATCTCATTAACAGGGACTCTTGATAGGAGGAATGTGACATCCACCAGGAAACTCCCAGTTGTCTTCAAGTTAGTGCCTCAGAGGGAAAAACCGCCTTGGCTTGATAATAACCAGGCCTCCAATATCCCGACTGTCTTCTTTACCCTGATAGCCCTTCTGAACACCCCCTTTGTCCTCACCAACCGCCCAGTCCACCCCTACTCTGCCTTTAAAAACTCTGACTGTAAACTGGTTCAGGGTCCAAGTCCCTACTTGGCTGTGTCTGGTATACTTGGGCCCAAGCTTAAGCATGTCAAATAAACCCTCGTGCCGATTGCATTGGTGTCTTTGGTGGTGTCTCAGATGTGAAAACTCAGGCATAACAATCACTTGTGCAGTTTCAAGAAGGATCTTAGCTGCTGCCCCTCCCCCTCAGAGTCTGTCCATCCATTTGGTGGAAACAACAGTGTAGTGTTACTTAAGGGCGGCAGGAGATCCTCAGTGAGGCAGGGGTATGGGGTTATTTCCTTATATTTTTAATTTTTATTCTGAGAGTGGAGAGCCGCTTTGGTCCACTGGGAGTTAACCAGGTCTCTGCTTTGGGAGTCTGGGAGGGTCAGGCCCATGCAGCGCCCTGGGCAATCCCGAGGAGGGGAGGCCCCCTGAAAGCTGAGAAGGAAAATCCAAAGATTAGTCTCACGGTAGGAGCTCATTTGAATAGCTCCTGACACAAAGGACTAGGAATTTGGGCTATTTCTGCATTTCAGTGTCCTGCCTTCAGGGAAGCAGTTTTGATAAGAGAAATCCGTTTTCTCAGGCAGCTGACTCATCCAGCAGAGAATCCCAGTTCCGGCCCTGAGCCCATTCCGGGTTTTCCCCCCTGTCCTGCCGGCCGTGACCACAAGAATGGCACAGATGCGGAAGTAAAAGTGCTTAAACTTCCCTCTTTGTCTGTCCTGGGCTCAGACCCTGGGAGAACGGTCACAATCCTCTGAGCCCGCTGGTGTTAAATAATCTCCAATCCTCAAGGTCTCCCAGTGCTGCACAGTTCCTCGGCCAGCATCCAGCCCAGCATCCAGCCCGGTCCTAGAACAGTTTCCAGGTGCACAGGCTCTGTTAGTGGCCTTAAGGGCATTTTCTCCTGATGCTGCTGTGATCTCTCCGCAGATACCTTGTGGGAAAGAAATCCAGAGGACGAAGGGAAAGGAGAAATGGCCAGTTCTCAGGTAAGCCTGGTATCCAGGAGAGGCCATGTCAGGTTTTCCTCCTGAAATTCCTCGCTTTTAGAAATTGCAAATGTTGGCTTCTGTAGTTCTGATGTTTCTCCCTTCTGTTTTCACCTGATTTGAAGATCTTATCAGAAGTGATTTTCAAGGCCAGGTCTACAGAGCCCTTCTCTGTATCCCAGAGCCTTCTCCCATGTCTCCAACCTGCCTTACAATAGGACAGCAGCAACTGTCACTGGGAGTTAAAGTCCTGGAAGCACTGAAAGTAGTTTCTGAGTGATAGACGTGCGTGGGGGTGTGGGTGGGGGGCTTCAGTCTGAGATTGCTGCTGCTGCTGAGGTCTGGTCCAGGGCGGTCAGTGAGAGAAAACCTTTCTCCTTTAGGTCCCTTGTGCTTGCTTTTCTCAGCGCTATGTAGCCCAGGGGTCAGGAAATTGAGAAATAAACTCGATGGAATTGTGTCCAGAATAACTCTAGATGTTCTCTGAGTGAAAGTATGGGAAGGGGGAGTTTTTCAGACTTGCTCTTTAGAATGTGAAGTAGGTATTTTATGTAAAATACACTAGAGGGGAACCTGGGGGCTCAGTCAGTTAAACCTCAAGACTGTTGATTTCCCCTTTGACCTTGATCTCAGGGTCCCGGGATGAGCTCGCTCTTTGGTTGCAGGCTTAGCTGGGAATCGGCTTGAGAGCCTCTTCCTCTCCCTGGCCCTTGCACTAAAGTGTAAATGAATCTAATTAAGATTATGCTGCCTCGGAGGAGAAATGGAGGCTCCATTGTCTAAACGTGGTGTCTCTGCCAGTCAGGCGGTGGGGGGGGGGCCCCGGGTCCATGATTGGGTGGAGGAAGTCACATGGCCTTGAAGAGTTCACCTGAGGCAGAAGCGCTCTTTGCAGTTCACAAAATATCCTGCGGGAGGCAGGTGGCAGAGGAGAGAGAGGCTCTGTATAAGTAGCAGTGGATGTAGTGGGGGCTAATTTTAGTGAGGGAAGGTGAGGAGTTAGGGGGCTCAGGGAAGTTTTCCTCTTCAGGGCAGTGCCCCTCGTTGTCAGTAGTTCATTGGTTAGTTCAGGCCTGTGGCTCCTTTGAGGTGAGGCCCTGATGGACCTGTCTGGGTTTAGCAGGGGGGTTTCTGGGGGCCATTCTCCATGCCTTTGCTCAAGCCCGCTTGCCTCAAAGCAGCCCCTACAGAGACTGTAGGTGATTGAACTGTATATATATCATTTGTTTTCATGAGATTGGTATTCTGAATTCCTGTTTTCAGACCACACACACACACACACAAAACTAGTGATGGTGTGTCCTTGGGTATGCCTTGGTACTGAGATTACTTTTCTTTACCTCTTCTCCCCAAATGCATGTTGGCCATATTCCTCCATGCATGTCCCCACTGATACAGATCTGCAGGATCTTCTGTCCAAGGTTTCACTCAACAGTGATCTCATCATCACACCAGCTGGGCCCTCAAGGTCCTGGGAACCTTGCTTTCAGCTTCCTTCATGATGACTGCACTCCTGAGCCACTCACCATTTTAGTGCAGACTGAGTTCCTGCTCACACCCCAGTGCAATGCCTCTGACCCGTGGGGCCTGTGCCTGTGCATCATCAGGAAGACCACAGCTTTGACACCAAAGACATCTCAGGAATTGTTTCTTCATCATTCACTCCTGCACCCCAATATTTCACATCAGAAATAACTCATAATTCCTTCTGGAACATTGGTTCTTCTCCTGCTTCCCAACAGTGTGCACTGGACAAGGAGCGCTCTCACCTGTCTGTAGTTGGTAGGGTTGACTTCTGGGAATAGAGGTGGTCAATCAGTACTGCCCTCTGTCTCATGGGTTTTTCTTTTATTCCACACTCATGTCCTGGAGTGGAGAAAGTCAGGTCTTGGGTTTAGCTGGTGACATTAACTCCCACTTCCATGTTAGGAACCTTCGTGAAGTGTGTCAGTGGCCACTTGGTGACTGTGGTATTTATTGCAGGGACAGCTGACCTTCATGGATGTGGTCATAGAACTCTCTCAGGAGGAGTGGGGATGCCTGACCCACACTCAGCGGCAACTCTACAGGGATGTGATGTTGGAGAACTATGGACACCTCTGCTTCTTGGGTGAGGGAGACTCCTTCCAGATTCCCTGAACCACACTCTGAGTTTTCTCCTTCCTGTGAAGGGGAGGAAGGGAGGGGTTTGTACATGTAGAGAAAAGTCACCATCATGTGTCCTTATCATCTTTAGCTTCTCAAGGTAATACCCCACTTCTGTACAAGAGTTTCAATTCTAAACACTTAGTGGCAGAGAATGGTGCTGCTCACATGTTAAACTGAAATTTCCCTTTCTTGCTATGTCTATTGCTTGAAAGTGGAGGTCAGGATGTGAACATTGGAAATGCCTCCTCTGTGTTCTAAAGGGACTGTTGGGCAACAGCTTTTGGAAACCATTTTCTAGAATTGTACAGTATCCTCTCTTCTGTGCTGAACACAATCCAGATGGAAGGTTAGAATCTCTGGCAATACTCATTTTCCTTTTTCCTCGTAAACAGGTCTCACTGTGTCAAAGCCAAACCTGATCACTTTTTTGGAGCAAGAGAAGCAGCTCTGGAATGTGAAGAGAAAGGAGACCGGAGGCTTCCATCCAGGTAGGTGGGAATGAATGAGGCAGATGACAGAGGGGAGGTCCAAGTCTGAAGGAGGAACATAGACCTTAAGCTGTGGTTCCACTAGCTGTCCTTGAATGAAAATCAGCTGGAGACATGCCCGGTTTTATTTCTCTCATGCTCCCAGAGAGGGACATCTACTCTCCCACATTATCAAGGTCTTGCATCCTCTAGGGATTCTCCTTCAGTTGCAGTGATGGTCTGCCACATCCACAGGGAGGACCAGGAGACTCTCCTTGGAGGGGGAAGGCCCTTTCAGTCTGAGAGCTTCTCCATTGCTTTGAGGGCCCTGGGGAAGTCATCCTATTTCTGAGGACCTGTATGTTTTGGCCTTTGTTAGTTCTGGTTTTCATCATGAGACAAGTAGGTTAGGGTAGTTGTATGCACACTGGGTTTTGGTGCAGAAATTCCCAGAGCAGTAGAGAGACAAGATTTCTAATGTTTTCTGGTTTATGCTTTCTAATATTAGGGAGGCTTTAATCTTATTCTTACAAAATTGACATTTAGTAACTGCATCAGATAACAAACCACCTCCCTAAAATGAGACAATGTGCAGTTCTATGTCCCCTTTCCGTTCATTTCTCAATGGTGAAATAATTCAAGGTCTCTGTTTCCTAGCCTTCTCACATAAATAATGTTATTGGGGGACTAGCACATTTAGAACTCCGAGCTTGGAACTTATAAGAAAGTCTCACTTACTATGTAAGTCAAGGATAAATTTTATGTTTTTGCCAATAAAATTACGTGTATTTGATTGTGTTTGTGTATCCTTCATACATGCTCTGATTCTTACTGTTAATTTCTCTCCCTGGGGAGTGGTGAGTGAATGTTATACTATGTCTAGGTGAGTTGACATCAACACAGAATTAATTTCATCATGTATTTGTGGGTGAATTGTTTTCTTTCCGCATGAGAGAAAGGAGTTTCTGGAATTGAAAGTTACTTTGAAACACCTTACACCTGTGTATCATGTTTTGGTAGGAAATAAGAAAGATTTATTTTATCTTTAATTATATTACACTATGGTGTGCCTTGGTACCTTCCTCATTAACTTTTGTGTCTCCTGTGAGTATTTTCATTGCGGTTACCTTAGAGATTTTCCTTAAAACAACTTAGAGGTAAAACAAAGCTTTTGAATCTCAATATTGTGAATTGCACACAAAACACTTCTTCCTGTCTCCACCCCTGCACCCACTTTGTTAACTGATGTCACAAATTCTAACATTTGTGTTGTGTAGTTTATGACCTATATGAATGATTTTTATACTTTTTAAAAAACAAAATTCTGTGGCAGAAATAAATGTGACCTAGGTAATTCTAGCACTACAGGTTTGTTTAACTGTGTAAATACTTATATTTAGCGGAGAACTTTAGGAACCCATCTGGTTCAGTTTCTGGGTAGAATCCTTTTATTTCATTGCGAGAGCGTTCCTTTAATGATTCTTGTAGTACAGGTCTACTGGTAAACGTAGAAGGGTCTTTACTTGGGAATGTCCTCATTTCTACATCTGTGGAAAAGAGTGCCCAGTAAAGTATTGTTGGTGATTATTTTTCAATCTTTCAGTAGCTGAGTACATTATGCTGGCCCCATTCTTGTTGGGACTGCTGGGATCCCACTACTGCTCTTCTAGGAGCTCTTGCACAAGGTGAAGTGCATTTGCCATTCTGTTTCAAAAGTCTCTTTTCATCTGTGGTGTTTGATGGGTTAATTAAAATCTCTCACTGGTTCATGTCTTGACATTTATGCTACTTAGAATTTTTAGCAAGCTTGAAATCTTAAAAAAAAAAGGGGGGGGCGTCTGGGTGTCTTAGTGGGTTAAAGCCTCTGCCTTTGGCTCAGGTCATGGTCAGGGTCCTGGGATCAAGCCCCACATTGGGCTCTCTGCTCAGCAGGGAGCCTGCTTCCTCCTCTCTCTCTCTCTGCCTGCCTCTCTGCCTACTCATGATCTCTCTGTCAAATAAATAAATAAAATCGTAAAAAAAAAAAAGAATTTTTAGCAAGCTTGAATTGTCTCTTGTGTCCACAGAGGTCACCCTCATCTCCTTATGGGGTCCCCTTAATGAGCATATTGGACCACTTTGTTGGTATCCCATGAGTCCCTCAGACTCCGTCCTTTTCCACCTATTTTTTTTGGTCCCCTCAGTAGAGAATTTAGAAAAATTGTCTTTAAGAGTTCTGATTCTTTCTCTGCTATATCAAGTCTGTTGCTGATCCCTTAGTTTATTTTTAAATTCAGTAATTGTACTCTGGGACTCAGTTTCTGGTTCCTGGGTGTTACACTTTATGTCTCTCTGGGTTTACATTTTGGCCAGATAAAAGTTTAGTTACCTGTAGTCTTCTCTTTTTTTCCTCCACCCAGATTTTTATCATTATAATTTGAAGTGCTTGCCCTTTGTTGTTGTTGTTTTGTTTTTGGTTTGGTCTGGTTTTGGTTTGGTTTGTTTTTTTTTTTTTTTTGCAATGTATGGGTCTTTATTAATTTAGGGCCAGTTTTGGAGATTTGTTTTGTTCCTCTGATTGGAACATATTTTTCTTTTTCTTTGAATGTGTTGTGATCTTGTAGTGGTATTTGGGAATTAAAAATAAAAACAGTCTAAGGACCCAGGATTATAGACTTGTTTTCTTCAGGAGAACACTATAATAGCAATTCTTGGGTTCTGTCACACTTGACCCGGGCATTTGTCAAGTCTGTGTTCCTGTTCTTTCCCAGTTTCAGGAAGAGGAGTCACTACTGTACAACGAGTGATCCCCACTTCTCTCTTTGCCTTCAGCTCTGTCGTCTCTTCTTGTTTTAGCAGGAGCTCACCTGTCTGAGTAACCTCCACACTGCCTCCACAGGTGCCCTGATTCCCTCTCTGTTTCCTGTGTCAGGCATGTGAAAAGGAGTCAGGTTTAGTAATGAATAAAGGAAATGTGTGTTGTGTATGTTGTGTGTTGTGCATGTGGTGTATGTGTGTCCAGACAGTAACATGACCACAAGCACCGAGGGTTTCTGAGAGTGACTTCTGTGGGGATAACTCAGGATTGACCTGTGACTTGGTTCCTGCAGAGGTTGTGCAAATTGTCCTGGGTCAGAATCACCAGGAGCACTTGTAAATCTTGGATCGCTGTGCCCAGGCTTACATTACCATGTCAGTCGCTCTGGGGGCAGCCACCAACCTTTCCTTTATTACCCCATCTCAGGTGGCTGTGTAGGGACTAGACCTTGAGAACCTGTATCTTGGGACACATTCATAGTTGTGTTCTTCAGGAAAGTTAGTAGCCCAAGTGTAATGTAGTGAGATACACCGGTGTGTAGTCTTGGTTCTCCAGGCATGAAAGTGGACTGGTGTGTGTTGGGCCTTTCCTTTGTTGTACCTTGGATGCCTGACCTTTGTGTCTACATCTGAGTATTCAACCAGGAAACCACTCAGGCTACCTATGTGTGATGTGGGCTGGAATGTTCACTTTGAAGTGTTCCTTCATGGAAGCTGTTCTGTGTGAGGACGGCTGGGTGAACCATTGAGTGTCAAAGAGAAAAGGAACAATCCAAACATGGGTCACCTTCTAGAAGGCTTATGTACTGTGTGCTTCCTGTTCCTATGTAGGCACCCAGATTCAAACCCCGACTCCACCAATAGTGAGAGGTTCCCTATACCTTCCTTTATCTACATGATTTCTTTGAGTGAGAGGACAATAGTATTATCACTAACCCATAAACTCTAGAACATTGAATACATTAATAGCAAATACAGCATCAGGAACTATGAGACAGACATTGTACGCACTGTGCAAAGGAATGTTTCAGATACTAGTAAATATATTTTTCTAATTCTCTTGATCTTAGGAAAATTTTTTTAAACCATACCACAGAGATAGAATCCCTTGTGTTTCTCTGAACACATCATTATGTTTAAAATTTTAGCCAGATACGTATTAGAAATTAACATACTCTGTGGTTTCTTTCTATTTTTATTTCCCTACTTGGCTAATAAAGTGAAATGTATTCTGAAAATTTGTATTATACTTTCTTTTTATTTGCTTACACAAATCATTTTAAAATTTTTTCTTCATTTGAGAGAGGGAGAGAATAAATACAAGTTAGGGGAGGGCCAGAGGCAGAGAGACCAGCAGACTCCCCACTGAGCGGGGAGCCCCAGGTAGGGCTCTTTCCCAAGACCTGCATCATGACCCAGTTTTTAGGCAGAAGCTTAACTGACTGAGCCACCCAGGCATCCCTACACAAGTCATGTCTTGATATAGATTCCCATGGCCATGATCTTGTATCAGACTTCTCTGTTGTTTCATCTTTATGTCTTCCCCCTCTAGTGGTGTTAGCAGTCTCCCAGGACCACTCACCCAATGCCAGTTGTGATGTCAGAGATCTTCCATGGGGCCTCTGTGCTCAGATCAATGATTATTCCTCTTTTCCCACAGCAGACATGCCTCCAGGAGCTGGGCAGTTGCCATAATCTTTGTGGTGCAGGCTGTCCCTGCAATCGTGGCAACCTGATAGATGTTCTACCACTGTTGCTCTTTACTTCACTGGAGATAGGATAAGTTCTACAGCTTTTATTGCCAAACAGGGGAGCATAGGCAACTCACTGTACATTGTCTGGAATGGAGTCCGACGCACACTGACAGCTTTTGGGTGAAAGATTTCTCCCATGACATTGGATGCACACTTCTTTGTTAGGTTGACAGAGTGGCCAGGGATGTGTGTATGGTGACACAGTGTTCATCTTCGGGTTCTTCCAGACCTTCACAAGTGGCCCTATGGCCGATGGTTGGAAGCATCTTAAAAAGTCAAACTTTCCAGGTCCATTGACTTTGTGACCTACCCTTCATGCGACTGTATATCATTGCCAGGTGAGCAGGAAAAGATCATGAAGGAAAATGTATTGATTGCTGTTGTGGATACCTGCCCTGAATCATACATTCATATATGTGCCTCATACAGTCTTGTCACTATTCCTTGAAGTCATGTGGTGATGTCGTGATCTGCATGAGCATTTCCTTGTTTGATGTTTTAGTAATACTTGCCATTCCACACGTTTGTGTATAAAAAAGCTTGGGAATATAGTGAACGCATCTGGCTCTTGGGTAGAGGACAGATGAGTTTGTTTATTGTACAGGAAAACAGGTTTCTTTCTGTGAGAAAGGACTGGGTAGATACATTGGATGTTCCTTGATGATACTAGGGTTTCCTGTGCTCAGAATCCCACAGAAGTGATTCAAACCCACCGCATGTGCAGCATCTCACGGTATCAGTTGTGGGTGAGCAGCTGGCCAGTGGAATTCGTGTGATGAAGACGTTTATGATGTTTGCTGTGTCATGAGTCATAAGATGCTTAGACTTTGACCTGGGAACCTCCTGTCGTCTGCCCAGATTGGGAAATGGTTACAGGCCACCTGGTCACAGTTTAGAATGTGTCATGTTGGGCTTTTCATACTCTTGGGATTATCCATGGATTTTATTCAAAACAAAATAGATATTCATGAGTGTGTTTCTTGTTTGTTCACTTACATTGTTGTTTTGATTATACACTTAAGTGAATATATATGATATGTCTTTGTGTTACTTGACATCGCAGAATACTCTGTGGTTCAAACCATGTTGTCACACATGACAAGACACAATGAAAGAAGAAGAAACAGATCCATAAATACAGAGAGTAACCTGACTGTAACCAGTGTGGAATGGAGAAGGATGATGGGCAGCATGAGGAAATGGGAATGGGAAGCACATGCTTCCAGTTGTGTTATAATGAGTCATGGGGAAAACAGAATATAGTGAACTCGTTCAGTGGTATACTGACAACATTTTATGGTGCCAGATGGTAGCTACTTGGTAGTGAGCAGAATAGAACCTATAGAGTGGTCCAGTCCCCATGTTATACACCTGAACTAATGGAACATTTAAAAGAAAGCAAGATAGATAGTGAGAAGCATATGCCTTTATAGGTTAAAGTAGTGTGTTAAGAGGGTGCAGGCAAACAAAGTAAACCAACTGTGCAAAATAAGCTAATCCTAAGTATTAGTAGTAGGATAAAGTCCTAGGAAAGCAAACTGACCTGTATCACAGTGGAGATACAGGTGCATAGTGGTAGAAGGGAGAGAGCAGGGGAAAGACAAGCATCTGCCCAGCAGTGTGAAGAAGTAAATCGGTAGATGAAGAAGAGCCTGTGGTCCTCATAGACTGAGCAGCCCAGGGTGTACATGGAAGAACAGTCATTTCTGTGAGAGCTTCTTAAGTCTATTTCCCTACAGTGTGTTCTCTCTCATGTCTCACCATTACAGAGTGTGTAATAATGGCCACATGTGTCAGGAAGGCTTTTCTGTGTAAGTGGATTCTTTTGGGAAGACCAGAAAGTGCAACCAACTTTAATAACTGTACTCATTTTACCCAAAGTCAATATTAAGGAGGAAGCCTAAGTTGAAACAAGTGATCATATAGCCTGAAGACATGGGTACTAGTACTAATGCAGGGGAAACTTGAAATTGATAAAGACCACAGATGCAGTGAGGTCCAAGCTACAAAATTCGAGCATTGCAGCCGATTGCACCTGCATTTGTTGTCAAGGAGGGAGTTGTTTCCATGAATACGGTGGCCGTGGTGAATTTGGGTTGGGTGGTTTGTTGCTCTTAATGTATGATCTTGTTTTGGGAATTGCTCTTCGTTGTGTAGAAACAAAACTAATTTTTATGGTTTGGTTTGTGTACTAACTTTCTAAAATCCACATGAGTTGTTAGAGGATTAAAACAATAAGGATTCACCACGGGAAGCAACAGCCGTGGAGCAGGAGGATCCTAGACTCATTCGTCCTGTCATGAGCACTACTAGGCAACTGTCAGGTCCTCCTGAATGCCCCAGACATTGGGCTGAGGAGTGACAGGACAGACTGCCAAGTGAACGGAGAGAAGAGGCCACATGGAAGATGGCCGATAGTGTGGAGACATGGTTTAGGGAGGAGAGGAGTATAGCACTGTGGCTGGAAGGGAGCCCCGGCTGTGCAGTAGGTGTCATGACAGCGGAACACTCTGGGGATGCCTAAGGAGGTTCCACAAAGCCAATGGCTTGGAGAGGGAGAAGGGCTGAATTTTCTGAGTTCTTGGAACCAGCACATCTTAAAGCCTGGTTTAATGGGCAGCAGGTTTGGATGGGATAGAACTAGGATGGCACTGGGGTGCTCCTGGAGAGAAGGCTGGCAAACAGCCTGGGGGCTCACAGCATGGAAACAGCCATCTGGAGAACACCTGGAGCGCACAGTAGGGAGAGTATTCAGTAGTCTAGGAGCACATTCCTGAGAGGAAACTTTCAGTGACATGTGGCTCCCAGAACACTGGAGTTGGATGACACCATTTCCCTCTCCCATCCTGTAGCATAAAGCAGAGCCCCACTCAGTGAGGACACTGGCTGTCTGCCTTGCTTGCACCAGGCCCCACCCCCTGTGATCTGAGGGGACTGCTCTTCTCAGTGAGGCTTGTCTCAGGCTCAGCAAGGTCAGCCCCTGCCCAGATCCTGAGCAGGGATTCTGCAGGGCTGCAGTCCTGGTGGAGTTGATGTCAGGTCTCCTTTCACAATCAGAGCAGAGCTCACCTAGCTCAAACTGGCCACATTGAGGCCAGGGACAAAACACTGCCCATAGCAGGCAAGGAGAGCTCCTGCAGACCACTGGCCTGAAGGATACAGAATGAGACATTGTTGAGTTTTCTAATGGACAGAGGAAGTTAGAGAATTAGACAAAAGCCATGATGAAAGAATTTATCCCAAACAAAACCAGCAGGTAAGGCCAGAGCCAGAGAAGCAATGGAAACAGTAGTTAGGAGCTTGATGGCGAATTTAAGGCAGCAATCCTAACAGTACTCAAGGAGTTGAGAAAAGAATAGTGAGAACTTTACTACAGGGATAAGAGTTTAAAAAAAAAAAAAAAAGGTTGAACAAAAGTTGGTTGTCTGGGTGGCTTACTCTGTTAAGCCCCAGGCTCTTTGTTTCTGCTCAGATCTTGATCTCAGGGTCCTGGAATCCAGGCTGAAGTCTGCCTCTGGACTCAGTGTGATGCATACATGTGATTTCATCTCTCTAGCTTCCACCCAAACTCTTATCACCCCCATCCCCCAGTAGATGTCTTTTTAAAAATCAAACATAGGTGAACAATGAAATAAGCTAGATTAGAAATAGGTTATTAAGAGAAGGCTGGAAGGCTGATGTTAAGAGAAGGCTGGAAGAAACAGAAGAATGACTTTGTCACATAAAAGGCAAAATGAAGGGAAATACTGAGTAGAGAGCCCAATGTGGGACTCGATCCTAGGACTCAGGGATCATGACCTGAGCTGAAGGCAGAGTCTTAACCCATTGAGCCACCCAGGCATTCGTCTCTACTAACTTTCATCTAATTGTTTCCTTTTTTAGTTGTGGTGGAAATTAAGTTGCTTGTTACAATAGAGGTAACATTTTTGTTACCTCTATTGTATAACATAACAAAAATGAAAAACAAAGTGTACTCAGGAAACTGGCAGAAATAAACAAATAATGACCAGAAACAGTAAAAGAATTAAGGTGATTTTTAGGGATTTCTGTAATCATGTCATTTGTGAACAGAGATAGTTTTACTGTTTCTTGTTTAGTTTAGATTCCTTTACTAGATTTATGGTTGCATAATTGTTCTCAATAGAGAACTCAAAAGGCAGTGGTGGGGTCAATTCATTACCTGCTGATCATAGAGGAGAAGCTTGCAGACTGTCCCTACTGAATAGGTTTCAGCTTTTCATACATCTATGGCATTCATTAGGTTAGGGTTTCCTTCATTCTCTACCTTGAGTGTTTTTAGCATGACATGCTGTCCAATACTGTCTCCCTTATTCGTATTTTGTCTCCCTTAAAATGATCATGTCATTTTTGTCCTTGGTTCTGAGTCTTGAATTTATGGTTTTCTGTATGTTGGAGCGCTGTTCATTCCAGGTCCAATTCCCACTTAATGATCTTGTAAAAAGGGAAAATGTTCTGTTGATTCAGATTGCTATTTATTGTGAGCTTTGAGTGAATATTGGTCTCAGGCAGTAGTTTGTAAACTTTGTTGTTTGTAGTGTCTTTGTCTGGCTTGCATGAGCTGGTAATGCTGGTGCCACAGAGAGAGTGTTCTGCTAGTTTCTCTGATAATTCATGCCTTAGAAATGTTTGAGGAGATTTGCTGTCCTTTCTCCTTCAGTGTCTGAATATCCAGTGAATTCATCTGGCACACAATTTTTTGCTTGTTGGATTTATTCCTTTATTCCTCTCTCACTCTGCTTTGTGGTTGTAGATCAGTTTGGGGTGTTTTTTTTTTTTTAATTTGTTTTTATGAATGCTGAAGTCTAAATTGTTCATACTTTTTTTTTTTTGACATTCATACTCATCTTTTTTTTTTTTTAAAGATTTTATTTATTTATTGACAGAGAGAAATCACAAGTAGATGGAGAGGCAGGCAGAGAGAGAGAGAGGGAAGCAGGCTCCCTGCTGAGCAGAGAGCCCGATGTGGGACTCGATCCCAGAATCCTGAGATCATGACCTGAGCCAAAGGCAGCGGCTTAACCCACTGAGCCACCCAGGCGCCCCATACTCATCTTTTGGTGTGAGTTTGTAGTCCCTGATTATCCACTGTTGCCTCTTATTTGATTCCTACAGTCAGTTATGCTCTCCTTTTGCCTTTTTACCTCTCATTTTAGTCACACTTTTCTTTATTCTATATTTCATTCATGGGCTGTCAATGTTGATCTTTTCTGACAAACAATTCTTCCTGTGGTTGATAGTTTCTATTTTTCCGTACTTTAGTTGGTTCATTTCAGTTTTCTGTTTCAGTATCCACCGTTCTGCTAATTTTGAGCTCATGTGACCCTTTTCCTGATTGTTAGAGATTCAGGAACTTGATTGGTGCTACACCATGACCATACTGCAGTATTCTCTATTAGACTCTACCTAGGGCGCCTGGGTGGCTCAGTGGGTTGGGCCTCTGCCTTCGCCTCAGGTCATGATCTCAGAGTTCTGGGATGGAGTCCCGAATCAGGCTCTCTGCTTGCATCAGGCTCTCTGCTCGGCGGGGAGCCTGCTTCCTCCTCTCTCTCTCTCTGTGCCTACTTGTCATCTCTCTCTGTTAAATAAATAAAATCTTAAAAAAAAAAAAGACTCTACCTAGTACATTGTGTGCCATGTTGTGTGTCCATGGAGAAATGAAGTCCTGATGACTCATTCTCAGCCATCTTTCTGACATTGTCTGATTGACTTGATGCTTCTGTATTAAAAGTCATCAGTATATTTTTCTGAATGTAGTAAGTGCAATGGTTTTACTTTTATTTGGTATCTTTCAGCTGTATCGTCACATGACACCCAGAGTTTCCTGCTAAAGCAGAGCATACAAGGTTCTTTCCAGAACGGATCAATGCACAGATACAAACATAGTGCTGTTGAGATTTTACACTTAAATAGAGACTGGGACAATGATGGGGAGAGTGATGGGTATCAAAGATTTCAGAGAAGACAAATCCAAACCAAGTCAACTGTCTTTCATGAGAATCTCACTGCCCCAAATGGTGAAGGATGTAAACATCTGTGGAAATCCTCCCTTTTGAAGTCCACGGTTTCTGCAGAGCAGTGTGTTTCTGTCAGCACACGCTCCGATCAGATAATCCATCATAGCAATTCGTGGACAGACCATTTGGCACATCTGGAAAGTAACCTAGTCCATGCTGAGAATAATGATTTGAGCCATTTGGAAGATAGGACTGACCTGACCTTAAATCAGAGATTTAGAAATGAAAAACAAAGTGCTCAGTGGGATCCATTCTACAGGGGCTTCACCGAAGAGTCGACCCTCCAGAATGACCAGAGGCTTCTCAGGGGAGATAGAATTACTCAGTGCACTGAATCTGAGAAAACATTGAACCAGGGCTCCCATGCTTGCAGATGGGTCAGGACTAGGTTTGCAGAGAACCATTATGAATGTGATAAATGTGGGGAAGGTTTTCATCCAAGCTCTAACCTCAGTATACTCCCTTCAGGAGACAGTCCTCACAAGGATAATGAATGTGGGAAAGCTCATAACCAGTCCTCCAGTGTTGGTGATCATCAGAGAATTTATGAGGGAAAAAGCCCATTCACATGTAATAAACCAGGGACCATGTTTAGTCAGTCATCGAGACCAAATAGAAACAAGACAATTCCTAGGGGCGAGGAAACTTGTATTTTTAAGGAATGTTGTAAATCCTTTGACTGCCACTCGACATTATCTCAGTTCCCACAAATGCATACTGGAGAGAAAATATGCAAAATATGTAAATGCAAGGAATGTATTAAACCTTTTAAGGAGCCTTCATCAGTAAAGGGACATAAACCAACCCATACTGGAGGGAAACCGTACAAATGGGCAAAAGGTGTGAAAGCATCTACATTGTCCTCCACCCTTCCTGGAAGTCACCAAACTCATACTGGAGAGAAACCTTACCAATGTCACATATGTGGCAAGGCCTTTAAGTCACATTCAGATGTTACTCAACATCACCGAGTTCATACTGGAGAGAAACCTTATAAATGTCAAGAATGTGGCAAGGCCTTTAACCGGAGCTCAGGCCTTAGGCAACATCACAGGCTTCATACGGGACAGAAACCTTACCAGTGTCATGAATGTGGCAAGACCTTTAACCACAGCTCAGTGCTTACCCAACATTACAGAATTCATACTGGAGAGAAGCCTTACCAATGTCAAGAATGTGACATGGCCTTTAGGCAGAGCTCAGGGCTTCTTCGACATCAGCGAGCTCATACTGGAGAGAGACCTTACAAATGTAAACAGTGTGGCAAGGCCTTTAAGATGCCCTCAGATATTATGAAACATCACCGAATTCACACTGGAGAAAAACCTTACAAATGTAACGACTGTGGAAAGGCCTTTATGTGGATCACATCCCTTACTAAACATAATCGAATTCACACTGGAGAGAAGCCTTACCAATGTAACAAATGTGGCCAGGCCTTTCATGACAGCTCAAGACTTAATGCACATCAACGAATTCATACTGGAGAGAAACCTTATGAATGTGAAGAATGTGGCAAGACCTTTATGTGGCCCTCAAACCTTACTCGACATCGCCAAATTCATAAGTGGAGAGTAATCTACAGACATAATGTAATTGTGAAATCATCTATGGCCTTTTCTTCATTTACTTCATGTCAGAAATTTTATATAGGAGAGTAACTGGACACATAGAATGTGTCCAACCTCTCACTAGAACTCCCAACGTACTTCAAGTCATAGTTACCATGTAGCAGAAGAACTGTAAAATGTAAAGAAAGTGGATAAGACACGCCTTTTCTGGAATTTAGTATTTACTCAATATCACAAAATGGTTACTAGATTCAAACCCTTGGGGGCGCCTGGGTGGCTCAGTATTTGGGCCGCTGCCTTCGGCTCAGGTCATGATCCCAGGACCCTGGGATTGAGCCCCGCATCGGGCTCTCTGCTCAGCAGGGAGCCTGCTTCCTCCTCTCTCTCTCTGCCTGCCTCTCTGTCTACTTACAATCTCTGTCTGTCAAATAAATAAATAAAATCTAAAAAAAAAAAAAAAAATAGATTCAAACCCTTGGAACTAATGAATGTGGAAAGACCTTCATTTTTATACACACCGGAGCAAACACCGGAGAGAGCATTAAATAAAGTAAATTTGAAGACATAAATATTTAGATGACTTTCTAATTGAATTCAAATGCCAATAAATGTAAGGAATGAAGGAACTCAATTCAGACATTACTCTGAAAATAGTTATTACAAGGAAAAATCCTTCCGACAACACTTGAATGGTTTTGCACACGTTTGTTCTGTATTTCGAACAGTGACGATAGACTGTATTTGAAATGCATAACGTAGTGTACCTGTGAACTTAATATATATTTTCATTAATAAAACCTAGTGGTTTTTCATGTATTGATATGGGTGTGTCATGAATGAGGTGTTATCCTACCTACAGTGTTAATCTCTCTCTTTGAAGGTTGCAGGTAAATGATGGAATCAATCACCTGTTTGGTACTGGACTAAAACAATTTACTTAGGAATCCATTTTCCCAGTGCTCTGAAGGTTTTAAGGGATATGTGATTGTTTTCCCCCTAGGCTGTGCTCTGATTCTCTCCTCTTTGTGAATATGATGATAGTACTTTGGGTGTATTAACTGAGGCATGTAGCATAGAGGTAGGTATTTTTGGTGTTTTTGCTCACGTGCTCCATGATGCTACTTGGCATTGATTTTGTGTAGCTAGCAGTTTTGCAGGGGCCTTGCACTGACATTCCCCAGTCAGAACGCTGCAGAGTGTCAAGTTAGTGGAACATCTCATATGAGATCTACACTCCATCCTTGTGAGCCAGCATCTCTTTCCTTATTTTTTCTTTTTTAAAAATTCTAAAAAAGATTTTATTTATTCATTTTACTGACAGATCACACCTAGGCAGAGAGGGAGGCGCAGAGAGAGAGGAAGGGAAGCAGGCTCCCCACTGAGCAGAGAGCCTGATGCAGGGCTCTTTTCCAGGACCCTGGGATCATGACTTGAGCTGCAGGCAGAGGCTTTAACCCACTGAACCACCCAGGCACCCCCATCTCTATTTCTTGCAATGCCTTCCCTCCCATAACCCATAGGGAACACTCCCCGTCCCCCAGGCCTTCCGTAAATCTGTTTTAGTCAGGATGGCATATTCTGGACTTAGACTTGGGACTCTGTAGCACAGCACCATGGCCCCAAATGAAACATGTGCCCCATGAGCTACACTGAGTGGTATTTTGATGTGTCTAGAGGTATACACATGTGCATATGACCATGTTATGTGTGTCATAGATACTCCATAAGAAACAGAAATCTATCCCAATAGAAATCATATGGTAGCCCAGGGAAGAGACAGAAAATATTCAAGATGAAGAATTAACATGTAGAGGAGGAGAAGTGTCCTGAGTTTCCCTAGTGACTCCCTAGATGTAGAAGTTATCTCCAGATCTCCAGTTGTATTCATCCTCATTTTTCTTTCCAGCTATGTAGGCACCACAACCATCCTTTCTTGCCTGTCCTATGGAGAGAGTGTCCTCAGAAAATGCTACATTGAGATTAGACAGATGGAAATCGATGGATATAACATGAATGATGTGGGATGTGAATCTAAGTAAAATTTGAGGAAGGCACCGTCCTTTGAGAGAAAGACAAGACCCATTGAAAGGAAATGTGAGGAACTCTTTCCTGTGTGGGGAGAGAGCTAGAGGTGGCTCCCTTTAGTCACTGCAAAGGCACAGGCAGCTCTTGCTGATGAATACATGTAATGTATTCAATCAGTCATCTGATGAATACATGTAATGGGGAAAGGAAATGGCAAATGTGGGTTTTTCAGGAGTGTGGAGGTCCTGCTTCATCCTTATGATTTGATCGACCTCCTGTGTCTTCCTGAGGATTAATGCTGTTGGATGTCAGTGATGACTGTATTGCCCCTACCTAGATGCATGAAAAGGGATGGAGGAGGGTGTTAGATGATGCAGTCATGTGGGCATTCTACCATGTGACATCTTAAGATGTCACACGGTAGAATAGATGTTTGAGATGAAGAAGCCTTTTGGAGAGCAGAATAGGCCAGATCAGCAAGGCATGTGCTGTGGTTGCTTTCAAGCCCTTGTTTCCTATGTAGATCCTTCAGGGAAGCTGATTCACTGCTGTGCGGTACATTCCTGCCTTTCCTCAGCATGGTAGTAAGTATAGTTCTAGGCTCTGCCTCCTTACATGGCACAGATTTGTTAGAGAATCAGTTCAGCACTGAGAGGCAGTGAGCATATCTGCCTGAAAACAGTCCAGCCCAAGTACTGCAAGTTGGAAATCAGAAGCAATGATTTCCATTGCTGGCCACAAAACAACTTCAGGTACACAAACAGAAGCACAACCACACACCCTCTCAGAGTCTGTAACTTAAAACCAAAAGAGAACTAGTCCTCATCAAAATGAAGTTACGATACAATTGAAATAACAAATTTCTTTGGTTTTATCACATGCCATGTTATTTTCCATGAGATCTTCCCAGTCTGATGCCTTATTTCTCTACACCACAAACTGAAGGCACCATATTCAATACAGATTTCGCTTTTTCCTTCTCTCTTTGCCTGCCTCCCTGCCTACTTGTGATGTCTCTCGGTCAGATAAATAAATAAAACCATAAAAAGATTTTATTTGACAGGAAACACAAGCAGAGGGAGAGGGAGCAGTAGGCTTCCCACTGAGCAGAGAGCCCAATGTAGGTCTTGATCCCAGGACCCTGGGATAATGACCTGAGCTGAAGGCAGATGCTCAATGACTGAGCCACCCTTGTGCCCCCACAGGACAGACTCTTAACTGTCGAGAACAACCTAAGGGTGGTTGGATAGGGAGTGGGTGGGAGGGGTGGATGCAATGGGTGATGGGTTAAGTAGCAAACCGTGATGACTGATTGATGTTGTATGTAAGTGGAGAATAGAAATTCTCCTGCTGAAACTAATACTATGTGCAAATAAAGTGGAATCTAAAGAAAACTTGGAGCTACAAAAAAGTAACTTAAGGACAGAAAATTGTTACTTGGTGAAAAGATGAGACATAGAAACAAAAACACTTTTCGCCCGGAAGACTGACTTAGCCTGCATAGTTAGGATAAGTATCTAGTAAGTGCTGATAAGTGCTGCTTGCTACTTTTTTTTTTTTTTTTTAAGATTTTTATTTATTTATTTATTTATTTGAGAGAGAGACAGTGAGAGAGAACATGAGCAAGGAGAAGGTCAGAGAGAGAAGCAGACTCCCGGTGAAGTTGGGAGCCCGATGCGGGACTCGATCCCGGAACTCTGGGATCATGACCTGAGCGGAAGGCAGTTGTCCAACCAACTGAGCCAACCAAGCGTCCCTGGTTGCTACATTCTTAAAGGCTCTTGTGACTTCTGTCCATCCACTAATAAGCAATATGGAACTTGACGGGGTTTTGGAATATAGGTGAGGCACAGTGGGGTGGAATCCAGAGCTGATGACCAAGAAAGAATTCTTGAGATGTCTTTGGTGTAAATTGGTGGTTTCTTAAAGCACCAGGACAGGACCCCTAGGCAGAAAGAGCTGCTCATTTTCCTGATGTGTCACTGATTATATAATTGGGAACTGGGGAGTTGAGGACAAACAGGGTGTTCAGAAGGACTGACACATGCGAAAGAAGACTCTCAAGAGAATGGGGACCTGGTTATTGTCAAGCAAAAGCTGTTTTTCTTTCCAGTGAGCTACGGATATGAAGATAGTTGCCAACTTCCTGGAGGACTTGTATTCTTCAATCACACATCCTTGTGGTTTGGTTTCAGGTTTAGAAGAAATTTAATTTTACATACCTTTCCTTCTGCCTCAGCCTCCCTCAATTTTGTAGATGGGAAGGTGATGTTAGGACCTCAGGAAACTGAGTTAATGGGTCTCCGGAAGTTAGGCTATACATCTGATAAGAACGCTTCTTGCTCATAAATCCGTAGGATATGTGTAAAGTGAGGAAGAAAATTGTCCTGTAGTGATAAGGAAAACCTGTGTTCCAAGATGGCTGACCTAGGGAGCTAAGGAGTCCCAACTTCTGCCTTTGGGCTCTTCTTGTTTCTCCTCTCTGCCCTGCTGCTTGAAGGTGCTAGAAGTACCAAGTATGCAGAAATAGGTACAAATTATCCTCTTTGTGATACATACTAAGAATCGATTAGATGGAGGACCTCGATCAGAAAGACTGCTGACACCAAAGATTAACTTTTTACATCCTCAAGAGTTGTCTACCTGGAGAGGCAAAGCATTATTTGATGTAGATTTCATCTTTTCATTCTCCTGTAAGTTTATGACTCCTGTTTGCAATTCTAAATCCCTCCCTCTTTTTTTTAATTCACCGTGGCATGCAAGCTTTCATTGCCTGTGTTTGAGCCTCATGTCTTTCAGGCGCTCATATTAGGAAATTTTTAAAGTATTCGACAAACCAAAAATGGAGAATGGAGTGAGGAAAACAAATCTCTCCTTATATTCATTCTATTGTATGAACTGACCTCTGTTTCAGACCCAGATCAGAACGAGCAGACAGAACTGGGGATCAAGGGGAGCTGAAGCTTCATTGCTTTGCCAGCCAAGGAGGCTTCAGCAGGTTGAGGCCTTCAAACTGGCAGCCCACTCACAGGAAGGGGCTATGGGTTTGTAGGGGAACATGGGATAATGGCCGATTTCCAGAGGAATTGTGTCTGTGCTGCCAGCCGTGTTCATCATGCTGTCAGGGTTAAGTATGCTTTTTTTTTTTTTTTTAAAGATTTTATTTATTTATTTTACAGACAGAGATCACAAGTAGGCAGAGAGGCAGGCAGAGAGAGAGAGGGAAGCAGGCTTCCCGTGGAGCAGTAAGCCCGATGCGGGGCTCAATCCCAGGACCCTGAGATCATGACTCAAGCCGAAGGCAGCAGCCCAAACCACTGAGCCACCCAGGCGCCCCACGTATGCATTTTTTTTTAAAGAATTTATTTATTTATGTGACAGATCACAAGTAGGCAAAGGCAGGCAGAGAGAAGGGGGGAATCTGGCTCCCCACTGAGCAGAGAGCCTGATGTGGGGCTCCATCCCAGTACCCTGAGATCATGACCTGAGCCGAAGGTAGCGGCTTAATCCACTGAGCCACCCAGGTGCCCTAAGCATGCATTTTTCTAAAGCATGCTTTTAAAATCTAGTCACAGTGTGAAATTCCTTCCTATTTTAATTTCAATTTGCTAGTATATGTATATTGCTAATACTTATATCTAGGTTTTTGATGAGGAGGCTTTTGTTTCGACTTTTTTATTAATGATTTTATTTACTTACTTGACAGAGAGAGAGAAAAAGTAGGCAGAGAGGCAGGGGCGGGCATGGGGGAGGGAAGCACACTCCCTGCTGAACAGAGAGCCCAATGTTGGGCTTGATCCCAGGACCCTGAAACCATGACCTGGGCTGACGGCAGAGGCTTAACCCACTGAGCCACCCAGGTGCCCAAATAAAACATTTTTAAAAACTTAAATTAAAAAAGAGACACAGGGGCACCTGGGTGGCTCAGTGGGTTAAGCCTCTGCCTTCGGCTCAGGTCATGATCTCAGGGTTCTGGGATCAAGCCCCACATGGGGTTCTCTGCTTGGTGGGGAGCCTGCTTCCCCCTCTTTCTTCCTGCCTCTCTGCATCCTTGTGATCTTGGTCTGTCAAGTAAATAAATAAAATTATTGAAAAAAAGGAAAGTAGAGTCACACGTGCAGATCACAAGTGAAGAGCTTCATGGATGGAATTTCACAGACTTATTTCATCTGTATAAGCCATCGAGGTAATGAAACACAATATTGTCCTCTGAACTCCTTTTGAGGTCTCAGTAACTTTTCTCCTAAGCTCAGCACTGTTTCAGCATCTAAGGCAAAGGATTGCTGTGCTCCCTTTTTTTTACTTTGTAGAAATATCATCAGGCAATGGAGACTCTTATATTTGGCTTTTTTTTCTTTCTCTGTCTTTGTGAATTGGTTGGTTTTCCTGCATGTTACTGTGCATCAGTCATTAGAATGGACCGATCCTCTTCCATTGTGTGGATGCCAGTCGCATCATTCTATTGTTTTTTTTTTTAATTTTTAAAGATTTTATTTATTTATTTGACAGAGATCACAAGTTGGCAGAGAGGCAGACAGAGAGAGAGGGGGAAGCAGGCTCTCCACTGAGCAGAGAGCCTGATGCGGGGCTCGATCCCAGGACCCTGAGATCATGACCTGAGCTGAAAGCAGAGGCCTTAAGCCACTGAGCCACCCAGGCGCCCCGCATCATTCTATTGTTAACAGGAGGGGGAATGGTTCTCTGTGCAGCACTGTCATGACTAGTAGTGACATGAAATCTATGATTTGTCTTTCAGTGGAACATGTACACAAGTTGTTTCTTGTGACAGATTCCCATTTCCATGATCTTAGACCTAACTACTCCTTCGATTTCTCTCCATCCTTTGTGTATCTCTACAGAGGCACAAAGCCTGCTGTAGGGCTCAGTCCTAAAACCCTGAGATCATGATCTGAGCCAAAATAGACGTTAACCCAAGTGAGTCACTGATGCAGCCCCATCTATGATTTTGATTTTATTTTATTTTTAATTTTTATTTTATTCATTCATTCATTCATTTCTTCATCCATCCATCCTTTATTCATTCATTCATTTATGGAATTTAGAACTGTGGAATTGAAAGTATGGGCATTAGTTGCACACTTGTGAGAAATGTAGAAACTTAGACCCTAATCAGAAATGAAAATCAGAATATGAATTTTAACAAAGCCTCAGTTGATTGTCATGCACAGTAACATTAGAGAAATATATGTCTAGATGCTCTACACTCTTCCCTTATTCTGTGGCTTTCTTTCTGTCTGTAGTATATTATTTTGATAATTGTGACTTTGCAGTATGCCTTAAATCACGATGTGTGCTGTTCATTTTCCAGATTATTCTGGGTATGTGTTATCCTGTGACATCCATGTAAAGTTAGGGTGCATTTTGTCCTTTCTTCAAAAATAGCATTGGGAATTTGATAGAGAGTATATTAAATCTGCAGGACAATTGAAGTGTTATTGATAGGTCAATAGTCTTAAGTATTTGAGTGAAAGAACATCAATGTGTTTCCACTTATTTCTTGTTTCAATTCCTGCACACTATTCATAGTTTTCATTGTTCCAGATTTGATATCATTATTTTGAATTATAAGCATTTTATTTGGTGGATGTTCCTCTAAATGTATTATGTCTCAACTTTTGGATTCTTTTTTAAGTAGAAACAACAAATTTTCTATGTGTTGAGTTTGTATTCTCCAGTGTTGTAAATTTTTTTACAAACGTTTTTACAAATTTTTTTAGTTTGCACAGATTTCTTTTTATTTGTTAAAAGATCTTATTTATTTATTTATTTATTTATTCAATCAGTAGGGGAGGAAGCTCCTTACTGAGCAGAGAGCCCGATTTGGTGCTCAATCTCAGGACCCTGGGATCATGACCTGAGCTGAAGGCAGAGGCTTTACCCCACTAAACCACCCAGGTGTCCCTTTTCACAGGTTTCTAACAACAAGGATTTCCAGGAGAGGAAATTGGCTTTGGAATAGGAGGACACTAGACTCATCACATCTCAGGAACACTACTAGATAAGTACCGAATCATCTTCAGTACTCCAGAAATGGCCATGAAGACTGTCAGATCATACTCCCCAAGTTAAAGGAAAGAAGAGGCCACATCATAGATGGCAGAAAGTTTGGAAACATGGTTGAGGGAGGGAAGAATTACAGTGCTACGGAAGGCAGGGATCCCTGGTTGTGGAGAAAGTGACATGACAGAGGGAACGCACAAGGAGAATGTTTCTCCAAAGCCCCTGGTGTGCAAAACAAGAGGGGTTGAATTTCACGAGTTTTTGGAACTAGCAGGTATTAAAGCCTAGAGTTTTAAAGTTCAGCAGGCTTGTCTGGGATAGAGCCAAGAAGGTGCTGTGCTACTTCTGGAGAGAAGGAAGACAAGCAACCTGGGTACAGACAACCTGCAGACAGAGATCAGAAGAATGACTGGGGGACACAGTGGGAAGAGTATTCACTAGTCTAGGAGTGTTTCCCTGTGAGGAAACATTCAGTGGGATATGTGTCTAAGAACACAGAAGTTAGATGGCACCATTTCCCTCTCCTGCCCTGTAGCATAATCTCAGAGCAGTGTCCCAGTGTCCCAGTATCCTCGTCAGTGAGGACATTGGCTGTCTGGCTTGCTTCCTAAGCCCCAGTCCCCTGTGCTCTGGTTGGACTGACCATCTCAGTCTAGCTTACCTCAGGCCCAGAAAGGTGGGCCCCTGCCCACACCACATCTCCTGAGCAGAGAGTTCTGCACAACCTCCGTTCTGGTGGAGGTGGTTTCAGGTCTCATTTCACAAGCAGACCAGAGCTTACCTAGTTAAAACTGACACATTCAGACCAGGGAGCAAATACTGTCTACAGAAGGCAAGGAGAGCCTCTGCAGACCACTGACTAGAAGGATGTAGCAGGACAAATCACTGGCTTTTCTAACACAGAAAGGAAGGCAGACTTAGACAAAATGCCACGATGGAAGAATTTATCCTAGAAGAAACAAAAAAATATGGTCATGGCCAGAGAATCTAATGGAAGCAGTTATCAGTAACATACCTAATGGAGAATTAAAGGCAACAATTGTAGAGATACTCACAGGTTTGAGAAAAAAGTGCTGAGAACTTTACCACAGAGACAGGAGTTAGAACGGAAAAAAAGATGGAGCGCACGGGTATCTCAATTATATCTGATTCTTGGTTTAAGCTTAAGTAGTGATTTCAGCCATACATTGCATAAAAGAAATTTGAAAATGGAAAATGTAGACAATGTTTAGCAGAAATAAACAATACAAACAATAGGAAAAAAAAGCACAGAAAAATTAAATTAGGATTTTTTTAAAAGATTTTATTTATTTATTTGACAGACAGAGATCACAAGTAGGCAGAGAGGCAGGCAGAGAGAGAGAGAGAGGGAAGCAGGCTACCTGCGGAGCCTAGAGCCCAATGCGGGGCTCGATCCCAGGACCCTGAGATCATGACCCGAGCCGAAGGCAGCAGCCCAAACCACTGAGCCACCCAGGTGCCCCTAAATTCATGTCATCTGTGAACACAGATAATTTTACTTTTTCTTTTTTTTTAGTTTGGATTATTATTATGTGTTTTTTTTTTTTACCCCAGTTCTGACTTGAATGTCCAGTACCATGTTGAAAGGCAGTGGTGGGGTTATTTCATTACCTCATTTCTGATCATAGAGGCGAAGCTTACAATCTTTACCTGTTGAGTATGTTGGATTTTTTTCCATTTGTTTCATTTCAGTTTTATGTTTAAATAACCATCCTTCTAATTTTACACTCATGTGGCACTTTTCCAGATTATTTGAGATGCAGGAAGGGACTTGTGCTAGAACATGACACTATCACAGAATTTTCTATTAGGGTATGTGGTCAGTATGTTGTGTTCCAAGGTAGGGTGTCCGTGGAGGAAGGAAATTCTGATGATTCCTTCCCAGCCATCTTTGTGACACTCTCTGATTGACTGGAAGCTTGTATGTTACAAGTCATCAGTATATTCATCTGAAAGTAGTAAGTGCAATGAGTTTACTTTTCTCTTATTTGATATCTTTCAGCCATATCTTCACATGACACCCAGAACTTCCTGCAAAAGCCAAGCATAGAAGCTTCTTTCCAAAAAGTGACAATGGGTAGATACAAAAATAGTGCTCTTGAAAATATATACTTAATGACAGACTGGGAAAGTAATAGAGAGAGGGAAGGGCATCAAGGATACCATGAAGGACGTAGCCCATCTGAGGCAGCGGCATCTAATAAGACTCAAAATGACCCAAATAGTGAAGGATATAAAACATCGTGGAAAACCTACCTTTTTAAGTCAGCTGCTTCCACAAAGCGGTGTGTTTCTGTCCGCAAAAGCTCCATTCAAGTATTCCAACATAGCTCTTTGCGGAAAGACAGTTTGGACAATCTGGAAAGTTATCTAGTCTGTGCTGAAAACAATGATTGGAACCATTTTCAAAACAGGATTGGACTGACCCCATCAGATACTTCTGAAAATCAGAGATTGAATAATAAAGAACAAAGTGCTAAGCAGGATCCATACGAGAGGGGTGTCACTGAGGAGTCGACCCTCCAGAATGACCAGAGCCCTTCCAATGGAGACAGCATTACTCAGTGCCCTGAATCTGAGAAAACACTTAACCAGGGCTGCAGTGTTCAGAAACGTGTGAGGACTCAGTTTTCAGAGAACCAGTATGAATGTTATAAATGTGGCAAAGTCTTTCATCAGAGGTCTAACCTTATTACACATGAGAGTATCCATTTGGGAGAAAATCCTGATGAATCCAGTCAGTGTGAGAATGGTCCTCAGCAGTCCTCCAATATTGGTGATGATCAGAGAATTCATGAGGCCAAAAACCCATTCAGATATGCTAAACGTGGTCCCACATTTAGTCAGTCATCAAGACTAAGTAGAAAGAAGATGATCCCTAGTGGAGAGAAAACACCCATTTTTAAGGGATGTGGTAAAGTCTTTGACTGGCACTCAACCCGATCTCAGCATCAGCAAATTAATACTGAAATGAAATCATACAAATGTGAAGAATGTGGTAAAATCTTTAAGTACTGCTCATCCCTAAGGAAACATAGGCAAATCCATACTGGAAAGAAACTCTACAAATGCAAAGAGTGTGGCAAAGTTTTTAAAATTCGCTCAACACTTGTTCAACATCACAGAATTCATACGGGAGAGAAACCTTACAAATGTAAGGAATGTGGTAGTTCCTTTAACCAGCTGGCACACCTTACTCGACATCACAGAATTCATACTGGAGAGAAGCCTTACAAATGTCAAGAATGTGGCAAGGCCTTTAAGGAGCGCTCACGCCTTGATCAACATCACAGAATTCATACTGGAGAGAAACCTTACAAATGTAAGGAATGTGGTAGATCCTTTAACCAGCAAGCACACCTTACTCGACATCACAGAATTCATACTGGAGAGAAACCTTACAAATGTCAAGAATGTGGCAAGGCCTTTAAAGAGCGCTCATACCTTGATCTACATCACAGAATTCATACTGGAGAGAAGCCTTACAAATGTCAGGAATGTGACAAGGCCTTTTACCAGAGTTCATTGCTTAGTGCACATCACCGAATTCATACTGGAGAGAAACCTTACAAATGTAAGGAATGTGGCAAGGCCTTTAACAAGCGCTCACGACTTACTCGACATCACAGAGTTCATACTGGAGAGAAACCTTACAAATGTCAAGAATGTGACAAGGCCTTTAAGTGTCACTCAACCCTTAGTAATCATCTCAGATTTCATACTGGAGAGAGACCTCACAAATGTCAAGAATGTGGGAAGGGCTTTCACCGGAGCTCAGGGCTTAGCCAACATCACGAAATTCATAGTGGAGAGAAACCTTATGAATGTCAAGAATGTGGCAAGGCCTTTAATGATCGCTCACGCCTTGATCAAGATCACAGACTTCGTACTGGAGAGAAGAAACTTTACAAGTGTCAAGAATGTGACAAGGCCTTTTCCCATAGGTCATTGCTTAGTAAACATCACCGAATTCATACTGGAGAGAAACCTTACAAATGTAAGGAATGCGGCAAGGCTTTTAAACAGCGCTCACACCTTACTCGACATCACAGAGTTCATACTGGAGAGAAACCTTACAAATGTCAGGAATGTGACAAGGCCTTTAAGGGTCACTCAACCCTTAGTAATCATCTCCGATTTCATACTGGAGAGAAACCTTACAAATGTCAAGATTGTGGCAAGGCCTTTCACCGGAGCTCATTGCTTACTGCGCATCACAGAATTCATACTGGAGAGAAACCTTACAAATGTAAGGAATGTGGTAAGGCCTTTAGCCGAACTTCAGCCCTTACTCAACATCACCGAATTCATACTGGAGCGAAGCCTTACCAATGTCAAGAATGCGGCAAGGCCTTTAGCCGGCCTTCACAACTTACTCAACATCACCGAATTCATACTGGAGAGAGACCTTACCAATGTCAAGAGTGTGGCAAGGCCTTTAGCTGGCCTTTTGACCTTACTTGGCATCACCGAATTCATACTGGAGATCAACCTTACCAATGCCAAGAATGTGGCAAAGCCTTTAACAAGCGCTCACAACTGGATCAGCATCACAGAATTCATACTGGAGAGAAACCTTATAAATGTAAGGAATGTGGCAAGGCCTTTTCATTGCACTCAAACCTTCTTAAGCATCACAGAATTCATACTGGAGAGAAACCTTACAAATGTGAAGAATGTGGCAGGGCCTTTTACCGGCGCTCACACCTTACTAACCATCATAGAAGTCATACTGGCAAGAAACTTTAAAAATTTAAAGTCTAGGAGTAAGGACTGTAAAACCCTTACATCACAGACCTTGCATCCAGTGTAACTGGAGAATAACTATACACATCTAAAGAAGTCCACCCTCTCTCTTCCTGACTCACAACATCGTAGTTTTCATATGGGAGCAACATGGTAAAATGTGATGAATGTGGTGAAACCTTTAACTGGAATTCAATCTATGTCCCAATATGCACACTATGTTCAAACCCTAGAAACATGATGATTGTGGAAAGACCCTCATTTTAATATACACGTTCACAAACAAAGTGCTAAAGAAGGGAAATTGAATCATACAAATAATTAGAAAACTCTCTGATTGAACATCTAGTGTCAATAAATGTGACAGATACCAATTAAAAGGAGTGTATCAGTCCCTCTATTCAGATAGTACTCGTTAGTCCAAGAAAAAGGATCAAGTTAAACACTTGGAAAATGCAAATGCTGTTATGTTGGAAAGATTCAGTGGGGGGGTTTTTACAAGGGTGCAATAGTTTTGATGTGCTTTTTGTTATATTGAGCCTTTTTGAGGTTTGTGACCAACAAATATTAATGTACTTTATTCTCAAATCACTTCTGGAGATTGACTTACTTGTACTGGGTGCATGAATCCGTGAACCTGATTTTTGTTCCGTCAACGACATTTGATGCCCTGCTGCACTCGGGGGGACTCAATGCATCCCACATTTTCCTTGGAATATGAGAACTGTTTAATACAAAACATGAATGAAGAAAATCTAATTGGAGACACTGCTTAGGGTTATAGCATTGATGTAAGTTACCTTGAAATAGGTGTTCACAACAATATTTTTCTCCATTTACTAAAACTAAAGAACTTCCTGAATATTAGACATAAAAGGTTTTCCTGATTGCTCTTTTTTTAATTTTTTTTTTAAAGATTTTATTTACTTATTTGACAGAGATCACAAGTAGGCAGAGAGGCAGGCAGAGAGAGAGAGAGAGAGAGAGAGGAGGAAGCAGGTTCCCTGCTGAGCAGAGAGCCCGATGCAGGGCTCAATCCCTGGACCCTGGGATCATGACGTGAGCTGAAGGCAGAGGCTTAACCCACTGAGCCCCCCAGGTGCCCCTCCTGATTGCTCTTTAAGGAAAAAAAAGTGGCGCACCAGTTAACTACTGATGTATCTTCATAATAGGGATCTTTAGAGAATAGGAGTGGATGTGATTGAAATGAAGAAATCCTGCTGGGTAACAGAAGGAGGTTATCTAACTTTTCCATACTATGCCATATAGCTGGACATAGACATCTGTTGCGACTGTCAGTAGCACTGGAACTTAAGGAGGGTCACTTCCACACCGTGATATCAGCTATGGGGGTTAACGCTTGTATTCCGCAGTTTGAACAACTGTAACAGTGGATTTGAAATGTATAACATAGTCTATGTGTGAACTTAATGTACTTCAATTAAACATAATGGTTTTTAATATGTTAACATGAATTTGTGATGAGTGGTGTGTTATCCTACCACCAAGGTGAACCTATCTCTCTCTTTTTTTTTTAAGATTTTATTTGACAGATAGGGAACACAAGCAGGGGGAGAAGGAGAGGGAGAAGGTTGCTCCCCGCTGAGCAGGGAGCCTGATGCAGGGCTTGATCCCAGGACAGGGAGTATGACCTAAGCTGAAGGCAGGTGCTTAGTGACTGAGCCACCCGAGCAGCCCCTATCTCATTTTACTGAAAGCTGTAGGCAACTGGTGTTATCTGTAACCTATTTGGTAACAGAAGGGAATAATATTCCTATGAATCCATTTCCTCAGTAACCTTAAGATTGAAATGATAGGTGATTTCCCTGCCTAGTTTTTCTAGTGTATCATTTTCTCCTCCTTGTGCTGACTTGGGCTGCATCAGGATTCTGAATTATGGGTCACTGGAGGTTCAGCTATAGATAAAAGAAAGCTTCTTCTTTGTAAATCACTAGGACATTTGTAAACTGAGGAATACTCAGGTCTTGCAGGATTGTGATCTCTACAAGGTAACTATTTGTTTCTCCTTTAGGGCAGCCAGGAGTGCCTGAGGAATGTCCCATATATCCCATGGGGAGTGGGAGTTCATGGGGTGTCAGCTTCTGCTTCGTCCTCAGCTTGCCTTCTGTTCTCTCATCACTTAGACAACATTCTGTAGAGTCACAATGTAATGTAACTTCAGACATGATGATCAGATCAGGGGATGAGTCTGAGACAAAGTGAAAGTTATATGAAGCTTTATTCTATGCCAAGCATTAGAAGTCAGACTGATAGGCCAGGGCCGCCTCTGAATTGAGCAACCCCCTCCTGATCTCACAGGCTGGTTTTATAGGGCATAAGCACAGACCCAAGGTATATGGCTTCTATTGTTAAGGCATTTACTCCCAGAATCGATACCCAGAACCATACCAGGAACTACTGGGGCATTTATTCCCGGAATGAAGTCCGTGGATGTAAAGAACAATATGGCTACCTGGGCAATATGGAGTTGCTCTGGCTCAGCAGGCCCTAATAGTTATTAAACAGGTTTTAACATGAAATTGGCACTAACATTCCCCCCCTTTTTGGAGATTAGTCAATTCTTTGACTCTTCAGCCAGTTCTGGAGGGTGAAAACAGGCTGACCTGAGGTGTTGTTAACCTTGAGTGTTGTTCCATCCACTGTTTTTCCGGTTTTCTATTGAGCTGTTTCTAGGCCAGTGATGTGTCCTCTGCCCGCTGCTGAGTAGGAACAGGGTTAAAAGTGACCACGTTATGAAACCCTTTTGAGTCTTAGTTTTAGTCCATAGTTACTGGGGTCCACCGGCAGTGGCTCCCATTTCTGGGGGGTGTTCTTGTGACGTGACATGTGTGAATGCAGGCCCTCATCCAGGCCCTCATGCCTTATACTTTTACTGCTGTGCAGGTGGTCAGGATGACAGTGAATGGTCCCTTTCAGCAATGCTCCAAGTTTTCCATTTGGTGGTGACGTATCCAAAACAAGTCTCTGGGTTGGTAAGGACGCGGGTTTTTTTCATCTTCATCTCCGTGTAGACAGCTCGGATCTGTGCGTGGGCTCTTTTTAAGACAGACTGTAGTGCCTGCAGTGACTGGAGTACAGACTGATCAGTCATTTCTGTTAGGGCAACATTTTGTACCCATAGGCAGAGTGGAGGGAGGTCTCCTGAACATCATTTTAAATGGGGTAAGCATGTTTAAGTAGGGTGTACATCGCGCCCTAAGGAGGGCGATGGGAAGGAGATCCACCCATCCATTGCCAGTCTCCAGAATTAACTTTGTAAGGTCTCTTTAAGAGTCCAGTTCATTCTCTCCACTTGTCTGGAGCTCTGGGGCCGGTAGGCACAGTGTAGTTTCCAGTAAGTGCCATGGCCTTGGCCAATGTCTGTGAGACTGAACTCACAAATGCAGGGCCATTGTCTGTCCCAATCACAAGAGGCAACCGAAACCTAGGAATTATTTCCTCTAGTAGCTTTTTGGCTAACATTCCTGCTGTTTCATGTTTGGCAGAAAAAGTCTAACCACCCTGAAAAGGTATCCACAAAAACTAACATATACTTGTGTCCATACTTTCCCTGTTTCTTCTCTGTAAAATCTACTTCCCAATAAATTCCTGGTTCCCTTCCTCTTTCTCTTTTTCCTCTTCCCATCCTAGTTCCTCCCGCATTTACTGCCTGACATTGAGCACATCTATCAACCATGTCCTGAGCCATATGCCCCAATTTAGAAACCTGGAACTGTTTACCCACGAGCTCCTTAAGCTTCTGTGTCCCTAAATGAGTGCCCTGATGTATTTGGCTTACTAATTTTTTTCTCTAGTCTTTGAGGAAGAATTAACTTTTCTGCCTTAGTCTTAGCCCAATCCCCTTCATAGTCTAATTTAGTCCATTTTTGTAAATATTTTAAATTTTCCTCTGAATAATCTGTTTGGTTTTTTTTTTTTTTTTCTGGTAGGGCTGGAGCCAGGAGTGTAACCAGTTCTTGAGCTGTTTCCCTGGCTGCTTGCTTTGCTGTTCGATCTGCTAATTGTTTTTTTTTTTTTTTTTTTTTTTTTTGAAACCAGATTAGTCCCCTTTTGGTGTCCTGGGCAGTGCATAAGGGCCACCTCTTTCATGTCCCAAATAGCCTGGAGGAGAGCCAATATTTCTTTTCTGTTTTTAATTTCTATTCCTTCTGCTGTTAATAGGCTCCTTTCTTTATAAATAGCCCCATGTATATGGAGATTAGCAAAGGTGTACCTGCTGTCCATATAGATGTTGGCGGTCTTACCCTTGGCCATCTGCAGTACCTTAGTGAGTGCAATCAGCTCCACTTTTTGCAATGAGGTTCTGTGTGGCAGGGCTGCCTTCCAGAGCTCCTGTTCAGGAGAAACCACTGCAGCCCCTGCATACCTCTTTCCATTGGTCATGTAGCTACTCCCATCTGTGAACAGAGTCATCTTGCATCCAGGAGGGGAGTGTCTCTAAGGTCAGGCCTTATTCCTGCGATCTGGGTTAGGACTTCCCTGCAGTTGTATGGGTGGTCAGTTAGCTTTTCTGGCAATAATGTGGCTGGATTTAGCACTGCTGGGGGCCTGAAAATCACTTTCGGTTCATTGAGGAGGAGGGCTTGATACCCTGTCACTCGGGTGTTTGTCATCCACCAGTCTGGTGGGGTCCAGAGGAGGCCTTCGACAGTGTGAGTAGTGGTCAAGATGAGATTTTGACCCAAAGTTAATTTACTTGCATGGCAAGTAATTATGTGGAGTCAAGGGGGGAACCCAGCCACTACTGGATCTAGTTTTTTTGCTAAGAAAGGCTACTGGCCTTTACCAAGGCCCCAGAGTCTGAGTCAAAACCCTTTGGCCACCCCTGCCTTATCATCTACATAAAGTGGAAGGGCTTGGTTACATCTGAGATGGCCAGTGCTGGGGCACTCAATAAGGCTGTTTGTAATTTTTGAAATGCTCCTTCTTCCTCAGTGGTCCACTCTACCATAGTGAGTTTTCCCTTAATCAATTCGTAGAGGGTTTGGGCAATCTCTGCGAACCGCGGTATCCACAGTCTGCAGTAGCCCACTGTCCCAAGAAACTCCCTCACTTGTTGGGGCATGGTAGGGCAGGGGTATCTGATGATCACCTGTTTCCTGGACTCAGTGAAGGCACTTCCTCATGGAGATCAAAGCCTAAATAAGTGGCATGGCTCTGACTAAGCTGTGCTTTCTTTGTTGACACCCAATACCCTTTTTCCTGCAGTCTGTAAGAGAGTTTTCGCCCGTGGGCCTGCCCCCCCCCCCCCACCCCGCAAGCATGACTCACAGTCCTCAGCGGCTATTATCAAGTCACCAACATACTGTAACAGAGTGACTCCCATTTTGGTGATTCTGTACTCATGCAAATCCTCATGTAGGGTCTTGTCGAAGATGGTGGGTGAATTTTTGAATCCTTGGGGAAGTCTTGTCCAGGTGAGCTGGCCTTGGAACCCTTCCTGTGGGTCAGACCACTCAAAAGCAAAGAGGGGTTGAGACTCCCTTGCCAAAGGTATGCAGAAAAATGCATCCTTGAGATCTAAGATGGTATACACAGTTCTTTTGGGGCCTAGGAGGGAGAGTAGGGTATAGGGGTTGGGCACCGTTGGGTGGATATCTTCAACCCATTTGTTAACTTCCCACAAGTCCTGAAAGGGTTGGTACTCCCCAGTTTCAGCCTTTTTGATGGGCAGAAAGGTGTGTTCCATGGAGAGGGGATGTCTCTCCATGGAGGCGATTAATATGTTTTCTGATCCCTTACTATGCTTCCCAGGAGAGGGAGTACTGCCGGACTTGAATGGCCATAGCTGTTACTTTTAACTGTACCACTACTGGAGGCCATCCCTTGGCCAGGCCAGGAGGCCTCCCTTCTGCCCAGACTTTGGGAAGTTTGACCTAGGGTTTGGAGAAGGCTTTCCTCCCTTATCTCCTCTGGTTTTGAGACTGGCTTGTAAAGGAGATGTTCATCTACTGCTGCCACAAGCATCTGCACAGTGGGTTGTCCCAAAGTCACAGTCATGTCTCCTTCCAAGAACTGAATGCCAGCCCGTAGTTTGTGGAGGAGATCTCTTCCCATAAGGTTATATGGGGCATTAGGGAGGACCAAGAATCGATGTTTGGCTACTCCCAAGGCCAAATTTAAAGTTCTTTCTGTTGTTCATTTCTGTCTTTCTGTGCCATTTACCCCTTGTACTCAGACTTCCTCTCCAGATAGTTTTCCCATAGACTTTAGTAATGATGAAAATTGGGCTCCCGTGTCCACCAAAAAATCAATTGATTTCCCCTCCACCTCAATTTTGACCCAAGGTTTGGGGAGGGGCTCCAAACCACATCCCCTTCAGTCTTTGGTGGCCAGCATTGCCATTTTCTTCTTAGGGCACTCTCTGGCCCAGTGTCCTTTTTCCTTGCAGTAAGCACACTGATCTGAATCTAAGCCTTCCCTCCTGCTTTCTCTGTGTTTAGGCTTTTCTTTCCATTGACCATCTGCTACCTGCCTTTTTCTTTCCCACTGACTTTTTTTTTTTTCTGTATCCTTCCCACCTCATGTAATGCCAAAACTTTAACTATTTTTTTAGTCTGTTTTTCATACTTTAATATAAAACTATTTATTCTCTTAGGCCCTCTTTTTTTGTGTGTGTACAGTTTTTTTAAACTTACTATCAGTTAACTGTCTTTCCTCTGGTTTTTCAGACAACATTAAAACCTTTAATAAAAACCTTATGGTATATTTCTTTTGGTGGTCTGTCCTGATCATACCTAATTTTTTTTTTCTGAAAATTTCTCTTCACAAACATTTTACAACTTCTTTTGTATCCAGGTTTTGTCCCAAGCCATTTCCTTTCAAACAACCATCTCATTTAGGAAAAAATAACCTTTTTCCTTAATAAAAGGTATTCCCGTTCCTTATCTTTCTTATGTATCTCCTACTTTTTTATATGTATGGTTATTTCCCATACTTCTATCAGTCTTAGTTACAGTTAGCAGAATTTTATATTCTTAGAAACACTTCAGTCTCTCGTGATGGTTAAGTATTAACCGATTGTGAACAGTTACAGAAGAATTGCATAAGAAGTAAGAAGTCAAAAGCATAAACCTACATCAAGTACTCAGTGCTTTAGCATTTTGTCTCATTTGGTTAAGACCTAGATGTCCATAATTTAATTCCATTTGTCATCCAACCAAAACATTCAAGTTTCAGGTTACCAAATATTTTGAAAGTTACTTTAACAATTACCCATTAAAACTTTGAGACAGACAATTAACCATCAATTCAGTTATTTCTTTGCTAACATATTTTAACAAATAGCATGAATTTATTGGACCTTCAGTAAACTTTGATTGAAGTTTCACATTTACTGCTGTAACTTTAAAGACATGTCTATCTTAATTAAACCAACACATTTAACTTAGTTCAAATACTGATTTACATTTCACCTGCACCCACTCCACTTTGAATGTTTACCTGAGACATGGATGGGAAGATCTGGAAAGGGGGGTGTTGGGTCCAGGGGGTGCTCTTCTTGCTCCTTGACAGTGAAGAGGGAAAGGAGCCATGGTGCAGGAAGCACCGAGGATGGCCTAGAGGCAGTTATGCAGGCTGCACCCAAGTCAGTGCAGAAACAGAAGGGGGAGTGCTGCCAGAAGGCAGAGAAAGGATTCCTAGTTTTATTTATTTATTTATTTATCTACTTATGTATTTATTTATTTATTTATTTTTAAAAGATTTTATTTGTTTGACAGAGAGAGATCACAAGCAGGCAGAGAGGCAGGCAGAGAGAGAGAGAAGGAAGCAGGCTCAAGGCTGAGCAGAGAGCCCGATGCGGGGCTCGATCCCAGGACCCTGGGATCATGACCTGAGCCGAAGGCAGTGGCTTAATCCACTGAGCCACCCAGGGACCCTGGGATCATGCCCCTTGGATTCCTAGTTTTAGAGAGTTTTCCTGGGTAAACCTTGTCACCCAACTGGGTGGTTTCACCTTGAGAATTCTTGAAATGCTGGAGAACAAGACTTAGGGGTGTCATAGGTCCCTTATTCTCCGCTTGCCCCATTTCTTCAAATACAACAAAAAACACAACAGACAACAAAAAGACAGGATCAGACAACTGCAGACCAGACCCAGCAGCCCTTCCTCAACCAGATATCAAGTCTAAGGGTGTGCAAGACTTAATCCCAACTCAAAAATACAGCCTGACGCTAATAGTTAAATAGGCCCTAATAGTTAAATAGGTTTTAACATTAAATTGACCGTAACAGTCTCAATTTAAAGAATGCACCCCGTGGATTTAGAAAAATAAATTCTACTTGTTTTATTTCCTAGTTATTTCCAGATTTACAGTTATTTTTTGGCTAATTTTTTTTTCCATCTAATAGGCATCACAAGCATTTTTTTTTTTCTTTGCCTGGGTTGTGCAGGAGTGTCTTCACTAAACACTTGATATTAGTTGGAAGGCCAATCGGTATTAATTCAGACATTAAACACTGGGATGTGGCATGTGAATCTATGTAGAACTTGATGAAATCACCATCCTTAGAGAGAAGCATAAGCCCTATTAAAAGAAAGTGTTAAAAAATTGTTTCTACTGTGAGGAGGGATCCGGAGGTGGCTCTCTTCAGTCGCTGCAAAGGCACAGACAGCTCTTGGTGATGTTATCTGATCAATACATGTAATGGGAGAAAGGAATTGGCAAATGTGGTGGGTTTCTGAGGAGTAGGGAAGTCCTACTTTATCTTCATTATTTAACTGAATTCCTATTTGTTACTGATGATCGGATGCTGTCGGATCATATTTACCGCGATCGCCCGAACCTAATTCAGGATAAAGAGGGGTATTGGTGATGCAATCATGTGGTGATAGCTTCCAAAAGTCACATGGTAGAGTAGCTGTTGGCGGTGAAGGAGCCTTCTGGACACTGGGGTAGGCAGGATCACCAAAGTGTGTGCGTGGTTGAACTCAAGCACTGCTCTCCCAGGGATAAAAGCCCAATCAAGATTTGAGCCACTGTAGATGGGGGACCATTCAGGGAAGCTGCTGCAGTGCATTGTGGGAACTTCCTGTCTACTCAGTGCCATGTTCAATACCCTCCTCTGCTCTGGCTCTGTCTGCTGTAGTTTTGGAATATAGGTGAGCTTCAGTGGTGTGGGGTCTACAGCTGATGACCAAAAAAAAAAAAAATTCTTGAGTCGTATTTGGTGCCAAATGTTGTTTTATTAAAGCATGGGGAGAGGATGAGGGCAGAAAGAGTTGCTGCCACCAGGGTCATAGGGGTGTTTGGTTTTACACTTTGGTTTGGGGAAAGGTGAGGAATAAGGGACCTTTCAAAATGATTTTCTTTTTTCTTTTTTTAAAAAAAGATTTTATTTATTTATTTGACACACACGAAGAGATCACAAGTAGGCAAAGAGGCAGGCAGAGAGAGTGGGGGAAGCAGGCTTCCTTCTGAGCAGAGAGCCTGATGCAGGGCTCCATTCCAGGACCCTGGGATCATGACCTGAGCTGAAGGCAGAGGCTTTAACCCACTGAATCACCCAGGCGCCCCCATCTCTATTTCTTGCAATGCCTTCCCTCCCATAACCCATAGAGAACACTCCCCCTCCCCCAGGCCTTCCCTAAATCTGTTTTAGTCAGGATGGCATATTCTGGACTTAGACTTGGGATTCTCTAGCACTGCACCATGGCCCCAAATGAAAGCATGTGCCCCATGTCCTACACTGAGTGGTATTTTGATGTGTCTATGAGATACACATGTGCATATGACCATGTTATGTGTGTCATAGATACCCCATAAGAAACAGAAATCTATCCCAATAGGAATCATGTGGTAGCCCAGGGAAGAGACAAAAAATATAAGATGAAGAATTAGCGTGTAGAGGAGAATTGTCCTGAGCTTCCCTAATGACTCCCTAGATGTAGAAGTTATTTCCCTATCTCCAGTTGTATTCGCCCTCATTTTTCTTTCCAGCTACATAGGCACCACAACCATTCTTTCTTGCCTGTGCTATGGAAAGAGTGTCCTCAGAAAATGCTTCATTGAGATTAGACAGATGGAAAGCCAATGGGTATTAGTTCCAACATGAATGATGTGGGATGTGAATCTAAGTAAAACTTGAGGAAGGCACCGTCCTTCGAGAGAAAGACAAGACCTATTGAAAGGAAATGTGAGGAACTCTTTCCTGTGTAGGGAGAGAGCCAGAGTTGGCTCTGTTTAGTCACTGCAAAGGCACAGGCAGCTCTTGCTGGTGTCATCTGATGAATACATGTAATGGGGAAAATAAATGGAAAATGTGGGTTTCTCAGGAGTAGGGAAGTCCTCTTTTATTTTATTGATTTGATCGACCTCCTGTGTCTTCCTGAAGACTAGTACTGTTGGATGTCAGTGATTATTGTACTATCCCTGCCTAGATCCATGACAAGGGATGAAGGAGGTTGTTGGATGATGCAGTCATGTGGGCAGCTTTAAGATGTCACATGGTAGAACAGATGTTTGAGATGAAGAAGCCTTCTGGACAGTGAAATAGGCCAGATAAGCAAGGCATGTGGTTGCTCCCTGATTTCCTATGTAGATCACCTAGTCAAGGTCAGATCCAGTGTGGTTGGGTAATCCTTCAGGGAAGCTGATACACTGCTGTGCGGTACCTTCCTCCCTTTCCTCAGCATGGTAATAAGTGTAGTTCTAGGCTCTACCTCTTTCCATGGCATAGATTTGTTAGAGTAGCAGTTCAGCAGTGAGAGGCAGTGAGCATTTCTGCCTGAAACAGTCCAGCCCAAGTGTTGCAAGTTGGGGTGCAGGTCAGAAGCACTGATTACCATTGGTGGCCAAAAAACAACTTCAGGCACACAAACAGAAGCAGGATCATACCCCCTCTCAGAGTCCGTGACTTATAACCAGAAGAGGACTAGTCCTCACCAAAATAATGTTACAATACAATTCAAGTAACAAATTTCTTTGGTTTCATCACATGTCATGTTACTTACTGTGAGATCTTCCCAGTCAGATGCCTTATTTCTCTACACCGCAAACTGAAAGCACCATATTCAATAAGGATTTCGCTTTTTCCTTCTCTCTTTGCCTGCCTCCCTGCCTACTTGTGAGGTCTGTCAGATAAATAAATAAAATCTTAGGGACGCCTGGGTGGCTCAGTTGGTTGGACAACTGCCTTCCGCTCAGGTCATGATCCCAGAGTTTCGGAATTGAGTCCCACATCGGGCTCCCAGCTCCACGGGGAATCTGCTTCTCTCTCTGACCTTCTCCTTGCTCATGCTCTCTCTCATTGTCTCTCTCTCAAATAAATAAATAAATAATCTTAAAAAAAATATATATATATCTTAAAAAGATTTTATTTGTCAGGAAACACAAGCAGGGGGAGAGGGAGCAGTAGGCTTTCCACTTAGCAAGTATCCCAATGTTGGTCTTGATCCCAGGACCCTGGGATAATGACCTGAGCTGAGGGGAGATGCTCAATGACTGAGTCACACAGGTGCTCTCACAGAACAGACTCTTTTAACTGTCGAGAACAACCTAAGGGTGGTTGGATAGGGTTGGATAGGTGGGAGGGGTGGATGCAACTGGTGATGGGTTAAGTAGCACACCGTGATGACTGCTGGGTGTTGTATATAAGTGGAGAATAGAAATTCTCCTGCTGAAACTAATACTATGTGCAAATGCAGTGGAATCTAAAGAAAACTTGGAGCTACAAAAAAGTAACTTAAGGAGAGAAAATTGTTACTTGGTGAAAAGATGAGACATAGAAACAAAACATTCACTTTTAGCCCAAAAGGCTGACTTACAGCCTGCATAGTTAGGATAAGGATCTAGCAAGTGCTGATAAGTGCTGGTTGCTATGTTCTTATAGGCTCCCATGACTCTGTCCATCCACCAATAAGCAACATGGAACTTGATGGAGTTTTGGAATATAGGTGAGGTTCAGTGGGGTGGAATCTGCAGCTGATGACCAAGAAAGAATTATTGAGATGTCTTTGGTGTAAATCAGTGGTTTCTTAAAGTACTGGGACAGGACCCCTAGGCAGAAAGAGCTGCTCATTTTCCTGATGTGTCACTGATTATATAATTGGGAGCTGGGGAGTTGAGGACAAACGGGGTGTCCAGAAGGACTGTCATATGGGAAAGAAGACTCTTGAGAATGGGGACCTAGTTATTGTCAAGCAAAGGCTGTTTTTCCCTCCAGTGAGCTAAGGATATGAAGACATTTGCCAGCTTCCTGGAGGACTGTTGTATTCTTCTATCACACCTCCTTGTGGTTTGGTTTCAGGTTTAGAAGGGATTTAATTTTATATACCTTTCCTTCTGCCTCAGCCTCCCTCAATTTTGTGGAGGGGATGGTGATGTTAGGGCCTCAGGAAACTGAGTTCATGTGTCTGAGTTAATGGAAGGTAGGCTATAGATACGATAAGAAAGCTTCTTCCTTGTAAATCAGTAGGACATGAGTAAAGTGAGGAAGAAAACTGTCTTGTAGTGATAAGGAAAACCTGTGTTCCAAGATGGCTGACCTAGGGAGCTAAGGAGTCCCAACTCCTGCCCTGGGGCTCTTCTGGGTTCTTTTCTGTTCCCTGCTTCCCGCAGGCACCAAAAATACCAAGTATGCGGAAATAGGAGGGTATAAATTACCCTCTTTGTCTGTGATACATACCAAGAAATGATTAGATGGTGGACCTCAATCTGAAAGACTGCTGACACCAAAGATTAACTTTTTACATCCTCAAGAGTTGTCTACCTGGAGGGGCAAAGCATTATTCGATGTCAATTTCATCTTTCCATTCTCCTGTGAGTTTATGACCCGTGTTTGCAATTCTAAATCCCTCCGTCCCTTTTTTAAGTCACTGTGGCATGCAAGCTTCCATTGCCTGTGTTTGAGCCTCATGTCTTTCAGGCTCTCATAATTAAGAATTTTTTTTTTCTTCATGAATCTGTCTTACCTCATTTTAAGTATTCAGCAAAGCAACGAATGGAGAATGGAGTGAGGAAAACAAATTTTCCTCTCCTCACATTCATTCTGTTAACTGACCTCCACACTTCAGCCTGTAAGGACCTATTTAGCAAGAGGCTTCCATTAAGGTTAAACAATAACCTTGTTGTTTAACCCTTAAACTGTCCCTGCTCCCCTTCCCCCAGGGGACTTACTTAAAAACAAGTCCTGGAAACCAGCCCCAGGTACCAAAGCTCAAATACTAGAATGGGTCAGGCCAGGTGGAGACATCCGATCAGTGGGGGATGCGTACTTTCTTCCTAGTTACCAAGGAGTATGGGCCCTGCCCTTTGGGCACCTTTTGGGCACCAATTCTGACCAAGGTGATAGGCTGGTTCCAATGTCTGCTAGAGTAAGTTGTCATTCAATTGGTCACCTAGCATGACTGTGCAGCTTTCTCTGTGTTACAGTTTCATTGGCCACCTCTGCATGGCCAGGCCCAACCGCATGGCCTTTGCCCTTAAAAGCTAGTATGTGCAACAGAGAAAGGTTGCCCTCTCTTTTAAGAGGTGTGTCCCCAAATGTTCGGTCTGATTCTTGATACTTGGCATGGAATAAAGCTTTGCTTGACCTTGGCTTTATATCAGTCTCACTCCTTTAATCATGGAACCATTTTTTGGGGGGCGCCTAACAAGCCCCAATACAGAACATGCAGACAGAGCTGGGGATCACGGGCAGCCGGAGCTTCATTGCTTTGCCAGCCAAGGAGGCCTCAGTAGGTTGGGGCCATGAAGACTGCATCCCACCTAGAGTGAGGGGCTGAGATTCTGTAGGGAGATGCTGGATAATGGCCGATTTCCAGAGGAATTGTGTCTGTGCTGCCAGCCATGTTGATCATGCTGTCAGGGTGGAACCAGGTTCCTGAAATGAGGGGATGAGATGAGAAGAGGGGAGGTTTACCTAAGAGAGGGAAAGAAAGTTGCTTAGCTTATCCCGGAGTTCGCTGAAACATTGATGCAGCCATTTGGATATTTGTTCCACTTTATCGCCCTCGGCCCGCAAGGACGACAAGAACCCTGGTTCGGATGCATCTTCTCTCTCCTTATTTCCGCAAGTCTACACACTTATATACGCTTACATGACCAATCAGCGAGCAGGGTACAGGAGGGAGCGAATTAGGCTGTGCACCTAAACGAACAACTTCGCTAGCAACCAATGCTGTTTACTTCCTCTTTGGGCGTTCCGCTTAGTCTCTCGAGGCAATCCTAACCTGGCAACTAGCCAGGCGCCATCTTTTAATGGAGGAGGCCGCCCTGGCCAGGGGCCTGCCTCCGACATCTCCCCCTTTTTTATTTTATGGCAGGGATCATGCTGAAAGACCCTAGAGGACCCGCACCCAAGGACACACTCACAGACCACTGGATGCAATAAGCAAGAGGATTTTATTTGGGCATGCTCGGACTCCCAGGGACACTTGACCATGAAATTCGCGAGGGATGGGTCAGTGTCTGAGAGCCCTGATCTGTTTCGGGAGTCCCTTAATATAGAATTTTACAGTCCATTACATCAGAGCCCTCACTTTTCTAGCCAGTAATTTCAAAGCATTACAGTAAGGCCTACACATAGGTAGCCAATCCTTTAAAACCAACCATACATTCTGGCCAGTCACCGTTCAGGTAGTGTACAGTAGAGGGTACGTGTTGAATTGCACGTTTCTAACCTTTATCTGTATACGTGCTGAACCGCACGTCTCCAGCTAGCGTACGTGCTGAACCGTACGTCTCCGGCCTTGGTACGGGAGGCAACCCTTATCAATTTTACTTAGTAGTAGGGGAAATTCTTAATAGGGGAAGGGTATAACTTTATTTGATTACACAGTGAGCGAGGGTTTAAGCAATTTTTCATTTCTTAGCAAAGCATTAGAAGCATTATTATACAGAAGCCAGAAACAGCTGGGTTAAACACAGATTTTTGCTATTCGTTATCCTGTTATGCTGCTTGCTGACTCCCTTATCTATGGTCAGCTGGCCACAGTTTCTTAGTTAGCATAAGCTGGTTATAAAAAGAATGTTAAAACTTATAGGCTGTACTATAGTTCTGACCTGGGGTCCTTCAATGCCTGTCTTAGGTTGTCAGTGGCGGGGAATATCCTTACCCGTCATCAGACGGCAGATATCAATGATCTACGTCCTGTCTTTGGTTGGTATATTTCCCCCACCAATCTTACCTGTCGTTGACTACCGATCCAGCATACTTAGCCACACTTGGGGCGATGTTCCAGCCTCGATGGCTAACAAGGCCTGCACCATGGCTTGCTGTTGCCTAGGTTGCTTTCGCCTCCAAATTTGCAGTTTCCTTACTATCAGAATCAAGCCCACTACGAGGATTATCATCAGACCAATTACGCTAGCGCATTGTTTCATAAAGGTTAACACATCTTGCAATGTTTTGATTATCTCTGGGAGGGTTGCAAGCTCACCTCTGGTGTTATTTACCCTTGTTATGCCTAGTAGCAGGTGCTGAGTATAGTTTTGGAATTCTGCGGACTAATTCCCCCGCAAGTATTGGGAGAGCTGTCGGGAGACATTCTGTAAGTCACTCATATTAGTATAGGCTATGGGAGTTACATAAATTGCCGAGAAGGGTACTATACATCCCAGTCCCAATAGGGCCCCCCATATGTCCACTTGTTAACATGGACACTGCTGAGATATCAGTACATGCTCCTAGCAAGTTACAGACCTGCCATGCATCAAAGGGAGAGGAGGGAATATGAGAGAAGAGTTAGTCACTGGTAAAGGATATGGCCATGCTTTAACCACTGCTTACAGCTCTCTGCCTTGAGTCTGCCGCAGGAGGTGTAGCATCCCCAGTTATCATCAGCATCTTCAGCATCATGACTGGTGTTTGGAGGCAAGGCTGCACGCACCAGCCACTCTGGGATCCAAATTGGAGCCTCCTTTTCCTGTGAAAAAACACATACAGACCCCCTACTCCATACTAACACTGGATCTGGTCCATTCCACTTTCCTGTGAGGATGTCTCTCCAAAGTACTAAAGGCTTAGGGGAAGCAGCAGCATCACTTGCATGTCTGTCTGCAGCTGATTTACCCGTTTTGTCCAACATTAAAAAATTCAAAATAAAGAGAATGGTGTTGAGCTTATCTTTAGGGGACCTGAAGGTGTCCCCTATTCCCCCTTTTTGTTTATAAAGCGCATTTTTTATTGTAAGATGCGCGCGCTCCACAACACCTTGTCCTTGTGGGTTATAGGGTATTCCATGTATCAAGTGAATGTCAGGTTGTTGTAGGAAGGCTTTAAAGGGTTGTGGGCTATAGGCTGGACCATTATCTGTCTTTAATTGGCGTGGCTTTCCCCATGCCGCAAAAGCCTGTAGGCAATGGGCGATAACGTCTCTGGATTCCCCCCCCCCCCCCCTGTATGCATTGAGGCGAAAATTATTCCAGAGCAGGTATCTACAGAGACATGAATATATCTTAACTTTCCAAATTCTGAAACATGTGTGACATCCATTTGCCATATATGATTAGGTAACAAACCCTTAGGATTAACCCCCAAGGATGGTGCAGATAGTAAGATCACGCAATTTCTGCAGGAGACTACTATGTCCCATACCTGTGCTTTTGTTATGTTAAATTTGAGGCGAAGAGTTAAAGCATCCTGTTTCTTCAAATCCTCCCCTAAGTGGTCCCATTGAGGTATGTTTAGCAAGTCTTCATCTAGGAACCATGGAGCCGCCTTTTCCATTGTATTCAAAAAGGCCCGAGCAGTTTTTGCTTTTAGTGGAGTTCCATTGGCTTTCAGCAGGTCTTCTAAAAAGACCCTTCCAACCGCACTTTAGATACTTCAGATCCCATTATGAACACACAGACAACAGACGCAGACGTTAAAGACTCGCTGCTAAATTCCGGCTCTAAGGCCACCCCACTTCTTATTGCGGACTTGTACAAGTTAATCCCGGCTCTATGGCCGCCCCGCTTCTTGTTGTGGTCTTGTACAAGTTTCCCACCACCTTTGTCTTGGTTTTACCCCGCATACCTGCGGACTTCTCCCTTGCAAGGTTTTTCTATTTCTACTCCCCGCTTTACCATGGAATTCCCACTTTTGAACGTGGCTACTGTCCCCGCTTACCTGCGGACCTTTACTCCCCGCTTTCCTGTGGATTACCTTGCAAGATTCCTTTTTTTAGTTCCTGGGTGCCGGCGCCATTTATCGCCCTCGGCCTGCAAGGACGACAAGAACCCTGGTTCGGATGCATCTTCTCTCTCCTTATTTCCACAAGTTTACACACTTATATACGCTTACATGACCAATCAGCGAGCAGGGTACAGGAGGGAGCAAATCAGTCTGTGCACCTAAACGAACAACTTCGCTAGCAACCAATGCTGTTTACTTCCTCTTTGGGCATTCTGCTTAGTCTCACGAGGCAATCCTAACCTGGCAACTAGCCAGGCGCCATCTTTTAATGGAGGAGGCCGCCCTGGCCAGGGGCCTGCCTCCAACACCACTTGATGTTTTTAAGTGGCTTCCATTTCAGGAACCAGAACAACTGTAGTAAGACCTTTTCCTTTTTTACAGTTGAGAAAGCACTCAATATTTTCTAGAATGAATAAAATAAAAAGTATAGCCCCAACTTTCAGTGAGAATGCTAAGAATTAGAATTCTCATATTGAGGGTGCCTGGGTGGCTCAGTGGGTGAAGCCTCTGCCTTCAGCTCAGGTCATGATCCCAGGGTCCTGCATCAGGCTCTCTACTCAGTGGGGAGCCTGCTTCCTCCTGTCTCTGCCTGCTGCTCTGCCTACTTGGAATCTGTCATATAAAAAAAAAAGAAAAAAGAATTCTCATATTGCTGATTGGAGGGTAAATACATTCACTTTGGGAAATTGTGTGGCAGGTAGTTATGGAAATAAACATTTACCTATGGAAACGGAGCAATTTGTCACCCTAAAATGTGTCTCCTTGGTCTAAAGATTATTTCAGACTAGTATTTTAAAGAAACAGTAGATAAAGGAAAAGCTCTGAAATCCTGTGTTTACTTTGAAAGAGACATTTGCATTTCTATGGGAAAGTTCGGTCTGTCTGGTGTCTCCCTCTGGTAGCAGATAGAGGGAGAAGGAGGCAATCTCTGGAAACTGTGTTCGTGGAGAAGGCAGGGCTCGAACTGTGCTCCCAGCTCCAGCCTTGGTTTCCCTGCTTTGCATGGTGTCCTCCCAGATGCTTCCATATAGGATGAGGTTGGAAGATTCAAAAGGTTCCGATCTGTTGGCCTCCCCCTCAGAGTCTGTCTGTCGGTTTGGGTGGAGACATCATTGTTGTGTTAATTACGGGCTCCAGGTGATTCTCAGTGAAGCCAGCGATGAGCAGGAGGTTTTTCGGCTTATTTTACTAGTGGAGAGGGGGCTTTGGCTCCTGGAGGGGTAAGAGGGTCTCTGCTTTGCGAGTCTGCAGGGTTAGGTCCATGGAGAACAGGATTCCTACACTGAAGCCGAATTTGTGGGCTCTGTGGGAGGGGATACGCCCCTGAAAGCAGAAAAGGAAAAGGCAGGGATTGCTCTTCCTGCAGGAGCTCACGGTTTCTGATTAGCTCCTGACACAAAGGCTAGGAATTTGGGCCTTTTCTGCATTTTAGGATCCTGCTGGTAGCTGAGCCGTTTTCCGGTGAAGAGGCTCTGTTGGCGATGTTAAAAGCAGTTCTTGTGATGCATCTGTGGTTTCTCCGCAGAAACCTTTTGAGAAAGAAATCTAGAGGACGATGCGAGAGCAGAAATGGCTGGGTGCTCCGTAAGTCGTGAGTCCCAGTGGTCATGTCATCCTTTTCCCTGAAAATTCCTTGTGTTTAGAAATTGTGAATCTTGATTTCTGTAGCTCTGATGTTTCTTCCTTATATTTGTACCTATTTTTAAAACCTTTTCAGAAATAATACTCAAAGTTAGGTCTTTAAAACCCTTCTCCCCAGAATCCCAGATCCTTCTCTGCCTTCTTAGAACCTGCGTTCCAATAGGACACCAACCGTTGTCACTTTGAATTAAGTAAAGTCCGGTAAGTATTGAAAATATTTCCTTGGGACATCAGCGGAGGAAAGCATTTTCATTTATGTCCCATGCGAATGCTTTATCAGCTCTGTGCATCCCAGGGTTAAGAAAATGCATAAATAAACAGGATGGATAGGAGATCCAGAATCACTCAGAGAGTTCGCAGGGTAATCCCAGGGAGTGAGTCGTGCTCCCTAAAATGTGAAAAACAGGGGCGCCTGGGTGGCTCAGTGGGTTAAGCTCTGTGCTCTTGATTTCTGATGGTGATGAACCTGGTGGTTCTCTACTTAGTGTTCCTGGGGGTGTGCAGGGAGTGTAAGATCATCGCTGTTTCTTCGAATGTGTACTTGTGATGAAGTCCCAGAACCTAAGTCAGGTTCGATGGGGTGAGGAGGTTCGGAGCCGACGACTAAAGAAAGAATTCTTAAGACGTCGTTGGTGCAAAATGGTGGTTTATTAAAGCATGGGGACAGGACCCGTGGGCAGGAAGAGCTGCTGCCCGGGTTGTGAGGGTGGGCATGTTATATACCCTGCGGCTGGGGGGAGGTGGTGAAGGGATGGGAGGTTTCAACAGAGTTCTCACATGTTAGGGAGGGCCCACAAGGTGCGGGGGGGGGGGGGGGGAGGCCTTGACCTTATGGCTTGATCAATGTCGTCTTTAGGTCAGGCACTAACATCAAGATAGTTGGGAGATTCTTGGTGGGGTATTATGATCCTGCTGTCATTTACATTCTCTTCTACCTCAGTCTCCTCCAGTTTATGGTGGGAGAGAGACATTAGGGCTTCAGGAACCGAGAGTTATTTGCCTCTGGAAATTTGTGCTATTGATAAGGTAACCTCCCTGTTTAGGTCTCTAGGACATCTGTAGAGCAAGGGAGATTTCTGTTCTGTAGGATTGCGATCCCTGCAAGTTAACTATTTATCGTTTTATGGCAGTCAGGGGTGCCTGAGGAATGCTATACATAGGGAGGGGGGCAGGTGGAGAGGGGGTGCAAGGCGCCAGCTTTTGCTTTGTCCTCAGCCAACCTCCTGCTCCCTCATCACTTGTACTACTTTTGCAAGATTTCTCTGGTGCTAATGAGTTCTGTATTAATTGTAGCTGAGATGTACAGGCAGTCATGAGATCTAACCTGAATGCAGCAGTTTGCCCTTATGTGATGGTTCTAGAACCATCCATAGAGACCATAGAGACCATAGATAGGTCAGACTTCTGGGCTCCAGGTGAACATTTTTTGCTTCTATCCCTCATCATAGTAGACTCAGAAATAAGAGCTGTTCCCTTTCTGTCATTCTGTGTGTTTGTGTTGACAATGTGAATAAAAGACAAAAATCATGGGTAAAAAGATTTATGTACCCTATCATTGAAAATGTTTCTTAAAGTAGTCGTCATGACAAGTTTCTATTCTGTCACTTTTCTTTTGGGGGTAACCACTTTCTAAATCTCTGGGTGTGTCCTTGAATGTACAATGGCAGATCCGTGCTGGGTGAATCAGTTCTTGTTTCCCTCGTTCTTCTCAGATTTGACCTCTGCTATGAACACTGCTTTAGGGTCTCTCTGCATAACGGCCTCTGTGTCATTTTAGAGTGACTCTAGGTCACAACACCTTGGTGAAAACTTGATCCCTTGCATGTCACTGGATGTTTGACAAAATATTCCTATGAAAATAGAATAATGTGTTTGTTCTCTGAGATGGTTATTACACATTTTCCCTTAATTTATGATCAAGTGTTAGGAGTTCTCTAGAAACTAGGAAATGGTGAGAAAGGTTTGTTTTTGTCTTTCTGGCTTTGCCAGTAGAATCTATAATTGGTATAAAACCCACTCAGGCATGCTTGGGTGGCTCAGTTGGTGAACTGTCCGACTTTGGCTTGGGTCATGGTGCCATGAGTCCTGGGATGGAGCCCTGTGTTGGGTTCCCTGCTCAGGTGGGAGTCTGCTTATCTCTCTCCCTTTGCTACCGGCCCTCTATTCTCCCCTCAGCCTTGTTATTTCTTGTGTGAGCATGCGCTCTCTGTCTCTCTCAAATAAAAAAAAAAAAAAAACCAGTTTAAACAAACAAACACACATTTCTGTTCCAAGTCCTCCAAGAATTCCTCCTCAGAGTTCTACCTCTTTCTTACTCCAAAACGTATCCCTTGGTGGTTGGGCTATTGCTCTCTTAGAAATGCAGACTCGCATCCCAACCCAGTACTCCAGAACAGAATTTGTATGTATATAAGATCTTCCCTGCCCTCTTAGAATTTAATAAGTACATTTGTAACCCACTAAGCCATCCCACCTAAGAAGCAGACACTACTTACACTGTATGATGTTAACATGGTATAAAAAATGTGTATGCCTCTGTTGATGCCTTCGTATGCCTGTGTTGATGCCTTTGTTTAACAAGTTGTTTTGGATGAACACACAGTATTATACTGATTTTGTGGATTCTGTGTCGTCCTCTTACCTCAAAGCCAGAGAATACATTAGCGACTCTTACTGAGTTAATAATTATCTTCCTGTACAAAGGAGGATAGTCTTGAGGGCAGAACAAGTTGTCCTAATAAAATGGGACTAACATGGGTTCACTGCTTGGTGAGTCACAGAAAGTACACAGGGATGGGGTGATGGTGGTCACACAATGGAAACTTGATTTGCCTTTTAAAAAAAAAAAAGGCGGGGTGCTTCACTGGGAATAAGTTCCAAATAAGACACTGACAGAGCAAGTGGGAAGGATTTCCTGTTACTTGGGGTTAGGGTGGATGTTCAGAAAGTGGAGTCTGGTCTTGTGTAGAGCTGGGCAAAAGGTGACACAAGAGTCTCAAGAAAAAAACTTCTCAGGCCTCTGGGGGGCTCAGTCATTAAGCATCTGCCTTCATCTCAGGTCACGATCCCAGGGTCCTGGGATCGAGCCCCACATCGGGCTCCCTGCTCCATGTGGAGCCTGCTTCTCCCTCTCTCACTCCCCCTGCTTGTGTTCCCTCTCTCGCTGTCTCTGTCAAATAAATAAAACTTAAAGAAAAAAAAACCACAAACCACTTCTGCACATACTTTGTATGTTATGTACATGATCTTTGAGTTCCTTTTTGGGTGGAGATTTTAATACTAAAATAAAGGGAGCTCTATAAATCACTCCATGGGTTACCCCTTGGTACATCTGCTTAGGTGTGAGTCTGGGCTTAAGCTTAAACTGGGCCAGCCTAAGCTCTTCCTCAGGACAGTTTGTACTTTTGTTGGATAGTTTCCGTTTGTTTTGCAGGAGACGGTGGGGGAGGGGGGTTGAATGAGGTAAAAGATAAGGTGGAAACATGAGGGTAAGTAAAATCTGGGTTAGAGGTTAGAGGGTACAAACATGTAACCAGAGAAGGTCAGGTCTTGGGTCTGGCTGGTGACGTTAACTCCTTTCATCTTGGGGACCATCGTGAAGTCTGCCAGTGGCCACTTGGTGACTGTGGTATTTATTGCAGGGACAGCTGACCTTCAGAAATGTGGCCATAGAATTCTCTGAGGAGGAGTGGGGATGCCTGACCCACACTTAGTGGCAACTGTAAAGGGATGTGATGTTAGAGAATTATGGACACCTTGTCTTCTTGGGTGAGAATAAATCCTTCCAGATTTCCAAACCCCACTCTGGGTTTTGTTCCTTCTTGTGAAGACTGTGTCTTGGAAGATTCCTGTGTGAGTGACTGGAATTCAGATCCAGGCAAAAAGGGAAATAAGTTGGGATTTGTAGATGGAGAGAGAAATCTTCCTGATGTGTCCTTTTCAGCTCTAGCTTCCCCTTCTTCATCACTTCTGTAGATTCCTGGTCATTCTAAACACTGAGTGGCATAAAATGGTTCTGCCCACGTCTTCTACTCCAGTTTCCACTCACTGTTGTGTAGGTAGTACGTGGAAGTGGAGGTCAGGACGTGAATGTTGGAAGTACTTCCCGTGTGTTCGAAAGGGGCTGTTGAGCAACAGGATGTGGGAAATGTTTTTCTAGAATTCTGCAGTTTCCTCTCTTCTCTACCAAGCACAACTGTGATTGAAAGAATCTCCAGTGATACTCACTTTCTTTTTTTATAAAAAACAGGCCTCATTACATCCAATCCAGACTTTGTCTCCTTTTTAGAACAAAAGCAGCAGCTCTGGGATGTGATAAGAAAGGAGACAGTAGTCATCCATCCAGGTAGGTGGGAATGAATGAAGTGGGTGACAGAGGTGACATCCAAACGTGAAGGAGGAGATTTCCTTGAATGGAGATTAGTTTAGGAAGCCTGGTGGTGCTGGTCTCCCTGTCACTGAGGGACATCTGCTATCCAAGATTATCAGGCTGTTACATTCTCTAGGGATTCTCCTTCAGCTCGAGTGCTGTAGTGAGGGCGAGGCAACTGCCCTGGGAGTGGGAGGGCCTCCATGATCTGAGAGCTTCTCCATTGCCATGAGGGACCCAGGGAAGTCACTTTATTTCTAAAAACCTTAGTGTTGAGTCCTTTGTAAGTTCTGTTTTGCCTCATGGGAGGTACATGTGAGGGTAGTGGTGGGCATAATGGGATTTGGTGCAGGAATGCTGGGAGCACTGGAGACAGACATCCCATGTTTTCTTGATTTATGCTTTCCAATGTTATGGAGGCTTTAATCTGAACTATACAAAATTGAGACTCAGTAGCATTATCAGATCAGAAAGTACGTCCCTGAAATGACAAGGTCTGATCCTTTACTCCCTTTCAAAAGTTGGTTTTACTTCATATGAACTTGATCCTGGTATCTCCCCTGCCAGGTAAGTTCTGTATGAACTAATAGTAGAAATTTTTCCACTCTGTATTCCATTCCTCAGTGGTGAAGTAATGTAATGTATGTTTGTTTCCTAGAATTCATACCTAAATAATGCCATGGGGGGCTAGAACATTTGGAACTCAACATTTGTAGCCTATAATACAGTCTCAGTTGTTGCTTTATTTATTAATAATTGCATCATTTCATAATTTCATTTTATATAAAATGACTATTTTATATAAATATATATATATTTATATATATACAAATATAAATAAATATAGTTATTGTGACTTTGCCATGTGTTTTTATTTTTTAATTAGTTGTAGTTGAGATTCATTTCTTTTTTTTTTTTTTTAAGACTGTATTTATTTATTTGGCAGACAGAGATCACACGTAGGCAGAGAGAGAGAGGAGGAAGCAGGCTCCCCACCTAGCAGAGAGCCCAATACAGGGCTCAATCCCACGACCCTGAGATCATGACCTGAGCCAATGGCAGAGGCTTAACCCACTGAGCCACCCAGGCACCCCGAGATTTATTTCTGATGTTTCTTAAATCCCAAATCCTGATAGGACATGGGCATTTGCTTTATAAGAAGTGAGGTAGATCATTAGTATAGTCCCCATGTTTAAGAAAAACTTCTGTTTATAAATGTAGTTTTACATCAGGGAAGGTCAGTCATTAGATTTTTGTTCTGCTTTCTTCAGAATATACGTGAATTCATCCAAATACTTATGTAAAGTCTTTGTCAGTATATTTTAGGTATTTTTCATCTGGAAATGAAATGATTTTGCTTGCTGTTCTACAGAATGAATTATACATTCTGCATCAAAAGAGGACTCTGTTAATAACATGATATATTTTTAATGTCTTGTAAGTCCTTATTGGTAAAATTTTTCATTAGATGTTTTTCTGGTTGATATTAATGACTATTCATTGCAATTTGACTGTCCATGAAGACATGCCAATAATTCCACTGCTTGTTTTTTATGGGGTCACAGTCACAGTCTAAAAATACAGTTACACGGTGGTTTTCTTTTTAAATAACTCATCCTTTTTAAGTAAAATGTTTTGGATTAAATTTGGACTTACTCTGGTTTTGCAATTCCATGATCATGTGCTTCTTTTTGTCTTGGACTTCCCATATCACAAAGTCGTCTGGGTTTCCTTTTTACCTGTTTTATTTTATTATATTATTATAGGGTGACAATTTTTAACTCAATAGATTTTAAGACAATGTGTTTTCCTCAAATCTAAATCACTTTTAGGCCCTTTGCCAAAAAATTATGTATGTATTGGTCTGTATCAATATTACGCATACATACTATGTTACTCCTCTTGCGTAGTTCATTGGTCAGTGGTCAGTGTATGTTGTATCATGTCTGTGGAGTTGTCATAACAATAGAATTCATTTCATCATCTATTGGTGAAATTATATTTTCCTTGCATGAGAGAAACACTTTCTTGAACTGAAAGTAATTTTTGTAAAGATTTTATTTATTTGACAGAGAGAGAGAGATCACAAGTAGGGAGAGAGTCAGGCAGAGAGAGAGAGGGAAGCAGGCTCCCCACTGAACAGAGAGCCCGACACAGGGCTGGATCCCAAGACCCTGAGATCACCACCTGAGTCAAAAGCAGAGGGTTAACCCTCTGAGCCACCCAGGCTCCCTAAAGATAGATTTTCGAGTAACAGCACCAACTAAGAGGAAGCACATATAGGTATGTATCACACCTGTGTCTTCAGAAGGAAAAGGAATATTGGTTCTGAGGAGCACATTTCCAGGTTTCAAAACTGATGATATCCTAGCAAGCAAAAGTATTATATATTCATGTTAGGAATAGTACAGAACTGGGGCGCCTGGGTGGCTCAGTGGGTTAAAGCCTCTGCCTTCAGCTCAGGTCATGATCTCAGGGTCCTGGGATTGAGCCCCGAATTGGGCTCTTTGCTCAGCAGGGAGGCTGCTTCCCTTCCTCTCTCTGCCTGCCTCTCTGTCTACTTATGATCTCTCTCTCTGTCAAATAAATAAATAAAAATCTTTATAAAAAAAAAAAGGAATAGTACGGAACTTATAGTTCCTAAATCTCGAGTATCTTGGTTTGAGACTCTCTGCATGTAAATCCTATCTTGTGTACCTGAGTGTTAACTCTTGCAGGATCCACTCTGCTTCTCTTCCAATCTGCATAATCTTAAAATCTCAAGGATTTTAAGAACAGTTTGCATGAAATGACTTGGTGTTCAGAATTTAATGTGCACATGGGAGTAATTCTCCAGGGAGCATATGATATTCCATGTAGTTTAATTGATAACATTCATTCTTTCCTTTGTGATTGGAGAAGTAATCTTCCTTTCTTGGAAGTGACATCATCCAGGTTGCTCACTTCACTGTAACAGTTTGATTAGGTGAAAACGTAGAGACTTCAGGACGCCTGGGTGGCTCAGTGGGTTAAACCTCTGTCTTCTGCTCAGATCATGATCCCAGAGTCCCAAGATCGAGTCCCGTATCGGGCTCCTTGCTCAACAGGGAGCTTTGCTTCTCCCTCTGCCTGTCACTCCATCTGCTTGTGCTCTCACCCTCTCCTTCTCTCTCTGTTAAATAAATGAATCAAGTCTTTAAAAAATGGGGGGGGGGGAGTGATGATGTAGCTCAGGGTAAGAGATGAAACACATCTAGGCTAGAGCTTTGGCACGAATTCTTCATGTGGGAGAGGACCCTTGAACAAGGCTGTGCTACTGACTGAATTTAGAAATGTAAATTTTTCTCGTTTCCTTTCCAAATCATCTCCAGTTCTTCTGTCTCCTTATTTCCATTCTGGTGATGTGTAGGCATCAGAGCTGACCTTCCTTTCTATGCTATGGAGGCACCATCGTCACTGCTCTTTCCTCCCCCAAGTCACACAGGCTCTTGTAGCTCCTTAGAAGTACCATGGAATTTTCTAGTTTATTAGTAAATCATTGGTAACAAGATAATTTGAGGCCATATCTCAGATTTAAATACATTGTCATTACCGCTTCATTGGAAGCTTTGGAAAACACCATCAGTGGGCCACAGGATTGATTTAGACACTTGGCACTGAGAGAGTTGTGAGGACAGATAAAACATGATGATGACCTAGTTTGAGAGGAAGAAAAGTCCTACAAAACACCAAATATGGAGAATTCTTGATGTGGGCAAGTTCTGTAGGGAGCTCCCTTTGGTCACTGCAAGGCCTTAGGAAGCTACTTGTGATGAGCAAATGTGACAGAGATGGGGACTTGAGAATGGTGAGGGTGTTCTAGGATTCAGAGAAGTAAGATGCTTTCTTCACGGATTCATGAATCACTTGGTTATAAGGGAATCATCAGCAGTGACCATTTCTGCTTCAGACAGCCTACCCAATTTGGGGGCTAGCTGTCCCTATGTTGTTTCACAGCCCATGCTGTCCCTACAGTCCTCCTAACCTGAGTGGAAAGAGGACTTGCATCAGTTGTAGAAACTAATCAGATTAAGTACATGTTATCCTCACATTTAACATTGGAGGGATAATAATGCATTTTTCAATACCTGTTACTTTGTGGTCAGGTCTACCAAGAAAAGACTGATGTGTGGGGCACCTGGGTGGCTCAGTGGGTGAAGCCTCTGCCGTCAGCTCCGGTCATGATTTCAGGGTCCTCTGCAGGGAGCCTGCATCCCCCTCTCTCTCTGCCTGCTTCTCTACCTACTTGTGATCGCTCTCTCTGTCAAATAAATAAATAAAATCTTTTTTAAAAAGTTGAAAAAAATTAAAAAAAAAAAAAGAAAAGACTGATGTGTATGCATAGAAAAGAAGATGTGTATTTTGTGTTATGTATACATACATGCATGTATACATACATGCCTCTTCGTGTTCATTCAGGGAAGGCCATCCTCCCCAAGGCCTACTCCACCATGCCTGCATTCTGATGCAGGCAAAATCTGATTACCTCTGAAGGAAATGTCATGGGTCCTCCCAGAGTTGTCCACAGATAAGTCACTCTCAGAATCCCTCTATGCCGTTGACCAGAACTCTGTCATAGGAGTCAGTCTAAGTAGAAATGTGGAAGTGTAGCAGAGGTGGACATAGAGATGTTTGCAAATGGCTCTTGCTCTGTGAACTGGTTCACAGCATCTGAGAGAAAGGTAATCACACTTTGCACTGAAACTGTTTTTTAAAAATATGCTAAAATTTAGAGTATCCTTAATCTTAATGCACATGGATTTTATGCTGCATGCAAATTGAATGCTGATGAGCTCCTTAAGCCTGCAATTATTTATGGTCTAACAGTAAAAATCATCATCAACAGATTTACAGTGAAAATGGTGGATGCCATCTCAATATAATACATGACATGTATCAATGTCTCGTGTGTATGTCATAACTTAGTTGATAAAATATTTACATAAGTGCCCCTTCATTTTAATTATGTTGCCTTTATACAAGAATGGGACCAGAGGTGTGTTTGGGGTGATCCCAGAAAGCTCAAGGAGAGTATTGAGAGAAAGCAGAGATGGAAAAGAAGGAAGCCAAGATAGTCTTTGTTAGAGTCAGATTAATTTATGAAAAAAGAAAGTGTGTGTTGTGTATGTTGTGTGTGAGTTGTCTAAGTGTATGTCACAACAGTAGCATGATCACAAGCATAGAGGGATTCTGAGAGTGACTTATCTGTGGACAACTCTGGGAGGACCCATGACATTTCCTTCAGAGGTAATCAGATTTTGCCTGCATCAGAATCACCAGGACAGTTGGAAATCTTGGATTGCTTTGCCTATTCCTATATTACCATGTCAATAAGTCTGGGGTGTAACTCCTGAATTTCTTTTCTTACGCATTCTCAGGTCCCTGTCCAGGGAACAGATGTTGAGAACCAGTGTCTGGGGACACATTTAGAGCTCACTTCCTCAGAAAGGGTATTAGCCTATGCAAAATGTAGTCAGGGGACAGGTCCATAATCTCCACGTGTGAAAGTGGACTCCTGTGTGTGCTGGGCCTTCCCTGTGTTTTGACTTTGGACACCTGACCTCTGAGTCTTAAGTAGTCAACCGGAAAGCCACTCAGGCTACATGTGTGTGGTTTGAGCTGGAATTTTCACTTTGAAGTCGCAGTTTAGGGAACCTGCTCCATGTGAGGGCTTCTGGTTCAACCGCTACATGTTGAAGATGAAAAAGAATGCAAGCATGAGTCACCTTCTGGAAGAGCATTGGACCGGGGTGCCTCGTGTTGATGTGCAGGGTATCCAGGGTCAAACCCTGAGTCTACAAATATTGAGACATTCACTCAAGCTTCTTGTATCTAAACCATTTCTGCCAGTAAAAGGACAATAACATTAGCACTAACACACAGAATTAAGGATATTAAATACATTAAAATAGATAAAGCAACTGGCACCTGAGTGGCTCAGTGGGGTAAGCCTGTGCCTTCAGCTCAGGTCATGATTTCAGGGTCCTGGGATCAAGCCTTGCATTGGGCTCTCTGCTCAGCAGGGGGCCTGGTCCCCACCCCCTCTTCCTCTCTGCCCACTTGTGATCTCTCTTTCTCTATCAAATAAATAAATAAAATCTTAAAAAAACATATAGATAAAGCATTAGTAACCATGGGACATACATTGTAGGTATTATGCAGAGGAATATGTGAGACTTTGGTGAATATTTTAGATTTTATTTTCCATGAAAAAGGTAGCCCAGCAGTCCTGTTCCATGCTGAATGCTCTCCATTTGAATGTAGCTTTTGAACCTCAGAAGAAAGCTGAGTAGCCTGCATGCGTGTGAAAACTACAGTGGTCTGTCTGCTTCAGATGGTCCCTGGAATCCTGCGGAATTGCTCACACTGCTATCTGTACCTTTCCCTTTACTGGAATGGAATGAAGGCACATTTGAGAAGTTTTAGCCTCAGTCATCTGTCATTCATTCTAGAGGTATCCCAGGGACCATGGCAACTTTTAGTTTAAACATTTGCAGTAATTTGGTTGCTAATGTTATTTTCTGTGTTCACAGAGGGTCAGATATGTACCCATTGGCAGCTGTGGGCCCGAGTGTTTTCCAAGCCAGTGCTGGCATGTCCCCGGTCAGGTAGATCCCCAGGTTATGTACAGACATTGGCAGGACTGAAGTCCATTCTCTGTTGCAGAAAGAGTACAGTAGGTTGGGCTCTGAGACCGCCCCAGTTCACTGTTCAACACAAGTTCACTGGTCATCCTGCAGAGAGACGTTATGCTCCACACTTGGGCCATGCTACTGGCTCACTGCTCTCCTCAGTAGCCATATGAATTGGGCTCTGTGCTCGCCCAGGGCCTATGTTCAGGCATCCTGATATGATAGCAGCGGAAGCTATGGTCAGCAGTAGAAAGTGACTGCCTGTTTGCAGGCCTGCCCAGACAGAGGGATAGAATGTCCTTAATGCTCTAGTGCAGTGTGTTGGCAATGACCAAACACAAGCCTAGCTGGTGACAAACCTTGACCAGGAAGTTCCATCTAGCCCTGCACATGAGCAGAGTCCCTGGGGTCTCTCGGTGTGACTGCACGGCGGGACACAGTCTAGTCTGGCAGTATTCCAAGATCTGATCACCTTTTTATTCTTTTAAGGTTTATTTATTTGTCAGAAGGAGCATAGGTGGGAGGAGCTAGGCAGAGGGAGAGGGAGAAGCAGGCTTCCCGCTGAGCAGGGAGCCTGAGGCAGGGCTCCATCCCACGACCCCGGGATCATGACGACCTTAGCCAAATGAAGGCAGACAGTTAACTGACTGAGCCCGAGGTGCCCTTGATCACTGGTCGTTGTAGCCCTGCCCACCTTGCCCGTGTCTCTGTGGTCCTCTGGTCCAGCACCAGATTCCTCCCAGGGTTCCCCATGACGTGAGATCTCATTTGGCCACCCAGAAAGGGGCCTGCCATTTGGGGAATGCTGGATGCCCACGGGGGGTTTTTCTTGGTGGAGCAATTGTAGTTCGTTTTGGTCCTTCATGGTAGGGCTGTGCTGGCCATAAGGAGGAGCCTTGTAATCAAAGTGAAATCACTCCTCTTACTTTTTTAATGACCCTCTTGGTCTCTGGGATTCAGGGGCTACTTTGGCCTCACCACTGAGTACTGAGAGTTGCCATGGAGGTCTGATGCAGACAGGTGCTAGTTTGATGTCGTCATCCCTCTGTGATGGACGGTTTTGTGTTTCAAGCTAAACATATTTCTCTATATGCCAGTGTTTATGTGTGTATATTTTTACGTTTCTGTATATAAATATGCACACAAATGTTTGTCATCCATGAAGTAGAATATTTACATAGTGTAACATTTGATATTGAAAGATTAAACTAATAGTAACAGGGATAAACTCCTTTCATGCTAAAGATTATACAATATGCATATTGTGATGCGGGTTATTTGATTGGTTGTGGAATATATTTTTGTTCTGTGTTGTTTTTTGATTTTATCTTGTGTTCTAGTTAATGCTCCAGGAAAACTCCAGTGAAATACATTCAAGCAGAGTTTACTGTTACCGTTAATATTTTTTTTTATTTATGTCCAGTGTTCCAGTGGAGGTTGGGTTTGCATTTACTGAGTTGTTTTATGTTTTTCCTTAGACTTTATCTATTTTTTTAACTCTTTGTTTCTTGTGTTTCCTTGTGTTCATATTTAAAATAAAAATTCTACAGTTCATTCTTTGTGACCATTCTGTTTCCAGTAACATACTGCTTCAGCTAGAAATAAAAGCATGCATTTTTTTTAAAGCATGCATTTGAAATCTAGTCACAGTGTGAAATTCCTTCCTACTTTAATTTCAGTTTGTCAGTATATGTATATTTTTCATACTTACATCTATGTTTTTGATGATATGGCTTTTGTTTCTATTTTTAATTTAATTTTTAACAAATTATTTATTGGGGCATCTGGTTGGCTGAGTTGGTTAAGCCTCTGCCTTCAGCCCAGGTCATGGTCTCGGGGTCCTGGGATCAAGCCCCACATTGGGTTCTCTGCTTGGTGGGGAGCCTGCTTCCCCCCTCTCTCTGCCTGCCTCTCTGCTTGTTTCTGATCTCTGTCAAATAAATAAACAAAATCTTTTTTTTTTTTTAATTTATTTATTTATCAGAGAGAGAGGGAGAGAGAGCGAGCACAGGCGGACAGAATGGCAGGCAGAGGCAGAGGGAGAAGCAGGCTCCCTGCGGAGCAAGGAGCCCGATGTGGGACTCGATCCCGGGACGCTGGGATCATGACCTGAGCCGAAGGCAGCTGCTTAACCAACTGAGCCACCCAGGTGTCCCAATAAACAAAATCTTAAAAAAAAAAAAAAAGAAAGGTCACGTCACGTGTGCAGATCACAAGCAAACAGCTTCATGGAATATCACAGACTGATCTCATCTGTATAAGCCTTTGAGGTCATGAAACACAATATTGTCCTCTGAATCCCTGTTGAGGTCTCAGTAACTTTCCCCCTAATCTCAGCACCATTTCAGTGACTAAGGCAAGGGATTGCTGTGCTCCCTTTTTTACTTTGTGGAAATATCATCAGGCAATGGGGACTCTTGTATTCGGCTTTTTTTTCTTTCTCAGTATTTGTGAATTGGTTGGTTTTCCTGCATGTTACTGTGCATCATTCATTAGAGTGGAGCAATCCCGTTCCGTTATGTGGATACCAGCTGCCTCATTCTATTGTTAACAGGAGGGGGATGGTTCTCTGTGCAGGCCTGTCATGACTAGTACTGACGTGTAAAATCTTATGATTTGTCTTTCAGTGGAAGATGTATACATATCTGCTGGCTGTTTGATGTGGGACTGGAATCCGGGTACTTAGGTTAGATATGTTCAGTTTTAATAGATACTACCAAACCCTTCCCCCCAAAACTTGTACCATTGTTCACACACACCAGCAGTGATTCCTAGGATTTCTGGCTTATCTGTGTGCCTTCTAAAACTTGGTAGCTTATGTGATTTTGGTGTCGGGCTTTGGGTTAGCAAGTGATGTTACTAAGTTGTGGTTTTATTTGCTTTTTTGTTTTGTTGTTACTCTCTACTAGTATGAAGTTGGGTATTAACCTATGGATAATCTCTTTGTCAAAGTGTCTTACTTACTGTGCCCCTTTTTTTCTGTTATGGTATTTTTTTCTTTAGTCTTTGTAGTTCTGCATATATTATGAGAATGAGTTCTTTGTCTCCTCTATCACTGTACTCCTATTTCTATCTCTTAAGATTGTGATGCAAAGAAATTATTAATATTTTTGGAATCTAATTCATCATTTCATCCTTCATGGTTAGTTTTTTTTTTTATTGGTTTCAGAATTTTCTTCTTATAGCAAGCCCAGAGAGATAGAATGATTTGTGTTTCTCTAAACACCTTATTATTTTTACAATTTCAATCAGAAGTGTATTAAAAATCAATGTGCTATATGGTTTCTGCAGTTACTGAGGTTTTCTATTCTTTTTTCCCCCCACAACATCACTAACATATTGAAATGTATTCTGAAAATGTACTATACTTTCTTTGCAGTTGCTTACACAAGTCGTTTCTTGTGACGGATTCCCATTGCCATGATCTTAGACCTAACTACTCTTTGATTTCTCTCCATTCTTCATGTGTCTCTAAAGAGGCACAAAGCGTGCTGTGGGGCTCAGTCCCAAAACCCTGAGATCACGACCTAAGCCAAAATAGATGCTTACCCAACTGAGCCACTGATGCAGTCCCACCCATGATATTTATTTTATTTTACTTTTTATTTTTATTTTATTTATTCATTCATTCATTCATCCATCCATCCATCATTTATTCATTCATTCATTTATGGAATTTAGAACTGTGGAATTGAAAATATGGGCATCAGTTGCACACTTGTGAAAAATATAGAAACTTAGACCCAACCCAGAAAACGGAATCAGAATATGAATTTTAACAAGGCCTCAGTTGATTGTCATACACAGTAACATTGGAGAAATATATATCTAGATCATCTACACTCATCCCTTATTCTGTGCTTATCTTTATATCTGTAGTATATTATTTTGATAACTGTGACTTTACAGTATGCCTTAAATCATGATGTGTGCTGTTCATTTTCCAGATTATTCTGGGTATGTGTTATCCTGTGACATCCATGTAAAGTTAGGGTGCATTTTGTTCTTTCTGCAAAAAATAGCATTGGGAATTTGATAGAGAGCACATTAAATCTGCAGGTCAATTGAAGTTTTATTGATAGGTCAATAGTCTTAAGTATTTGAGTGGAGGAACATCGATGTGTTTCCACTTATTTCTTCTTTCAATTCCTGCACACTATTTTATAGTTTTCATTGTTCCAGATTTGATATCATTATGTTGAATTATAAGCATTTTATTTGGGGGGATGTTCCTCTGAATGTATTATGTCTTTACTTTTGGAATTCTTTTTTATGTAGAAACAACAAATTTTTTATGTGTTGGGTTTGTATTCTTCAGTGTTTTAAATTTTTTAAGTTTACACAGGTTTCTTTTTCTTTTTCTTTTTTTTTAAAAGATTTTATTAATTTATTTAACAGAGAGAGATCACAAGTAGACAGAGAGGCAGGCAGAGAGAGAGAGGGAAGCAGACTCCCTCCTGAGCAGAGAGCCCTATGCGGGACTCAATCCCAGGACCCTGAGATCATGACCTGAGCCGAAGGCAGTGGCTTAACCCACTGAGCCACCCAGGCACCCTTTTTTAATTTTTTTAAAGATCTTATTTATTTATTTGACAGACAGAGATCACAAGTAGGCAGAGAGGCAGGCAGAGAGAGAGGGGGAAGCAGGCTCCCTACTGAGCCCAATGCAGTGCTCAATCCCAGGACCCTGGGATCATGACCTGAGCCAAAGGCAGAGGCTTTAACCCACTGAGCCACCCAGGCACTTCTTTTCACAGCGCTCTAACAAGGATTCCCAGGAGAGGAAAATGGCCTTGTAATAGGGGGCACTAGACACATCACATCTCAGGAACACAATTAGATAAAACCAAATCACCCTCGGTACTCCAGAGATGGCCATGAAGACTGACAGATCATACTCCCCAAGTTACAGGAGAGAAGACGCCACATCATAGATGGCAGAAAGTTTGGAGACATGGTTGAGGGAGGGAAGAATTACAGTGCTATGGAAGGCAGGCATCCCTGGTTGTGGGGAAAGTGGTATGACAGAGGGAAAGCACAGGAGGATGTTTCTCCAAAGCCCCTGGTGTGCAAAACAAGAGGGGTTGAATTTCATGAGTTCTTGGAACTAGCACAGCAATCCCTTGCCTAGAGTTCTAAAGGTCAGCAGACTTGGCTGGGATAGAGCCAAGAAGGTGCTGTGCTACTCCTGGAGAGAAGGAAGGCAAGCAACCTGGGTACAGACAACCTGCAGACAGAGATCAGAAGAATGACTGGGGGACACAGTGGGAAGAGTATTCACTAGTCTAGGAGTGTTTCCCTGTGAGGAAACGTTCAGTGGGATATCTGTCTAAGAACACAGGAGTTAGATGGCAGCATTTCCTTCTCCTGCCCTGTAGCATAATCTCAGAGCAGTGTCCCAGTGTCCCAGTCAGTGAGGACATTGGCTGTCTGGCTTGCTTCCTAAGCCCCAGTCCCCTGTGCTCTGGTTGGACTGACCATCTCAGTCTAGCTTACCTCAGGCCCAGAAAGGTGGGCCCCTGCCCACACCACATCTCCTGAGCAGAGAGTTCTGCACAACCTCCATTCTGGTGAAGGTGATTTCAGGTCTCATTTCACAAGCAGACCAGAGCTCACCTAGGTAAAACTGACCACATTCAGACCAGGGAGCAAATACTGTCTACAGAAGGCAAGGAGAGCCTCTGCAGACCACTGACTAGAAGGATGTAGCAGGACACATCACTGGCTTTTCTAACACAGAGAGGAAGGCAGACTTAGACAAAATGCCATGATGGAAGAATTTATCCCAAAAGAAACAAAAAAATACGGCCATGGTCAGAGATCGAGGGAAGCGGTTGTCAGTAACATACGCAATGGAGAATTAAAGGCAACAATCATAGGGATACTCACAGGTGAGAAAAGAGTGCTGAGAACTTTACCACAGAGGCAAGAGTTAAGAGGGGAAAAAATGGAGCATATGGGTGTCTCAATTATATCTGATTCTTGGTTTAAGCTTAGGTAGTGATTTCAGGATCCTAGGATCCAGTGTCAGTGTCGACATTCAGTGTGCTACTTGATACTCTCCCTCTCCCTCGGTAGCTCCTACTCATCCTCTTTCTCTCTCAAATAAATAAATTTTTTAAAAAATAAATGAGATTAACAATGCAATAAATGAGGGGCGCCTGGGTGGCTCAGTGGGTTAAGCCGCTGCCTTTGGCTCAGGTCATGATCTCAGGGTCCTGGAATCGAGTCCCGTATCAGGCTCTCTGCTCAGCGGGGAGCCTGCTTCCTCCTCTCTCTCTCGGCCTACCTCTCTGCCTACTTGTGATCTCTCTCTCTGTCAAATAAATAAATAAAATCTTTAAAAAAATTTAAAAAATAATAAAAAAATTTAAAAATCAATGCAATAAATGAGATTGAATACAGGATTGATGCAATAAACAGCTAGCTGGAGGCAACAGGGGAAGGACTTTCTGACCTCAAGGACACAAAAAAGGAAAATAATCTGAGCAAGAGAGAGATTTGACTTAGGGAACTCAGTGACTGCATCAAATGTTGTAACATCCCTAGGTCTTGGGCTTTTCTGTGCTGGGAGAGTTTTGTTTCCAAATATAACTTAAATTCCTGTTTCTGGTGTAAGAAGAGTTCCCATTTATTTGGTAGAGGGTAGATAATTCAGTCTTAGTGACTTGTGCAATTTTAGGAATTATCTATTGTTATTGTTTTTATTCCTAAATTATCTGATTTGGTAGTATATAAATGCTGACCAAGTTAAAGCACAGCCAGTTTTAGTATTTCAGGTAAACTGGGCATTTCATTCATTGTTCTGTTACTATTCTTGTCTCTATTTTATTTATTTCAGATTTATCTTTGTTACTTCCTTGTACTGCTAAATTTCATCTAAGTTTTTTCCTTTCCTTGTTTCTCATGGAAAGATAAGTTTTTCTTTTTTTTTTTTTTCTTTTTTTAAAGATTTTGTTTATTTATTTGAGAGACAGAGATCACAAGTAGGTAGAGAGAGGAGAGGAGGAAGCAGGTTCCCTGCCAAGCAGAGAGCCCAATGCGTGACTTGATCCCAGGACCCTGAGATCATGACCTGAGCTGGAGGCAGAGGCTTAACCCACCAAGCCCCTCAAGCACCCTTCCAGCTCTTTTTTTTTCTTTTTTTTAAACTCAGCTATGTATTGCATAAAAAAAGAATTGAAAATGGAAAGTGTTGTAGACAACGTTTAGCAGAAATAAACAATACAAACAATAGAAAAAGAGCACAGAAAAATTAAATTAAGATTCTTTAGGGTCTTTTATAGATCATGTCATCTGTGAACACAGATAATTTTACTTTTTCTTTTTTTAGTTTGGATTCTTTTCATGGGGTTTTTCTTCCCCAGTTCTGACTAGAATGTCCAGTACCATGTTGAAAGGCAGTGGTAGTGTTACTTCATTACCTCATTTCTGATCATAGAGGAGAAGCTTACAATCTTGACCTATTGAATATGTTGGATTTTTTTCTATTTGGTTCATTTCAGTTTTTTATTTTTTTATTTTTTTTAAGATTTTATTTATTTATTTGTCAGAGAGAGAGCGAGCGAGAGCGAGCACAGGCAGACAGAGAGGAAGGCAGAGTCAGAGGGAGAAACAGGCTCCCTGAGGAGCAAGGAGCCCGATGTGGGACTCGATCCCGGGACGCTGGGATCATGACCTGAGCCGAAGGCAGCTGCCTAACCAACTGAGCCACCCAGGCATCCCGGTTCATTTCAGTTTTATGTTTAAATAACCATCCTTCTAATTTTACGCTCATGTGGCACTTTTTCAGATTATTTGAGATGCAGGAAGGGACTTGTGCTAAAACATGACAGTATCACAGAATTATCTATTAGGGTATGTGGTCAGTATGTTGTGTTCCAAGGTAGGGTGTCCATGGAAGAAGGAAATTCTGATGATTCCTTCCCAGCCATCTTTGTGACACTCTCTGATTGACTGGAAGCTTGTATGTTACAAATCATCAGTATATTCATCTGAAAGTAGTAAGTTCAATGAGTTTCCTTTTTTCTTATTTGATATCTTTCAGCCAAATCTTCACATGACATTCAGAATTTCCTGCAAAAGCCGAGCATAGAAGCTTCTTTCCAAAAAGTGACGATGAGTAGATACAAAAATAGTGCTCTTGAAAATGTATACTTAATGACAGACTGGGATGGTAATAGGGAGAGGGAAGGGCATCAAGGATACCATGAAGGACATAGCCCATCTGAGGCAACGGCATCTAATAAGACTCAAAATGACCCGAATAGTGAAAGATATAAAACATCGTGGAAAACCTCCCTTTTTAAGTCAGCTGCTTCCACAAAGCAGTGTGTTTCTGTCAGCAAGAGCTCCATTCAAGTATTCCAACACAGCTCTTTGCAGAAAGACAGTTTGGACAATCTGGAAAGTTATCTAGTCTGTGCTGAAAACAATGATTGGAACCATTTTCAAAACGGGATTGGACTGACCCCATCAGATACTTCTGAAAATCAGAGATTGAATAATGAAGAACAAAATGTTAAGCGGGATCCATATGAGAGAGGCTTCACTGAGGAGTCGACCCTCCAGAATGACCAGAGCCCTTCCAATGGAGACAGCAATGCTCAGTGCCCTGAATCTGAGAAAACACTTAACCAGGGCTGCAGTGTTCAGAGACGTGTGAGGACTCAGTTTTCAGAGAACCAGTATGAATGTTATAAATGTGGGGAAGTCTTTCATCAGAGGTCTAACCTTATTACACATGAGAGTATCCATTTGGGAGAAAATCCTGATGAATCCAGTCAGTGTGAGAATGGTCCTCAGCAGTCCTCCAATATTGGTGATGATCAGAGAATTCTTGAGGCCAAAAACCCATTCAGATACGCTAAACGTGGTCCCACATTTAGTCAGTCATCAAGACTAAGTAGAAAGAAGATGATCCCTAGTGGAGAGAAAACACCCATTTTTAAGGGATATGGTAAAGTCTTTGACTGGCACTCAACCCAATCTCAGCATCAGCAAATGAGTACTGAAGTGAAACCATACAAATGTGAAGAATGTTGTAAAACCTTCAAGTACCGCTCATCTCTAAGGAAACATAGGCAAATCCATACTGGAAAGAAACTCTATGAATGTAAAGAGTGTGGCAAAGTTTTTAAAATTTGCTCAACACTTGTTCAACATCACAGAATTCATACTGGAGAGAAACCTTACAAATGTAAGGAATGTGGTAGGTCCTTTAGTCAGCAGTCAAACCTTACTCAACATCACAGAATTCATACTGGAGAGAAGCCTTACAAATGTAAGGAATGTGGTAGGTCCTTTAACAAGCAGGCACACCTTACTCGACATCACAGAATTCATACTGGAGAGAAACCTTACAAATGTCAGGAATGTGGCAAGGCCTTTAAGGAGAGCTCACGCCTTGATCAACATCACAGAATTCATACTGGAGAGAAACCTTATAAATGTAATGAATGTGGTAGGTCCTTTAGCCTGCAGGCATACCTTACTCGACATCACAGAATTCATACTGGAGAGAAACCTTACAAATGTCAGGAATGTGGTAGGTCCTTTAAACAGCAGGCATACCTTACTCGACATCACAGAATTCATACTGGAGAGAAACCTTACAAATGTAAGGAATGTGGTAGGTCCTTTAACCAGCAGGCATACCTTACTCGACATCACAGAATTCATACTGGAGAGAAGCCTTACATATGTCAAGAATGTGACAAGGCCTTTTCACTGAGGTCATTGCTTAGTAAACATCACCGAATTCATACTGGAGAGAAACCTTACAAATGTAAGGAATGTGGCAAGGCCTTTAAACAGCACTCAGTCCTTACTCGACATCACAGAATTCATACTGGAGAGAAACCTTACAGATGTCAAGAATGTGACAAGAACTTTAAGTGTCACTCAACCCTTAGTAATCATCTCAGATTTCATACTGGAGAGAAACCTTACAAATGTAAGGAATGTGGCAAAGCCTTTAAACAGCGCTCACACCTTACTCAACATCACAGAGTTCATACTGGAGAGAGACCTTACAAATGTCAAGTATGTAACAAGGCCTTTAAGTGTCACTCAAACCTTAGTAATCATCTCAGAATTCATACTGGAGAGAGACCTTACAAATGCCAAGAATGTGGCAAGGCCTTTCACCAGAGCTCATCGCTTACTGTACATCACAGAAATCATACTGGCAAGAAACTTTAAAAATGTAAAGACTAGGAGTAAGGACTGTAAAACCCTTACATCACAGACCTTGCATCCAATATAACTGGAAATATCTATACACATCTAAAGAAGTCCACCCTCTCTCTCCCTGAAACTCACATCGTAGTCATATGGGAGCAACATGGTAAAATGTGATGAATGTGGTGAGACCTTTAACTGGAATTCAGTCTATACTCAGTGTCCCAAAATGCACACTAGATTCAAACACTAGAAAGATGATGATTGTGGAAAGACCCTCTTTTTAATATACACATTTGCAAACATAGAAAGTGCTAAAGAAGGTAAATTGAATCATACAAATAATTAGAAAACTCTCTGATTGAGCATCTAATGTCAATAAAAGTCACAAATATCATGTAAAAGGAGTGTATCAGTCCCTCTATTCAGACAGTACTTATTAGTCCAAGGGAAAAGATAAGTTAAACACTTGGAAAATGCATATGCTGTTACGTTGGAAAGATTCATTGGGGGAGTTTTTACAAGGGTACAATTAGTTTTGATGTGCTTTTTGTTATATTGAGCCTTTTTGATGTTTTTCACCAACAAATATTAATGTACTTTATTCTCAAATCACTTCTGGAGATTGACTTACTTGTACTGGGTGCATGAATCCATGAGCCTGATTTGTGCTCCTTCAACGACATTTGATGCCCTGCTGCCCTCGGGGGGACTCACGCATCCCACATTTTCCTTGGAAGATGAGAACGGTGTAATACAAAACATGAACGAAGAAAATCTAAATGGAGACACTGCTTAGGGTTATAGCATTGATGTAAGCTGCCATGAAATAGGTGTTCAGAACAATATTTTTCTCCATTTACTAAAACTAAAGAACTTCCTGAATATTAGACATACCACGTTTTCCTGATTGCTCTTTAAGGAAAAAAAGGTGGCGCACCAGCTAACTACTGATGTATCGTCGTAATAGCGATCTTTAGAGAATAGGAGTGGATGCGATTGAAATGAAGAAATCCTCCCCGATAACAGAAAGAGGTTATCTAACTCTTCCCTACCATGCCATATAGCTGGACATACACATCTGTTGCGACTGTCAGCAGCAATGGAACTTAAGGAAGTCACTTCCACATCATGATATCAGCTATGGGGGTTAATGCTTGTATTCCGTATTTTGAACAAGTGTAACAGTGGATTTGAAATGCATAACATAGTCTATGTGTGAATTTCATGTACATCAATTAATCAAACATAATGGTTTTTAATATGTTAACATGAATTTGTGATGAGTGGTGTGTTATTCTACCACCAAGCTGAACCTATCTCATTTTTTTTTTTTAAGATTTTATTTGACAGGGAACACAAGCAGGGGGAGAGAGAGAGGGATAAGGAGGTTCCCCACTGACCAGGGAGCCTGATGCAGGGGTAGATCCCAGGACTGGGGCCACGACCTGAGCTGAAGGCAGATGCTTAACTACTGAGCCACCCAGGCAGCCCCTATATCATTTTACTGAAAGTTGTACACAACTGGTGTTATCTGTTACCTATTTGGTAATGGAAGAGAATAATATTCTTATGAATCCATTCCCTCAGTGACCTTAAGGTTGAAATGATGGGTGATTTCCCCGCCTAGTTAATTTAGTGTATCATTTTCTCCTCCTTGTGCTGACTGTGATATTACTGATATATTACAGGTTTTGTGGGGGGTATTGTTGACATTTTAGCTCACCTGTGGTGCTGCTACTCGCCATCCACTTTGTGTACTCAGCACTTTTGCAGGGACCTTGAGTGGACACCTGCCCTGCTCGCTAGTGTGTTTCCTATGATGTGGTTTTGGAATATAGGAGAGGTTCTGTGGGGTGGAGTCTGGAGCCTATGACCACGAAAGAATTCTTGAGATGTCTTTGGTGCTAGATGGTGGTTTGTTAAAGTCCAGGGACAGGACTCATGGGCAGAAAGCGCTGCTCCCCTGGGGTTGTGAGGCATGGCTGATTTCTCTCTATAGTATGGGCTTGGGGGAGGTAAGGAAAAAGGGAGGTTTTGAGAAAGAACATTCATATATTAAAGAAGATTCAGGGGATCCTGGGGGCCTTGCTGTTGTCAAGGTTGTTTACCCCTCTCGTAAAGCATTAACGATAAGATAGTTGGGATATTCCGGAAGCAGTATTACATTCCTCCTATTCAACCCCATCCTTTTTAGTAGGGTGTAGGTTTAAAAGAAATTCAATTTTATTTACATTTCCTTCTGCCTCAACCTCCCTCAATTTTAAGGAGAAGAGGGTGATGTTAGGGCTTCAGGAATCTGAGTTATGGGTCGCTGGAAGTTCGGCTATAGATAAAAGAAGGCTTCTTCCTTGCAAATCACTAGGACATTTGTAAACCGAGGAATACTCAGGTCTTGCAGGATTGTGATCTCTACCAGGTAACTATTTGTTTCTCCTTTAGGGCACCTAGGAGTGCATGAGGAATGTCCCATATATCCCATGGGGGGTGGGGGTTCATGGGGTGTCAGTTTCTGCTTCATCCTCAGCTTGCCTTCTGTTCTCTCATCACCTAGACAACACTCTGTAGAGTCACATGGCAATCAGATCCACCTTGAGACATGGCAATCAGATCCACCTCTGTGGGCAATCCTCTGTCCCTTTTCCCAAACATTTCCCATACTGTGTTCTCCTAGAGAAGATGCCCACAGAGCTTACCCAAGCTGGCATTTGTTTGAATGGCCAAAAGTGGACTTGAACTGGGACTCTCAAGCACTCCACCATGACCCATAATAAAGGTATGTTCTCCATTTATTGGTGGGGGTCTTGGTTTGAATCACGTGCCCATGTGACCATGCTGTATAGGTCATCGATAACCTGGAAGTAGGAGAAACCTCCCAAATGGAGTGACACTGTAGCCCAGGTCACAGATCGAAAATACATAAAATAAAAAAGTGAGCATGTAGACTGCAAATGTCTCAATTTGCACAGTGGACTCCATGGATTTAGAAAAAGAATTTCTATTTGTTTTATATCCTAGTTATCTCCGGATTTATAGCTATATTTTTGCTCATTTTTTCTCCCAGCTAATAGGCATCACAAACATCTTTTTTGCCTGGGTTGTGCAGGAGTGTCTTCACTGAACACTTGAGACTAGAGAGCTGGAAGGCCAATGGGTATTAATTCAGACATTAAACCCTGGGATGTCGCATGTGAATCTATGTAGAATTTGATGAAATCACCATCCTTAGAAGCATAAGCCCTATTAAAAGAAAATGTAAAAATTGTGTCTACTGTGGGTAGGGGCCCAGAGGTGGCTCTCTTCAGTCACTGAAAAGGCACAGGCAGCTCTTGGTGGTGTCATGTGATAAATACATGTAATGGGAGAAAGGAATTGGCAAATATGGTGGGTTTCTGAGAAGTAGGGAAGTCCTACTTTATCTTCATGATTTTACTGAATTCCTATTTATTACTGATGATCGGATGCTGTTGGATCATATTTACCGAAATTGCCCAAACCTAATTCGGTAGCACTGGATAAAGAGGGGTATTGGTGATGCGCTCATGTGGGCATAGCTTTCAAAAGTCACGTGGTAGAGAAGCTGTTGGCAGTGAAGGAGCCTTCTGGACACTGGGGTAGGCAGGATCAGCAAGGTGTGTGCTGTGGTTGAACTCAAGCACTGCTCTCCCAGGGATAAAAGCCCAATCAAGATTTGAGCCACTGTAGATAGGGGACCACTCAGGGAAGCTGCTGCTGTGCATTATGGGAACTTCCTGTCTATACTCAGTGCCATGTTCAATACCCTCCCTGGCTCTGGCTCTGTCTGCTGTAGTTTTAGAATGTAGGTGAGCTTCAGTGGGGTGGAGTCTGAAGCTGATGACCAAGAAAAAATTGTTGAGGCATCTTTGGTGCAAAATGTTGTTTTATTAAAGCATGGGGAGAGGAGGGCAGAAAGAGTTGCTGCCACCAGGGTCATGAGGGGTGGCTGATTTTATACTATGGGGTTGGGGAAATGTGAGGAATAAGGGAGTTTTCAAAATGATTTTCATATGTCGAAGACTCACAGGATACTGGAAGCCTTGCCATTGTCAAGTTAATGTTGTTTTTCCCTCTTCGGAAGGCATTACCATGAAGACAGTTGGGGGTTTTCTGGAGGAACATTACATTTTGCCCTCTTCAAGCATCTGTCAATGGGCTGCAGACTCTAAGGTCACTTAAACATATGTACATTCCCTTCTGGATGCTGGGTAATTGATAGAAATGCTTTGTTTTTGTAAATTTCTAGGACATTTGTAGAACAGGACACCCATGTCTTGCAGGATTGTGATCTCCATAAGTTAACTATTTGTTTTTTCCTTCAGCCAGGAGCCCCTGAGGAATGTCACATGCATCCCATGGAGGGGGAGTTGAGGGTGTCAGCTTTTGCTTTGTCCTCAGCTTGCCTTCTGGTCCCTCATCATGTCCATGACATGGATTTGTTGGAGGAACAGTTCAACATGGGATATTAATCTGCCTTACCTGCCATTTGCCTCAACATGGGTGAATTAGAGAGTATTATGCTAAGTGAAATAAGAGAAAGACAAATACCGGATGATTTCACTCCTATGTAGATTCCAACAAACAAAACAAGTGAGCAATGAGAAAGAGAACAAGAAAAGGAAAGACAAAGTACGAAACAGACTCTTAACTATAGCAAGCAGGCTGGTGGTTGCCAGAACAGAGGTGGGAAGGCGGATGCGTTAAATGAGTGATGGGATAAGGAGTGCACCTGCAAGGCGCACTGGGTGTCGTATGGAATTGTACACTTTTGTACTCCCGAAAGGAATATTGCCTTGTATGTTAACTAGCAGGAATGTAAAGAAAAACCTTTAAAAAACGCTTTTTACAGATGGGAGAAACTTTGTGTCTTAGGTCACCAAAATATACTTTTGGAAAGAAATTGAAACATTTATCCTTTTTCCCTTGCTGATGCTATCAAGTTTGGAGACTCCTTTTCACTATTCTTATTTATATGTATTTTTTAAAGGTTTAATTTGTTTATTTGACTGACAGAGATCACAAGTAGGCAGGGAGGAAGGCAGAGAGAGTGGAGGAAGCAGGCCCTCTGCAGAGCAGAGAGCCTGATGCATGGCTCCATTCTAGGACCCTGAGGTCATGACCTGAGCAGAAGGCAGAGGCCCTAACCCCCTGAGCCACCCCGGTGCCCCAACTATTCTTATATTTTTCAGCCAACATGTATATATTTGCATAATTTCAATTAGCAATTGTTCTGCTTATGACAAGACACACTGACCAATGCTGCTTTTAGGAGTTCCTAGTGGCCCAGTGGGTTAGGCATCTGCCCTCGATTCATGTCATGATCACAGCATCCCACGATTCAGGCCAGTGTTCATCTCCCTACTTACTGGGGAGTTGCCCCTTCCCCTGCTGGATGCTCACTCTTTCTCTCTTTCCCAAACAAATAAAATGCTACAACAAACAATTTAAGAAACCCTGGTTATATTACCAATGCTTTCTGTAGGATGTCCTAGTTGGAAAGAGCTGCATAGACTTAGGCATGACTCGAAAACTATAAGGGATTAAGATTCACTTTATGAAACAAATAAAGCCCCCTTGGAAGGAGCATCATGAGACCTTCTTGACAGAGATCCCAGCAGACTTACTGTGTGAGTCAAGAAGATCGTTTCCTAACAGCTACAGGAACCTAGTATTTGAGGGACTCCAAGAAGAGAGGAGCTCACCCAAATCCATAGGTGTTCCACACATTGTGCGGTGGCAAGGATTTGGCTTGTCTTCTGGCCTGGAGAGGCTGTTAAGAGTTCTGTCTAGGGGTGCCTGGGTGGCTCAGTCAGTTAAGCATCTGCCTTCAGCTCAGGTCCCAGGGCCCTGGGATTGAGACCCACAGAGGACACCTTGCTTGGCTGGGAGCGTGCTTCTCCCTTTTTCTCTGCCTGCTGCTGCTCCCCCTGCTTGTGCTCTGTGTGTGTGTGTCAAATAAATCTTTGAAAAAAAAAAAAAGAGTTTCATCTAGAGATTCAATATGAAACATTCAGCAAAGCTGCTCTTAAAGTCTTTAAGTCAAACATCTGTTCTTGGGGCACTTACGTAAATAACCAGGCCAAGTTTTCTTTCTTGAACTAGCCTTATTTTCCAATAAAATTTGTGTTCATTTGGTTGTGTTTTTTGGTAACAATGAGAGTGATTATAGAGAAAAATATGTCTCAGTAATACATGTGTCTAGATAAAAGATTCTAATAACATTCATTATAAAGTGGAATAGATCCTGATTTTTTTTTTTTTTCCTAGTGTCATCCAATGCCAGGGTCCAAATCCCCAAGTATTTTGATCTTTCTGTCAAGTTTCTAACTTTAATCATTTGAGGATGAAAACTGCCTTTTTTCCTGAAGCTCTGTAGACTTAGTACAAAGGACTCAATGTAACAAAATGGTCCTAATAGCTCATGTAGAAACAGCCTTAGGGCTGTGCCTCCATGGGCCACTAAACACATTACCAGATGCATTTGAACTGTAAACCAGGAAGATCCAACTGGTGGTCACTACCTGCCCTCAGTCTATCTAAAGATAGTTCAAGTCTGACATCCAGATGTCTGCTCAATGGGCTAGCCTTAAAAGTCAGAATCTGGCTTCACATTTTTTTTTTTAAAGAGTTTATTTATTTGACACAGAGAGCACAAGCAGAGGGAGAAGCAGGCTCCCACTGAGCAAGGAGCCCAACTCGGGGCTTGATCCCAGGACCCTGGGATCATAACATGAGCCAAAAGTGGTGCTTAATTGACTGAGCCACCCAGGCGCTCCTTAACTTTCAATCCAATCATCAATCACAGTTCTTTTGTTTTCATATAAAAGCCTCCCTTTTTTTTTTAAAAGATTTTATTTATTTATTTGACAGAGAGAAATCACAAGTAGGCATAGAGGCAGACAGCGAGAGAGAGAGGAGGAAGCAGGCTCCCTGCTGAGCAGAGAGCCCGATGCGGGACTCGATCCCAGGACCTTAGCCAAAGGCAGCGGCTTAACCCACTGAGCCACCCAGGCACCCTAAAAGCCTCCTTTTATTACATTACTTGTACCATAAGGTACATTTGAAAATACACCTGTGTCATTGCCTCCTGAAATGACTTTGACTCAACTGACCTATTGTCAGGCCTGGATCATTGATATGAAACAATCTACAAGTTCAACTTTTAATATGTGAAACTCCCAAGGAAGTTTCAGATGGGAGAACTGAAGGGAGTCAGGACAGCATCTCTGTCCTCCCAACCCCCGAATGTGTCACCTTGGTTTATGGATTATTTGACTTCAAGGTACTTGAGAACCTCTAGGCTCAAGAGAACATTCTCCCCCTCCCTTAAGCACCCAACAGAATTATTGGGGGTCTTCCCCAGCATTAGGGTTATTAGAGAAAAGTTTGTCTCAGTGACTGATCCTTAAGGTAGGACAAATATCTCATTACAAACTATGTGCTCTTATCAGCCTATAAAAGTGATTTCCTGTGTGCTGAAACTTCAGGCCCTGGTTCTTTTGCCTTAGTTCAGGATCACACTTGTAACTCTTTTTTTTTGAAAAGATTTTATTATTTATTTATTTATTTATTTATTTATTTATTTATTTATTTTATAGAGAGAGTGAGACAGAGCATGAGAGGGGAGAAGGTCAGAGGGTGAAGCAGACTCCTCGTGGAGCTGGAGACTGATGCAAGACTCCATCCCAGGACTCTGGATCATTACATGAGCTGAAAGCAGTGGCTTAACCAATGGAGCCACCCAGGCACCCAGCTTAACTAGCCTGACAGTCTCTAGAATTTCCATGTCTATGTGGATTCTCTGTATGTACACTGATTTAATTTTATTTTCTCCTCTTTATCTGTTCCTGACAGTTTCTTAGTCCAGCCTAAATGAATCTTTAAGGGGACAACAATTCTTGGTCTCTGATATGGTTTGATTCTAAGGCCTAAGTTCCTGGTATTTTACTTTTTAAAGCATAAAAACAAGGTGGAACAGTAGGAAGTATTTCTACAGGAGTTGATTTTTTTTTAAAGATTTTATTTATTTATTTGACACAGAGAGAGATCACAAGTAGGCAGAGAGCAGGCAGAGAGAGATGGGGAAGAAGACTCCCTGCTGAGCAGAAAGCCCAATATGGGGCTTGATCCCAGAACCCTGAGCCAAAGGCAGAGGCTTAACCCACTGAGCCACCCAGGTGCTGCTACCAGTTATTTCTTTAAGTCATTTTAAATTTTCTTTTTTACATTTATCTTATATATGTATGTATAGTTTTCATTTTTTGATTCCTCTCATTGTATTCAATTTTATTTTTGTGTATATGTGTTTTTCTTTCCTATTTTGGGATCCTTTTCTTCTTTCTTTCTTTCTTTTTTTTTTTTTTAGATTTTATTTATTTGACAGGCAGAGGTCACAAGTAGGCAGAGGGGCAGGCAGATGGAGAGAGAGGAACCAGGCTCCCTGCTGAGCAGAGTGCCTCATGCGGGGCTGGATCCCAGGACCCTGGGATCATGACCAGAGCCAAAGGCAGAGGCTTTAACCCGCTGAGCCACCCAGGGGCCCCATCCTTTTCTTATTTCTTATTTTGGATTTTCTTCTACCAAGCCAACCAAAATAAACCCAGGGTCTAGTTTCTGGATCTAGTTGTCTTCTATTCTAATTTTTGTTTGATTTTATTTTCTCTCCTCACCCCCCCCCCCCTTTTTTTTGTTCCTTTTTTGAAGTGTACATTTTTTTCTGGCATCATTATTGCTGTTTTTGTATTTTTTTCCCCTCATTCATCTATTCTTTTCTGGATGTAATGACAAGATGGAAAAACTCATCCCAAAAGAGAGAAGAAAGGACAGTACTCACTACCATGGATTTAATCAATATGGATATAAGTACACAGAAGTAGAATTCAAATCAACAACTGTAAAGATACTAGTTGGGCTTCAAAAAAGCAAAATGACACAAGAAAATTCTTAACCGGAGCAATAATCAAAATCTAATCAAGTTGAAACCTAAAAGGCTATTACTGAGATGCAATTTAGGAAGGAGGCTCTAACTGCTATGGTAAATGAGGTAGAAGGGAGCATCAGTGACATAGAAAACAAAATAGAGAATAAGGAAGCTGAGAAAAAGGTAAACAGCTATTGGATCACAAAGTGAGGATTCAAGAGATCAGTCATAGCACAACGTAAAACGAGTTAGTATAATTGGGATCCTAGAGGAAGAGGCGGGGTTGGGGGCAGGAGAAGGTTTATTTGAGCAAATGATAGCTAAGAACTTACCTAATCTCAGGAAGGAAATAGACATTCAAGTCCAGGAGGCACAGAGAAACCCCCCGCAAAATCAACAAAAATAAGTCAACAACATAGAATAGTGAAGCTTGCAAAAATCAGAGATAAAGAGAAAATCCAGAAAACAGCTCAGGTCAAGAGGTGAGTAAACTACCAGGGTAAAAAGAGAAGGTTGTCAGTACACCTAACCACAGAGATCTGGCAGGTGAGAAAGGACTGGCATGATAGTGTCAATTTACTAAATGAGAAAAATATGCAGCTAAGAATACTTTATACAGCAAGCCTGACATTAAGAATAGGAGAGATGAAGAGCTTCCAGGCGGAACAAAAACCACAGGACTTTGTGATCACTAAACCAGGCCTGCAAGAAATATTAAGGGGATCCTCTGACCAACGAGGGAGTCCAAAAGAAGAAACACTCAAAAGAAACAGAGACACTTTACAAAAAGGTGACTTTATAGGTAATATGATGGTGCTAAATTCCTATTTTTCAATAATCACTCTAAGTGTAAAGGGACTAAAAAGTTCCAATTAGAAGACACAGGGTAGCCAATTCAATTCAAAACAAAACAAGACTCATCAATATGCTGCTTAGAAGAGACTCATATGAGAGCCAAACACACCTCCAGATTGAAAGTGGGGGGTTGAAGAACCATTTATCATTCTAAGGGACATTGAAAGAAAGCTAGAGTAGCAATCCTTATACCAAACTAGATTTAAACCAAAGACTAGTAAGAGGTGAGGTAGGACACTATATCATAATGAAAGGGTCTATCCAATAAAAAGACCCAACAACTGTAAATACTTATGCCCCTAACTTGGAAGCAGCCAATTGTATAAACCAATTAATAACAAAATAAAAGAAACGCATGGATAATAAAACAATAATAGTAGTGGACTTCAACACTGCTCTCACAGCAATGGACAGATCATCTAAGCAGAAGATCAACAAGGAAATGAGGGCTTTAAACAACACACTGGACCAGATGGACTTCACAGATAAATTCAGAGCATTTCATCCTAAAGCAACAGAATACATATTCTTCCTGTGTTTGCATGGAACATTCTGCAGTATAGATCACATACTGTGTCAAAATCAGTCTCACCTGGTACCAAAATATTGGAATTATTCCAGGCATATTTTCAGAGGCTTTAAAACTAGAACTCAATCACAAGAGAAAACTTGGAAGGAACACAAAGACTTGGAGGTTAAAGAGCATCCTACTAAAGAATGAATAGGTTAACCAGGAAATTAAAGAAATACTTTTTTAAAAATCATGACACAAGTGAAAATTAAAAACAACAACAACAACAACAATTCAGAACCTTTGGGTTGTAGCAAAGACAATCTTAAGAGGGAAATAGTAATGCAAGACATTCCCAAGAAACAAGACAAGTCTCAAACACACAGCTTAATCTTACACCTAAGGAGCTGGAGAAAGAACAGCAAATAAACCTCAAATCCAGCAGGAGAAGAGAAATAATAAAGATTAGAACAGAAATCAATGAAATAGAAAGCAAAAGAAGAGTAGAACAGATTAATGAAAATAGGAGTTGGTTCCTTGAAAGATTTACTAAGGTCTATAAACTCCAGGCCAGACTTTTCAAAAAGAAAATTGAAGAGCAAAAAGAAAAGCTAACGGACCCAAATAAAATCATAAATGAAAGAGGAGAGATCACAACCAAAACTGAATAAATACAAGAACATATTATGAGCAATATATGTCAAAAAATTAGACAATCTGGAAGAAATGCGTGCATCCTAGAATCACATAACCTATCAAAACTGAACAGAAAGGGCACCTGGGTGGCTCAGTGGTTTGGGCTGCTGCCTTCGGCTCGGGTCATGATCTCAGGGTCCTGGGATTGAGCCCCGCATCGGGCTCCCTGCTCCACAGGAAGCCTGCTTCCCTTTCTCTCTCTCTCTGCCTGCCTCTCTGCCTACTTGTGATCTCTGTCTGTCAAATAAATAAATAAAATCTTAAAAAAAAAAAAACTGAACAGGAAGGGTGCCTGGGTGACTCAGTAGGTTAAAGCCTCTGTCTTTGGCTCAGGTCATGATCCCAGGGTCCCCAGGTCTGGATCTCTACTCAATGGGGAGCCTGCTTCCTCCTCTTTCTCTGCCTGTCTCTGCCTACTTGTGATCTGTGAAGTAAATAAATAAAATCTTAAAAAAAAAAAAAAAAAACTGAACAGGAAGAAACAGAACACCATAACTGGCAAAGAAATTGAAGCAGTAATCTAAAATCTCCCAACAAGCAGGAATCCAGGACTAGAGGATCTCTCAGTGGAATTTTACCAAACATTTCAAGAAGAATTAATTTGTTTTCTTCTGAACCTGTTTCAAAAAATAGCAATGAAAGGAAAACTTACAAACTCATTCTATGAAACCAGCAATATTACCTTAATCCCCAAGTCAGACAAAGACCCCACTAAAAATGAGAATTACAGACAATATCCCTGATGAACATGAATGCAAAAATTCTCACCAGTACACTACCCACTACAATCCAGCAATACATTAAAAATTTTATTTACCATCACCAAGTGGGCCTAATTCCTGGGCTGCAAAGATGGTTCAATATCCCATCAGTGTGATATACCACATTAATAAAAGAAAGGATAAGAACCATATGATCCTCTTAATTGATGCAGAAAAAGCATTTGACAAAATATAGGATCCTTTCTTGATAAACACTTTGCAGTGTGGGGATAGAGGGAAGTACCTCAATATCATAAAAGCCACATATGAAAATCCCACAGCAAATATCATGCTCAATGATGAAAAACAGAGCTTTCATCCAAGGTCAGGAACACAGCAGGGAGGCCCTGCTATGCTCACTGCTATTCAACATAGTATTAGAAGTCCCCTCCTCAGCAATCAGACCACAAAAAGAAAAGAAAGAAAATGCATCTAAATTGGCAAAGAAGATATCAAACTCTTTGCCAATGACATAATATTTTATGTAGAAAGTCTAAAAGAGGGGCTTCTGGGTGGCTCAGTCGTTAAGTGTCTACCTTCAGCTTGGGTCATGATCCTGGGGTCCTGGGATCGAGCCCTGCATGGAGCTCTCTGCTAAGTGGGAAGCCTTGTTCTCCCTCTCCCACTCCCCCTGCTTGTGTTCCTGCTCTTGCTATCTCTGTCAAATAAATAAATCTTCAAGGAAAAGAAAAACCAAAAGACTCCACCCAAAAATTGCTAGAATTGAATCAGGAAGTAAAGTGGCAGGATATAAAATCATTGTAGATATTAGTTGCATTTCCATACAGTAACAATGAGACAGAAGAAAGAGAAATTAAGGATTCTATGCCATTTACAATAGCACCAAAAACCTTAGGATACCTAGAAATAAACCTAACCAAAGAGGTGAAGGGCCTGTACTGAGAAAACTATAGAACACTCATGAAAGAAATTGAGAAAGCCACGAAGAAATGGAAAAACTGTCCATGCCCATGGATTGGAAGAACAAATATTGTTACAATGTCTATGCTACCTAGAGCAATCTACATATTTAATGCAATCCCTATGAAAATACCATCAACTTTTTTCTCAGAGCTGGAACAAATAATGCCAAAGTTTGCATGGAACCAGGTTTTTTAATTGAGAACAGCTAATCCAAGTCATTCAGGTCTTTAAGATTTGATTTGTTTATTTGAGAGAGAGACAGCATGAGAGGAGAGAAGGTCAGAGGGAGAAGCAGACTCCCCATGGAGCTCGTAGCCCGATGCAGGGCTCAAGCCCAGGACTCTGGGATCATGAGCTGAAGGCAGAGGCTTTAACCAACTGAGCCACCCAGGCACACTGCCATTTTGGTTTTTGTTCAACGTGATTTGAAGCAGTTCTGGTTCAGTCACCAGGACAAGCATAGGAAGACAACTTCATATTTTACAGTGAGAAGGCAGTCCACATTTTCTAGAATGGGTAAAATAAAGAAAAAGGATAAAACACCAAATTTCAGTGAGAATGTGGATGAATTAGAATTCTCATATTGCTGATGAAAGGGTAAAAAGTAGATTCACCTTGCAAAACTTCACTTTTTGTTAAGTGGTACTTAAGAAAATAACTATTTATCTACCAAAGAGGAGCATTTTGTCACCCTAAAATATCTGATCAGTGAGGAAGGCATGGATCTAAATGTGCTCACAATCATCGACTTGGTTCCTGTTCTGTGCCTGGTCACCTCTCCAAACGCTTCCCCATAGGCTCAGGTGTGGAGTTTGAAAGATGATTATCACCTGAGCCCTCCCTCTCTGGTTCTATCAATTGGTTTGGGTGAAAACAACAGTGTTGTGTTAATTGGGGGCTCCAGGTGATACTCAATGAGACTAGGTGATCCTGTGTTAAACTTGAGGGCTTCCTGTTATTTTTTGAGTATTGAGAGCAGGCTTTGGCTGAAGAAGAGGTCTGAGGGACTCTCCTACAAGAGTCGGGGTGGGTCATGTCCATGCAGCACACAGTTCTTATGCTGTAGCGGAATTTGTGGGCATCTGTGGAAGGGGAGGGTCCCTGAGAGCAGGGAAGAAAAAGTTAGGGATTGGTCTTCAAGTAGGAGCTGCTGACAAAATGGACGAGGAAGCTAGGACTTCTCTGCATTTCATGGTCTTCAGGTGAGCAGGTTATACGTGAAGAGGCTCTGCTGGTATCTTTAAGGGCATTTTTTTTTTTTCATGATATTCTTGTGATTTCTCCACAAATACCTTGTGAGAAAGAAATCCTAGAGGATGAGGGGAAAGAAGAAATGGCCAGTTCTTGGGTAAGTCTTGTGTCCCAAGTCAGAGACCATGTCATGTTTTTCTCCTGAAATTCCTTGCATTAGAAATTGCAAATGTGGGTGCCTTGGTGTCTCAGTGGGTTAAGCCTCTGCCTTCGGCTTAGATCATGATCTCAGGGTCCTGGGATCGGGTCCCACATTGGGCTATTTTCTCGGTGGGGAGCCTGCTTTCTCCTCTCTCTCAGTCTGCCTTTCTGACTACTTTTGATTTCTGTCAAATAAATAAATAGAACCTTAAAAAAAAAAAAGACTTAAAAGAAAAAAAGAAACTGCAAATGTTGGGTGCTTGGGTGACTTAGTTGTTAGGCAGCTGCCTTTGGCTCAGGTCCTGATCCCAGGGTCCCGGGATCGAGCCACGTGTCGGGCTCCCTCCTCAGCGGGAAGCCTGCTTCTCCCTCTCACTCTCCCAGCTTGTGTTCCCTCTCTGGCTGTCTCTCTCTCTCTGTCAAATAAATGAATGAATCTTAAAAAAAAAAAAAAAAAAAAAAAGAATAATTTGCATATGTTGATTCCTCTGGTTTTTAAGTTTCTGCATCATGTTTTCACCTATTTATAAAACCTCTCCAGAAATGACACTCAGGGCTAGGTCTTTAGAACACTTCTCGCCTATATCCCAGATCCTTCTCTCCCGTGTCTCCAGCCAGGCTTCCAGTAGGGCCATCAGTGTTTGTCACTGAATTAAAGTCCTGTGTGTGTTGAAAATACTCCTCGGTGACAGATCTGCAGGGGAAGGTGGTGAGTCCAGGTTTCCTATTGCTGCCAAAGTCTGTTCCTGGGATCTTGGGGAAGGAAAACGTCATCTAGGTCCCACCTGGATACTTTACCAGCTCTCTCTAGCCCAGAAGCAAAAAAACACACAAATACCCATGATGGATATGAGGTCTAGAATAACTGGCAACGTTTTCAGACTGCAAATAGGTGTCAGTGTGAGTCTTGTTCTTGAGAATGTGAAAAAGATGCTCTACTAAAAATATGATGGGGGGCACCTGGGTGGCTCAGTGGGTTAAAGCCTCTGCCTTCAGCTCAGCTCAAGATCCCAGGGTCCTGGGATTGAGCCCCACATCGGGCTCTCTCCTCAGCAGGGAGCCTGCTTCCTCCTTCTCTCTCTCTCTGCCTGCTGCTCGGCCTACTTGTGATGTGTCAAATAAATAAATAAAATCTTTTAAAAAATATATGATAGGGGACACCGGCATGGCTCAGTCATTAAGCATCTGCCTTCAGCTCAGTTCATGATCCCAGGGTCCTGGGATGGAGCCCCTCGTTGGGCTCCCTGCTCAGTGGGAGGCCTGCTTCTCCCTCTCCCACTCCCCCAGCTTCTGTTCCTCTCTCTCTGTCTCTCTCTCTCTCTATCAAATAAATAAATAAAATATTATAAAAAATATGATAGAGAGGCATGTGGGTGGCTCAGTCGGTTTAGTTTTGGACTCTTGATTTCTGATCTTGTTGTCATCTCAGGGTCCTACAATGGAGCCCCATTTTTGGCTCTGCACTCAGAGGTGAGACTGTGAGATTCTTTCCCCCTTTCCCCTGCCCCTCGCCTCCTCTCTCTAAAATATAAAAAAGTCTCTAAATAAAAATTAAAATTAAAATAAAAAAAAATAACTTCCCCACTACCCTTTCTGAAAGAGTTCCACTCCCAATATATTTCAGGAAAACTAATGGATGCCTTTTTCCATGGCAGTGGTTTGGGTAGATACACTGGATATACATTTAAGCTCTTGGAGTTCCCTATGCTCATGGTCTACAGATGTGAATGAAAACCACTGCATGTGCAGCATCTGCCTGTATCAGTTGTAGGTGGCGGAGCTGACAAGTGAGATTAGTGTGATGGAGAAGTTAATGGTTTTCGCTGTGTCATGAGCCATAACATACTTTGTACTTTGCTAGGAGCTTCCTGTCTTTTTTTTTTTTTTAATCTATTTACTTATAAAAGATTTTATTTATTTATTTGACAAACAGAGATCACAAGTAAGCAGATAGGCAGGCAGAGTGAGAGGGGGAAGCAGGGTCCCTGCTGAGCAGATAGCCTGATGTGGGGCTCGATCCCAGGACCCCGGGATCATGACCTGATCCGAAGGCAGAGGCTTTAACCCATGGAGCCATCCAGACACCCCTATTTATTTATTTATTTATTTTTAGTGTTCCAAGATTCATTGTTTATGCACCATACCCAGTGCTCCATGCAATACGTGTCCTCCTTAATACCCACCACCAAGCTCACCCATCCCTCCTCCCCAACCCCCCGCCAAAACCCTCTGTTTCTGAGTCCACAGTCTCTCATGGTTCATCTCCCCCTCTGATTTCCCCCAATTCCCTTCTCCTCTCCATCTCCCAATGTCCTCTGTGTTATTCCTTATGTTCCACAAGTAACTGAAACCATATGATAATAGACTCTCTTTGCTGGACTTATTTCACTCAGCATAATCTCTTCCAGTCCCGCCCATGTTGCTACAAAAGTTGGGTATTCATCCTTTCTGATGAAGGCATAAGACTCCATAGTGTATATGGACCACATCTTCCTTATCCACTCGTCTGTTGAAGGGCATCTTGGTTGTCTCCACAGTTTGGCGACTGTGGCCAGTGCTGCTATGAACATTTGGGTACAGATGGCCCTTCTTTTCACTACATTTGCATCTCTGGGGTAGATACCCAGTAGTGCAATTGCAGGGTCATAGGGTAGTTATATTTTTAATTGCTTAAGGAGCTTCCTGTCTTCTGCTGGGTTTGGAAAATTGTGAGTGGCCAGCTTGTTACATTTTAAAATGTGTGTAATTTGGAGTTTTTAATAGTCCTCGAGATTGTCCATGGACTTTATTAAAAACAAAATAGATATTTATGTATCTGCTTCTACTCTTATTTACTTGTTTTTAGATTTGATTTTATATATATGTGAATTCATATGGTATTTGTCTTTTTTTAACTTATTTCAAATAGCATAATACCTTCTGGGTCTATTCACACTATCACAAATGTCAAGAAACAATGAAAAAAGCAGAAAGAGACCCATAAAGACCGTGAATAACCTGCTGGTTACCAGAGTGGAATGGAGAAAGATGATTGGCAAAATGAGGAAATGGGAATGGGAAATACAATCTTTCAGTTATGGAATTAACAAGTCCTGGGGGATGGGGAGCGGCACCTTGGTGGCTCAGTGGGTTAAATCTTCTGCCTTCCATTTGGGTGGTGGTCACAGGGTTCTGGGTTCAAGTCCCACATCAGACTCTCTGCTCAGCAGGAAGCCTGCTCCCCTCTCTCTCTCTGCCTGCCTCTCTGCCTACTTGTGATCTCTGTCTGTCAAATAAAGAAATAAAATCTTTAAAAAAAATCACATTTAAAAATTTTTTTAAAAAGACATCAGTCCTAAAATTTATGGAAATTACTACTCCCACTTCATTCTAACAGCCCTTGAATGCTTTTAACCACTTCTATTCTGTATTTTGAAGACAACAGAGTGGATTTGAAATGCATAACATAATCTATGTGTGAACTTAATGTATTTTAATTAGTAAAACTTAATGGTTTTTAAAGTGTTAACATGGATGTGTAATGAATGACATATCCCAGCACCAAGGTGAACGCATCTCATTTTACCAAAGATTGTAGGGAACTGATGGTATCTATTCCCTATTTGGTAATGGAGTGGGATAATATTTTCAAGAACCCATTTTCTCAGTGCTCTGAAGGTTTAAATGACGTGTGATTATTTTGTCCCCCTAGTATTGTATCCTCTTCTCTTTGTGAATGCTGCAGTATTATGACGGATATGTTGCTGATCATGTGGAGGTACTGTTGGTGTTTTAGCTCACGTGCTCCATGATACTGCTGCTCGGCATCCACTGTGCGTGCCCAGTCGTTCTGCAGGGACCCTGAACGGGCTCCAGTCCCTGTCACTAGTGCGTTCTCTAAACAACATGATGCAGAGTCACAAGCTAATCGTAACTGCTGATATGACAGCCCCAGCAAACCCTTCTGAGCCGCCATCTTTCCTTTTTCCCAATTCTTTCCCCTCCCAGGGTCCTTGGAGAAGACACCCACAGAGCTGACCTAGGCCTGTTTTGGTCTGAACAGTCTAATGCAGACTCCTTCCTGGGATTCTAAAGCACCACGGCCCCAGATAGAGAGATATGTGCTTCTCTTTGCATGTAGGGGTGTTGCTGGGGTGTGTTTCTGAAGTAAACCTGCACATTGAACAGTGCTGGGTGTGTAACAGGTACCTCCTAAGTAGGAGAAACCTATCCCAATAGGAGTGATATTGTAGCCCAGGGGAGAGAAAAGAGATTGACATGATGAGCATCGGGTGTTCTACTTAACTGATAAATCCTTGAACACAATGTCTGAAACTCATGATGTAGTATATGTTGGCCAATTAAAATTTAAATAAAAAAAAGAAAATACAGAAGATGAAGAATTAGGGGCGCCTGGGTGGCTCAGTGGGTTAAAGCGTCTGCTTTCGGCTCAGGTCATGATCCCAGAGTCCTGGGATCGATCCCCACATTGGGCTCTCTGCTCTGTGGGGAGCCTGCTTCCCTCTCTCTCTCTGCCTGCCTCTCTGCCTACTTGTGATCTCTGTCTGTCAAATAAAGAAATAAAATCTTTAAAAAAAAAAAAAAAGATGAAGAATTAGCATGTGGAGGAAGACAACTGTCCTGAGTTGGATACCAGACTCCCTGGATTGGAAAAAAAATGACTCCTACTCTTTTTATTTCCTAGTTGTCTCCAGAGCCCCAGTTGTATTTTTCCTCATTTTGTTGCCAGCTACGTAGGCACCACAACCATTCTTGTTTGCCTGAGTTGTGGGAAGAGTGTCCTCACTAAACACTTAATTGAGATTAGAGAGATGGATCAGCAATGGGTGTTAATTCAAACAAAATGAAGGCACTAACCTTGGAGAGTCCAGTCTTATTAAAAGAAAATGTGAAGAACTTTTCCCATGTGGGGAGGGGCCTGGAGGGGCTCCCTTTAGTTACTGCAAAGGCACAGGCAGCTCTTGGTGGGGTCATCTGTTGAATGCATGTAATGGAGAAAAGGAATTGGCAGATATGGTGGGTTTCTGAGGAGTAGTGAAGTCCTACTTAGTCTTCATGATTTAATCAAGTTCCTGTGTTACTGAGGACCAGATGCTGTTGGATGACAATAATGACTGTGATGGCCTAGGCCTAGATCAGTGGCAGTGAATAGAGGAGGCATATTGGATGACGTAACCATTTGGGCGTAGCTTTATAGCACTTGGCAGAGTAGATGTTGGTCATGAAGTAACCTGCTAGACAGTGGAATAGGCAGGGTCAGCAAGGCGTGTGCTGTGGTTGCTCCTGAGCACTGGTATCCCAGTTATATAATGCCAGCATAGGTCAGATCCACTGCAGATGGGGGACCTTTCAGGGAAGCTGCTTTCCTGCTGTGTGGGACCTTCCTCCCTTTAGTCAACACCTTGATGAGTATATCCCCTGCTCTGGCTTTGTCCTTTCTATGATGTTGGAGGAGCTGTTCAACAGGGAGAGGCTGTGGGCTTTTCTGCCCCCAAACAGACCCAAGTGTTCATTGAATCCTGAATGAATAAAGACTGGGTATATAGATATAGATATAGATTGGAGATCGATGATAGATAGATAAATGATAGAATAGGTATGCCTGGGTGGCTCAGTGAGTTAAAGCCTCTGCCTTCAGCTCAGGTCATGATCCCAGGGTCCTGGGATCGAGCCCCACATTGGGCTCTCTGCTCAGCAGGGAGCCTGCTTCCCTCCTGTCTCTCTGCTTGCCTCTCTGCCTGCTTGTGCTGTCTGTCAAATAAAATAAATAAAATCTTAAAAAAAAAAGATAGATGATAGAATATATATAGTTTGGAATATTTAAATCACCCTAAAAAGGAATGAAATCTGGCCACTTGCAGCAACGTGAATGGACTGGAGAGTATTATGCTAAGTGAAGTAAGTCTGAGAAAGACAAATACCATATGATTTCACTCCTATGTGGAATTAAAAATAAAACAAAACAAAAACAAGCGTGCAGTGGGGAAGATAAAAGAATGGGAGAGGCAAACCAAGAAAAGAACCTTGACTATAGATCATAACCTGATGTTGCCAGAGAGGAGCTGGGTAGCTGCTCGCATTAAGTGGGTGATGCAGTTTATGGGGGGCACTTGTGATGCACATGGGGCATTGTATGGAACTGTACAACCGCTGTGGTACTGCTGAACCAAATGCTACCTTCCATGTTAACTAACTGGAATATATACAAAAACCTTGAAAAATGTTTTGTTTTTACAGATTTAGAAAACTTTTTGTGTTAAGTTGACCGACTTGTAGCAGTGGCACAAAAATACTCCTTTAGAAAGAAACTGGAATCTTTATCTTTTCTTCTTTTCTGATTCCTCCCAAATTCAGAAACTCTTGGTGACCACTCATATATATATGCATATGTGTGTGTGTGTATATATATATATATATAAATATATATATAAATTATATATATGTATATATGTATATATATGTATGTATATATATATATAATTTTTTTTGCCAACTTATGTATTTGCATAATTTCAGTAGGAAACTTCTGCTTATGACAAGACATGATAAAAAACACTGGTTATATAACAAAAGCTTGGACTGGAAGGTCATAGCAGAAAGAGCTGCATAGATCCACGTATGACGGACGGCTCTAAGGGACTAAGATTGACTTTATGGAGCCATTAATGCCCCCTTGGAAATAGCAGCCTGATACCTTGTTTACAGAGTTCTCAGCAGCCATAATATGTCAGTAAAGAGGAGCATTTTCTAGGGTGCCTGGGTGGCTCAGTGGGTCAAGTCTCTGCCTTCAGCTCAGGTCATGGTCTCAGGGTCCTGGGATCCAGCCCCACATCTGGCTCTCTGCTCAGCGGGGAGCCTGCTTCCCTTCTTCTCTCTCTGACTGCCTCTCTGCCTACTTGTGATCTCTGTCAAATAAATAAATAAAATCTTAAAAATATATATTTTATCAACTAAGATGTGTTATTAAAACACAGTTTTGGGGCACCTGGATGGCTCAGTGGGTTAAAGCCTCTGCCTTCGGCTCAGGTCATGATCTTAGGGTCCTGAGATCGAGCCCCACATCGGGCTCTCTGCTCAGCGGGGAGCCTGCCCTCCTCTCTCTCTCTTCCTGCCTCTCTGCATACTTGTGATCTCTGTCAAATAAATAAATTTTAAAAAAAAGTTCAGTCTAGAAATTCATTATGAAACAGCCAGCAAAGCTGGTTTTAAAGTCTGTAAATCAAATCTCTGTTCTTGGTGGAATTATGTAAATAATCAGGCTGAGTTTTCTTTCTTGAACTAGAGTTATTTTGTGATGAAATTGATGTTTTTTTCTATGTCTGGTAAAAATGCAGGTAATTATAGAGAAAAATGTAGGTTTTTTTTTTTTAAGATTTTATTTATTTGACAGACAGAGATCATAAGTAGGCAGAGAGGCAGGCGGGGGTGGGGTGTGGGGTGGGGAAGCAGGCTCCCTGCTGAGCAGAGAGCCTGATGTGGAGCTTGATCCCAGGACCCTGAGACCAGGACCTGGGCCAAAGGCAGAGGCTTTAACCCCCTGAGCCACCCAGGCACCCAGAGAAAACTGTGTTTTATTTTATTTTATTTTTTTTTAAAGATTTTATTTATTTTTTTGACAGACAGAGATCACAAGTAGGCAGAGAGGCAGGCAGAGAAAGAGGAGGAAGCAGGCTCTCTGCTGAGCAGAGAGCCCGATGTGGGGCTTGATCCCAGGACTCTGGGATCATGACCTGAGCCGAAAGCAGAGGCTTTAACCCACTGAGCCACCCAGGTGCCCCAAAACTGTGTTTTAATAACACATCTTAGTTGATAAAATATATATTTTTAAGATTTTATTTATTTATTTGACAGAGATCACAAGTAGGCAGAGAGGCAGTCAGAGAGAGAAGAAGGGAAGCGGGCTCCCCACTGAGCAGAGAGCTGGATGTGGGGCTGGATCCCAGGACCCTGGGATCATGTCTTGAGCCAAAGGCAGAGGCTTTAACCCACTGAGCCACCCAGGTGCCCCATGCATAAAATGTTTTAATAGTTTTCATATACAATGGACTAGATCTTGATTTCTTCTAGGGTTCTCCAATGTCTGGCTACAAATCACTAAACTAATATTTTTATTTTTCTCCCACCCATTCTGATATGGAATTATGTGAGAACTAAAGCTGTCCTTTTCCCTTAAGCTCTGGAAACTTAATATAAATGACTTGATGGAACAAAATCACCCTTACATTCATGGAGAGACAATTTTAGGGCTGTGGCTCCATGGGCCACTGCAAACATTGCCAGATGTATTTGAACTACAAACCAGGAAGATCTATCCAGTGGTCGCTACCTGTCCTCTATCTCAAGATACTTCAAGTCTGACATCTGACCAGATGTCTGGTCAACTGCTACCCTTAGAAGACAGAAACTGGCTTAACATTTGCTCTAATCATTAAGTGTAAATACTTCATTAATTACATTACTTGTGCCACAGGGCTAACTTTGAAAATACACCTGCATCACTGCCTCCTGAAATGACTTTGATTCTACTGACCTATTTATTGTCAGGCCTAAAATGCTGGATCAGTGACAGGAAACAATTTATCGGGTGAAATTTTAATGTATGAAACTCATAAGGAAGTTTCAGGTAGGGAACTGAAGGGCTTCTAGACAGCCGGTCCATCCCCCCAGTGCCTGAATGTGCTGCTTTGTCCTGGAGGTAACTTGAGTTCAAGGCACTTGAGAACCTGCAGCCTCAAGAAAGCTTTTCCCTGCTCCCTTAACCACACAATGGAATCTAAATTGGGGCTCTTTCTCAGAACAAAGGTTAGTCACAGAGACCAAGTTTATCTCCATGACCCAACTGTAAGGTAGGACAAATATCCAGTTACCAAATATGTGCTCTTCTTATCACCCTGTGAGGGGTTTTCCTTTCCTCAGAAGCTCCAGGCCCTGACCCGTTTGTCTTAGTTCAGGATGACATTTGTACCTCATCTTGCTTGACAGTCTTTGGAATTTCCAAGTCTCTGCAGATTCCCTATATGTACACTGATTTAATATGATTTTTTTCTTGTTAGTCTGCTCATGTCATTGTGATTCTTAGTCTAGCTAGAAGGATCTTTGAGGTGACAAGAATTCCTGTTCTCTGACAGAGGATTTGATTTTAATGCCTCATTTCCTGACATTCTATTTAAGGTATATAAAGAGGGATGCCTGGGTGGCTCAGTGGGTTAAGCCTCTGCCTTCGGCTTAGTTCATGATCTTAGCGTCCTGGGATCAAGGCCCGCATTGGGCTCTCTGCTTAGTGGAGAGCCTGCTTCCCTCTCTCCCTCTGCCTGCTGCTCTGCTTCCTTGTGCTCTCTCTCTGTCAAATAAATAAATAAAATCTTTTTAAAAAAGTATGTGAAGAAGGTGGAGTAGTAGGAAATACTTCTGCAGGAGTTGAGATTTTTGACCTCTGCTGTTGTCACTGTCTCTCAGGGTTCCTTAGTTGTTTCCTGCGTGGTTGCTGTCTTGTCAGTGGTTCGTTAATGCTTCTCAATCCCAGTCAAAATATGTGTCCCACTTAGTTTGTTTAGATTAATAGTTGTCTCTCTCACGGTAGGTGCCTAATTATGCAAATTATTTATTTCCAATGTTTCTTATTTAGGCCACTTGAACATTAAAATCATCCTTAGTATAATTTTCATTTAATGTAGACACTTGGAAACATGTCACCAATGTGTATTGAACATGAGTCATACCAGATTGTTGGAAGGTGGATCTCTATCACTTCTTTCATGGTGTGATGGTTACTTTCCATCCTTGTGGGTTGATTTCTCAGCACTACCTCAGGGGAGTTAGCTGTGACTGAATGTGCTGATTAGAGTCCTCTTGCTCCTTCTGGTGTCACTGTAGATGGTTGATTATATTTCTGCTGGTTTTCTCTGGAGTCATAAATTCAGAGCACTCAGTGTGCTAAGTGGTGAGTTTTCTATGCTTCCCCGGATGGAGCATCTGAATTATTTGTATTGTGAATGTCATCCCCGGGCCATGGCTGATGGGTGCTGAAGGTGACTCTGTCAGGTTCTACTAAGAAGAGCTAAGGTCCTTTGTCTTTATTCAGAATCTCCTCTACAGAATGCATCAAGCCTTTAAATGGGCTGCGTTGTGAAGAATTTTAAATATCTAAGAGGCAGATGCATCTGGGCCTGCAATCTGTGCTTCTCTTGACCATAAAGCATATTGTGGCCATGCGGTATTGCAAGATGAAGTCATCATCCTTTAGTCAAGTCATAACTGAACTGCAGCTAATTTTGTAACGTGCAGCCTATTGGGCTATAAGTGGGGAGCTAGATCAGAAACAGTTTCTCGTGGCTAGCTAAAAAACAATTTAAACAGGGACACTTGGGTGGCTTGTTGTGTTCTCAGGGTCCTGTGATTGACTTCTGGTGGAGTTATGCTGCGCATGGAGCCTGTTTAAGTTTCTCTCTCCTTCTACCCAACCCCCCCATCTGTCTGTCTGTCTCTCTCTCTCTGTTAAACACACACACACACACACACTCATCAACAACAAAAACCATCAAGCTTCTCAGATTCCGTAGATTACTATAACTAGTAGAGGACCAGTCCTCACCAAAATGAGTTTATGATCAAACTCCAACGACACAAAAAGAAATTTCTCTGCTGTTACATATGCTAAGTTATTTACCAAGAGAGATCTTCCCAGCCAGAAGCCTTACTTCTCCCACTGCAAAATGAAAACACCATACTCAGGAGTCATTTCACATTTTCCTTCAGTTTTCTTAAAGCTAAGTTTTTGATATGCACATCCTTTTAAACCTTTCTGTTGTTGTTCATTACAGTTTAATTCTATTTTTTATACCTATAAAACAGAACAAATGCTTTTAATGTTATTTTTGCTTACATAGATATTTGTAGGTTGAGACCAACTGTGCAAAGTCTGGGGCAGGTGATATTTGTGATATGGCTGTATTGTCACAGAAAATAATCAGATTGGCAAGAGACCAAGAGACACTCAGAGTAGTAGGAGAACTTGAATTTATTTTACGCTGGTGGACCCAGACGAGCTAGTGCTCAAAGCTCTGGGCCCTATGTAGTGGGATTACAGAGTTTTTATAGGGGGGTATAAGGGGTCAGGTTCCAAGGGCTATGATAGCTGCTGGGAGGTACATTTAAACCGGGGGTGTGGGAGGTTGCTTTAGGCTCTTATGGCAGTGGAGGGGGCTTGTCGTGGGAAGTCTGTTTACAGAAGCAGAAACAGCTGGTTTTCTCTTGCTCCTTAGTGGGACTTCTAGTTATCTCTTGCTCTATCTACTGGGGTTTGCTGGCCTGGGGTTACCCTGGGTGGACCTGCTCTGACTGATTTTCCTCTTCATCCCCTGCTTTCAATGACTTTTTAAACTTAGAATGGACATCGATAATTTCCATTGGATTTTTGTTGATCTAGAGACCTGTACTGAGTTACCAATAGTTGCAATTTAATTGATTCCAACTGAGAGCTGATGAATAGGGTGATAAGATTAATAATACATGGACTGAACAGGAGTACCAACAGGAGGATGCGAAGAGGGCTGGCTAAGGAGCCACACAGCCCAGCCACAGACATCATACCAATTGCCCCTTGTCTCCTGTGTGCAATCTGATCTTGTAGTCATTAGATCATGTCTCTGACTAACCCTGACTGGTTCATATAGAAACAACATTCCTCTTTTGGGAAGAGGCAGAGATCCCCCCTTTTTGGCAGTGAGCAGGTCTAAGCCCCTTTGATTCTGTAGTACCCCTGCTTCTAAGGAGTAAATCTTATCTTATATGGTCATCATAGACTTAGCCACCTGCTCCATATCTTCTGCAAGATTTTCTGACAGCTTCTTGTAGTAATAGGATGAGGCCATTCCTCCTATCCTTATGCCCACGGCTATCATTATGCCTAATCCAACCAAAAGTGGGATGATTTGGATGGCCCTCTTGGGCCGTGCATATGCCAACAAGGGAATGGAGAGGGATTGATTTTGGGGGACTATATCTACCTGTGGAGTAGGAAGCATCCATGGACATGGGCCTCTCTGGTTAGCTGGTAAACATTGATGGATATATCTTCCACATGTGAAAAGGGTGCCAGGTTCTGGAGTGCACCATGATGTGGTGCACATGTGCCCATCAAGTGAAGGGCAACTATGGGTTTGGAGACATTGGGTGTCATCATTTTCCTTAACTGCAGTGCAACCATGACAAGTTGGAGAGGTATTTCTCAGTCATTTGAATGTAGGAAAGTGTTGGTCATCCTTCTAGTGGAATCCCAGACACCTTGGCAGCTTTTGCTTTAAAACATCTTCTCCATCATTTTCTAGTTTCACAGAGTGTCCAGAGATTGCCCACTGGCAACTCTGACCTCTTGAATATCTTCCAGGCCATCACCATCAGTCCAGCTAGGCAAAGCATTAAGGAAAGGTTCCACATTCCATTGGCTGCTCCAATAATCTCTGCTGAATTCTACCTCAGCTGGTCAATATCATAGTTACTTTGTATGTATAGGACCAGAAGATCAAGTACATCACAAACATTATTAAGCTTTGGATCCTGTTCTACTACTCTACCTTGTGAGGAACACATAGTTACTCTATGCAGCATTCAGATGTATCTCAACTGTTTTGTGCATAGGACTCATTATGGTTTTAATTCTGCTCATGTACAAGCTGAGGGGCCAACACCTTCATAGGAAATATCACACCTAGATTCTCCCCTGAGATAACAGCTGTGACCCCAAACATTCTCATCCTGGGGAGCACTGTTGTAAATTTTTATATTCTCTCTGCCATCATTGTAATTTCTCTTTTTTATTAAACCACATGGAGGGAAAGGAACAACTGGGTCTTAATCAATGCATGTTTCCAACCTGCCAGAACTTTACTCTGTTGAGTGATGACCACTGTGTATCCAGGTCCTTCTCTGTATCCTGGAGAAATCAAAAAACTTCCTCATCTCATGAGCAAAATGTAGTCTGTTTTCCTCCATGTACGTCATTTACATATTCATGCCTCAAAGAGTGTCATATACAATGACAAGACAGTCACATTGTAGGTAAAATTGTAAATTCTTACTATTTCATAGTAAGAAATAACAAACTATAGCCATAGAATGAATCCTTTTATAATTATTATATAATTATCCATACAATTATGTTATATTGAGGGTCCCAAGAGATAAGGTCAGAGTCCAATCAATGATGAAGTAGTTTCTCTTGAAAGAATGCAGAGATACTCCAATGTCTTTGAATGTATAACTTTCAATATGAGATGTTATATTTGCCTACCATTTACCTGGGGGTTGGGTTATAAAGAAAAGCTCCACAGAGGTGGTTAACAAGTTTGATGGTCCTTCAAGAAACTGGTGCACCTGATGGTCAGAGCAGAATGTCTACATGGCAACAAGTATAGGCATTAAAACCTGCCACATTAGGTTCTGCCTCAGTGCAGCCTCAGGAGCGGGGGTAGATTCTTTAACAGTGCAAAGTTAAGATCCACAGCAGTTCTAAAATCATGACCACAACTACAGCTACCTGTAACCCATGTTGGCTACTTACTGCAGAGAGCCCTGCTCAGACATGGGAAATATTACACCTGCATCAGAGGACACTGCTCCACCAGGACGGGTCTGTGCTCTACCTGATGGTCCAGACTCAGCCCAAGGTTTCTGCTCCCTGGATCCCTATGGGGACAGTCTCACTGGGGACACACTCTTCAGGACCAGGGACTCTTGGGAGTACATAGGGATGGCCTCTATAGACTGGGGTTAGGTTGGCATCAGAATCTGAATCTGCTTTCATCTCCAAGAAAGAGGAATGAATTATTCAGGGTCCTCTTCTCCCTCCATAGAGGGAATCTTCTTCGTGGTACCCAGCTGGGAGTCCCTCTGGGTTCCTCATACTATGGTAAAGAACACTGAGAAAGTATAGAGATGAAAACAGAAACTTTATTTCCATAGCATCCCATCATTAGAAAAACAGATAAAGAGTCATGACCCACACCATCCAGGAATTTTTAGGTTAGGATAATTGGGCACATTGTTGAATTCGGGATTGTGGAGTCAATGTGAGGAGGAAGAGTGGTCTACATGGAACTTTGTTTCAGTGGGGTCAGTTCCTTGTCTGTGTTGTTGTGTGTGTTCTGGTGTTACCCCTGATGGGTCATCCATGGACCAGAGAGTTTTTATTAGCAGAAACAGTAGCATTGATTTGACATTCTTCTTAAGAAAAGCTTTCTGATATAATTGTCCCAGAAAATTCTGTTCATGTTAAGTTGCTTTTTTTTTTTCTAACATAGAAAGTAAAGAGACCAAATAGATTTAAATAATATGAATTCTGTGTGTTAATCTTCTTTGGATAGGCTTAGGAATGACACAGATGGAAATATCCCTGAGGCAGGGAGATAAGGGCCTACAGCCCACTCCCTCCCTAGGTCAAACCAGATATACCCTCTTCTGAGTCTGGGTCCCTGTCTCTCTGGCTCTGGGAGCTCCTCCCTTCCCAGGACAGATTAGAGAACAGATTCTGAGCAGCTGTTCCTTTCATCTCTCCAGGGCTGGTACTCACAATTCCCAAAACCGGGAATCAGAAAAATGGGAGCAAAGGACTATGTATCTTAGTGCCTTCATTTCTGTTTTTATCATTAAATCCTGTGCTTCACAAGTCTTTCACTTAGAATCCTGTTTTCCATTCCTGAAGATGGAGTAGTTACTCAAGTAACAAAATAGAAATATATGTATACATTATGACATGGTTAAAATAACCTAGCTAATGAACATGTCCATCACCTCAAAGTGTTAGAAATTTTTCATTTTTGATGCTTTAATTTTTGTAAGAACATCTAAGATATACTCCCTTAGCAAATTTCAAATATTAAAAGACACAGAATTGTCTGTAGTTACCATGCTGTAGCTCAGATCCCAGAACTTACTCAACTGCATAAGTGAAATTTTGTACTATTTGACCAGCACCTCCCACTTCGCCATCAGCTACCTCTTGGCATCACATTTCTACTCTGCTTTTAGGAGTTCAGTTTCATTAGATTTAAGATATAATTGAGATAATACAGTATTTGCCATTTTGTGTGTCTTATTCCACTTAGTGTAATATCCTCCATGCTCACCCCCACTGTCCAAATGGAAGGATGTCCTTCTTCTAAGCTGAGTTTTGTATAGATAGATACAGAGATCAATATTATATTATTTTTATATGTATCTTGAATGTATATATTTGATATGTATATATGTCTACATTTTATATATTTGATATGTATATTTGATATGTATTTTTATATATATCATAAATAATATATTTATATGATATTTATATTTATATACATATACAGTTTTCTTTAGTCACTACTCCTAGAAACCAGGGAGACTACTCTTCCTATTTGTTAGAATAACTAAAATTGAGAAAAAAAAATAGAAATTTGTAGCACCAGGGATGCCGAGGTGGCTCAGGTGGTTAAGTGTCTGCCTTCAGCTCAGGTTATGATCCCAAGTCCCACACTGGGGTTCCCTGCTCAGTAGAGAGCCTGTTTCTCCTTTTGCCCACCATTCCCCCTGCTTGAGCTCTCTTTTTCTGACAAATGAGTAAAAATAAAATCTTTATAAAAAAAAAAAAGAAATTTACACTATTGTGGAGGAATTAAAATAATCATATATTGGGGGCGCCTGGGTGGCTCAGTGGGTTAAAGCCTCTGCCTTCGGCTCAGGTAATGGTCCCAGGGTCCTGGGATCAAGCCCCGCATCGGGCTCTCTGCTCAGCGGGGAGCCTGCTTCCTCCTCTCTCTCTGCCTGCCTCTCTGCCTGCTTGTGATCTCTGTCTGTCAAATAAATAAATAAAATGTTTAAAAAAATAATCATATATTGATGAAGAGAGTATACATGGTACATAAAAACTCATTTATGTGTAAAATATTTTCTTTCATCTTAAAAACATGTAAATGCACAATGAAAACTCCCTGAACTTTTCTTCCTTTCTGTATTTTTACATTCATCCATATTTCACTCATACAGAATACAAACATTTCTTGTAATCGACAGGAAAAAAGATAAGGCAGATAGGTGGGGGCCAGTATCTACATCTTCATGGTTATTACAATACACCTAGTGCCCAGCTTGCAGGATTATATGGGGGTGAAATCGCATCATACATGGGCAGTTGCCAACATGTCCCACCATAACCCTTGTGAACACAAAATCAGTGCTCAGTCAACATTGAAGTAATCAATGTGTACACATTGTTTTCCAAATAGAGACTTGCTCAGACATTAGTGTATTCATTGGTCTTCTTTCTGTAAACTTCAAAGTGCTGTGAAAGCACGTGGTCCTTCAGGGTGGTGATGGTAGTCTTTGCTGGGACCAACAGTAAACTCACAACAGTGAAAAGTAAATAGTAAATTCTTTCCTGGGAACTTACCAGGAAATGTTTGTGTTGACATAAGATGGTGGCGGGGGGCTCAGGTGTGCTGTCCTTGCATTCTCCAGTGTAGCCACTAAACGTGATTCCCCAGGGGCAGCATCAGCACTAAGGAGGAACTTGTGAAAGGTGCCAATTCTGGGATCCCATTCCAAACCTGCAGAATCGCCATCTTTTTCTGTGGAACCTGGAACACCAGGTGATTTTTTTAAAAAGATTTTATGTATTTATTTGACAGATCACGAGTAGGCAGAGAGGCAGGCAGAGTGAGAGAGGAGGAAGCAGGCTCCCCGCTGAGCAGAGAGCCCAATGTGGGGCTCGATCCCAGGACCCTGAGATCATGACCTGAGCGGAAGGCAGAGGCTTTAACCACTGAGCCACCCAGGCGCTCCTACCAGGTGATTTCGATGCCCATCGAAATATGATAGCTCATCATTGCTTATCAGCCTGTGTTTACGGTAAAGATCCCACGGTGCGTTTTAAAGAACCGCCATCACCTGTGCGCTCTGCTAGAGTCTGTCTATGAGTCAAGGGGAGCGCATCAGTGCCGCTTTAACTACTTGTTCCAGGTGATTTTTCAGGGAGACGAGGATTTGAAGGTATATCTGTGAGAGCTGAGCTGGCTTTCTGGTGAAGAGAAGGTAACAGTCTGTTCCCTCTGCAGTTGAAAGGGGCAGGTCAGGGCAGCCCAGGCTCCCTGTGCTGTGGCAGGATTTGTGGCTGCCTGTGGGAAACGAGGACATCTGAAACCGGGAAGGAGAAGCACACTTGTAAGTGTCCACTTAGCAGCTCCTTTTTTCTGAATCCTTCCTCTGACAAAGGAGAGGTGGCCTTTTGTGCAGTTTGAGATCCTTCTGCCTCTGAGCTGATGATAGTGGGTGAAGAGGCTGTACCAAGAACTTAAAAGGCTTAAAGGTGAGATTTCTCTGTATCATCTCACCCCGAGAAAGAAACCTGCAACAGAAGGGAGAGGAAGAAATGGCTGCTTCTCAGGTAAATCTTGTTTTGACTTAGCTCAGGGCACTGTTCTCATTTTTTACTGAAATGTCATGTATTTAGAATTTATACACATTTACTTCTCTAGCTCTGGTGGAACTGTCTGCCAAATGTATTTTCCACTACTGTTTGTTGTTTCAATGATAGTCGAAGTCAGCCCTTTAGGATATTTCTCTCTTTCATCCCTGGGCTGTCTCTCCATTCTCTCCAACAAGGTTTTCTATGCAGCATGAATTCCTACCATGAACTCATGATCTGGAACTATTGAAAATACTCACTTTGTGACAAACTAATATGGGGATGAGTTAAAATCCAAGATTCTTACTGGAGGTGGTTCAGATTTCAGGACCCCAGTGTAAGAGGAGAATACATACCATTGAGGTCCTGTCTGGATGTGACCCGACTCTATGGAACCTAGATGAACATAAACAAGCCCCATGGTTATTAGGCCCAGAACAAGCCAAAGTTCGGGGACAGCCTTGCTGTCTAGCTTGCTTCAAAGAAAGACTTACTGGGGCACCTGGGTGGCTCAGTGGATTAAGCTTCTGCCTTTGGCTCAGGTCATGATCCCAGAGTCCTGGGATCAAGCCCCACATTGGGCTCTCTGCTCAGCGGGGAGCCCGCTTCCCCTTCTCTCTCTCTGCCTGCCTCTCTGCCTACTTGTGATCTCTCTCTGTGTCAAATAAATAAACAAAATCTTAAAAAAAAAACAACTTTGAAATACATTCAAGATTATAGGACGTGAGAGCAATCTGTCTTAATTTCATAAAAATATTTTCACAATTGGAATTATTATATATATATATATATATATATATATATATATATAGTAAACAGTATCACAGCAGTGGTAATTCTTTCTACATGCTTCATGCCATCGATACCAGTTTGTCTTGTTACATCTGATGTTCAATTTGTTGACTTGATTCAGGGTTTCTCTGCTGGATGCCCCCAGACAATGAAAGCTCTAACCTTTGTTTACTGGAGATCCTGGCCTTTGCAAATTAAAGTTCTAAATGAGTCATGGACCTGTAAGTCTCCATTTTATTCTGTACAATGTCACAACTGTTCTCTCCTTTATTGCTTTTCTTTTTAATTTTCAGCAAAAGGAAATAAGTATAATTACTCTATGTTTACATGTTAAAAATCTGTGGTGTAACTTACCACAAATTAAAAATGATTTTTTTTTTATTAACATGTAATGTATTATTTGCTTCAGGGGTACAGGTCTGTGAATCAGTCCTACACAATTCAGAGCACTCACCATAGCACAAACCTCCCAATATCCACCACCCAGCCACCCTATTCCTCCCCCCGCCCTGGTCCCCAGCAACCCTTAGTTTGTTTCCTGAGACTGGGTCTCTAATGGTTTGTCTTCCTCTCCAGTCCCATCTTTCCCTCCCTACCCCTCACAGCACACCCCCCCAATTCCTCATATCTGAGAGATCATATGATAATTGGCTTTCTCTGATTGACTTATTTCACTTAGCATATTGAAATATGCTAGGTCCATCCACAACATTGTAAATGGCAAGATTTCTGGTTTTTTAATGGCTGCATATCATTCCATTATACACCCCCCCACACACACCCCCCACATCTTCTTTATTCATTCATATGTCAATGGACAGCTCAGCTCCTTCCACAGTTTGGCTATTGTGGACATTGCTGCCATAAACATTTGGGTACACATGCTCCTTCGGATCACTACATTTGATTCTTTAGGGTAAATACCTAGTAGTGCGATTGCTGGTGAGCCATTGAGTGTCAAAGAGGAAAGAGAATCCAACCGAGGTTACATTCTGGAATCTGGTTGTAGGGTAGCTCTATTTTCAACTTTTTGAGGAACCTCTGTACTCTTTTCTAGAGTGGCAGCACCAGCTTGCATTCCCACCAACAGTGGAGGAGGGTTCTCCTTTCTCCACATCCTCACTAAATATCCACCTTATTTCAGACAAAATTACCTTTTTTTCCTTCAAAAAAATGTATTCTCATTCCTTTTATCTTTCTTACATATCTCCTACTTTTCTACATACAGAGTATCTTCCCTTATTTCCATCAGTTTTAGTTATACTTAGCAACTTTTGCATTCCTAGAAACCTTAGTCTCCAGTGACAACTAAGTAGTAACCAACTGTCAACTGTCACACCAGAATTCTTTAGATAGCAAATCTGTGAATCGGTTAAGCATGAAGCATGTTTACCCACAGACTCAAATATCCTCCGCTTTTTTCAGTAAGTAAACAAAAGCACAAACCTATGTCCAGTCCTCAAGGCTTTAGCACTTTATCCTATTTGAAAAGACCAAGATGTCCAATGAATTCAATCCCATTTATCATTTAAGCAAAAGTTTGAAGTTTAAGGTTACCAAAAACTTTGATGAAAGCTATCTTCACAATTTTGTATGAAAACTTTGAGACAAGACAAGATTAATCATTACATCTGTTTATTGCTAACAAACTGCAACAGAGATAAAATGGCTTATCTGACCTTCAGCAAACCTCCACAGAATAAAAGTTTCATGTTTACTGCTGATAACTTAGAAGATAGGTCTATCTTAATTAAACCAACAAACTTAGTTTAGTTTTAGGGTTTGGGTTTTTTTTTTTGTTGTTGTTGTTGTTGTTTTAAACTTAAGTACTGAACTGTGTTCCACCTGGATCTATCCCATTTTCAATGTTTATCTGAGACCAGTGGGGAAATCTGGAGTGGGAGGTATTAAGTCTAGGGGTGCTCTTTTGGCTCCTTGACAAGGAGGGTAGAAGCCAATGGTGCAGAAGGCACTGAGGATGGTTATTCAGAAGTTCTTCAGGTCTCACCCCAGCTGGTACAGAAACTGGAAGAAGGGCAGGGGGAGACAGAAGAGGCAAAGTGCTGACAGAAGACAGAGAAAGGGTCCCTGGTTATAGAGGTCATCAAATCCAACAGAGGAGCCGTCACCATGTTTTCGCACAAACCAGGGGGAATAGGCAGTCCATGTCAGGCCAGAGAAGACAGCGAATTTCCCCCAAAACAAAGGGAGAGCCAAGCCAGCACTGTTTCCTTAGTGTTGAGTATAACATCTGACTCTGCTTGACCAAGGAAGCTGAACAGTAAATCTAGGCAGTCTCAGAGGCTAGCTGATGGTACTGCCCACAACAGAGAATGTCCATTAGTCCTGACAAATCTCAATATCACCTCTGGCCCCACCTAAACCACAGAGCTAGCAGCATAGTTTTGGAAAACACATGGGGGACCCCAGTGTCAATGAACATATATGTGGCAGTCTGTAATCTTAGAATATGAAATTACATCCAAGATGATTGTGGGGGACCTGGGCAGCTCAGTGGTTAGTATCTGCCTTTGGGTCAGGTCATGATCCTATGGTCCTGGGATCGAGCCCTGCATTGGGCTCTCTGCTCAGTAGGGAGTCTGTTTCTCCTTCTCCCTTTGTTCCTAGCCCCCACTTTGCTGGTGCTTGCTCTAATAAATGAAACAAAATCTTAAAAAAAAAAAATGACAAATGTTTTAAACCAGAAGTTGCCATGTCTCTGGGAGATCTCTAGAAGAAAGGACAGAATAGTTGGCTACCTTCAGATGACGGAGAATAAAACCTCTTAAACTTGCCTTCATTCCATTTCAGTTAAGAAAGAGGTACACATACAAGAGAAATTCTGCAGACGTCAGATGACATACTGGACCTGACAGATCATTCCACTAATGAAATGCACACAGGTATTTGTTTTCCAAGGTTCAATATTCACATTCAAATAGAGAGGACTCAGCATGAAACATGACTTGTGGACTATCTTTTCCTGAAAAATAAAATCCAAAATAGTCACTAGTATCTGGCACATTCCTCTACATAAAATGTACAATGGATGTCCCACAATTACTAATGCTTTATCTACTATAATGTATTTAATGTTCTTTTGATTCTATGTGTTAATACTAATACTATTGTCCTTTTATGGACAGAAAGGATTTAATGAGGGTTAGTGAGCCTCTCGATATTGGTAGAGTCAGTGTTTAAATATGGAACTTCTAAAAATCAACATGGGGAACCCAGGTCAAATGCTCTTCCAGAATGTGACTTCTCAGAAAGAGAATGGATTCTCTTTCCTCTTTGACACTCAATGGCTCACCCAGAAGTCTTCACACAGAACTTCCATGAACTGAGACTTCAAACTGAAAATTCCAGGCTACATGACACACATGTAGCCCGAGTGGCTTTCTGGCTGACTACTGAGAACCAGAGACAGAAGTCAGGTGTCTGAGGTAAACACACAGGAAATTCCCAGGAATGAGTTCACTTTCACACCTGGAGAAGCAAGACTATACACCTGTGTATCTGACAACATTTTGTATAGCTACTACCTTGCCTGAAGAACAAAACTATAAATATATCCCCAGACATTAGTTCTCAACATCTTCCCTAGACAGGCACTAGAGATTATGTAAGAAAGGCAAGCTGGGGGAGAGGGGTTGTACCCCAGGACTACTGACATGGGAATGTGGGTATAGGCACAACAATCCAAGATTTACAGATCCTCCAGGTGATTCTGACTCAGGCTAAATTCAACAACCTCTGTAGGAACTAAGTCACAGGTCAATCCTGAGTTATCCACAAAGAAGTCCCTCTTAGAAGCCCTCTATGCTTGTGGGCATTTTACCATTGTGACACACAAATACGACATTCACAACACACATTTTCTTTATTCATAAGTACATCTGACTCTAACAAAGTCTGTCTTGGCTTCCTCCTCTTCCATCTCTCTCTTCTCTCTATGCTCCTTGAGCTTGCTGAGATCACCCCAAATAGTTCACATTCCTGAATGAAAGCAATCCAAATTTATGTTAATTAGAACAGGGGTGCATGGGTGGCTCTATTGGTTAAGCAATCACTCGGTTTCAGCTAAGGTCATCATCTCGGGGTTCTGGGGTCAAGCCCCAAATCGGGCTCTCAGCTCAGCCAGTAGTATGCTTCAGGATTCTCTTTGTACCTACTCACTTGCTCTGCTCTAAAATAAATAAACCTTTGGGGTACCTGGGTGGCTCAGTGGGTTAAAGCCTCTGGTCCCGACTCAGATCATGATCCCAGGGTGCTGGGATCGAGCCCCGCATCGGGCTCTCTGCTCAGTGGGGAGGGGAGCCTTCTTCCCCCTTCCTCTCTCCGTCTGCCTTTCTGCCTACTTGTGATCTCTGTCAAATAAATAAATAAAAATAAATAAATAAATCTTTATTTAAAAAAAAAAAAAGTGTGGCTCCTGTGTGCTCTGTTGGTTCACCATCCAACTCTAAGTTTCAACTGAAGTCAGGATCCAAGGGTTGTGAATATAATCACAACGCCTGGGGGTGGACAATACCGGAGAGCAGAAATGGAAAAATCAGGATACCCAAGTGTATCTAACATATTTTATAAGATTTGAGTGTCTACCTACTCACTGTATACATAACTGAAAACATAACATTATCTTTTCTCTATGTACACATCAACCTTTTCATTATATAGCTGACCACAAAACAAAGGTACTAAAAAATGAATTATCGTCAATTGATGCAACGTTAAATATGACTGTAATATGCTAACCAAGTCCTCTTTTCTCCCAGGTCGGGAGGAGTAGAGGGACAGCACAGGCTGTGAAACAACCTAGGGACAGCTAGCCCATAAACTGGGTAGGCTGTTTAAAACAGAAATGGTCCCTATGGTGTCAGGTGACCTGCTTCTCAATCAATGCCTTGCACATAGCTCAGAGCACTGGACTAGACTCATCATGGGGCTGAGTGGAAGTTCCTGCCAACCTCAGGTCAGCTTCCTTGGAAGGTCACCCATCTATACTCGAAGAGATTGGTTTGGGGTTATATTCCTGGGATACCAATGCTTTGTGGAACTACAACACACACCATGTTGGTTCTAACTAGTTGCACCCAGAAGCCTTTCTTCATCTTCTGCATCTACTCAGTTATGTGATATCTTCAAACTATGCACACAATATTTAAATCCTCCAATATCCTCCCCCACACACATCACTCTGTGAATCGGAGCCTGGAAAAGTAGAGTTATCTCTGTCATCCAACAGCAACTGGTCCTCAGGAGCACCAGGGAATTCTCAATCATGAGAAAAACACCTGACTTCCCAGAAAAACACCACAATTCCCAAGAACACATCTCTGTCACATGTGCTCATCATGAGTAGATTCCTAAAGCCCTGCAGTGACCAAAGAACTTCCTCACATTTCAAGAGTTCTCCATATTTGATTTTCATAGGATTTAACTTCCTTCAAGCTGTGTCATCATGTTTTATCGTTCCTCCCAACTCTCAAAGTGCTAGTACCTAAATTAATCCTGTTCCCATTGGTGGCATTTTCCTATGCTTCCAATGAAGTGGTGACAACACTGTATTTAAATCTCAGTTATGGCCTCAAATGATCCTGTTACCAACCTTTTACCATTGAAGTGGAAAATTCCAAGCTATTCCTAAGGACTGCAAGGGCCTGCAAGGTTTAGATGGGAGGGGGAGAGCAGTGACAGTGGGCTTTCCAGAACACAGGAATGAAGATCAGTTTTGATACCTCCATCATTGGAATGGAGAAGAAGAGACAAAAGATGTGAGAGGATTCAGAAGGAAAACAAGTAAAATTTGGCCACCTGGGTGGTTCAGTGGGTTAAGCCTCTGCCTTTGACTCAGGTCATGATCTCAGGTTCCTGGGAGTGAGCCCTGCATTGGGCTCTCTGCTCAGTGGGGAGCCTCTCTCTCTGTGCCTACCTCTCTGCCTACTTGTGATCTCACTCTCTGTCAAATCAATAAATAAAATCTTAAAAAAAAAAAAAAAGGAAACAAGTAAAACTTATCTTTCTAGATTCAGAGTCAATAGTGTAGCATTGGACAGGCCACTCTCCAATGAAGACTTCATGCCAGTGGATTCAGCTTAGACATGTTTCATCTCTTACCTTAAGAGGCATCATCACTACTAATAGAGGACTGATTCTTTCCTGAGGTATAATATCTACTCAGCAACAGAATATACATTCTTCTTGAGTACACATGGGACATTCTCCAGAACAGTTCACATACTGGGTCAAAAATGGGTCTTGAATGGTACAGAAATATGGGATTATTCCCTGCATTTTTCAGGCCACATTGCTTTATTTTTAATTTTTTTTAGATTTTATTTATTTGACAGAGATCACAAGTAGGCAGAGAGGCAGAGAGAGAGAGAGGGGGGAAAGCACTGAGCAGAGAGCCCCATGAGGGTCTCAATCCCAGGACCCTGAGTCATGACCTGAGCCGAAGGCAGTGGCTTTAACCCACTGAGCCACCCAGGTGCTCCAGGCCACACTGCTTTAAAATTGAACTCAATGATGAGAAAATTTGGAAGGAAAACGAATAAATGGAGGTTAAAGAAAATCCTACTAAAAAATGAATGGGTTAACCAGGAAATTAAAGAAGAATTTTAAAAAATACATAGAAAAAAATAAAAATGAAAGCAAGACTGTTTAGGACATGTGGGATGCACCAAGGGCAGCCCTAAGAGGGAAGTATAGAGCAATAGAGGCCTTTCTCAAGAAAAAGACAAATCTCAAATACGTAATCTAACCTTCCATCTAACGGAACTGGAAAAACAACAATGACCAGCAAATAAAGCCTAAATCCAGCAGAAGAAGAGAAATAATAAAGATCTGAGCACAAATCAATGAAATAGAAATAAAAAAAACAGACCCACAGTAGAACAGATCAACAAATCTAAGAACTGTATCTTTGAAGGAATTATTGTCTGATAAACTTGATAAACCCCTAGGAGACTTACGAGAAAGAGCAGAGGACCCAAATAAAATCATGAATGAAAAATGAGAGATCATAACCTACACTGAAGAAATAGCAACAATTATAAAATAATATTGAGAGTAATAATATACCAACAAATTAAGAAATCTAGAAGAAAAATGGATATATTCCTCAAAAACTCTACCTACCAAAACTGAAGCAGGAAGAAATAGAAACCCAGATAGACCCATAACCAGCAAAGAAGTTGAAGCAGTAGTCAACAATCTCCCAACAAAAAAGAGTCCAGGGCTTGTTGGCTTCACAGTGGAATTCTATCAAACAATTCAAGGAGAAGCAATACCCATTCTTCTGAAAATGTTTTAAAAAGTAGATGTGTGCTTCTCCACCTGACTCTGCATTCCACTCTGTCTGCCTGTGCTCGCTCTCGCTCGCTCTCTCTGACAAATAAATAAAATCTTTAAAAAATAAATAAATAAATAAAAATTTAAAAAGGGACGCCTGGGTGGCTCAGTTGGTTAAGCAGCTGCCTTCGGCTCGGGTCATGATCCCAGTGTCCCTTGCTCCGCAGGGAGCCTGCTTCTCCGCCTGACTCTGCCTTCCACTCTGTCTGCCTGTGCTCGCTCTCGCTCGCTCTCTCTGACAAATAAATAAAATCTTAAAAAAATAAATAAATAAATAAAAAGTAGATGTGGAAGGAAAACTTATGAACTCATTCTATGACATTACCCTAATTCCAAAACCAGAAAAAGACCCCACTGAAAAGGAGAATTACAAATCAATATCCCTGATGAACCTGGATGCCAAAACTCTCACCAAGGGCGCCTGGGTGGCTCAGTGGGTTAAGCCTCTGCCTTTGACCCAGGTCATGATCTCAGGGTCCTGGGACTGAGTCCCACATCAGGCTTTCTGCTCGGCAGGGAGTCTGCTTTTTCCTCTCTCTCTCTGCCTGCCTCTCTTCCTACTTGTGATCTCTGTCAAATAAATAAATAATCTTAAAAAAAAAAAAAAAAAAAAAACCTACCATCAAGATGCTAACAATACGATCCAAAATATGTTAAAAGGATTATTCCTGGTGCACCCGGGTGGCTCAGTGGATTAAGACTCTGACTTTGGCTCAGGTCGTGATCTCAGGGTCCTGGGATCGAGCCCCACGTCAGGCTCTCTGCTTAGGGGGTGGCCTGCTTTCCCCCTCCATCTGCCTGCCTCTCTGCCTACTTGTGATCTCTTCCTCTCTGTCAAATAAATAAATAAAATCTTAAAAAAAAAAAAAAGAATTATTCATTAGGACCAAGTAGGATTTATTCTGGGTTGTAAGGGTGGTTCAACATCCACAAATCAATCAATGTGATTCATCACATAAATAAAAGGACAAGAACCATATGATCCTCTCAATTGGTAAAGAAAAAGTATGTGACAAAAACAGCATCTTTTCTTGACAGAATGCTCTCTGCAGTGTAGGGATAAAAGGAACATACCTCGACATCATAAAGGACATATATGAAAAACTCACAGCTAATATCATTCTCAATGTGGGAAAAATTGGGAGTCTTTCCTCTAGGGTCAGGAACATGGCAGGGATGTCCACTCTCCTCACTGATGTTCAGCATAGTCCTAGAAGTCCTAAACTCTGCAATCACACAATAAAAAATAAAACATATCCCAATCAGCAAAGTAATTAAACTCTCACTCTTCACAGACAACATGATATTCTATGTAAAAACCCCAAAAGACTCCACTCATAACTTGCTAGAAGTGGGACACCTGGGTGGCTTAGTTGTTAAACATCTGCCTTTGGCTCAGGTCATGATCCTGGTGTCCTGGGATAGAGCCCCACATCAGGCTCCCTGCTCAGCAGGAAGCCTGCTTCTCCCCTTCGCACTCCCCCACTTGTGTTCCCTGTCTTGCTGTGTCTCTCTGTCAAATAAATAAAATATTTATTAAAAAAAATGCTAGAAATGATATAGTATTCAGCAAAGTTGCTAGATATAAAATCAATGCACATAAATCAGTCGCACTGCTATACACTGACAATAAGGCAAAAGAAAGAGAAATCAAGGAATCCATTTCATTTATAATTGCACCCAAAACTGTAAGATACCTGGGAATAAACCTAAAAGAGGGAAAAACTAAACCTAAAAGAGGGAAAGGATCTGTACTCTTAAAAACTAAAGAAAACTTAGGAAAGAAATTGAGGACACACACACTAAAATATCTATGCTACACAAAGCAGTCTGCACATTCAATGCAATCCCTATCAAAATATCATCAGCATTTCTCACCGAATTGGAACAAACAATCCTAACATTTCTATGGAAGCAAATAGGCCCCAAATATCCTAAGTAATAATGAAAAGGACATACAATTCTGGAAGCATCAAAATTCCTAACTTCAAATTGTATCACAAAGCTGTAACATCAAGACAGTAATGGTACTGGCACAAAAACAGACACATAGATCAAACAGAATAGAGAGCCCAGAAATGGTCCCTGAACTCTATGGTCAATGTATCTTCAACAAAGCAGTAAACAGTATCTAGTGGAAATCGGACAATCCCCTAAAAAAATGGCATTGGGAAAGTTGTACAGACACATGTAGAAGAATGAAACAGGGCCATTTTCTTACAGCATACAGAAAGATAAACTCAAAATGGATCAAATCTCTAAACATGAGACAAAAGCCCATCAAAATCCTAGAGGAGAACACAGACAGCAACCTCTGTGACCTTGGCCGCAACAACTTCTTGCTAGACATGTCTCCAAAAGCAAAGGAAACCAAAGCAAAAATGTTAGGATTTCAGCAAGATAAAAAAACTTTTGCACAATAAAGGAAACAGTCAACAAAACCAAAATACCAGATGACAATCAACAGATAAATGGATAAAGATGTGGTGTTTGTGTGTACACACACACGCGCGCGCACGTCTACATGTATACATATATGTATATATACACATGTATGCATGTATATATTTGTATATGTGAATATTTAATGAACTATATTATATCATATGTACATACACATATATTATATACATATACATATACATATACACACATCAGGGAGACAAAGTTTGTGACGCTTGCCCACGATGGTGACTCACCCTCCCAGACAACACTCCATGGCAACACTGTGAGAACACTCTCACCTTCCTCAGGAGAGAAACAAATGAGTGACCTGTGCGTTCCGTGCTCTCACTACTTTGCTGCTGCCTGTGGACATGTTTCAGTCCTGCCTGACACGGAAGGAGCAGGGAATGACAGCACCTTCTAGATGCACTGTGGTGGCTGCCCGGCCAAAGGGTGAGCATTTGTTCAACCAATGGAGAGACTACGGAGATGAAGCAAGAGAGGAAGATATCACAGACTCTGAAAAGGTAACTACATTTTGAGAACTGAGAAATCACACATTTTCAGACACGGCAAATGCCTAGAACATGTAAGAGCAGTCCCCAAACTGCTATTATTTGTGTTCATCTGTACAAAGCAAGTCCATAATCCTGGGCCCAGAAGCTGTTTTTTAAAATTCCCAAATGTCAACAGAAATAATAAGGCATTCAAAGTACCAGAAAAATGTGTTCTAACCAGATGAATGAAACAAATGTCCAATACTGGCTCTTAATTAATTAATAACTGCTTCTCTTCCTTTCCCTCTGCTTGTGTTCCCTTTCTCACTATCTCTGTCAAATAAATAAAATCTTTAAAAAGAGCGGGGCACCTGGGTGACTCAGTCATTAAGCATCTGCCTTCAGCTCAGGGTCCTGGGATCGAGTCCCACATCAGGCTCCCTACTCAGCGGGAAGCCTGCTTCTCCCTCTCCCACTTCCTGTTTGTGTTCCCTCTCTCTGTGTCTGTCAAATAAAATCTTTAAAAAATAATAAATTAATTAATAACTATTTATTGCCTGAAAAAGAATTCAAATAACCATGGTAAACCTGCTCATGGAGAAAGAAGAAAAATAGATGGGTAAGTAAATCTTATCAGGAAAACAATGCAGGACCAAAATGTAAATCCAAAGACACAGAAACTATAACAACCAACCAACCAGAAACTGGGATTTGAAGAGTACAATTCCTGAAGTGAAAAACACACCAGCGGCTCACCCACAGACTTGAGCAAGCAGAAGAAAGATTCAACTTCAAGATTTATTGTTTTGTTTTTTTTGTTTTGCAAAGACCCCTTGTTTTAAATTACCTGCTGAGAGGACCAAAGAAAAATGTGGAATAGGATAGTCTAGGCACTCACAGGACACCAGAAAGTGGTCCCATGGCTACATTAAGGGGCCCCCAAAAGGAAAGGAGAGGGAAAGGGGGCAGAGGGCTTACATGAAGTTCTAAGGGCTTGTGCTTCTCATGTATGTGGAAAGAACAAATTCAGCAAGCTCAGGAAATTCAAAGTGGGATAAATGTCAACACAGGGACACCTTGTAATTAGCCTATGAAAAAAATCAAAGGTGAAAAGGGAATTTTGAGACAATATGAAAAAAGCAATTCTTCTTATACAAGAGAGCTCCTATAAGTAGTGGGATTCTCAGTAGACCTGGTAGGAAGAACTGTATGGGACAGTGTATTCAAGCACTGAAAGATCAAAATATCCACCAAGAATACTCTATCGGGAAAAATTATTTTCCATGAAGGTAGAAATGAAGACTTTCCCACATAGAAACCCCTGTATGTTTACCAGTAGTCCTGTCCTACAAGAAATACTAAAGGAAGTACTTCTAGTTGTAATAAAAGGATTCTAAACAGAAACTAAAACCACAAGACAACATAAAGCTCTCAACTAAATATAAATATTTCCAAGATTATAGAAACCCACAGTGTTGTAATAAGGTAGCACAGGTTGCTTTCATTTCTACCTCAAAATATTTTTAAAAAGCACAAGACATAATAAATATAGGTAATAAAGCACACAACATAAAAGATAGGATTTGTGATATTAGAAACAAGGTGTGTGCAGGAATGGAGATAAGCAGAATAATTTTGGATGCAGTTGAGACTATCAGTTTAGTTATTTTTTTTTTAAAGATTTTATTTATTTGACAGAGATCACAAGTAGGCAGGGAGGCAGGCAGAGAGAGGAAGGGAAGCAGGCTCCCCGTGGAGCAGAAAGCCCCATGCTGGGCTCAATCCCAGGACCCTGGGATCATGACCTAAGCTGAAGGCAGAGGCTTTAACCCACTGAGGCAGCCAGGTGCCCCAGGAAGTGTTTCAAAATTACTTTTCAAAAGTGTCTCTCATGAAAGGAGGATAAAAATCCACCAGTAAATAGATGATGAAATTATTTCTATTATGACAACTCAGGTAGGCATGATGCAGTATACACGGACCACTAACCAGTGAAAGAAATACACAAGATGAGTCACAGACAGATACATAATATTCTTGGCAAAAGGCATAAAGTGGGTTCATATTTGAGTAAATGCACATTGCCTTCAAATCTAGACTTAGAAATTGTTATCCTATATCAAGATACACAGTTAAGGGTGCCTGGGTGGCTCAGTGGGTTAAGCCGCTGCCTTTGGCTCAGGTCATGATCTCAGGGTCGTGGGATGGAGTCCCGCATCGGGCTCTCTGCTCGGCGGGGAGCCTGCTTCCTCCTCTCTCTCTCTCTCTGCCTGCCTCTCTGCCTGCTTGTGATCTCTCTCTGTCAAATAAATAAATAAAATCTTAAAAAAAAAAAAAAAAAGATACACAGTTAATAAGGAAACAAGAAGTAACTAAAGTTGTGGAGAGTCCCAGACAAAAGGAAGTACATGATTATGGAATTGCAAAGCCAGAGTAAGCCCAAATTAACCCAAATTTCTCCATTAAAAACATGAATTATTTATTAAGAAAACTACTAAATAAATAGAATTTTAAGCTGTGTATGCAAGAAAAACAAGCATTGAATTACTGACAGGCCTTCACTGACAAATTAATTAATTAAAATTCACACACACAAAAAAGTCTAATGATAATTTTACAAATAAGTGCTTAAAAGACTTGAAAAAAAATGTATCATGTTATTAATATATTCTTCCTTTCATCTGAATGTAAGATATAACTCATTCCTTGGAACCAAGCAAATTAAAATCCTTTTATTTCTATTTTTAAAAATACTTTATTTTTCTTGACAGAGCCCATGAGTGGCTGGGGGGGTGGTGCAGAGGCAGTGGGAGAAGTAGACTCCCCACTGAGCAGGAATCTGACCTGGGGCTCAATCTCAGAAATCTTAGATCATGCCAGGAGGTGAAGGCAAATGCTCAATTAGCTGAGTCACACAGACACCTTAATCTGTTCATTTATAAATAAACACCACCAATATGTAAAATATCCTGACAACTTCATAAAACATAAATATTTGGGATGAAATTCAGATACATTCTGAGAAAAGTAGATGAAAAGTACATGTTTAATTTTTAGTGAAGTAAAAAATTTATGAACAAAATTTTTTCCTTAAATATGGGGATTTTACTCATTACCTTGCTTCTTATAACTGACATGGCTACATACTATGAGAACTTTTGATCAAAAAAATAATGAGGATGCTTATATATAACTATTTAAAGATTTTTTTTAAAGATTTTTATTTATTTTTATTTATTTGATAGAGATCACAAGTAGATGGAGAGGCAGGCAGAGAGAGAGAGAGAGGGAAGCAGGCCCCCTGCTGAGCAGAGAGCCCGATGCGGGACTCGATTCCAGGACCCCGAGATCATGACCTGAGCCGAAGGCAGTGGCTTAACCCACTGAGCCACCCAGGCACCCATATATAACTATTTAGAAAATGAAAACGCACAGGAAAAAGTCACAGGAGCTTTATACAAGACAGAATTATGAACTGATGCAATTTTAAATAAGGTAGCAACTGAGACTTTATTAAAAGCTACAAATCCAAATGTTCTGACTCCACTGTGGCATTCATTTAGGTAGGAATTCTATGTTATTTCAACACTGAGGAATGAAACAGAGTGGAAATTTCTATATTAGTTAATATTAAAAAAAATAACTTTTTAAAAAAAGACCTTATTTATTTATTTGACAGAGAGAGAGAGATAGTGAGAGAAGGAACACAAGCAGGGGTAGTGGGAGAGGGAGAAGCAAGTCTCCCATGGAGGAGCAGGGAGCCTGATGCTGGGCTTGATCCCAGGACTCTGGGATCATGACCTGAGCCAAAGGTAGACACCCAATCACTGAGCCACCCAGCGCCCCCCAAAAATACTTGTGAAGGGAAAGGAAGCATTAGATTTTCTCATTTCAGGGAGGTGCTTTGTTATCTGACAAAATTACTGAGTCTCAGTTTTGTAGATTTCAGATTATAGCCTCCATAACATTGGAAAGCAAAAACCATTTCTGGTTTATGCATGTGGTATCTGTCTCCACTGTTCCCGGATTTCTGCACTAAACTCCAATATGTCAACCATGACCCGACACATTTCTTAGAGGAGGAAAAACACAACTTGCAAAGGGCTAAACATAGAGTTCCTCAGAAATAGGGAGATTTCTGCAGGCCCTCAAGGCAATGGAAAAACTCTCAGATTATGGAGGCCCTCCCTGTGAATGTGATGGACCATGACTGAAGGAGAATCCTTAGAGAATGAGAGACCAAGAATGTTGGATGGCATCTGCCCCTCCATAAGAAAGAGAGAAATAACACCACACTACTAAACTAATTTCTATTCAGACAGCTACTCAAACCACAGTTTAAGGTCTATCATCTTCCTTTGCATTTGGACCTCCCCTCTGTCACCCGCCTCATTCATTCCCACCTACCTGGATGGAGGGATACAGTATCCTTTCTCATCACATCCCTAGGCTCCCTCTTTGGTTCCAAAAAGGAGACCAAGTCTGGTTTTGACACAGTGAGACCTATTTATTAGAAAAAAAAAAGGAAAGGTGGGGCACCTGGGTGGCTCAGTGGGTTAAGCCACTGCCTTTGGCTCAGGTCAGGATCCTGGTGTCCCAGATGGAGTCCTGCATCAGGAATCCCTGCTCAGTGGGGAGCCTGCTTCTCCTTCTGACCTTCCCCACCCCCTTGCACTTTCTCTCTTAAAGAAAGAAAGAAATGAAAGGAAAGGAGTACTGCAGGAGATTCTAACTTTCCATTATGACTGTGCTCAGGAGAGAAGAGAGGACACTGCAAAATCAAGAACATGTTTTCCCAAATGCTGCTGAAAAACAGCCCCTTTACAACATGAAGGAGGGATTTCCAAAGTTCACATCCTGACCCTCACTTCCAAGAATGAAATACCATAATAAAGAGTAGAAATTGAAGTAGAAATGTGAGAAGTACCCATTTTATGCCCCTCAGTATTTAGAACTGACACTCATCTACAGAAGTGATGATGTTCCCTTAAGGGAGGGAAGGTAAATCTGAAAAGAACACATCATGAAGTTGCTTCTCTACATGTACAAACCTGTACTTACTTCCCTTTCTGCCCAGATCTGAAATCCAGTGTTCAAAGAGGAATCTCCAAAGAGACAGTCTTCACAGGAAGGAACAAAACCCTGAGTGGGGGGCGCCTGGGTGGCTCGGTGGGTTAAGCCTCTGCCTTTGGCTCAGGTCATAATCTCAGGGTCCTGGGATCAAGTCCTTCATTGGGATCTCTGTTTGGCAGGGGGCCTGCTTTCTTCTCCCTCTCTCTGCCTGCCTATCTGCCTACTTGTGATCTCTCTTTGTCAAATAAATAAAATCTTTAAACAAAAAACAAAAAACCCTGAGTGGGGTGTGGGAAATCTGGAAGGAGTCTTCCTCACCCAAGAATAGGAAGTGTCCATAGTTCTCCAACATCACATCCCTGTACAGTTGCCGCTATGTGTGGGTCAGGAATCCCACTCCTCCTGAGAGAATTCTATAGCCACATCCCTGAATGTGAGCTGTCCCTGAGCTGTCCCTGCAATAAATACCAGTCACCAATTGGCCATTGGAAGAGTTCATAATGTACCCAAGATGATACAGGGAGTTAGTTCCCTTTATCTCATTATAGTTTAAAATCTCCCCCCAAGCAGGAGCACAAACTCATTTAGGTAAAATGCAAAGCATGTAGAGAAGTGCTTTCTTGGGGCACTTGTGCCCCCTTGTGGCCAGCTCTACGGAAGATGACAAGGATCCACTTTCTAAATATTTACCCTAACCCCAAATAAAAAGAAATCATTTTCCCTTGCTCTGTAAATCTCTACTTTGGAAGTTATTTACTGTTACCTCCTTATTGGCTGCAAATTGCAGGGCTTTTTTGGTGTGACAACCCCTACCAAGTACACTTTCTGTGACTCACCAATCAGCGAACTCATGTTAGTTCAATTATACCAGGACAACTAGTTCTGGCTGAGGTGAATTTTCTACTTTACACAGGAAGATAATTTTTAACACAGTAATATGCTCTAATGGATTCTCTAACCTCGAGGTAAGAGGATGGCTAGGATCCACAAGACCATTATTAACACTCTGTTTCTCCAAGATAACTTGTCAAATGAAGGCATCAACACAGACATACACATTTTTTACTACTGTGTTTACATCATATAGAAAGTTGTGTCTGTTTCTTAGGTGGAATCTCTTAGTGGGTTAAACTTCAAAACCGTGCATTAGAGATGTTGTGAAAATGCATATTCTGTTCAAGAGTACTGGGGTGGGATCAGAGTCTGTGTTTCTTTCTTTCTTTCCTTTTTTTTTTTTTTTAAAGATTTTATTTATATATTTGAGAGAGAGAGTGAGAGAGTATGAGAGGGGAGAAGGTCAGTGGGAGAAGATGACTCCCCGTGGAGCCGTGAGCTCAATGTGGACTTGATACTGGGTTTCCAGGATAATGACCTGACCCTAAGGCTGAGCCACCCAGGTGCCTAGAGTCAACCTTTCTAACAAGGCAGTACCTTATGGGCAAAGGGATAAAGTTTTAAAGAAGAAAGGGGTAGAACTCTAAGACAAGAAGTCTTGGAGGATTTGGAACAGGTAAAAAATGCTTTTAATTATTTTTTAAAATCTTTTTTTTTTTTGTTTGAGAGAGAACACAAGAGATGACTTGAGGAAGGCAGGGTTTACAGAGGGAGAGAGATAAGCAGACTCCCCCCTGAGCAGGGAGCCCAATGCAGGGCTCCAGCCCAGGATCCTGGGACCATGACCGAAGCTGGAGGCAGATGCTTAATTGACTGAGCCACAGAAGTGCTCCCTGAATGGGTTTTATACCCATTATAGATGTTACTGGAAGAGCAAGAAAGCCAACAATCCTTTCTCACCATTTCCTAGTTACCCAAGACCATCTAACAGTAATTCATAAATTAAATTAATGAATAATAAATTAATTATAATAAATAACAATTATAATATAATTATATATTATTATAATTATATAATTTATATATAATTATATGATTTGTATAATTATATAAATATAATTATATCTTTATGATCAATAAAATCATAATTAATAATTCATTATAATATAGTCCTATCTTTATAATTAATAAATTAATTATAACAAAAATAATAAATTAATTATAATAAATTAATAAATAACGAATTAATAAATTCTTCTTCTATTTTGGGGGGAATATTTTGTCAGACATCCAGTAACATGGAAGTGATTGGGTTTTCACCCAGGTTGTCTGACCTTTATAGAGTCTATCTAAAATGACATGCAGATCAATATACAGAGAGGACCTTAAAGCACTGTTCACAGCAGGTGTCAAACTGGAGAAGAATGAGGGAAACAAGAAGGGGTCTAAATAAAATTGATCTACTTTTTATTTGTTTGAGAGAGAGAGAATGAGAGAGACAGCACAAAAGGGGGCAGGGTCAGAGGGAGAAGCAGTTGCCCCCAAAAGCAGGGAGCCATATTTAGGACTTGATCCTTGGACTCCAGGATCATGACCTGGGCTGAAGGCATTTATTTAACTGACCCACCCAGGCACCCAATTGATCTACCTATTTACTTTTCATGCACACATCCATACTTTGTAAAAACAGATTTTATTTATTTATTTGACAGAGGAAGACAGAGCAAGAGAGGGAGCACAAGTAGGGGCAGTGGGAGAGGGAGAAGCAAGCTTCCTGCTGAGCAGGGAGCCAGGGGTGGGGCTCAATCCCAGGACCCTGGGATCATGACCTGAGCTGAAGGCAGAGGCTTTAACCCACTAAACCACCCAGGTACCCCTTTCTTAGCTATTTTAATCCATGATTCCTCAACATGGTATTTCATTAAAAAGTTTTGTTTCAATGATCATTTGTGATCTATTATATTTCAGGATTTTAAGACCCTCAAAAAGTTAATTATGGGGATACCTGGGTGGCTCAATGCGTTGAGCCTCTGCTTTTGGCTCAGGTCATGATCTCAAGGTCCTGAGATAGGACCCCACATCCAGCTCTCTGCTCAGCAGGGACCCTGCTTCCCCCCACCTCTCTCTGCCTGCCTCTCTGCCTACTTGGGATCTCTGTCTGTCAAATAAATAAATAAATCTTTTAAAAAATGTTAATTATGTGATTTTTCTCTCTTTCTGAAAACACAAAGAGCTAAACAGAAATGTATGTCCAGGGGTGCCTGGGTGGCTCGTGGGTTAAGCCTCTGCCTTCCACTCAAGTCATGATCTCAGGGTTGTGGGATTGAGCCTCACATCAGGCTCTGCTCAGCAGGGAGCCTGCTTCTCCCTCTCTCTTTGCCTGCCTTTCTGCCTACTTGTGATCTCTCTCTCTCTCTCTCTGTCAAATAAATAAATCTTAAAAAAACAAAAACAAAAACAAACTTGTTATTAAAAAAAAAGAAGAAGAAGAAGTGTATGTCCATGACATTAGTGTGGAGAAAAGAAAAACCAATGGGACAGAGGGCTGGCTGCCTAAGAACCTCCACCCCCAGAAGTCAAATATATCAACTACACAAAGGTGAGAGCTCTCCCTGTTCAGTGCAAACAGGGATGTGGGACAGTAGCCACTGGTCAAGAAAGAATTCTTGAGATTTTTTTGATGTGAAATGTTGGGGTTCAGGAGTGAACGATGAAGAAATAATTGAGATGTCTTTGGTGCAAAAAAGTGGTATTATTAAATATGGCAACAGGACCTGTGGGTAGAAAGAGCTATACTGGGTTTGTGAGCAGTGACTGATGATGAACGTTCAGTGGGGGAGGGGGTTGAGGGAACAACAGAAGTCTCTAATGAATTTGGAAGCAAGGTTTCCAGGACCTTGAAAGTGGTATCATGATGAGGTCACATATGACTATCTTGTAAAACCTTAGTCATGGACCCTTCAGATATCTATCAGTGGGCTCTATGCTTGGGGGATGACTGCCAACATATATTCAGGGGGTAGACATAAAGACAGTTTTCAAAGGGATCATCCTATGTTAAAGAGGACTTACAGGATCCTAGAGGTCTGGCTAATGACAAGCTAAGGTTACTTTTTACCTCCAACAAAACAACATTGCCACCATTGTGAACTCCTTGAGGAATGTCACACTGTGCTTGTCTCAAGAGTTTAGCACTGGGCTGCAAGTAAAAGGAAATTTAATTTTATCTGCACTTCTTTGATTTTTTTCTTTTCCTCAGAGAATACAAGAAAGGTGCATCTGGGTGGCTCAGTTAACTGTCCGCCTTCAAGTCAAATTGTGATCCCAGGGTTCTGGGATTGAGCCCCGGATCTGACTCTGAGGTCACCCTCCACCACTGCTCATTTGCTATCTTTATCAAATAATAAATGTCATCTTTTTAAGTTATGTTATTATTATTGACAGAGGGAGAGACAGCAAGAGAGGGAACACAAGCAGTGGGAGAGGGAGAGGCAGAAGCACAGTCCCCACTGTCCAGAGCCAGATGCAGGGCTCCATCCCAGGACTGTGGGATCCTGACCTGAGCCCATGGCAGATGCTTAACCCAGAGAGCCACCAAGATGCCCCAGCAAATATAATCTTTAGAAAAGAAAGAAAGAAAGAAAGAAAGAAAGAAAGAAATCTATCTCCTGCCTATCCCAACGCTGCCATGGCCAGTGCCATTGGCCTTCCTCCAATGCCTGCCTCCCTCCCACCCCCGCCCTGGGCTGGGGCAAGAATGGGGGCAGGCTGCTCTGGCTGCAGGCAGCTTTGTGCTGCTGGAGGCAGGGTAAGGCTTCCTCTTGCTCAGAGGAGCTCCTGGCCCAAGGCTGAGGAGGGAGCTCCAGAGGGCACCGTCAGACCTCCTCTCAATGGCACCCCAGCCGGCTCCATTTTGTGCGGTGAGCTCGGTGGGAGACACTGGCCTGGACCCCATTCCCGACCCTGGGCCCTTAGCAAGGCTGGTGCACAGAGTCAGGGTGGGGGTGGGGGGCTCCCAACAGCTAGCAGGGGCATGGCAGGGCTGGGTATCTTTGCCCCAGTGCCCTGGGCGGGTAGATGCCCAACAGGTGTTGGGCGCTAGCCTGGCCTGGGTCAAGGAGTAGGGTGATGCGTGCCATGGTTGGCCTGACAGTCAGCCCACGGGGGCGGAGGGGCTAGGGTCAGCCTGCAAACCTGCCTGGGTAGGAACGGAGGTGCCCGGGAGGGAGGAGTGGATTTGGTCTCCCCGCAGTCTGGCTTACATGTAAAAAATGCAGCCTTCTGGCGGCTTGTGGTCCCTGGACTTGCGTCAAAGGCTGAAGTTGGGCAAAGATCAGACCCCTTTTTAGAAAGGTGTTTCTGAACACCACTGACAATACGCTTCTCACAGTATTTCATGACAACCAATGGCGACAGTGCTACGACAGATGCTTCTCTACTAGGCACAGCTGCACACTACATGGGAGGAAGCCACTATGTGATTCAGCCTCATGATGACACTGAGCACAGCGTGAATGATCTGAAGACACAAATGGTTCAAAAGACAGTTTCAGAGAATGCGAGATCTATCTTCCAACTGCAAATGTAGCAAGGATAATGAAAAATGTCATACCTCAAACAGGAAGGATTGTAAAATGCCAAGGACTGTGTTCAAGAATGAGTAAGTGAGCTCATCAGCTTTGTAACATCTGAAGCAAATGAAAGATGCCATCAAGAGAAATGGAGGACAGGGATGCCTGGGTGGCTCAGTTGGTTAAGCAGCTGCCTTCGGCTCAGGTCATGATCCCAGTGTCCTGGGATCGAGTCCCACATCGGGCTCCTTGCTTGGCAGGGAGCCTGCTTCTCCCTCTGCCTCTGCCTGCCACTCTGTCTGCCTGTGCTTGCTCTCGCTTCTCTCTCTATGACAAATAAATAAAATAAAAAATCTTTAAAAAAAAAAAAAAAAAAAAAAAAAAAAAAAAAAAGAGAAATGGAGGACAATCAAGGGAGAAGAAATTCTCTTTGCCATGCTGACCTCAGGCTGTGATGGTTCTGTTGAACTTCTAAAATTATCCTTTTAGGGGCGCCTGGGTGGCTCAGTGGGTTAAAGCCTCTGCCTTCGGCTCAGGTCATGATCCCAGGATCCTGGGATCGAGTCCCATATCGGGCTCTCAGCTCGGCGGGGAGCCTGCTTCCTCTTCTCTCTCTGCCTGACTCTGCCTACTTGTGATCTCTGTCAAATAAATAAATAAAATCTTTAAAAAAAATAAATAAAATTATCCTTTCAGAAATTCAGAGAGGCTATGAAAGGAGAGAAAGGAGTTGGTGGAAGACTCAGAGCTACAGATGGACTAAGTGAAGAACTTACAGAGGATCAACAAAATGTTACGTTTATACAATGTCATATTTCTGGTGTTCAATGAATTCAGTTTTCAGGGTCTGAAGAAATGGTGGCATGCGGTGGAGAGAAGCTTAAGTCTGTAGGATTCTGGAAACAGACATTGGATGAAGTGACTAGGGAAAGAGCGCTCTTTGTACATTAAATAGCTGTAATGTAGCTTCCTAATGCTTGACTGAGGGCTTAATTCTGACTTGGGATGCTTTTTGATGAATGATTTAAGAAATATTTGGATTTTAAAGGTATTAAAACATTTTTGTTTCACATGAGTTTGTTGCTCTGTAGGACTCCTATATACATTATACATTGCAATTTACTACTGTCAGAGATTTGTAGAAAGTTTCTTATTTTCATGTTAAATCATGTTACTTTTATAATTCAAGTCAACAGCTGGGTTAATTCATGGTATTTGCTGTTTTGATAAAATATAAGGGTGGAGTTCAAAGAAGGAAAGACTCCAAGCAAAAGAAACTCAGGAGAAAGAAGTTTTCATCTGAAATGTGATGGTTTCTGCATATCACTCTGTACACCTAAGGTCTGTACAAATGTAAGACAGGAAATATGAACACTATAGGGGAGGAATCTGGCAAAGAGCAACAAGCCAATAAAAGCAGTTAACATTAGGTGTATGCCAACAAATTGATCTCAGTGCCCAAGGCCCACCAAAGGACACGTTATCACTGGTGTTTTCTTGTGGTCTGAGAACAGTAATGTAGACTAGAAATCTAATTATGAAAATAGTGGATATAAATGATGTTAAATCACCTATAGTTTCTATTGAGGCTGCTTTTAGGGAAGCGGACTTGATCAAAGGAATGGAGAAAGGGCCCCTAGCACCCCTATGGTTGAATACAGACACGCCCATCAGGGTACCCACCTCAAAGTAACCATGGGCCCTGAGCAACCACCGGGCTACTGAAAACCGGGTACAGTGACCAGAAAAGGGAAAATTGGATAAGCTCCCATAACCCCCACCTTCCCCATTTAAACCCTGTGTTTAAAGGCTCCTTACAGACAGCCTCTCCTCTGCTGTCCTGCCTGCTGCTCTCTTGCAGTGTATTCAATAAACTTCTAATACCTTTGTTCTGCCTCAGGTGAATTCTTCTCAGTGCCTACTTGACTGGCTTCCACCCAATCATTGACCCACATTCGGGGTCCCCATCTGACTCTCAGAGATACCACATTTAGACACCACGTGCTGTAATACCTACTGTATTTTTTTAATGTCTATTTTTATTAAAAGATTTATATTTTAGAAGGAGGAGGGGAGGGCCAGAATTAGAGGGAGAGAATCTCAAGGAGACTCCCCACTGAGCAGGGAACCAGGATTCTAGGATCTGGAGATCATGACCTGAACTGAAATCAACAGTCCAGTGCAAAACTGACTGAGCCACCCAGGCAAACCTCTAGTGTATTCTACATAGAACATCTTTTTTACATTCTTTGTTAAAAAAATATTTAATTTATTTTTTGGTCAGAGAGAGAGAGAGAGAGAGAGAGCGAGCATGTGCACACAAGCCGGCAGAGTGGCAGGCAGAGGTGGAGAGAGAAGCAGGCTCCTGCTGAGCTAGGAGCCCAATGGGGGACTCAATCCCAAGACCCTGGGATCATGACCTGAGCTGAAGGCAGCTGCTTAATGGATTGATCCACCCAGGCTTCCCAACTTTTTCACATTCTAAAGGGGAAGACTCAACAATCCCCTCCCCCCACTTTTTTTTTTTTTTTAAAGATTTTATTTATTTATTTATTTATTTGACAGAGAGAAATCACAAGTAGATGGAGAGGCAGACAGAGAGAGACAGAGGGAAGCAGGCTCCCCGCTGAGCAGAGAGCCCGATGCGGGACTCCATCCCAGCACCCTGAGATCATGACCTGAGCCGAAGGCAGCAGCTTAAACCACTGAGCCACCCAGGCGCCCCCATCCCCCCACTTCTTTAATCTGAGAACTTCCACGTTATTCTGGACCTTATATCCATCATTTTACTTGTGCATTTTCTTACTCCTGGGCTACACAGACCTGGTAAAACATCCAGACAGGCCCTAAATGAGAAATGTTTTCCCTCCCTGATAAACCAGGACCAGACCTCATCAGCAACGGGAATCTTAGACGCCACACACCTTCCCCTCTGAATATGCCACCAAGGGAATATTTTCAATACTTGCAGGTCTTTAATTCAAAGTGACAACTGCTGATGGCCTACTGCAGCCAGGTTGGAAAGAAGGCAGAGAAGGGAGGTAGGGGAGGTAGGGGTTATCTGGGATATAGGGGAGTAGTGTTCTAAAGACCTAGCCTATGGTGTCACTTCAGAAAATGAATACTACATTCAAGAACACATGCACCAGAAACATCAGGACTAGAGCAACCAACATTTGCAATTTCTAAATGCAAGAAATTTCAGGAGAAAAACATGACTAGACTTCTGACTTGGGATGCTAGGCATACCTGAGAACTGGCCGGCCATTTCTTCTTTCACTTCATCCTGTAGATTTTTTTTTCTCATAAAGTTTTTGTAGAGAAGTCACAGCTCTATCAGGAAAAAAATGCCCCTCAACCCACCAATACAAACTCTTCATCTGTAAACTACTCTCCTGAAGACAAGACCCTGAAATGCAGATAGACCCAACATCCTAGTGCTTTGTGTCAGAGCTATTCAGAAACTTGGAGTTCCTACTTGAACACCAGGCCCTGAATTTTCCTTCTCTAATTCCAGGGGGGCTCCGCTCCCAAAATGCCCAGAGAGACAGAGAGCGCATAGGCACCATATGCTGCATGGACCTGACCCTCCCAGACTCACGTAGCAGAAACTATGTTGCCTCTCCATGAGCCAAAGCCTGCTCTCACTCTCATAAAATAACCTGAAGCCCTCGTGCTTACCCCTGGCCTCACTGAGAATCACCTGGAGCCCTTAATTAATGCAACAGGATTGTTTCCACCCAAACTGACCAACAGAATCTGAGGGGGAGACTAACAGAGAAGATCCTTTTTGAAACTCCACACGTGATCCTATTGGGAAGTAAAGGGGAGGTGACCAGGCCAAGCACATTAACCAAGGCTGTGGTGGTGACAGATGAAGATCCAGGCCTTCACTGGAGTTTCTGGAGACACATTCTCCTCCTTTCTGCTACACAGAGACACCTTACAGGTGGAGCTTCTCCTTACAAATGCAAAAGTCTTCCAAAAGTAAACACAGGATTTCAGAGCCTTTCCTTTATCTGACTTTTATTTAAAATAACCAGCCTAAAATAATGCTTATGCCAGATACATTTTAGGGTGACAAATTGTTCCCCTTCAGTCGGTAAATGTTTCTTTTCATAAGTAACTGCCACACATTCTGAAGTGAATGTCCTTTTGACTCTCCCATCAGCGATATGAGAATTCTAATTCCTCAACATTCTCACTGAAAATTGGTGTTATCCTTTTTCTTTTAGCCATACCAGGAAATACTGAATGGTGTCTCACTGTAAAAGATGAAGTGGTCTTTCTATAGTGGTCCTGGTGACTGAAACGGGAAACCACATAATAGAATCAAGTGGAACAAAAATCATGTGGCTGGGGGAGCCTGGGTGGCTCAGTGGGTTAAGCCTCTGCCTTCGGCTCAGGTCATGATCTCAAGGTCCTGGGATCAAGCCCCGAATTGGGCTCTCTGCTCAGCGGGGAGCCTGCTTCCCCCTCTCTCTGCCTGCCTACTTGTCATCTCTGTCAAATAAATAAATAAAATCTTAAAAAAAAAATCACATGGCTGCATTCATGCTTCAGGGAGACTCCATTTCAAAGATTAAGGGGGACATACACCTGGTGAGTACTGGGGGAGGTACAGAACTGTGGAATCGTTAAATTCAACACCTGAAACCGAAAACATGTTATGTTAACTAATTGGAATCAAAATAAATTATTTAAAAAGAAGGAAAACCGGAGTGGCTAAGTTGGATAGGCAGCTGACTCTTGATGGGGCTGAGGTCAAGATCTCAGGGTTAGATGGAACCCCGGGATTGGCTCTGTCCCCAGGGTGGAGGGTACTTAAAATTCTCTCCTTTGCCCCCAACACCACCCCCACCACCCCCAACACCACCAGTAACAAGTGTAGTCTCTCTCATAAGAATTTTTTTCTAGAGTGCTGTAAAGTGTGTAAACCTGGTGATTCATAGACCTGTACCCCTGGGGATAAAAATATATGTTTATAAAAAATAAAAAATTAGGGGCGCCTGGGTGGCTCAGTGGGTTAAGCCACTACCTTCGGCTCAGGTCATGATCTCAGGGTCCTGGGATCGAGTCCCGCATCGGGCTCTCTGCTCAGCGGGGAGCCTGCTTCCTTCTCTCTCTCTCTGCCTGCCTCTCTGCCTACTTGTGATCTCTGCCTGTCAAATAAATGGATAAATAAATAAATAAAATCTTAAAAAAAAAAAATTAAAAATTAAAAAAAAAGAATTTTTTTCTAAAGATTTATTTATTTGACAGAGAGAGACAAAGCGAGAGATGTAACACAAGTAGAGGGAGTGGGAGAGGAAAAAGCAGTCTTCCCACAGAGCAGGGAGCCCAATGCAGCGCTTGATCCCAGGACCCTGGGATCATGACCTGAGCTGAAGGCAGACAACAACTGAGCCACTCAGGCACCCCATCTCATAAGAATTTTTAAAAAGCAATTGTTCTATGTTAAGAGTACAAAATAAATCCTAGAATTAAGTTGTCATAAACCAAAAAGAAAAAAAATTAAAAAGTTACTGTACAGGGACTGTGTATATCAAAAAGTTAGCATTAACAACACTAGGGGCACCTGGGTGGCTCAGTGGGTTAAGCAGCTGCTTTCGGCTCAGGTTATGATCCCAGCGTCCCAGGATCGAGCCCCACATCAGGCTCCTTACTCAGCAGGGAGCCCTGCTTCTCCCTCTGCCTCTGCCTGCCATTCTGTCTGCCTATGCTTGCTCTCTCTCCCTCTCTCTCTGATAAATAAATAAATAATTTTAAAAAATCACTAGGAATTCAGTTATGAATCTACTAAAAGGAAGGTACTTTTCTTTTGTAATACTGCATGGCCACAACACACTTTAGAGTTAGAAGAAGCACAAATTGCAAGTCTGTGGCACAGATAAAACTCTTTTGAAATTTAAAATTCTTTTTTTAAAGATTTTATTCATTTATTTGACAGAGAGAGAGATCACAAGTAGACAGAGAGGCAGGCAGGGTTGGGGGGGAAAGCGGGCTCCCCGCTGAGCAGAGAGCCTGATGCAGGGCTTAATCCCAGGACCCTGAGTTCACGACCTGAGCTGAAGGCAGAGGCCTAACCCACTGAGCCACCCAGGCACCCCTAAAATTTTAAATCCTTCACAATGTAACCCATTGAAATGATGCATTCTTACAGTAAGATTCTGAATGAATCCAAACACAAAAACGACATTAGTTCCTCTCAGTAGACAGAGTCAGCTTCAGCATCCAACAGCCATCCCACAGGGATTTCCATTCAGGACACCAATAATTTAGGTGTTCCATCAGGGGAAGTGTAGAAGAATCAGCCACTTAACATACTAAGCACTTTGAATTTAGGCAGACTAACTACAGAGAAAACCATAACATGAAATATAGTAAGATCACTCTAATTAGCATATTCATTCAGAGCTAAAACATATAATGGCATAAAAATTAAGAACAGTCACCAAAACTTTCTGAATTTGGGAAGAATGAGGAAGGGAGAACAATAAGTATTTCTATTTGTGGGCAAAGGTGTATTTTGGGCTACAGCTACAAGTCAGACAATATAAAACAAAAAAATCTCTTAAATGTGCAAAACACAAAATATGTTTAAGATTATTCCTTATATTCCACTTTGTTAACATATGAAGTAATATTTGATTAAGGTGTACAACAGTGATTATACAATTCCATATAACATTCTATGCCTATCACAGGGGCAGTCCTTAATCCCCATCATTTACTTAATGCATCCACTAAACCATGTCCACTCTGGCAACCATCAGGTTGTTTTCCAAAGTTAAGAATCTGTTTCTTGGTGTGCCTGGGTGGCTCAGTCATTGAGTATCTGTTTTCAGCTCAGGTCCCGATCCTAAGGTTCCAGCATCAAGCCTCAAATCCTGCTCCATGGTCAAGAGAGAGCCTACTTCTCCCTCTCCCACTCCCACTCATTTCGTTGCCTCTCTCAATGTCTCTCTGTAAAAACAATAAAATCATTTTTTAAAAAGTTTATTTCATGCATTGCCTCTCCCTTTCTCTTTTCTTTCCGATTGCTCACTTGTTTTGTTTTCTGAATTCCAAACATGAGTGAAATGATACAATACTTGTCTTTCTTTGAATTATTTCACTTGGAAGAATACACTCTAGCTCTATCCATCTTGTGGCAAATGTCAAGATTTCATCACTTTTAGGGTTATAAATATGTCTTTTGATTTCTATCTTTCTTTTTTATTCATTGAGGGGTCAATAAACGCTTGGGTTGGACTGTTTCAAGCAGATATACTCACTGCTTCTCACTGCTGAACTGCTTCACCAACAAATCCATGCCATGCAAAGACCCACAATACAGAACTACACTTATTATGGTGTTGAGAAAAGGGAGGAAAGTCCCGCACAGCAGTGAAGCAGCTTCCCTGAAGATCACCCAATCACACTGGATCTGACCTTGACTGGGGTGATCTCCCTGGGAAATGAGGGCTTGGGAGTAACCACAGCACATGTCTTGCAGATCCTGCCTATTCCACTGTCCAGAAGGATTCTTCATCTCAAACATCTATTCTACCATGTGACATCTTAAAGCTGTCCACATGATTGCATCATCCAATACCCTCCTCCATCCCTTGTCACGGATCTAGGCAAGGAAAGTAGTGTAATCACTGACATCCAGCAGCATTAGTCCTCAGGAAGACAGAGGAGATCAATCAAATCATCAGGATAAAGCAGGACTTCTCTACTCCTGAGAAACCCACATTAGCCAATTCTTTCCCCCATTATATGTATTCATCAGATGACACCAGCAAGAGCTCCTTGTGCCTTTGCAGTGACTAAAGGGAGTCACCTCCAGGTCCCTCCCCACATTGGAAAGAGTTCCTCACATTTCATTTTAATAGGTCTTGTCTTTCTCTTGAAGGATGGTACCTTCCTCAAATTTTACTTAGATTCACATCCCACATCCCCGTGCTAAATGTCCTAATAACCATCAGCTTTCCACCTGTCTAATCTCAATGAAGCATTTTCTGAGGACACTCTCTCCATAGCACAGGCAAAAAGGAATGGTTGTGGTGCCTATGTAGCTGGAAAGAAGAATGAGGAAATTCAACTGGAGATCTGGAGATAACTAGGTCGTAAACAAGTAGAAGTTGTTTTTCTACATCTAGGGAGTCCCTTGGGAAACTAGGGACACTTCTCCTCCTCTACATGCTAATTCTTCATCTTGAATATTTTCTGTCTCTTCCCTGGGCTACCACGTCACTCCTATTGGGATAGATTTCTCTTTCTTATGGGGTATCTATGACACACATAACATGGTCATATGCGCATGTACACCTCACAGACACATCAAAATACCACTCAGTTTAGGACATGGGGCACATGACTTCATTTGGGTCCATGGTGCAGTGCTAGAGAGTCCAAAGTCTAAGTCCAGAATATGCCATTCCAACTGAAACAGATTTAGGGAAGCTCTGGGGGAGGGGAAGTCTTCTCTAAGGGACATGGTAAGGAAAGCATTGGGAGAAAGAGAGATGGTGGCTCACAAGAACAGAGTGCAGATGTCTTATGAGACATTCCACTAACTTGACACCCTGCAGTGTGGTGACTGGGGACTGCACTCTTGAGAATGGCTCCTATCAGTGCAAGGACCTTCAAAAATGTTGGCTACACAAATCGATGCCAAGTAGCAGTAACACAAAGTATGTGAGCTAAAACACCAACAATACCTCTATGTTACATACCTTGGTAATACACCCATGGTTAATATCACTGTATTCACAAAGAGGAGAAAATCACAGCATAGACTAGGGGAAAAATAATCACTTATCCCTTAAACCTTCAGACAACTTAAACCTTCAGAGAAAATGGATTCCTAGGTATATTGTTTTACTCCAGTATCATATAGGTGATTGATTCAATTAGATCCCTACAAACTTCAATGAGATAAATGAACACTAGACGTAGGATAACACATCATTCATGACACACCCATATCCAGATGTTAAAACACACTAGGTTTTATTAATGAAAATGTATCAAGTTCACACAAACACTAAGTTATACATTTCAAATCCACTCTATTGTCACCATTCGAAATACAGAACACATGTACAAAAGCATTCGAGTGTTTTCAGAAGGATATGGAGTACCTGTTTCCAAAAACTTCAGGACAGAGGTACATTCCTCAGAAATGTGTATGTTCAATGGTAGGGCATTGTAAAGAAGAGTTAGCTACCCTCCTGCAGTCATCTGTCAGGGTTTCCTCATTTAACCACATCAAGTCATACTATCTAACGATTGCACTTAGGGATTGGTAGTTTATTGACCAGTTACCTCTTTTTCCTTAAAGAACAATCAGGAAAACCTCTTATTTCTAATATTGAGAAAGTTATTTAGTTTCAATGCGTGCAGAAGTGTGTGCTCCGAACACCTCTTCCATGGAATCTTACATCAATGTTATAACCATAAGCACCATCTCCACTGAGATATACTTCATATGTTTTATATCATACAGTCATCTTCCATGGAAAATTAGGTACACATGGGTCCCACTTAATGGGGCAGGACATCTAATTTGATGTAGCAACAATCAACCACGTGGTCTTACACACCTACAAGGAAAGGAAGAATTTTCTGGAGTGATTTCAGAGGAAATACATTCATACATTAGTCACAAATCTCAAATAGGGTTAATGTAAAAAACTAAAAAATACTGAAATCCTTATATATATGAAAAAATCAATCCGCTAAATCTGTTGCAACAGAATACCACATACATTTTCTAAGTGTGTAAGTTTGATTTTTCCTTATAATCACTATTTTCATAGAGAGTAATGTTTGAATAGAGTAAATAATGTTTGATTTATGTAACATTCATTGGCATCAGGTGTTCAATTCAATAGTTTTCTAAACACTGCTAATTTTCTACTGACTTCTCTTAATGCACCCCCTGGTGTGTGCTCCAATGTACTAAAATGAAAATCTTTCCACATTCATGATGTTCCAAGGGTTCGAATATACTATGCATTTTAAGATACTGAGTAAGCACTGAATTCCAGTTACAAGCTTGGCCAGATTCTTTACATTTCACACTTTCACTCCTGTATGAAAACAACCATGTTAAGAAAGTTGGGAGTCCCACTGAGAGGTCAGATACATTCTTAGTATTTTAACACTTACTCTCCTTTTTAAAATCTCTCATATGGAGTGAGGAGGGAGCAGTCCTTAGCACTCTCTCACATTCATTACATCTATAATTTTCTCTGCAGGGTGAGTTCTGTGATGTGCAGTAAGGGTTGTGTGCCTGCTAGGAGTTTGGCCACATCATTCATCCAATATGAATTCTCTGTTTAGAAGGTGTGCATGCTGGACAAGGGCCTTGCCACCCTGGTTATATTTGGGAGGTTATGGTCCAATATGAATTCTCTCATAGGCATGAATGGGTGAGCACTCCTTAACCGATTTTTCTCACGTTCTTTTTTTCTTTTTTCTTAAAGATTTTATTTACTTATTTGACAGAGAGATGGAGAGAGAGCACACATAGTGAGGAGGGTCAGGCAGGGGGAGAGAGAGAAGCACGCTGCCTGCTGAGCAGGGAGCCTGATGCAGAGCTCAATCCCGGGACTCTGGGATCATAACCTGAGCCCAAGGGAGTGCCCTAACTGACTGAGCCACACAGGCATCCCTCTTATTACATTCTGTACACTGGTAAGCTTTCTATCTAATATGGATATTATGATGTTTAACGAGGACAGAGTGCCTGCAAAGGCCTAACACCATTCTTGACGTTGGTAAGATTTCTCTCCAGGATGAACCCTGTGATGCTGAGTCAGGGCTAAGCGGTCCTTAAAGGCCTTGCCACATTCATGACTTGTTGTTAAGTTTTCTCTCCAGTATGAGTTCTGTGATGTCGAATAAGGCCTGAGTTCCGGTTAAAGCTCTTGCCACATTCACGACATCGGTAAGGTTTCTCTCCAGTATGAATTCTGTGATGTCGTATAAGGGTTGAGCTGTGGATAAAGGACTTGCCACATTCTTGACATCGGTAAGGTTTCTCTCCAGTATGAATTCTGTAATGTTGAGTAAGGCTTGAGCTGTGGCTAAAGGCCTTGCCGCATTCTTGACATTGGTAAGGTTTCTCTCCAGTATGAATTCTGTGATGTCGAGTAAGGTCTGAGCTGTGGTTAAAGGTCTTGCCACATTCTTGACATTGGTAAGATTTCTTTCCATTAGGAATTCCCTGATTTTGAGTAAGCCTTGAGCACCAGTTAACGGCCTTGCCACATTCTTGGTATTTATAGTGTTTCATTCTGGTATGGGTTCTGCTATGTTGACTGAGGTGTGAGTGCACGTTAAAGGCTTTGCCACATTCCGGACATTGGTAAGGTTTCTCTCCAGTATGAATTCTATGATGTCGAGTAAGGTGTGAAAGGCAGTTAAAGGCCTTGCCGCATTCTTGACATTGGTAAGGTTTCTCTCCAGAATGAATTCTTTGATGTTGAATAAGTCTTGAGCTCTGGTTAAAGCTCCTGCCACATTTCTGACATTGGTAACATTTCTCTCCAGTATGAACACTGTAATGTTCAACCAGAGTTGAGTTGTCCTTTAAGGTCTTGCCACGTTCTTGACATTGGTAAGGTTTTTCTCCACTATGAATTCTGTAATGTTCAGTAAGACTTGACCTCCAGATAAAGGCCTTGCCACATTCGTGACATTTGTAAGGTTTCTCTCCACTATGAATTCTGTGATGTCGAAAAAGGTCTGAGTTCCGGTTAAAGCTCTTGCCACATTTGTGACATTGGTAAGGTTTCTCTCCTGTATGAGTTCTGTGATGTTGAATAAGGGCTGAGCTCCGGTTAAAGCTCTTGCCACATTTGTGACATTGGTAAGGTTTTTCTCCACTATGAATTCTGTGATGTCGAATAAGGATTGAGCTGTGGTTAAAGGCCTTGCCACATTCTTGACATTGGTATGGTTTCTCTCCAGTATGAATTCTGTGATGTTGAGTAAGGGTTGACCTGTCATAAAAGGCCTTGCCACATTCCTGACATTGGTAAGGTTTCTCTTTAGTATGAATTCTATAATGTTCAGTAAGACTTGACCTCCAAATAAAGGCCTTGCCACATTCTTGACATTGGTAAGGTTTCTCTCGAGTATGAATTCTGTGATGTTGCATAAGTTGTGAAGGGAAGGCATAGGCCTTGCCACATTCTTGACATTGGTAAGGTTTCTCTCCAGTGTGAATTCTGTGATGTTGAGTAAGGGTTGACCTGTCATAAAAGGCCTTGCCACATTCTTGACTTTCATAAGTTTTCTTGGCATTATGAATTCCCTGATGTTCAGTAAGCCCTGAGCTCAAATTAAAGGACTTGCCACATTCTTGGTATTTATAGGGTTTCTCTATACTATGAATTATGCAATGTCGAGTGAGATGAGAGTTCATATTAAAGGCCTTCCCACATTCTTGACATTGGTAAGGTTTCTCTCCAGTATGAATTCTGTGATGCTGAGTAAGGTGTGAAGGGTGTTTAAAGGCCTTGCCACATTCTTGACACTGGTAAGGTTTTTTTACACAATGAATTTTGTGATGGTGAGTAAGTTCTGAGAATGATTTAAAGGCTTTGGCACATTCATTACCATTGTAATTTTTCCCTGCAATATGAATTCGTTTATCTCTATTAAGACTTGAGTGACCATTAAAAGCCTTGCCACATTCTTGACATTTGTAAGGTTTCTCTCCAGAACAGATCTGCAAATGACCATTTAGTGATGAACAATCCTTAAAGGTTTGACCACCTTCTTCACATTTGTATACTTTTCCTCCAGTATGCATTCGCTGATGTTGAGATAGTGTTGAGTGGCAGTCAAAGGATTTACCATATTCCTTAAAGATGTAAGTTTCCTCTCCCTGAGGGATTATCTCATTGATGTTTAGGCTTGGTGGCTGAGTAAACATGGTCCCTGGTTTACTAGATGTGAATGGGCTTTTTCCCTCATGAATTCTCTGATGATCACCAACACTGGAAGACTGGTTACAAGCTTTCCCACATTCATTATCTTTATGAAGACAGTCTCCTGAAGGGAGTATACTGAGGTTAGAGCTTGGATGAAAGCCTTCCCCACATTTATCACATTCATTCTCTGCAAACCTAGCCCTGACACATCGGTGAACACTGGAGCCCTGGTTCAATGTTTTCTGAGATACAGTGCATTGAGCAAATCTGTCTCCAGTGAAAAGCCTCTGGTCATTCTGGAGGGTCGACTCCTCAGTGAAGCCCCTCTCAAATGTATCCCACTGAACACTTTGTTCTTCATTTCTAAATCTCTGATTTAAGGTCAGACCAGTCCTATCTTCCAAATGGCTCAAATCATTATTCTCAGCATGGACTAGGTTACTCTTCAGATGTTCCAAATGGTCTGTCCACAAATAGCTATGTTTGAATATCTGATTGGAGCTTGTGCTGACAGAAACACACTGCTCTGCAGAAACAGCTGACTTAAAAGGGAAGGTTTTCCGCAGTGGTTTATATCCTTCACCATTTGGGGCAACGACATTCTCATTAAGGGCAATTGCCTTGGCTTGGGGATATCGCCCAGAATTTCTTTGATGCCCTTCTCTCTCCCCATCATTGTCCCAGTCTATGTGTAAGTGTAAAATCTCAACAGCACTATGTTTGTATCTGGGAATTGATCCATTCTGGAAAGAACCTTCTATGCTCCGCTGTAGCAGGAAACTCTGGGTGTCATGTGAAGATACAGCTGAAAGATACCAAACAAGAGTAAAACCATTGCACTTACTACATTCAGAAGAATATACTGATGAGGTCTAATACAGAAGCATCAAGTCAATCAGACAAAGTCAGAAAGATGGCTGAGAAGGAGTCATCAGGACCTCATTTCTCCATGGAAACACACCATGGCACACAACATACTCAGCAGAGTCTAATAGAGAATTCTGCGGTATGGTCATGGTGTAGCACAAATCACTTTCTTGTATCTCTAACAATCAGGAAAAGGGTCACATGAGCTCAAAATTAGCATAATAATAGAGTATATAGAAAGAGAAGACTGAACTGAACCAAATAGGATATAGTAAAAATAGGAACATATCAAGCACAGGAAGAGTTGTTTGGCAGAAAAGATCAATGACGCTGACAGCCCATGAACTAAATTAAGAATAACACAAAAAAGACAAACTAAAATGACAGGGGAAGAAGTGAAAGCAGACACAATGTAACTGACTGTAGGAATAAAAGTAATTATAAGAGGCAACAATGGATAATCAGTGCCCATAAATTGTTAATAAAAGACAAGTATACATTTCAAAAAAGGTATAACCAATTTAGACTCCATCACTCTGAAAAGTAGAAAAAAATTCTCAGCTGATCTGCAAACATGAAGCCAAATGAAAGGGGAATAAAATTAAAAAGCTGAACAAACAAAAACTGGTGGAAATTAAGTTCACTGGAAATTGAGTTCACAGGGTATTCAAACAGACACCAAAGGAGAAAGGACTGCAAATATCCTCAAACATTTCCAAGGAGTGATGACCAGAGAAAGTAACAGAACACTCTCTCTGTGGCACCAGCATTCCCAGGTCATGCAATCCAAAGACACTACAAAGAACAAAGTTTGCAAAACTCTACCTGTGATGCATATTCACTCAAAGTCCACAATAAAATAGAGGAAATGGAATCAAAAGCACATTTTCCCTTTTTACAAGATGATCAAGTGGGAAATGGACCTGGAATTAAGGGCACTCCAACATACAGAAAACCATAAATTCAAGACTCCACATTGACAGAATGAAGGGCAAAAATGACATGATCATATTAAGGGAGACAGAATACAAATATCGTCATACCAGACAACATGTCATGATAAACATACTCACAGGAGAGACAGAAAGAAACCCCACAACCTAATGAATGCCACAAATGCATGAAAAGCTGAAACCTATTCAGTAGGGACAGTCTGCAAGCTTCTCCTCTATCATCAGCAGGTAGGTAATGAAGGGAGCCCACCACTGCCTTTGAGCATAGTACTGGATTCTCTATTCAGAACAATTATGCAACCAAAACTAGAGTAAAGGAATCTAAACTGAAAAACAAACAATAAAACTCATTGTTCACATGGGACATGATTTCTGAAATCCCTAAAGATCATCATTTTAATTTTTTTTACTGTTTTTGGTCATTGTTTGTATTGTTTATTTCTGCCAGTTTTTCCCTACTAGACTTCCCATTTCCCAAGTTTTTCATGTTATACAATACAGAATTAAGAAAAATGTTGGAATAAACAACTTAATTTCCACCAGAAGAACTAAAAAAGGAAGAGACTAGGATGAAACTTAGTAGAGGGATGATATAAAGAAAAGTGTGAAATAAATACAGTAGAAGATAAGCATTAATGGAACACAGAAAGTAATGCCCATTTCAATCAATAAAACAAAATTGGCAATGCTTTAACTCCACAAACCATTACATAACAACAAATGGAGAAATTTGTGTTTTTAATATTTATTTATTTGACAGGCAGAGATCACTAATGGCAGAGAGAAAGAGATAAGCAGGCTCCCCACTGAGCAGAGAGCCTGATACAGGGCTTGATCCCAGGAACCTGGCATCATGACCTGAGCTGAAGGCAGTGCTTTAACCCACTGAGCTTCCCAGTGTGCCCAACTAGGGAAATTTATTAAAAACAAAAACAAAAACAAAACAGAGAATTCCTAAAATTGTACAAGTTATTAAGACTGATTTCCTAACCATGAACCAAAGAAATGGGACATCTCCTGAGATCAGTAAGAATGATGAAAATTGAACTTGGAATCAATACTCTAGCAGCACAGACAGAAAAGCCCAAGACCAAGGAATTTTACTACAACTGATGGGGTCAATGAGTTCCCTAAATGCAATCCTGTGTTGCATGATTCTTCTCCCTCTCTTGTTGAGATTCAGTATTACTTCATTTGCCTTTTATATGACAAAGTCATTTTTTTTGCTTCTTCCAGCCTGCCCTCTAGATCAAACCTATTTCTACTCTCACTTACTGCATCATTCATCTATGTTTGATTTTTAAAAAGACTTATATATTTGAGGGGGGCACTCACAAGATTCCAGGTGGGAGCTACAGAGAGAGGGAATCACATGAAGCATCACACTGAATTCACAGTGTGACTTGAGCCTACATCCCAGGAGCCTGAGATCAAGATCTGAGCAGAAATCAAGAGTTGGTACTTACCCAAGTGAGCCACCAAGCACCCAATTATTTTTTAACTCTTATCTCTATGGTAAAGTTCTCACTATTGTTTTCTCAACTCCTTGAGTATCCTTATGATTATGACCTTAAATTCTCCATCAAGCTCCTTACTACTCCATCAGGACTGTGGCCCTGCAGAACTCTCTGCTCAGGAGATGTGAGGTGGGCAGGGGCTGACCTTGCTGAGACCGAGGAAAGCCTCGCTGAGAAGGGCAGTTCCCTCAGTTCACAGTGGGTGGGGACTGGTGCAAGCAAGGCAGACAGCCAGTGTCTTACTGAGTGGGACTCAGTCTTTATGCTACAGGACAGGAGAGGGCTCCCATGTTTTGGAAGCCACATGTCACTGAATGTTTCCTCTCAGGAATGTGCTCCTAGACTACTGAATACTCTCCCTACTGTGTGCCCCAGGTGTTCTTCAGATGACTGTTTCCACGCTCGGTGCCCCCAGGTTGTTTGCCAACCTTCTGTCTGGGAGCACCCCAGTGCCCTCCTGGTTCTCTCCCATCCAAAGCTGCTGACCATTAAACCTCCAGACTTTAAGATGTGCTGGTTCCAAGAACTCATGAAATTCAGCCCTTCTCCCTCTCCAAGCCAATGGTTTTGGGGAACCCAAAAATGTATCCCCGGAGTGCTCCTCTGTCATGATACCTACTGCACAGCTGGGCTCCCTTCCCGCCACAATGCTATACTCCTCTCCTCCCTAAACCATGTCTCCACACAATCTGCCATCTTCCACGTGGCCTCTTCTGCCTCTTACTTGGAGAGTTTGTCCTGTCACTCCTCAGCCCAATGTCTGGGGCATTCAGGAGGACCTGACAGTTACCTAGTGGTGCTCATGACAAGACACATGAGTCTAGGATCCTCCTATTCCACTGCCCTTGCTTCTCCTGGGAATCCTTATTGTTTTAATCCTGTTAAAACTCATATGGATTTTATAAAGCTGGTACGCAAATCAACACATAAAAATTAGTTTTGTTTCTACACAACAAAGAACAACTCCCAAACAGAGATATCATACATTTAGAGCAAACCCCCTCCCCCCCCAACAAAATGCTTCCAATTTAACATAATGGTAGAGGTCAAACCAGAAACGATGAAAAGTGTAATATACTGTGCTGGATTCAAAGAATGAATAACGATGGAACACATCCATGTTCTTTCACTGGAATAACTGAAACACAATAAATCTTGATGTGACCTACAGAAAATGCAATCTCTACAAAACGCCAATGTCATTTTTGCACAAAGATCAAAATTCATCCTAACATTATGTGATGTCATGGGATAACCCATACCCAAAATAATCTGGGAAGTGAAGAGCATATATCCTGACTTATAGCATACAAAGCACAGATATCAAACTAATGTCCTATAGACATGACATCAGGAGTAGAATAATGGAAGAGTCTGGCTGAGCTAGATGTGCACGTCTCCAGTGTTAATGTGTATGACAATGAACTGGAGAGACTATTAAAATTCATATTCTGATTTTTTAAAAAGATTTTATTTATTTATTTGACAGAGATCACAAGTAGGCAGAGAGGCAGGCAGAGAGAGGCAGAAGCAGGCTCCCTGCTGAGCAGACAGCCTGATGCGGAGCTCGATCCCAGGACCCTGGAATCATGACCTGAGCCAAAGGCAGAGGCCTTAACCCACTGAGCCACCCAGGCACCCCCATATTCTGATTTGGATGTTTGGGTGAGGTCTGAGTTTCTACTTTTCACAAATATGCCACTGATGTCTTACATTGACAATGCATGCTTCCCACAGAACTCCACAACTGAATCACAATGAAGAGTTTCAAAGGTTCCTAAAAGGCGGGAAGAGCATAGAGGTGAGCATGGAGACCTTCCCTTCCCTTCCCTCTTCATTCAAGCCAACTCTACCCCTGTAAAATTTTCTCTGGACCTCCTCTTATTTTTGTTTCTTCAATTCACCACACCACTGTATTCACAGAAATAGCTCCCTCTTTCATGAGAAATGCAGGTGCAATCTACTTCTGGCTGCAACCCTGGATTTTGTAGCTTGGACCCCCCTGCGTCCATGGCCTTTATGAATTTCAGATTTCCCCTGCATTTTTTCCTAATACTCATGGCTTCAGGCTACAGGATCACTTCTTTCCACCTAGGCTTCCTCCTGAAAACTGACTTTGGTGGGGGGCCTGAGTGGCTCAGTGGGTTAAGCCTCTCCCTTCGGCTCAGGTAAGCTCTCAGGGTCCTGGGATCAAGTCCCACATCTGGCTCTCTGCTCGGTGGGGGACCTACTTCTCCCTCTCTTTCTACTTGTGATCTCTCTCTCTGTCTAATAAATAAATAAATCTTAAAAAAAAAAAAAAAGAAACTGACTTTGGTGAAAATGAGCACTTTATAAAAGTTGGTTACACTTTCTGGTCTTCTCCAAAGAATACACTTACACAGAAAAGCCATCCTGAAAACTGTGGCCATTACTACACACTCTTAAATGGGGAGAGATGAGAGAGACCACACTCAAGGAAACAGACTTAAGAAGCTCTCACAGAAGTACTGTGAAGTATGTAAGCCTAGTGATTCACAGACCTGTACCTCTGGGGCTAATAACACATGATATGTTAAATTTTATTTTTTTAAAGATAATATGGTTCATATATACAATGGGATATTATGCCTCTATCAGAAAGAATGAAAACCCAACTTTTATCAACATGGACAGGACTGGAGATGATTATACTGAGTGAAGTAAGTCAAGCAGAGAGAGTCAAGTATCATATGGTTTCACTTACTTGTGGGGCATAAGGAATAATACGGAGGACATTGGCAGATGGAGAGAAGTGAGCTGGTGGGAATCGGAGTGGGAGGTGAACCATGAGAGCTGGCAGACTCTAAGAAACAAGCTGAGGGTTTTGGAGGGTAGTGAGGTGGGGGTTTGGGAGAGCCTGGTGGTGGGTATTAAGGAAGACACATATTTTATGGAGCACTGGGTGTGGTGCATAAACAATGCATCTTGGAACACTGAAAAAAACAAAACCAAGTTTAAAAAAAGGAAAAAAAAAAAAAAGCTCTCACAGAAATGACTGTTTTTCCATGTACCCTCGTGGCTGCTCAGCCTATGAGGACCACAGGCTCTTCTTGGTCTTCCGGCTCACTTCTTCACACTGCTGGGTACATGCTTCTCATTCCCTGTCCCCTCCCTTCTATATTAAGGAAATTTTATCTCTACTGTTGTACAGATCAATTTGCTTTCCTAGGACTTTATCCTCATATGAATATATAGGAGTAGCTTCCTTGGAAGAGTAGGGTTAGTTTTCTCTACCTGCAAATCTTTTTTTTTTTTTTAAGATTTTTAAATTTATTTGACACAGAGAGAGAGAGGGAGAGGCAGACAGAGAGGGAGGGGGAAGCAGGCTCCCCGCTGAGCAAAGAGCCCAATGTGGGGCTCAATCTCAGGACCCTGATATCATGACCTGATCTGAAGGCAGAGGCTTAACCCAGTCAACCACCCAGACACCCTACCTGCAACTTCTTAAGACACTAGTTTAATCTACATAGGCATATACCTCTCGGTATCCATCTTGATTTCTTTTCTATTAATGTATAATGGACAATGTTCCATTAGTTCAGGTGTAGAACATGGGGATTCGACAACTCTGTAGGTTCTACTATGCTCACCACAAGTAACTACCATCTGGCACCATAATATGCTATGAAAATACCATTGGAGGAGTTCCCTGTATTCTTTTCACCCATGGAAGCCTCTAGTTCCCATTCCCACTTCCTCATGATGCCCATCATCCTTCTCCATTCCACACTGGTAACATTCAGGCTATACATTGTATTTGTGTGTCTCTTTATGCTTTTTTCATTGTGTCTTGGATTTACGATAATGAGGTTTGACCCAGAAGTAATTATGTGATGTGAACTAAGTCAGAGATTCAAAGACAAATACCATACATATTCACTTATATGTACAATCAAAACAACAATGTAAATGAACAAACAAGAAACAGACCTATGAACATCTATTTTGTTTTGAATAAAGTCCATGGATAATCTCAATAAATATAAAACTTCCAAGATGACACACATTCCATATTGTAACCCATTGGTATGTAACAGTGTTCCAATATGGGCAGAAGACAAGAGGTTCCCAGGTCAAAGTCCAAGTGTCTTATGGCTCATGACATAGCAAACATCATAAACATCTTCATCACACTAATAACACTGGCCAGCTGCTCACCCCCAACTCATACAGGGATGCACTGCACATGTGGTTGGTTTATGTTGGACACTCTGAGCATAGCAAACCCCAGTATCTTCAAGGAACACCTAGCGTGTATGTCCAATCTTCAGCTATGAAAAGAAACATCTGTTTTCCAATACAATAAACTCATCTGTCCACTACCCACAATCAAGATGCCATCACTATACTACCAAATATGAGTGGAATGACAATTATAACTAAAATATCAGTCAAGGAAACACCTGTGCAGATCATGAGGTCACCACATGACTTCAAGGAATAGTGATAATACTATATAAGTCACATCTGTGATTCGATGCAGGTATCCACAACAGTAACCAATACATTTTCCTTCATGATCTTTTGCTGCTCATCTGGGAGTGATATACAGTTACATGCAGGGTAGGTCACAAAGTCAATGTACCTGGAAGGTTTGACTTTAAGATTTTCCAACCATCGGCCATAGGGCCAATTGCAAAGCTCTGGAAGATACCTAAGATGCACATGGTACCACCAAAGACACATCCCTGGCTACTCTGTAAACCTAAAAATGAAGTGTGCATCCAACATCATGGCAGAAATCTTTCATCCAAAAGCTGTCAGTGTGGGTGCGACTCCATTACAGACAATGGACAATGAGTTGCCTATGCTCACCTGTTTGGCAATAAAAGTTGTAGAACTTATCCTACCTCCAGTGAAGTAAAGAGAGACAATGGTGCATCGATCAGGTTGCCAGGATTGCAGGGACAGCCTGCAAGACAAAGATTATGGCATTTGCCCAGCTCCTCGAGGCATGTCTGCTGTGGGAATAGAGGAATAATCATTCATCTGAGCACACAGGCCCATGGAAGATCGATGACACCACAACTGACATTGGGTGTGTGGGCCTGGGAGACTGAAAAACACTGCTAGAGGAGGAAGACAGAAAGATAAGTCAACGGAGAAGTCAGCATCTAAGATCTTGGCCATGTGAATCCATATCAAGACACAACTTGTGTAGGGAAGCCTGGGTGGCTCAGTCAGTTAAGCCTCTGCCTAAAAACTGGATCCTGATGCAGGGTCCTGGGATAGAGCCCTGCCTGGGGCTCCCTGCTCAGTGGGGAGTCTGCTTGTCTCTCTGTCTCTGGACCTCCCCTGACTTTGTGTTCATTCTCTCTCTCTCACACAAATAAGTAAGTAAAGTCTGTAGAAAAACTGATCTGTGTAAGGAAATGAAAAGAAAACATAGTTCAGGGGCGCCTGGGTGGCTCAGTGGGTTAAAGCCTCTGTCTTCAGCTCAGCTCATGATCTCAGGGTCCTGGGATAAAGCCCTGAATTGGGCTCCCTACTCACTTGGGGAGCCTGCTTCCCCTTCTCTCTCTGCCTGCCTCTCTGCCTATATGTGATCTCTGTCAAATAAATAAATAAAATCTTTTTAAAAAAAGGAAAAAGAAAAGAAAACATGGTTCAACTTTTTCAGAGGACATTTCATTTTGTTAGCCATGTAGGGAGAAAAAATTAGGAAACCCCAGACACTAAGGAAACCACAGAGCACATCAGTTTATACTACATTTCTGACTGATAAATATAAGGACTCAATCTCTGGGGTATGGTATAAGAAAAAATTGCTAAGAGGAAGAAAAGAACAACAACAACAACACACCAACCATGAATGGTGAAATGAAGAAAAAGATTGCAAAAAGAATTAAAAACATCTCTGTATCACAAGCTCAAGAGAGAGAAATAGAGGACACATTCTCATGATACATGGAGAACTACAAAGACTGAAGAAAAAGGTATAACAGAAAAAAATGAGGACAAGAACTCACTAGACACTTTGAAAAAGAGATTGGCCAACAGTTAGTGCCCACCTTTGTAGTAATAGAGAGAAGCACCACCAGCAACAAAGCAGATAAAAGTAGGACATGGTATGATCATGTATGAACCAGGAGCCAAACATCAAAATCACATAAGCTGCCAATATGGGGACAACGCAGAAACTGAAATTTTTCTTTTAGCTATAAATAAAAAACTGGATGATCAAATTTAAAGAGACGGAAGAAGAAACAACCCATGTGGTGATAAGCAATCAAATAAGCAGCATGGCAACAGACACATCTCACAGAATAATCGTTAACACGAAAGGCATTTGTCTCGGTTAGGGTTATGTTTCAATATCAAAAAAATCATGATTTAAACATACTACCTCTTGGATATCAAGCATGTATATGTGCAAATTCATACACACATATAAAAAAAAACCCACAAATACATGTATACAGGGAAACAACTGTTTTTACCCCAGGAGAGAGAAGACTGCTCCTCACAGAGTGAGGACCTCATGAAGATAGTGAAAAAGTAGTTCCACCTTCGCTCAACAAACAATTGTTCACATGAGACACCAATGCATGATTCTCAATACAAAAGCATAGGCTGATGCATCCCGGGACCCCAGAGACCAAGAAGGACACCTCTAGAAGGGTAACAGGAGCAATTTCACGTGGATCCCAGTGTGCCTTCCCCGGGCCAGCACAGTGTGCCACTAAGAGGGACCTGAAGGAACTACAATGGCTCCACAAAGAAAATGACAGCACAGAGTGGACATCCAGCATTCCCCAAAGGGCAAACCACTCTCTGGGTGGCCCAGTGAGAGCTCACCTCACGGGGATCCCTGGGGGAATCTGTGGTGCTGGACCACTGGGGATCCTATAGAACGGAGAAGGTGGGCAGCGCTTACAGCAACCAGTGCTCAGATCGTAGAGTTGCCGGACAAGAGAGTGCTCCAACTTGTTGTGGCAATGAATCAGAGATCCATGGGAATCTGCCCACTTGCAGAGAGGAGATGAACCTACCTGGCTAAGGAGATTTGTCAGCAGCTGTGACTGACTTGGGTGTCCAGCCAACGCTTTAAACTAGAACATTCTCTGTTCTCTGTCTGGTAGCTATGCAAGTTCTAAGTTACTTCCCATGGCTGAACCTAGCCTCCAATCCTGCTCCGCTAGAAGCCTGAACAGAGACCCTAGACAACCTCAGAGCCTCTCTAACAGGCCTCTGGGGAGAAAACCAAGCCAGCAGCAGGGACCAAGCATTGAGCATAACCTCTTACTCTGCATGAGCAGGGAGCCTCCTCAGTGAACCTGGGCAGCCTCTTAGCCCAGCCTATGGTCCTGCCCAGCAACAGAGAATGGCCTTCGGTCCCGCCACATGTTCAGCATCACCTCTGGCCCTGGCTGATCACAGAGTTGCCAGCATAGGTTTTGGAGGCACTCAGGAGTCCAAATATGTCGATGGACAGATGTCTAGCCCTCTGTGCTCATAGAGAATAAGTGTATATTCAAAATGATCGCACATGTTTTACAGTAGAAGTTGCTGAGGTCCGTGGGATACCTCTAGAAGGAATGCCAAACAGTTGGCTACATTCAGATGACTGCGAATAAAACCACAATTTCAAAGGATTCCAATGAAAATTGGCATCAGACAGATACTCTCACGTTTCAAATGCACACAGGGTATTTTTTTTTTAAACAGGGTTCAATATTCATTTTCAGAGATGATTCACCATGAAACATGACTTGTGGGCTACTTTTTATCATTAAAAAGAAAATCCAAATATTCACTAGCATCTGACATGTTCCTCTGCATACTGCATACAATGTATGTCCCACAGTTACTGAATCTGCTCTTAATGTATTCAATGCTCTAGATTCTATGGTTTAGAGCTAACACTATTTTCCTTGTACTGAAATAAATTATTTATTTTTTCATTTATTTATTTTGAAAGAAATGATGTAGATAAAGGAAGGTATAGTGAGCCCCTATTGGTAGAGCAGGGTTTGAATCTGGCTGCCCTACATAGGAACATGAGGCATACGGACAAAGGAGAAAGAGGCCCTTCTAGAAGGTGACCCAGGTTTGGATTCTCTTTCCTCCTGGACACTCAATGGTTCACGCAGCTGTCCTCACACAGAACAGCTTCCATGAAAGGACACTTTAAAGTCAACATTCCAGCCCACACCACACATATATAGCCTGAGTGGTTTCCAGGTTGACTACTCAGAAGTAGACACAAAGGTCAGGCATCCAAGGAACAATACAGGAAAGGCCCAACACACAGGAGTCCACATTCACACCTGGAGACCCAAGACTACACACCTGAGTATCTCACTACATTACCCACAGACTACTACCTTCCCTGAAGAACCCAACAATGAATGTGTTGCCAGATACAGGTTCTCAAGGTCTAGTCCCCAGACAGCCACCTGAGACTAGGTAAGAAAGGAAAGGTGGGGGGCTGCACCCCAGAGCTACTGACATGGTAGTGTAAGGTTAGCCATAGGGATCCAAGACTTATAAGTGCTCCCGGTGATTCTGACCCAGGCCAATCTGCACAACCTCTGCAGGAACTAAGTCACAGGTCAATCTGAGTTATCCCCACAGAAGTCCCTCTCAGGGGCGCCTGGGTGGCTCAGTGGGTTAAGCCCCTGCCTTTGGCTCAGGTCATGATCTCAGGGTGCTGGGATCAGGCCCCGCATCAAGTTCTCAGCTCAGCAGGGAGCCTGCTTCCTCCTGTCCCGCGCTCTCTCTCTCTCTCTCTCTCTCTCTCCCCCTGCCACTCTGCCTACTTGTAATCTCTGTCAGTCAAAAAAAAAAAAAAAAAAAAAAAAAAGAAGTCCCTCTCAGAAACCCCCTGTGCTTGTGATCACATTAGTGTTGGGGACACACACACACACACACACACACACACACAGGATTCCTTTTCCTTCTGAAGATACAGGTACCCACACATATGTATGTACACGTGCTTCTTCCTAGTTAGTTCTCTGACCCCAAAATCTGTCTTTAGCTTAATATAACACATTGCATTCTGTGCATATCAAAACCCTAAAACTCTGCTTGTGTTCTCTATGCTCACAGAACAACTGGAGAAACATACAGGATAAAATTTTATTGAGAGTCCCTGAGAATTCTCTGACTAGGCCATATCATTATATTTTTAGTGACTTTGTTCAATTAGCACTTGTTAGGTAGAAACCCTGGGCATTAGTTCAGTACAACAAAAAGAAACTAATATTTACAAAAACCATTCATGACAATTCTTACCAAAATCTTAGCAATAAAAAAGAAATTTTTTATGTACTGAAATAGAAAAATACACTCAAAACCATTCTGTGAGGTCAGCATACCCTGATACCAAAGTAGTATAAACAAAAGATAAAAGGCTGGTTTATCTCATGAATTTTCTGCTACTCTGGCTTTCTTTGGACATCCATCTACATGTACTAATAGAGTCAAAAGAAAAAACGAATCACACTGAAAATAACTGTCCCTCTCTAGAGATCCATCTGCCCCTGAATCCTTTCAGGTCTACTAACAAATACAGTCGACCACTGAATAACATGCTTTTCATAAGTAACAGTCCACTTACAACAGACAAGTTTATCTTAATAAATCTAGTGCACCACAGTAAATGTCTTTGCACTATGACTGCCTTAATATTTTATTTCCTCAAATTAATTCCTTTTTAAAAAATTTTTTTTAAAAGATTTTATTTATTTATTTGACAGAGAGAGCTCACAAGTAGACAGAGAGGCAGGCAGAGAGAGAGAAGAAAGAAGCAGACTCCCTGCTGAGCAGAGAGCCTGATGTGGGGCTTGATCCTAGGACCCTGGGATCATGACCTGAGACAAAAGCAGAGGCTTTAACCCACTGAGCCACCCAGGTGCCCCTCAAATTACTTCCTTATAAAACTATGGTATATACAGCAGACCACATACAAAGAATGGGAAGACTGATGACATGTTGCAATTAAACCATCAAACACCACAGATGAAAAGAGACTTTTGAAACAGCAAGGCAAATGCACTTCACCTTGTGCAAGAGCTCCTAGAAGAGCAGTAGTGGGATCCCAGCAGTCCCAACAAGAATGGGGCCAGCATAATGCACTCCGGTACTGAAAGATCAAAAAATACCACCAACAATACTTTACCCGGCAAAACTCTTTTCCGCAGACATAGAAATGAAGACATTCCCAAGTAAAGACCCCTCTACATTTACCAGTAGATCTATCCTACAAGAACTATTGAAGAAACATTCTCTAGATGAAATAAAAGGATTCTACCCAGAACCTGCAACCACACAAGAACACAAAGCTCTCCACTGAGCAGAAATATGTAGACAATTACACAAACCTGTAGTGTTGTAATGAGATACCAGTCACGTTTATTTCTGCTACAGAGCTTTGTTTTTGTTTTTGTTTGTTTAATACTTTGTTAAAGTATTAATACTTTGTTAAAGTATTAAAATCACAAATGTAGGTCATAAAGTATACAACATAAAAGAATTTGTAGTATCAAAGTGGGGGGGGTGCAGGGGTAGAGACAGGAAGAAGAATTCTTTATGGTATTGGTACTGAGTTTTAAACTGTTTTATAACAATGTTGTTTTAAGGAATCTCTAAGGTAATCACAAGGAAAATGCTCCCAGAAGACACAAAAGGCAATGAGAAAGGTACGAAGGCATATCATGGGTATTCATCTTACAATTACAGATAAAATCTATCTTTCATATTTCGTACCAAAACATGATACAGAAATATAAAATGTTTGAAAATTACTTTGAATTCAAAACAGTCTTTCTCTCATGCAGAGAGAATAAAAATTCACCCACAAAAACATGGTGAAATGAATTCTATGTTAATGACAACTCACCTAGAAACAGTACAACATTCACTGACCACTCACCAAGGAGAGAAAAAGTAGGGGCACACAGTATGTATGTGTGACATACAAACAAAGACAAAGACACACAAAATTCACTGGCAAAAAACATAAACAGCATTTTTTTGAGTTATGCTCACATGGTCTTAAAATATACTGAGCTGAAAATTCCCTTCCTATAACAACACACACAGGTAAGACCGAATCCACACTTAACAAATATGGTGGAATAAGCCAGACAGAAGAAACACTTTATTAGGAAATTACCAAATTAGAGTAAGACAAAACTCAACCCAAGAAATTCTAAATAAAACACTGATGTATGACAGAAAAGGAATACTTCCATATAACCATAATTTAAAACTGTGTCCACGTGCCCATGAATAACAAGCATTTGATTGGCATGTATTCACGAACTATAACATCGTAAAGAATTCTCATTAGGGCGCCTGGGTGGCTCAGTTGGTTAAGCTGCTGCCTTCCGCTCAGGTCATGATCTCAGGGTCCTGGGATCGAGGCCCGCATGGGGCTCTCTGCTCAGCAGGGAGCCTGCTTCCCTCCCTCTCTCTCTGCCTGCCTCTCTGTCTACTTGTGATCTCTCTCTGTCAAGTAAATAAATAAAATCTTTAAAAGAAAAAAAAAGAATTCTCATTAAAATCAATTATAAAAAGCTGTAAATAAAAATTTTATAAACACTTAAAAAAGCTTCAAAGAAATGTACTACGTTATTAATATATTTCCCCTCCTGCACAGAATGTAATCCTATAATCCATTCTGTAAGACAGAGGAAACAACCTCTTCATTTTTCAGTATATAAACACCATGGAAGTTGAAAAATATGCTGAGAGACACCTATATAAAATTAATATTTGGGGTTAAATTCTGATACATTCTGAGGAAAGTAGAAGAAAAAGCTCATGATTAATTTCCCAGAAATAACATTGCATTATTGAAAAAAAGGATTTCCCAAACATGGGGATTCAGGGGTACCTGTGGGGCTCAATTAGTTAAGCAGTTTCCTTCAGTTCAGGTCATGAGCTTAGGGTTCTGGATCCAGGACTCCCTGTTCAGCAGGGACGTTGCTTCTCCCTCTCCTTTTGCCCTTTCCCTACTCATTTTTTCTCTCTGTCTGTCAAACAAATAAAATTTTTAAACAAAATATATGGGAATCTTACTAATTGTCTAACTCACTACTTAAAAAGCACATGTGCATGTTGTATCAGGATATTTGATGTACAAAATATAGAGCTAAATCACATATAGAACTAATCAGAAAGTGAAAACACACATGACAAAGTCACGAGAAGTTCACAGAAGACAGAATCATGATGCAATTATTAACAAATGAGATAATAAATTAAACTTTCTTAAAGGCTACAAGTCCAAGCACTAAATGTGCTAGTTCCCCAGTAGTATTTGTTACGTAGGAATTCTAGGAAACAAAGAGAGACATTGCACTATTTGACTACTGAGGAACAGAACTCAGAGTGGAAATTTCTATAGGTTAAAAAAAAAAAAAGGAAATAAGAAAAAAGAACACTTGAAGGGAAAAAAAGCAGTATATTTTCTCATTTTAGAGCAGTGCTATGTTATCTGATGACGTTACTAAATCTCAGTTTTGTTTAAGACTAGTATTAAAGCCTCTAACATTAGAAAGTCAAGGCAGAGAACATTAGAAATCTGTCTCCAGTGGTCTGGAAATTTCTGCACCAAACCCCACTGTGCATGCATCAACCCTGACCTACTTGTCTCATGATGAACCAGAATTTGCAAAGGCTTTAGCCTAGTGGAAGAGCAGATACCCCTCTGAGAGAGACAGAGACATAAAACTGGGCATGTCTCCAACTGACATTCCTTCAAGGAGAGCTACTCAAACCACAGCTTAAGGTCTACCTCCCTCCTTAAGACTTGGACGTCCACTCTGTCACCTGCCTCACCCATTCCCACCCACCTGGATGGACAGCTACAGTCTCCTTTCTCTTCACATTCCCGAGCTTCTTCTCTTGCTCCAAAAGCATGATCAGGTCTGGCTTTGACAGAAGGAGACCTGTTTATGAGGAAAAAGGAAAATGACTATTGCTGCTGATTCTAACTTCCCATGAGTCTTGTGTTCAGTAGAGTAGAGATGATATTAGACAATTCTAGAAAATGGTTTCCCAAAAGCTGTTGCCCAACAGTCCATTTAGAACACATTGGAGGCATTTCCAATGTTCATATCCTGACCTCCACTTCCAAGTAGCAGACATGATAAGAAGGGTAAATTTCAGTCTCAGATGTGAGCATCACCATTCTATGACCCAATGTTGAGAACTGCCACTCCTCTTCACAAGCCATGATGTTACCTTGAGGAAGGAGAAGCTGACGCTGAAAAGGAAACATCATGAAGATTTCTCTCTCCATCCACAAACCCCTACTTTTTTCCCTTTCTGCCTTGATCTGTTATCCAGTCATCCCAAGAGAAATCTCCCAAGAGGCAGTCTTCACAGGAAGCAACAAAACACGGTGTGGGGCTTTGGAAACCTGAAAGGAAGTCTTCCTCACCCAAGAAATGGAGGTGTCCATAGTTCTCTAACATCACGTCCCTGTACAGTTGCTGCTGAGTGTGGGTCAGGCATCCCCACTCCTCCTCGGAGAATTCTATGGCCACATCCCTGAAGGTCAGCAGTTCCTGTAACAAATACCACAGTCACCAAGTGACCAGTGACAAACTGTGCCCCTAAGATGGTCCATAAGATGAAGAGAAAGTTAGTGTCACCAGCTAGAACCAGACCTGACCTTTTCATCTCTGTGATATGAGTGTGGGAAGAAAGCAAACCTAAGGGTCAGGGAGCTGCCTGGTTGAGACCTTTCACTCCCAGAAGTCAACTCTATCCACTACACAGAGGTGACAGCCCTCCTTGTCCAGTGCAAAGTGTTGGGATGTGGGAGAGGAACCAATGGTCAAGAAATTCTAAGACAAACCATAAGTGACTCATAATCTCACAAAACAAACTGAGGGTTGCTGGGGGGAAGGGGGTTGGGAGAAGGGGGGTGGGGTTATGGACAATGGGGAGGGTATGTGCTTTGGTGAGTGCTGTGAAGTGTGTAAACCTGGCGATTCACAGACCTGTATCCCTGGGGATAAAAATATATGTTTATAAAAAATTAAAAAAAAAAAGAAATTCTAGACATGTTTCTGATGTGAAATATTGGGGTTCTGGAGTGAATGATGAAGGAATTGTTGAGATGTCATGGTACAAACACTGTGGTCCTAACACAAGGGGAGAGGAAAGTTGTGAGCAGTGACTGGTTCTAAGCGTTCAGGTGGAGAGGGGGTGAGGGACAGCAGGAGGCTCTAAGGAATTTGGAAGCAAGTTTTCAGGACCCTCAGGGCCTCCCAGCTGATGTTTTGATGAGGCCACTCACTGTTTAGTAACACTTTAGTCAGGAGACCCTCCAGGTATTTATCAGAGAGCCACAAGCTTGAAGGATCATGGCCAAGCTACATTTAGGGAATAGAGTTCAAGGAAGTTTCCAAAGAAATTTTCATCTGTTAAAACGGAATTACAAGATCCTGGAGGTCTGGCTAGTGTCAAGCTAAGGCTGCTTTTTGCATCCAACAAAACATTAACCTTGAGGCAGTTATGAGTTCCCAAGGAATGTTCTACTCTGCCTTTCTTAGGTATTTATCAAGAGACTGGAAGCTGAAGGAAATTGAATTTTATCCACATCTCTTTTGACTTTGTTCTCCTCCTCAGAAACTATAAGCAAGGGGGAACCAGATAGTTCGTTCAGTTGGTTAAGGGTCTGCCTTCTGCTCAGGTCATGATCCCAGACTCCTGGGAAGGAATCCTCGGTTTGGCTCCCCACTCAGTGGGGATCTGCTTCTTTCTTTCCCTGTCCTCACTCATGTGCTCTGTCTCACAACTGAGAAAATGTGTAAAAGAAAGAAAGAAAGAACAAACCTACAAGCAAGCGAAATGAAAAGAAAGAAGTTGACACCTGAAATGCGATAGTTCCTGCATACTCCTCAGTATCCCATGTTCCTTACAAATGACAGGAGGGAAAATAGGATCATTTCAGGGGAGGATCCGGCAGACAGCACCAAGCCAATAAAAGAAGTTCCCATCAGCTGAATGGAAACAAACGTTATCAGTGCCTAATGCACATCAAAGGACACATCATCACTGGAGTTTCCACTGGACTGAAAACAGGAATTCAGAATATAAATCTGATTTTTGAAATACAGTAGATATACCTAAACAATTGAATCACTGTAAGATTTGTAGAGGCTGCTTTTACGCAAGCAGGCTTGAGCAAAGGAGTGGAGGAAGGGCCCCAGTGTCCCCTTGGCTGAGTCCAGACAGGCCCAGCAGGGGACCCACCGCAAAACTACCAAGACCCTAAGGAACCAATGGGCTTCTGACAACCAGGTACAGTGAGCAGAAAGGAACAAGTTCCTGGTTCCCCAGAACTCCTCACCTTCCTTCCCCCTTTAAGGAACAACACCCCCAAGCCCCTTGCAGACAGGCTCTCCTGTGCCCTCCTCCTTCTCATCTCTTCAGTCTTCAGGAAACTCCCACCACCTTTGTCCTGCCTCAGGGGAATTCTGGCAGCGCTGCGGGACAGGCTTCCATCCGATCATAGACCCATGTCTGGGGCACCAAGCGACTGACAGAGACACTACACTGAGATAGCATAGCGTCCCTGTGCTAGTAATACCTAGCTTACTCCTTTCTTTTAATTTTTAAGATTTATTTTTATTTTTGTCTTCTTTAAAGATTCTATTTATAGGGGCACCTGGGTGGCTCAGTCAGTGGGCATCAGCCTTCTGCTCAGGCCAAGACACAAGGTCCTGAGAATGCCTCCTAAATTGAGGCCCAGGGGTGTGTTTTTACTCAGTGGGGAGCCTTCTACCTCTGACCATAACACAGCCTATTTGTGTTCTCACTCTTTTTCTTACAAATAAATAAAATTTTTTACAAAGATTGTATTTATTTCAAAGAGAGCAAGTGAGAGAGCACAAGCAGGCAGAACAGAAGTAGAGGGAGAAGCAGGATCTCTGTCCACCTGGGAGCCTGATGTGGGGCTGGACCCCAGGACCCTGAGATCATGACCTAAGCTGGAGGCAGAGGCTTAACCCACTGAGGCATCCAGGTGGGCACAATAAATAAAATTTTGAAAAACACCCACAAAACTATAGTTTTTATTTCAAAAGGAGCAAGAGAGAGACCACAAACAGGCGTAAGCAGAGGGAGAGGAAGAAGCAGGATCCCTGCCCACCTGGGAACCTGATGTGGGTCTGGAACTCAAGTCCCCAGGATCAGGACCTGACGTTGAGGTAGAAATCAGACTCTTAACCAACTGAACCACCTTAGGTCCCCAAGACTGATTTATATTTTAGAGGAGATGGAGAAGGGCAGGAGAGGGAGAAAGAGAATGTCAAGGGGACTCATCTCTGGGCACAGAGCCTGAAGTGGAGATACCAGACCAGACCAGGACCCTGAGATCCTGACCTGAGTGGCAATCAACAGTCCAACCTTAGTTGACTGAGCCCCCAGGCACCTTCCTCTAGTGCATTTCTTTAAAAAAGATTTTATTTATTTATTGGACAGAGAGAGAGATCACAAGCAGGCAGAGAGGCAGGCAGAGAGAGGAGGAAGCAGGCTCCCCGCTGAGCAGAGAGCCGATGCAGGGCTCGATCCCAGCACCCTGGGATCATGACCTGAGCTGAAGGCAGAGGCTTAACCCACTGAGCCACCCAGGTGCCCCTCATCTAGTGCATTTTAAGTAGAATATCTCTTTCAAGTGCTAAAGATGGAGATACACACACCCATTTTTAGAATAAAAACTTTCCAAGTTTTTCTGGACTCATAGCCACCGAGCTTATGTCCACATTTCCTTACTCCCAGGCTGCACACAGCTGATCGAGAATCCCGAGAGCCCGAATGAGAAATGATTTCCCCCACTGACATCCCAGGACCAGACCTCATCAGCCACAGGAATCTCGGACTCGACACCTTCCCCTCTGGATCTGCCACCAATGGAATATTGTCACTCCTAGTGGGACTTTAATTCAAAGCGACAATGACTGATGCCCTATCAAAGTCAGGTTGGGGACAAGACAGAAGGCTCTGGGACATAGAGAAGCATTCTAAAGACCTGTGAGTTATCACTTCTGACCAGATCTTAAAAACAGGTGAACACAGAAGCAAGAAGCACCCGGAGTCAAGGCATCCACATCTGCAGCTTCTAAACGCGAGGGTCTGCGGAGAAACAGAAGACACGGCTCTGCGAGGACACCAGGCTCACCTGAGAACCAGCCATTTCTGCTTTTGCCTCCACCTCTAGATTTCGTCCTCAAGAGGGATCTGTGGGAAATCACAGCTGCATCAGGAGAAAATGCCCTGAAATCCAGCAACAGAGCTCCTTGTCCTCACACTGCTCGCCCACGGGCAGGACTCGGAGATGCAGAAAAGGCCCAACTTCCCAGTCCTCTGTGTCCGGAGCAGCTCAGAAACTGTGAGCTCCCATGAGGACACCCATCCCTGCATTTTCCTCACCTGCTTTGTGGGGAGGGAGGGGTCTCCTGCCACCGCCACTCACAGCTTCAGCGTCAGCATAGGAACTGCAGGCTGCAGGGCCCCTACCCTCCCAGACTCACGGAGCAGAGACTCTGCCACCTCTCCAGGACCAAAGCTGAAAAACTACTCTCAGAAAACCACCAAATCCCTCAGGCTCCCCCCCCCCCCACTGAGAATCACCTGAGCACTTAATTAACAAAACAGTGTTGTTTTAGGCCAAACCAACTGACAGAGAAGATCCTTTCTGAAACTCCACAGGTGACCTTGCTGGGAAGGAACTGAGGAGGTGACCAGTCCAAGCAGGGGAACCAAGGCTGGGGCTGGGAGCAGAGATTGAGCCCTGCCTTCTTCACCATCAGAGTTTCTGAAGACTGGTTCCTTCTCTCTCTTTCTGCTACAGAGGGAGACCACTGAGAGACTGAACTTTCCTGTATAAATGCAAATGTCTCTTTCAAAGTAAACACAGGATTTCAGTTTTTCCTTTATCTTATTTTGCTTCAAAATAACCGATCAAAAATAATGTTCAGTCCAAGGAGACATATTTTTGGGTAACAAAATATTCTCCTTCAGTAGGTAAGTGTTTCTGTACATAAGTACCTACCACACAGTCTTCCACACTGCATGTTCTTTTTACCCTCGGATCAGCGATATGAGAATTCTAATTCTCAGCATTCTCGGGAAAATTGAATGTTATCCTTTTTCTTTATTTTAGCCATTCCAGAAAACACGGAGTGGTTTCTCACTGTAAAGTTTGCAGTCTTCTTAAAACAGCTGTCTTGGTGACTGAAATGAAAACCAATTGAAAAGTATCAGGATGAACAAAGAAAAAAGCAATTAATGCTTCAGTGAGACTCCTTTTCTAAAAAAGGAACCTTTCCCTTCTTTACAGACCTCTTCTCCTCACTTCTCAGCCCTTTCTTTCAGGAATCTGGTTCTAAGAATATAAGTGAGTTTTGGTGTGTGAGGTGCAGAGCTGATGACCAAGAAAAAATTCTTTAGACATTTTTGGTGCAAAATGGTGGATTATTGAGGCACAGGGACAGGATCCTAGGCAGAAAGAGCTGCTGCCCTGGGACTGTGAGGAGTGGTTCATTATATACTCGCCAGTTGGGAGGGGGTCAGGGATGGTGTAAGTCTCTAAGGAGTTTTGGAAGCCAGGTTTCCAGAACAGTGAGGAGCTAGGTATTATTGGGGAAAAGGTTATTCATTATTGGTAATAAAACCTTTGACGTGAGACCCTTTAGATGTATGTCAGTGGGCCGTATGCTTGGGAATGATTGTCAACACATATCTTGGAGCGTTTAGAGATAACGTTTACAAGCAATAGTTACAGTAGACTTCCAGGATCCTGGTTGGGGGTAGGGGTCTGTCAGGCTAGGATTGCCGTTTGCCGTTAGCAAAGCCTGAACGTGGAGTTTGTTGAGTCCCTAGAGGAGAGTCACTCTGACGGTATGAAGGGCTTGTCAGTGGATAAGGAAATTGAGTAATTTTTCTTCTGCCTCTGCTTCCCACATCAGTGAGACTCCATTTCCAAATACGTAACCTTTTCCTTCTCCACAGACCTCTTCTCCTCACTTCTCAGCCCTTTGATTCAGGAACCTGGTTCCACCCCGATGACATGATGAACAGGGCTGGCAGCACAGACACAATTCCTCTGGAAATGGGACATAATCCCAGATTTCCCTACAAACCCCTAGCCCTTTCCCCAGGTGGGCTCCAAGTTTGAAGGCCCCACCTGCTGAGGCCTCCATGGCTGGCAAAGCAATGAAGCTCTGGCTGCCCTTGATCCCCAGCTGTCTGCATGTTCTGTTCTGGGTGTGAAGCATGGAGGTCAGTTCACACAACAGAATGAATGTGAGGAGAGGAAAATTTGTTTTTCCTGCGCTGTTCTCAATTCTTCGGCTGGTCTAAGACTTAAAATGATGTAAGAGTAGAGAAAACAATTTCAGTAGAGAAAACGATTAAGTTCTTAATTATGGAAACAAGAAAGACATGAGACGCAAAGACAGGTGTTTGAAGCTTCTGTGTCACGGTGACTTAAGAAGGAGGTAGGATTTCGAATTTCCAAAGAGGGGATTATATTCAGAGAAAGGAAAGATGAAATATTTATCAATATTTATCAATGTTTGTCCTCCAGGTAGACAACTCATTATTTTTTTTTCAATTTTATTTTTTTTCCCAATGTTCCAACATTGTTTATGCACCACACCCAGTGCTCCATGCAGTATGTACCCTCCTTAATACCCCCCACCAGGCTCACCCAACCCCCCACCCCATCCCCTCCATAACCTTCAGTTTCTTTCTCAAAGACAATAGTCTCTCATGCTTCATCTTCCCCTCTAAGTTGCCCCAATTCAATTCTCCTCTCCTTCTCCTAATGTCCTCCCTGTTATTCCTTATGCTCCAAGTAAATGAAACCATACGATAACTGACTCTCTCCGCTTGACTTAATTTCACTCAGCATTCTCTCCTCCAGTCCCATCCATGTTGATAGAAAAGCTGGGTATTCATCCTTTCTGATGAAGGCATAATATTCTATTGTATATATGGACCATATCTTCCTTATCCATTCATCTGTTGAAGGGCATCTTGGCTCTTTGCACACTTTCATGACTGTGGCCATTACTGCTATGGACACTGGGGTACAGATGGCCCTTCTTTTTACTACATCTGTATCTTTGGAGTAAATACCCAGGAGTGCAATTGCAGGATCATAGGGTAGCTCTATTTTTAATTTCTCAAGGAATCTCCAGACTGTTTTCTAACGTAGTTGCACCAACTTTCATTCCCACCAACAGTGTAAAAAGGCCCCCCTTTCTCCACATCCTCTCCAACACTTGGTGTTTCCTGTCTTGTTAATTTTGGGCATTCTAACTGGTGTAAGGTGGTATCTTAATGTGGTTTTGATTTGAATCTCCCTGTTGGCTAATGATGTTGAACCTTTTTTCATGTGTCTGTTATAGGTAGGCAACTGTTTGTGATATAAACTGTTCATCTCTGGTATCTATGCAGGAAAGAACATTAGGGCTTGATACCCATGGCAAGGAAAGCATTCTTGAGATGTCAATGGTGCAAAAGGTGATTTTATGAAAGCATGGGGACAGGACCCAGGGGAAGAAAGACCACACTCTGTCATGAGGCGTGGCCCATTATATACTTTCAAGCTGGATGGGGTTTGGGATAGCACAAGAATCTAAGGAATTTTGGAAGCAAGGTATCCAGGACCTTGAGGGGCCTATCGGTTCTTGGGAAAAGGTCATTAATTGCCAACCAAAAATCTTTAGTCAGGGAACCCTTCTGATGTCTACCAGCTGGCCATCTGCTTGGAGGATGATTACCAATAGGTAGCTAGGGGGTTTGAGAGAAAGGGGAAGTTTCCAAAGGAAATGTTTTATGTTAAAGTAGACTTTCAGGATCCTGGTGGGGGTTGGGGAGTTAAGGTCAGGACTGTCTTTTCCCGTTAGCAACCTATTAACATCATGGCAGTTGAGTCCTTGGAGAAATGTCACTCTGCCTGTTTCAAGGATATGTCAATGACCTGTAGGTATAAGGATATTAGTAGTTTTTCTTCTGCCTTTGTTTCCCACATCATGATCAGTTCTCTTCCTAATAAAGGTCCTCCATCTAATTGATTCTTGAATACACACACACATATAACTCGGCATCATAGCAGAAGATAATAATGCCATTTGTATTAGAGGACAAACCTTGAAGACAGATTTCTAACTTTTTTTTTTTTTTTAAGATTTTATTTATCTATTTGACAGAGTTCACAAGTAGGCAGAGAGGCAGTCAGGGAGAGGAAGGGAAGCAGACTCCCTGCTGGGCAGAGAGCCAGATGCTGAGCTGAATCCCAGGTCCCTGGGGTCATGACCTGGGCCAAAGGTGCAGGCTTAACCCACTGAGCCAACCAGGCACCCCTCAAAATAACAGATTTAAGCAAAACATATTTGAGTACAATTAACCCATCAGCAAGATAATTGGTAGTAAAATCATGCCAAATACAACATTTAAAATTACATCTCAGCAAGAAAGTTTCAGCAAACACTATGATCAGCAGTCAACATTGAGAGCATTTTCGTGAAAGTGAGTCTGGGACTAGGGGCCCAGTCCGGGTTCTTCCCGTTCACTACACACAGGATGCCTGAGCGGGGACCCAGAGAAACAGGTAAAGGTGGAAACAAGACAAGGACAGTAGAAGGCTAGAACTGTTATTATTCATGGGCGACGTGATTACATACCTGAAACAGCAGAGTTTGTATTTCGAGTGTTAGACTAACAAGAGAATTGAGAATGTCAGTGAGGGAGAACTTCCCCTATCCTGTGTTCCCTCTCACTGGCCTTAAGAATCAAATTGACACGAAACAGGTGTACATCCGTGGAACTCAGACATGCAAGTCCAAAGACAACTAGGCACCACGAAGCTTACTTGAGCTAAGGAGAGGGGCAGGGAAGAAGACTCCTTGGCAAGGTGAAAGAGAAGCTTGGAAAAACAAGATTGTTCCATCAGGCAGATGAGGGGCCTCGGTTAACACCTGTCTTCCTGCAGCAGGCTGATCTTTCTGATGTGTGTTAGGCAGTTACATGGGAAGCAGAGGGCCCTTCCTGCATCTGCTGGGTTTTTATTACTTTTAGCTCAGAACAACTTTTATGTGCCACTTTTGGGGGCAGCCTGCTTTGTGTCCCTACAAGAACACAGAGCAAATCCTTAACACAGTGACATCAGTCTTTCTGCTTTACTAGCAGTAATTAAAAAATAATGCAAACAAAAATCGAACGGGTTGCATTTCCCATCAGCAAATACACTGTGACTCTTTCTTATGAAGCATTTCCAGATTTGCACAATGGAGAACGTAACATTAAACATATCAGATGGTCTGGTTAAATTAGTTTTTGACTTAATGTAAGAGATCATCAATATCCTTAGTATTATGAGTTGAACTGTGCTTTTTCTCAGAGAAGATATTGTTAAGTCCTAACCCACACCCCCTTTGCCCCTGGCTTCCTCAGTGTGATCTTACTGGAAGTGGGGTCATCGCTGATATAATGAGTTAAGATGAGGTTATCCTGCGGTAGAACAGGGCTCTAATTCAATATGACAGGTGTCCCTATATAAAGACATGCATCTTGTGAAGATGAAGGACTGGAGTGATGCACCACAAGCCAGGGAAAGTCAAACACTGCCCACCAAGACCAGAAGCTAGAGGAGGGGATGCCTGGGTGGCTCAGTTGGTTAAGCTGCTGCCTTTAGCTCAGGTCCTGATCCCAGGGTCATGGGATTGAGTCCCCAATCGGGCTCATTGCTTGGCAGGGTGCCTGCTTCTCTCGCTGCCTCTGCCTGCCTCTCTGCCTGCTTGTGTGTACTCTCTCTCTCTGGCATATAAATAAAATCTTAAAAAAAAAAAAAAAGCTAGAAGAACCAAGGAAAGATTTTTTTTCCCGACAGGCTTCAGAGGGAACAGGGCCTTGCAGACACCTTCCACACTCAGGACTAGGAATCAATACATTTGTTTTTATTTTATTTTGGCTTCTCTTTCTTTCTTTCTTTCTTTTTTTTTAACATTTCTGTTTTAGGCCACCCTATTTGTGGTATTTTTTTTTTTTTTTAAGATTTTATTTATTTGCGAGAGAGAGAGAGAGAATGCACACAAGCAGGCTCTCTACTGAGCAGGAGCCTCTTGTGGGACTTGATCCCAGGACCCTGAGATCATGACCTGAGCTGAAGGCAGATGCTTAACAACTGGGCCACCCAGGCATCCCTATTTGTGGTACTTTGTTAAAGCAGCACTAGGACTCCTGTATGTTAAGCAAGTGCACAATGAAATAGTGTAAAATTATTTACCAGATACTAAGAGTCTTTTCAATATATAATTATTATAAAACCCTTGAGAACTCATCTGTGATACAATTTAAAGGAAAAACACTGGATATTTAAAAAAAAAAATTGGAATCAAATTTAAATGAAACTTGAGGATACAAAGACAGGAAAAACAAAACAAAACAAAATAAACCCATAACCAAAAAACCAAAAAACCAAAAAAAAAAAAAAAACCCTCAAAAAACAAAACCCCCCAAAACCCTTGTATGGGGAATACTCTTTCCAGTGGGGCACTGGGGCCATACACATGCCACTAAAAGAGGACTTTGGGTGCCTCCATTTTGACCTCAATCTTTCTGGTTGGGTTCTTTCCAGTTCAAGTCTCAGCTCACATGGAAGATCCTGAGAGCAAATCATCCTGAGGGAAAATGAATCCACCCCCTCAAGGAAAGAATGGCCCTGAGCCAGCCAGTCCCCACCAATGATTGACTCACAGACGCCATCACTTAGACTTCCACTGCCTACCTGCACTACTACTCATCCACCCACCTTTGCCCTACATTTTCCTTAGAAACTTGGCAGTATTTTCAATAGTTTGGAGAACAGTCTTTGAGAGGCTACTCTGATGTCTTCCCACTGTCCGCCTCCCTGAAGCAAATCCTTTTTTTCTTTCACCACCACTGGTTTCTCTGCCTTTGAGTTTTGTCAGCGGGAATGGCAGAACCTGGCTTGTTTAGGATCCCAAAAGATGCGGATCCCAGCCCTCCGCTGTGATGTGGGAAATCGAGGCAGAAGATAACTTATTAAATGCTCTTACTGACTACAGCCCAATGGTAAGTCCTTCAAACAGGCAGTGACATTCCTCTAGGAACTCAGCTGCCTTGATGTTCATACTTTGATAAGGGCAAAAGGCAATCCCAGCCCAACCCCCTGAATCCTGCACGTCTACTTTAACACATAAAAACTCCTTTAGAATTTTCCTGTAGCTCTAACCTAGTCCCCCCCACCCCCACCCCGCCAAGATATGTGTTAACAATCATCCTCCAAGCATATGACCCACTGATATACACTGGAAGAGTCTCATGACCAAGGTTTTATTAGATGGTAATAAATGACCTTACCCTAACAGCTAGCCCCCTCAAGATCCTGGAAACCTTGTTCCCGAAATTCCTTAGAGACTTACGCTATCCCTAACCCTCTCCCAACTTGAAAGTATACAATGGGCCACCGCTCATGACCCCAGTGCAAAGGTCCTGCCCAAAGGTCCTGTCCCGGTGCTGTAATAAAATCACCTTTTTGCACTAAGACGTCTCAAGAATTATTTCTTGGCCGTCACTTCAGGCCCTAACATCTTTCTTACATCAAGCTGCCGCTGCACAGCTGCCCCCGAGCCACAGCACGACTAGCACATCCCCCTCCTGGGATGAGCCTAGGGATGGAACAAACACGACTTGTCACGGGACACGAGCCTGTCACCTTCTGCAGGGGTAGCAACAGTGAGCAGAAGCCCAGGCGAAAGAGGCCCTTCGTGATGCTGTGGGGGTGGCGCCTCAAGACAGGGTGAGGTGCACAGAAGCCCCGGACCAGGGAGGACACCGGGCAGGGGGGCGGCCGCTGGCGGGACGGCGCCCCCGCGAGTGGCATCCGGCCACTAGTGGGGCTTTCATACGGCACCGGGTGCGTGAGGAAGGTGGGCCAAGGGTACCAAGCAGAGAAACGAAGAGGCAGGTGGTGTCCCCACGCCAGAGCTGGAGAGGGACCAGGGGTGGCCTCCTCAGGATTTTACCGGCAACGGAGGCGAGACCCAGCCCTCCGATCGTGTCGCAGCGACGTCCGGGCTCATGACTGGAGAACACAGGGGCCATTAGGATCCTACCACCCCCACACCCATGTACGGACCTTGGCCCACTGAGTGCCGCCGCGCTACAGCTTGAAGCGGAAACAAAGTGACCTTCTACAGGGAGACCGCCAGGGCTCCAGAACCGCTTCCGGGTCTGCCGGAAATACGCCATGGCGGTGCTGGGAGTGGAAAAGGGCGGGTCCGCGGCGGTCGCGGGGGCGGGGGCGGGGGCGGGGGCGGGGTCTACGAGTGAGCTGGGAGTGGGCTTCCGGTGCGCCCTGCCCTATCTGCCAGGCTGAACTTGGTCTTCTGGTTTGGGTTCGTTTGTGTTCCTCCGGCATCACGCGGAGCCCCTAGCAATCCCTCCTGATTATTCTACAGTAAACGTTTCCAACCGTTCAGGGTAAAAGCTTACTGTGCTGTGGACACTTAGGCCGGAAGCTGAGATGTTTTCCTCTTAGGAGGCCGGAAAGGTTTGAGTCTGAAGCTGCCTCTGCTAACAGGTGGAGACGAGAGGGGGCGCTGGGACCTCGGCGGGGATCTGTGCCGACTGTGGCTGCACCCCGGACCTGTACCTGCAGCCCAGACAGGGAGAATGGCTTATTTAGGTGATGGAAGACTGGAGCTGTCTGTCCAGGGTACACGAGCTGGAAGGGTCAGGCATACCGCACCTGTGCAGAACGTGCAGCTTTGTACCCACTTCCACCAGAACACAGCTTCCGTTCTTCACCCCCCCCCCCCCCCCCCCCGCAGGACGGCTGAGCAACCAGAGAATTCAGGTCCAGCAGCTTTCAAGGAACAAGGATGGGTGGGTGGGTGGACAGGAATTTGATGGTTTAGGTCACCATTCTATTGCTTTAAACCATGAAATAGGGGCAACTGGGTGGCTAAGTGGGTTGAGTGTGGGACTTCTATTTCAGCTCAGGTCGTGATCTCATGGGTCCTAAGATCGAGCCCCTCTTAGGGCTCGTTCCTCAGCGGGGAGTCTGCTTGATATTCTCTGCCTCTGTCCCTCCCTCAACACACACAGGCTCTCTCTAAAATAAGTGAAGAAATCTTTTTTAAAAAAACAGTTTAGGGATGTCTGGGTGGCTCAGATGGTTAAGCCATCTTCGGCTCAGGTTCTGATCCCAGACTCGGGCTCACTGCTGGTCAGGCAGCTTGCTTCTCTCTCTGCCTCTGCCTGCTTGTGCTCTCTCTCTCTCTTTCTCTGACAAATAAATAAATAAAAGAATTTTTAAAAAATCAATTTAAAAAAACCCTTGAAAATAGGTACTAGTTACTTTGTTCATCTATCTTCAGTGTGTTGATCTATATATTATATGCTGGAGGTGAGCCATAAATCCATGTCTCTTGAAATAGTTGGATTATATCTACTTTTTTTTCTGTTCGGTGAATTTTTTTTTGCCCTACTGTAATCCCACATTGATAGATGTTTTGTTACAGCACCCAAAGTCCAGGTTCCCATGGCTCAAAAGACCAATATCCAAGAGACAAGACATGAATTTCTGTTTTGTTTTGTTTTTAAAGTATGATCCACACCCAGCATGGGGGGCAGTGTGGGGCTTGAACTCAAGGCCCTGCTATCAGGACCTGAGCTATGATCAAGAGTTGGAGACTTACCTGGCTGAGCTACCCAGGTGCTCCCCAAGAGATGAGTAATGACTGGGAAGGAATTTGGGCTTGATTCAGGAGTCTGGCCACCTGGAGAGAAGGCAGACTCTGATGACACCAGCTACAGATGTTATCTCAGTGCTTAGAATTTGTACAAGGGGGTCTGATTCCTTATGCCCCAGGGGTTGTGCAAGGGTGTCAGGGGTCTGGTTCCTTAGTACCTAGAGATTACACAGTGGGTCTGGGTTTTTTTTTTTTTTTTTTTAAAGATTTTATTTATTTATTTGACAGAGAGAGATCACAAGCAGGCAGAGAGGCAGGCAGAGAGAGAGGAGGAAGCAGGCTCCCTGCTGAGCAGAGAGCCCGACTCGGGGCTCGATCCCAGGACCCTGGGATCATGACCTGAGCCGAAGGCAGCGGCTTAACCCACTGAGCCACCCAGGCGCCCCTGGGTCTGGGTTTTGTTTGGTGAAGCGCAGAGGTGCTCTGCTGTTTCTAGGAAAGAATGTATGACCTATAGATATTCAAAGATAAGATAATCAATCACAGAGGCTAAGAGTATTTGCTATAGTTTAAAGACTTCTAGATTGATTGGAGGGGCCAAGGCAGCTTCACTATGTGTGTGTTCAAGTGGAATAAAGAGTATTTCTTAGGCGCAACTGGCTGGCTCAGTGTGTAGAGCGTGCAACTCTTGGTTTCAGGGTCATGATTTTGAGCCCCACATTGGGTATAGAGCTTACTTAAAAAAACCAAAACACATCGTTTAACAAAAGTGTAAGAAGAAACAGTATTTAAATACAAATATTTTATTGTAGAGAACTATCATAAGCTATTTCAGCAAAGATAAAAACTAATGAGTCTGTGATTCATCCCAATCATCACAGGGAAACATGTGCCAAATAACACCAATCCTAGGATGCCAGCATTCCCCTGAAAGGAAACCAGGTTTTAAAATCTTTCACAAGTTTCAAATTTCTCACTTGTTTCAAAATATTTCATAAGATTTCCTGACAATCTGGTGAGATATTGCCATGTTGATTATCTTTAAAATGACCAGCTCTCAGGGTGCCTGGGTGGCTCAGTGGTTTAAAGCTTCTGCCTTCAGCTCAGGTCATGATCTTGGGGTCCTGGGATTGAGCTCCATATCGGGGTCTCTGCTCGGCAAGGAGCCTGCTTCCCCCCACATCTCTGCCTGCCTCTCTGTCTACTTGTAATCTTTCTCTGTCAAATAAATAAAATATTTTTTTTAAATGATCAACTCTCCTCAAACAATGAAAACATATGAAGAAGGTACAAAAGCATGAAAAGAGTTGGAACATATATTGCAAACTGATGGAGAAGTGGTCCCAAATTTTTTTTTTTTAAACATTTATTATGGGGCGCCTGGGTTGCTCAGTGGGTTAAGCTGCTGCCTTCAGCTCAGGTCATGATCTCAGGGTTCTGATCGAGTCTTGCATCAGCTTCTCTGCTCAGCGGGCAGCCTGCTTCCTCCCCGTCTCTGCCTGCCTTTCTGCCTACTTGTGATCTTTGTCAAATAAATAAAATTTAAAAAAATTATTATTGAAGTTCAGTGGACATACAATGTTATATTAATTTCAGGTGTACAGCATAGTGATTTGAAAATTCTATATGTTGCTCAGTGCTCACCATGATAAATTTACTCACCATACAATGTTAATTACAGTATTATTGGCTATGTTTCCCATATTGACTTATTTATTTTATAACTGGGAGTTTGTATGTGTTATTCCTCTTCACCTCTTTCACCCATCACCCCACCATTTCTCTCTGGCAAGCGCCCATTTGTTCTCTGCATTTAAGAGTTCTGTTTTTTTGTGTTTGTTTTGTTTTTTAGACTCCACATATAAATGAAATCCTATGGTGTTTGTGTTTCTCTGACTTACTTCACTTTGCATACTGCCTAGGTCTGAGTCTTTATTTTCATTTTAGCAGTCTCTGTATCCAACAAAGGGCTTGAACTCACATCCCCAAGATCAAGAGTTGCATGCTCCACTGAGCCAGACAGGTGCCCCAATCTTGATTTTTCTTAAAAAAAAAAAAAAGATTTTATTTATTTATTTGACAGAGAGAGATCACTAGTAGGCACAGAGGCAGGCAGAGAGAGGGGGGAAGCAGGCTCCCCACCCAGCAGAGAGGCAGATGTGAGGCTAGATCCCAGGACCCTGAGATCCTGACCTGAGCTGAAGGCAGAGGCTTTAACCCACTGAGCCATCCAGGTGCCCAATCTTGATTCTTAATAGCAAAAATCTTTCCCATCTGAGAACTGCTACCAAAGCCACATCCTAATACTTTGAAAACTTCAGTGTTCATAGATATAAGGTATAGTTGAATTTGACAAGTACTTATGCCTGTAGAGTTTTCAATATGGTCATCTAGGACAGTACATCTCAAAATCCCTGATGATAGCCACATGATACAATTCCATCAGAATCTCCGATATATTTTTTGAAACTCCCAGGTAATTCTAAAGGACTGCCCTGTCTGAGAAATCACATGTAGGGTGTCTTTTTTTTTTTTTTTTAAGATTTTATTTATTTTTTTGACAGAGAGATCACAAGTGGGCAGAGACGGGGGGGGGGCAGGATCCCTGCTGAGCAGAAAGCACAACCAGGGGCTTGATCCCAGGACCGTGGGATCATGACCTGAGTAGAAGGCAGATACTTAACCGACTGAACAACCCAGATGCCAGATGGTTGCAACTTTAATGTAATTTTTTTTACTTTGGAGTCAGTTTAGCAAAGAACATACAGAGAATTCCCATCTTCCACTCAGTCTGTTTCCCCTCTTGTTAACATCTTAGGTTACCATAGTACATTCTGGAAAACTAAGAAACCAACACTGACACCACATTAGAAATTGTAGACTTTATTCTTATTTCATCAGTTTTAACTGATGTCTTTAACAAATGTCTTTTTTCCTCCCTCTTCCAGGATCCAATCCAAAATACCACATTACATGTAGCCCACATGTGTCTCCCACCTCCTCTTCTCTCTGTCAGATTCTGTCAGATTCTCTGTCTCCTCAGTTTTTATGAACATGATAGGTGTGTGGAGGACTGGCCAGGTACTTTCTAGTACCTGGGTTTGTCTGATTCGATAGTGTTTATAGATTTTTTTCTCCCTTTTTAAAATTAACATATAATGTGTTATTTGTTTCAGGGGTACAGGTCTGTGATTTCTCAGTCTTACACAACTCATAGCACTCATTTTTGGACCTCCCCTTCAAATCACTATGTTCGTACCTTTGGGGTAAATAGCCAGTAGTGTGATTGCTGGGTGGTAGGGTAGATCTATTTGGAACTTTTTGAGGAACCTCCACACTGTTTTCCAGAGTGGCTGCACCACCTTGCATTCCCACCAACAGTGTAGGAGGGTTCCCCTTTCTCCACATTCTCTGCCAACACCTGTTGTTTCCTGATTTGTAAATTTTAGCCATTCTGACGAATGTGAGGTGGGATATCACTGTGGTTTTGATTAGTATTTCCCTGATGCCAAGTGGTTGAGCACTTTTTCATGTGTCTATTGGCTGTTTGGCTGTCTTCTTCTTCTTCTTCTTTTTTTTTTTTTTTAAGATTTTATTTATTCATTTTACAGAGAGAGATTACAAGTAGGCAGAGCAGCAGATAGACAGAGGGGGGGAAGCAGAGAGCCCGACATGGGCCTCAATCCCAGGACCCTGAGATCATGGCCTGAGTCAAAGGCAGAGGCCCAACCCACTGAGCCACCCAGGTGGCCTGGATGTCTTTTTTGCAGAAGTGTCTGTTCATGTCTTCTGCCCATTTATTTATTGGATATTTTGTCCTTTGGGTGTTAAGTTTGATAAGTTCTTAATAGATTTTGAAGACCCTATTTATTTATCAGAGAGAGAGAGGGAGAGAGAGAGAGCACAGGCAGACAGAATGGCAGGCAGAAGCAGAGGGAGAAGCAGGCTCACTGCTGAGCAAGGAGCCTGATGCGGGACTCGATCCCAGGATGCTGGGATCATGACCTGAGCTGAAGGCAGATGCTTAACCAACCGAGTCACCCAGGCATCCCTCTTAATGGATTTTGAATACTAGCCCTTTATCTGATAGTTAATTTGCAGGTATCTTCTCCCATTTTGTTCATTGTCTTTTGGTTTTGGTGACTGTTTCCTTTGTTAGGCAAAATATTTTTATTTTGATGAAGTCCCAGTAGATCATTTTTGCCCTTGCTTCCCTTGCTAGGAAGAAGTTGCTGCAGCTGAGGTCAAAGAGATTGCTGCCTGTGTTCTCCTCAAGGATTTTGATGGATTTAAGACATGTATATAGATTTTTATAAAAACATATCACATCTCATCTAATCACATCATATCACATCAGGGAATTCATGCAATTAGCCACTACTTATCATTGGCGATGTTAATCTCAATCACGTGGTTATCAAGAGTTGGTAGTGTTATCCAGTTTCTCCACTGTAAAATTGCTATCTGCCCATCCCTATTCTGTACTGACTGGAAGGGAGTCAGTAAGTTTAGCAGATCAATCAGTCTCCACCTCTTAGAAAGAGTGGTATCTGGGGTGCCTGGGTGGCAGTCAGTGAAGAGTTGGACTATAGATTTTGGCTCAGGTCTGATCTCAGGGTTGTATGATCGAGCCCTGTGTTGGGTTCTGTACCTGGCAAGGACTCTGCTTGAGTTTCTCTCTCTCCCTCTTCCCCTCCCCGCTCCTTTCTCTCTCTTTCTTTCTAAAATGGGTAGATAAATCTTTTCTTTTAAAAAAAACCATCTTTTTTTTTTTAAGACATCTTTAAAAAAATAAATAAATCATTTTTTTTAAAAGTCACCTGGGTGACTCAGTTGGTTAAGCATCTGCCTCTTGATATGGGCTCAGGTATTCATCTCATGGTCATGAGTTTGAACCCAGAGTCAGGCTCCATAAGCACACTTAAAAAAGAAAAGAAGAAAAAAAAATGTGCAAATAAACAGGAAGGATTGGTGGTCTAAAATAATTCAGAATTTTCTGCAAAAAAGAACTTTGCTGTGTAGTTTGCTAAAGAAACACTACTTACATACCCTGCAGATTATAGGGCTTGGAAGCTAAATGTGCCTTGATATTTGCATAAAGCCGATGTTTTCTCATGATTCAATTCTGATTATAATTTTCTTTCTTTAAAAGTCAACTTTTGGGACACCTGGGTGGCTCAGTTGGTTAAGCCACTGCCTTCAGCTCAGGTCATGATCCCAGAGTCCTGGGATAGAGTCCCGCATCGGGCTCCTTGCTCAGTGGGGAGCCTGCTTCCCTCTCTGCCTCTGCCTGCCGCTCTGCCTGCTTGTGTTCTCCCGCACTCTCTCTCTCTCTCTGACAAATAAATAAATAAATAAATAAAATCTTTTAAAAAAGTCAACTTTTATTGTAATTCACATATATTGTGGAAACAGGATTGTAGCCAATAAGTCAGGTTAATACAAAAAAAAAATTGTTTTTAAGCTATAGCTCTGTGCATGTTGGAACAGGCTCTCCCCTGCATGGAGGCCGGCAGCCCCACTTGTCCAATGCCGACACAGCCTAGGGCACAAGGCCAGGCCCACAGTGTGATGCACTGGCAGGAGCTGGTGCAGGTGCCTGGGCTGCTGGTGGAATGTGAGCTCCTGGGATCTACTTGGAGTCCAGCTGAGGATGGAGGTCCACAGCAAGTGACAGGGAGGCACTGGTGCAGGCAGGAGGCGTCTGGATTTTGTTTTTCCAATGACACAAAAATTGGTGATGTGTCCTGGGTACATCAGGCACCTGACAGCGCTGTGATGTGCTCTGTTATGGCCGATGTTACCTTCATCTCCTCAGCTCAGGTGTTCTCTGCCAGATCACCCTGCTCTACAGCTAATACAGCGTTTCATTCTTATTTAAATTCAATTAGCCCACATAGAGTGTATCATTAGTTTTCAATGGAGTGTTCAGTGATTCATCAGTTGCATTTAACAGCCAGTGCTCATCACAACACATGCCCTCCTTCATGCCCATTCCCCAGTCACCCAATCCGCCCTCCAGCAAACCTCAGTTCATTTCCTAGAGTTGAGTCTCCTGTGGTTCATCTCCCTCTCTGATTTTTTTCGTTCCCTTCATCTATGGTCTTCCACACTATTCTTATGGTACCACATATGAGTGAAACCATATGATAATTGTCTTTCTCTGATTGATTTACTTCACTCAGCATAATCCCCTCCAGTTCCATCTATGTTGATGCAAATGGTGGGTATTCTTCCTTTCAGATGGCTGAGTACTACTCCATTGTGTATATGGACCACGACCTCTTTATCCATTCATCTGTTGAAGGACTTCTCAGCTCTTTCAGTTTGGCTGTTGTGGCTATTGCTGCTATGAACATTGGGGTGCAGGTGCCCCTTCTTTTCACTACATCTTTACCATTGGGGTAAATAGTGCAATTGCTGAGATAATACTGTTTTAAAGTTAGTAAAGGGGGTGTCTGGGTGGCTCAGTTCATTAAGCGTCTGCCTTTGGCTCAGGTCATGATCCTAGGGTCCTGGGATTGAGACCCCTGTTGGGCTTCGTGCTCAGTGGGGCGCCTGCTTCTCCTTCTTCCTCTGCCCCTCCCCCTGCTTGTGTTCTCTCTCTCTCTCAAATAAATAAATAAAATGTTTAAAAAAATTAATAAGGGGCACCTGGGTGGCTCAGTGGGTTAAAGCCTCTGCCTTCCGCATGGGTCATGATCCCAGGGTCCTGGGATTGATCCCTGCATCCGGCTCTCTGCTCAGCGGGGACCCTGCTTCCTCTTCTTTCTCTCTGCCTGCCTCTCTGCCTACTTGTGATCTCTCTCTGTCAAATAAATAAATAAAATCTTTTTTAAAAATTAAAAAAATGAAAAATTAATAAAATTATTAAAAATTAATAAAAATAAAATCGTTTAAAAATAAATAAAATTAATAAAAATTAATAAAAATAAAAATAAAATCTTTTTTTAAATTTTTGAAAAACTAATAAATATTTTTAAAAAATTAATAAAAAAAAGTTTGTCTTTTACTGTTAATATGGGTCCTGGGTGAATTGCTTTGAGATGAGTATAAAACATGGTGTTTATTTTTTATTTATTTTTTTAAAGATTTTATGTATTTATTTGACAGAGATCACAAGTAGGCAGAAAGGCAGGCAGAGAGAAAGAGAGAGAGAGAGAGAGGAGGAAGCCGGCTCCCCGCTGAGCAGAGAGCCAGATGCGGGGTTCGATCCCAGGACCCCGGGACCATGACCTGAGCTGAAGGCAGAAACTTTAACCCACTGAGCCACCCAGGAGCCCCCAAACATGGTGTTTAATCTGGAAAGCCCCCTCTCTCCTTTCTCTTTGCTTACAGTTTGCTTGGGAAATGAAGGCTCTCACCTTTTTTTACTTGGAGATTCTTAACTTTGCAGGTGGCAGTTCTAAATCATTAGGGCATTGGTCCTGCAAATTTACACCCATTCCACGCTCTTGTCACACAGACACATTCTTCTTATTGCTGGGAAACAATCATATCATATTAACATATGTTCAAGGGTCCCAGAATTCTAAAAGATAACACCCAATTGATCAACAAAATAAATATTCAATGAAAACAAGAATCAGAAACAGTAGCTCTTATTTTAGTCTGTATATTTGTCTCCATGGTGTGTTGAAACTACCCAAAAGAGTCATCCACAAATAGATGTGTATGTTTTATACCACTGAAAATATTTAAAATTGCAGTCACAATGAGAAATTTTCTACACTACCTCTTTTTTTTTTTTTTTTTTTTTTAATAATTTATTTTTTATTTTCAGCATAACAGTATTCATTATTTTTCACCATACACTACCTCTTTTTTTAAAAAAAGATTTTATTTATTTATTTGACAGACAGAGATCACAAATAGGAAGAGAGACAGGCAGAGAGAGGAAGAGAAGCAGGCTCCCTGCGGAGCAGAGAGCTCCATGCAGGGCTCAATCCCAGGACCCTGGGATCATGACCTGAGCCAAAGGCAGAGGCTTTAACTCACTGAGCCACCTAGGTGCCTCTACACTAGCTCTTTTAAAGTGTATATAATTATCTTGTCAATGTATCAGTATATGCATAAAATATAGAAGTTGTTAGATGAGTTCTGTGGTCTTACCTTCTTTATATTATTCCTCTCACTTAGGAAACCTGTCATGAATAGTCTTTTAGCACCTTTCTGTACATTGACCAATGCGGTCCTTTTGGAGAAATTCTACATCTCACAAATGAGGTTAAAACCCAGGCCCTTCTGTTTACTGGATGTTTGACAGAATAGTCTCATAAAAGTTGAAGAATAATATTCTCTTAGATTATTTTTGTGGTTTTATGTGTTAATGATGAAAGCTCTTTGAATAATACCTAGGGAAATATTCAAAAAAGATTGTGGTCATATATTAGAATCTATAATTTCTTTGCTCAGCTGGGAACTTGCTTCCTCTTCTCTCTCTGCCTACTTGTAATCTGTCTCTCTTGTCAAATAAATAAAATATTTTTTAAAAAGGATCTATAATTTCCATAAAACTGTTCTAAGTCACACATAACTATTTCCCTCAAGATTTTACTTCTTTACTATTCGGAAGTGAAGCCCTTAGGGGCGCCTGGGTGGCTCAGTCAGTTAAGCATCTGCCTTTGGCTTAGGTCATGATCCTAGAGTCTTAGGATTGAGCTCCTCATAGGCCTTCCTGTGCAGCAGGGAGTCTGCTTCTCCCTCTGACCCTTTCCCCTCTTATACACTCTCTCTAAAATAAAAACATTAAAAAAAAATCTTAAAAAAAAAAAAAAAAGAGTGTGTCTCTTAGACCAGAGGCAACACTTGGTGAACTTGTTCAATATGCAGAGACTCAGGGCACCTGGGTGGCTCAGCTCAGGTCATGATCCCAGGGTCCTGAGATCGAGCCCCACATCGGGGCCTTTCTCTCTCTCTCTCTCTCTGCCTGCCTCTCTGCCTACTTGTGATCTCTGTCAAATAAATAAAATGAAATCTTTAAAAAAAACTGCAGAAACTCAGGTCCCACCCCAGAATGGAATCAGAGCCTGTATTTGAATAAGTTCTCCAGCTTGTGACTGTATACATTAAATTTTTCAGAAGTGCACTTCTGACTCACCATGACTCCCATTGAGAAAGATACACAACTTACGATGTAAATAGAGAGACCAAACATATCCATGTATGCCTGTGTTGATGCCCCAATACATTTTACCATCCCTGGAAGTATTATTTATCAGGGTTTTGTGAACCTTATGCTGACCTCTTTCCTCTGAACTAGGGAAAATGTCAGGGAGTGTTTTTGTGTCTAATCATCTCAGTGTGTAATTCATGCCACTCACCTAAGTCAGTTCTCTGAACTCTCTTAGGCAAAATGAAAAACTCTGCACAATGGCCACATGATAAATGTATTCTTTATCTCAGAGATGGTTGACATTCAGGAATGGGACTGAAGATTTCTCACAGGAGCCGTGCTAGTGATGAAGTTCTTGAACCTAGGTGAGGTTCAATGGGGTGAGGTTCAGAGCCGATGGCTAAGAAAGAATTCTTAAGACGTCTTTAGTGCAAAAAGGTGGTTTATTAGAGCACAGAGACAGGACCTGTGGGCAGACGGAGATGCTGCTGTGCCAGGCATGTGAGGAGTGGCTGGTTATATACACAGGAGTTGGGTAGGTGAGAACAAGGGCTATTGGGGTAAAGAAGACTGTCCGGATACTAAAACCTGGTTACTATCAAGCCAAGGCCACTTTCCCTCTGATGAGGCACTAACATAAAGACAATTGGGAGTCTCCTGGTGGAATGTTACATTCCTGCTATCAAGTGTCCTTGTTAGTGAGATTTGGGTTTAGAAGAAATTTAACTTTATTTACTTTTCCTTCTACCACAGCCTCCTTCAGTTTTTATGGAGGGGAGGGTGACATTAGGGCTTGGGGAATTGAGTTATGTGCCTTTGGAAATTGGGCTATTGATAAGGTAATTTATTTGTTGTAAATCTCAAGGATATTTGTAAACCAAGGGAGACTCCTGCCTTTCAGGATTGTGATCTCAGCAAGTTAACTCTTTGTTTTCCTTTTAGGGCAGTCGGGGTGCCTGAGGAATGTGACACATATTACCAAGGGGAGTGGGTGGAGAGGAGGTGCAAGGTGCCAGCTTTTGCTTTGTCCTCAGCCAGCCTCCTGCTCCCTCATCACTAGTGCCTGGACCCCGTTCAGTGGGATTTCAACCAGTGCTTATTGTTAACAATTCTGGGGAAAAAATCAAGTGATGAGAACTATGGTAATCCTTCACTACTCTAGATTTCAGTAAGTTCGATTGGGTTAAGTGATTGATAGAAATAGTGCAATCTGGGGTGCCTGGGTGTTGCAGTGGGTTGGGCCTCTGCTTTTGGCTTGGGTCATGGTCTCAGGGTCCTGGGATTGAGCCCTGTATCTGGCTTTCTGCTCAGCAGGGAGGCTGATGCCCCTCTCTCTGCCTGCCTTTCTGCCTACTTGTTATCTCTCTCTCTGTGAAATAAATAAATGAAATCATTTAAAAAAATGTAGTACAGGGGCGCCTGGGTGGCTCAGTGGTTTGGGCTGCTGCCTTTGGCTCGGGTCATGATCTCAGGGTCCTGGGATCGAGCCCCGCATCGGGCTCCCTGCTCCGCAGGAAGCCTGCTTCCCTCTCTCTCTCTCTCTGCCTGCCTCTCTGCCTACTTGTGATCTCCGTCTTTCAAATAAATAAATAAAATTAAAAAAAATGTAGTACAATCTGCCTCTTAAAGTCTGACCCCAATGCTTTTATTTGTGAGGGGCTCTTCTGAGACTTCCCTCTTTCTTCCATGGACACTCTTCTGTTGTTCCTGTTGTGAGTGGGGGGTCAGTGTCACTGTTCACCTTCCTATGAGTTCATATTAATTTGCATTGAATTATGCCGAGAACTCAACATGGGGACAGAGTCATGCAGATTAAGTCCACTGATTTCTAACTGAAATATTGGTGTCGTGGATAGCTTTCACTTGCATCTGTCTGGAAATCCTCAGGGGATGCCTGCCTCATTTTTGTCTCTGCTCATAACTGATGTTTTGGTGCACGTGACAGTCCAAAGAGGGAAAGAACATATTTTCCTGGCAGAATGACTTCTTACAGATGTTCTCTGTGAGTGCAAGGAGACCCATGTGTTTCCTGCCCACTTCATTGCAGTATTGTGATAATGGTCTTTAGATGTGCTAATGTTTGCCAGCATCTGCCTGTAGGGATCATGGAGAAAGAGTCATTCTCAAAACTCCCTTGGGAGACAATGAAAGGAGATGTGTAATTGTTTTGTTTGGTTGATTTTTTTTTTTTTTTAATTAGCGACTGGAAAAAGGTTTCTGGAAACTTTCTTCCTCCCAGCCTGCACTCATTGCAGCTGAAGGAGAAATGATAAGTGCGGTCAGGGGGTTGGTGAGGTTACAGATTCCTGAACTCATATCTCAGGGTCTGGCTGCCTCCTCTCATCACCTGTCCTGGCTGTTAGGACCTTCACGTCTGCCCACCATCCTCATAGTGGGAAGGGGGGGGGGTGGCTTCTGTTTCAAGCAGAAGGTCAGAATCTACCATACCTCTGTGTTTATTAAGATTTCTAAATCTTCATTCATTGTTGGCATTGACTATGGGGTAAAGCTATATCTATAAATGGAAACTTTTTTTTTTTAAAGATTTTATTTATTTATTTGATAGACAGAGATCACAGGTAGGCAGAGAAGCAGGCAGAGAGAGAGGAGGAAGCAGGCTACCCGCTGAGCAGAGAGCCCGATGCGGGGCTCGATCCCATGACCCTGGGATCATGACCTGAGCCGAAGGCAGAGGCTTTAACCCACTGAGCCACCCAGGCGCCCCAATGGAAACTTTTTTTAACATCTGAATTTAATTTTATTTTTTCAATGTTTTAATTTTTTTAAAGATTTTATTTATTTATTTGACAGACAGAAAACACAAGCACACAGAGAGGCAGGCAGAGAGACAAGAAGAAGCAGGCTCCCCCCCTGAACAGAGAGCCCAACTTGGGACTCAATCCCAGGACCCTGGGATTATGACCTGAGCCAAAGGCAGAGGCCCCAACCCACTGAGCCACCCAGGCGCCCAGTATTTTCATTTCATAAGGAATCTCTCTACACTGCTTCCCAAAGTGACTATGCCAGCTTGCATTCCCATCAACAGTGCAAGAGGGTTCTTCTTCTGCCACATCCTCTCCAACAGTTGTTGCTTCTTGTCTTATTAATTTTGAGCATTCTAACTGGTGTAAGGTGGTATCTCAATGTAGTTCTCATTTGAATTTCCCTGATGGCTAATGATGATGAACATTTTTTCATGTGTCTTTTAGCCTTTTGTATGTCTTCTTTGGAGAAGTGTCTGTTCATGTCTTCTGCCCATTTTGTGATGTAAAATCCTAGAGGAGAATGCAGGCAGTAACCTCTTTAACATCAGCCACAGCAACTTCTTTCAATATATGTCTCCAAAGGCAAGGAAACAAAATCAAAAATGAACTTTTGGGACTTCATCAGGATAAAAAGCTTCTGGGGGTGCCTGGGTGGCTCAGTAGGTTAAGCCTCTGCCTTTGGCTCAGGTCAAGATCTCAGGGTCCTGAGATGGAGTCCCGCCTCAGGGTCTCTGCTCAGCGGGGAGCCTGCTTCCTTCTCTCTCTGCCTGCTGCTCTGCCTACTTGTGATCTCTCTCTGTCGAATAAATAAAATCTTAAAAAAAAATAATAAAATATACTAGATGGGCACCTGCATGGCTCAGTGGGTTAAGCGTCAGACTCTTGATTTCAGAACAGGTCCTGATCTCAGGGTCCTTCAGTGGAGCCCTGTTTTGGCTCCATGCTCAGCAGGGAATCTGCTTGATATTCTCTCTCTGCCTCTTCTTCAGCGCTTCCCCTCTACTCTCTAAAATATAAGTAAATCTTTAAATAAAGTAAAAAAAAAAAAACCCCAAAACTAAAACATACTAGCTATTACAGGTCATGGAAACTGGTGTTTCAATGACTCTGACAGTCAGATGGGGACCCCAAACATGGATCAAAGATTGGGAGGAAGCCAGTCATGTGGACATTGAGAAGAATGCACCTGAGGAAGAACACAGGAGACATAAATTGACTGAACACCCTGCCAGAGAGCTGCAAGCAGGGCACGAGAGGAGAGGCTGGCTGCCAAGATGCAGTGAGTGGGGCTGTGTTGGAAGGGGGAAGGTGAGGAGTTGTGGGGACTTAGCACCCATTATTCGTCACTGTACCTGGTTGTTAGGTCCTATGGCTACCTTGAGGTGGGCCCCCTGTTGGGGCTATTTGGACTCAGCAGGAGGGTCATGATGGGCACTTTCTCCACTCCTTTACTGAAGCCTCTTTGCCTAAAAGTAGGCTCTACAGAATCTACATGTGATTGAAGTGTATATAAATCCACTGCATTCTCATAATAAGATTTTATTCTGAATTCCTGTTTCTGGACTCTAAGGAAACACCCATGACGGTGTGTCCTTGGGTGTGCCTTAGGCACTGATAGCAATTTGTTTCTATACACTTGATGAGAACTGCTTTTATTTGCTTGGTGTTGTCTGCCAGATCCATCCCTTATAATATTCATGTTTTCCCTCTTATTTTTTGTAAGGAGCTTAAATGTTCTGAGCCACATGCAGCAACCATTGCCTTCCAATTGGAAACTTCTTTGTTCTGAGTTTCACTTGCTTTTAGTTTCTTTTTCTTTTTAAAATTTTATTTATTTATTTGACAGACAGAGATCACAAGTATGCAGACAGGGAGACAGAGAGGAGGAAGCAGCTCCCCACTGAGCAGAGAGCCCAATGCGGGACTCGATCCTAGGACCCTGGGACCATGACCTGAGCCGAAAGCAGAGGCTTTAATCCACTGAGCCACCCAGGCACCCCGAGTTTCTTTTCTTAAAAAAATATTTTATTTACATTTTGAGAGAGTATGAGAATTAGAGGTGGGGGACAGATAGAAGCCGATTCCCCACTGAGCGAGAGCCCCAGGAAAGTCTCCATCCCAGGACCCTGGGATCACTACCTGAACCAAAGGCAGACCCTTAGCCAACTGAGCCACCTAGGTGCCCCTTGCTTATAGTTTCTGAGGATGAGAACAAAGTCCTAAGAAGTGTGGATACATTTCCTTCAACTTGCAGCCCATTGATAAATACTTGAGACAAGCAGGGTATGGCATTCCTCAAGGAATTCACAACTGCCTCAATGTTCATGATTTGTTGGAGGTGAAAAGCAGCCTTAGCTTCATGTGCCAGGCCTCCAGGATCCTCTAAAAACTCTTTAACATATGAAAATCTCTTTGGAAACTTCTTTTATCTCTACTCTCCAAATATGTGTTGGCCATCATCCTCCAAGCATATGACCCACTGATAGATATCTGATGGATCTCCTGATAAGGTTCCGGAAGCCTAGACTCCAAATTCCTTAGACACTTCCACCATCCCTCACCTTCTCCCCATTTGAAAGTATGTAATCAGTCACTGCTTACAACCCCAGTGCAACTCTTTGACCAAAAGGTCCTCACCTGTGCTTTAATAAGGCCATATTTTTTGTACCAATAATATCTCAATGATTTTTTTTTCATAATTCACTATTGAACCCCAATATTTCACATCAAAAACATCTCAAAAATTCTTTCTTGACAAATGGCTCATATCCAAAATCCATCAGTTTGCGCTGGACAAGAAGGGCTCTCACTTCTGTGTAGTTGGTATATATGAGTTCTGGGTTGAAGATTCTCATTCAGTCAACCCACCATCCCATAGTTTTTCTTCTATTGGACACTCCTATCACAGACTTACTCTTCTATTTACTTCTTTGTGTTTTCAGAAAAAAACCCAAGAATCACAAAATGAACATTGTTCAGTATTTTAAAATCCTGAGATCTAATACAACACAAATCATAATTTAATTGAATTTTTCAATTAACTACTATGATACAGGATCATTGACTACAATGGCCAAGAAAGAGAGAATTCTTGAGAGGATATATGGTGCAAGTTAGTAAATTTATTTTCTTTTTTTAAGGTTTTATTTATTTATTTGAAAGACAGAGATGACAATTAGTCAGAGAGGCAGGCGGAAAGAGGAGGAAGCAGGCTCCCTGCTGAGAAGACAGCCCAACGTGGGGCTCCATCCCAGGACTCTGGGATCATAACTGGAGCAGAAGGCAGAGGCTTTAACCCACTAAGCCACCCAGGTGCCCCGAGTAAGTTTATTTTAACAGCACTGTATCAATGGGCAGGAAGAGCTGCACTTTGGCTGCATCAAACTGGTGGTTCTGTGCTTTATGTTCATTGGGGAGGGGCTGTGCAAGGAGTATAAGATCATAAATGCTTCTTTGAATCTATACTTGTAAAACTCCTTTTGCAAGATTCCTCGGACACTTATTCCACTTGATATTAATATGGGGGAGATGTAGAGGTAGTTTCAAGATCCACTGAGAATGTAGCAATTTGGCCTTAGGTGATACTTCTAGAACTATGCAGGCAGGATGCCTGGGTGGCTCAGTCAGTTAAGGGTGTGCCTTTGATTCAGGTCTGATCTCAATGTCCTGGTTTTGAGCCCACATCAGACTCCTTGGTCCGTGGGGAGGCTGCTTCTCCCTCTACTTCTGCCCTGCTCATGCTCTCTCTCTCTCTCTCTCTCTATCTCTCAATAAAATCTTAAAACTACAACAACAGAAAAACTATGCCAGCTGTAGGTCAGCCCTCTGGACTACAAGTGAACATTTTTTGCTTCTAGCCCTTATCATGGTAGTGTCAGAAATAAAGAGTTGTTTTCTTTCTGTCATCCAGTGTGTTTGTGTTGATAGTGTAATAAAAGACAAGCATCATCATCAGGGCACCTGGGTGGCTCAGTCATTTGGCCTTTGCCTTGGGCTCAGGTCATGATGCTGGGATCCTGGAATGGAGCACCAGATCCAGCTCCCTGCTCAGTGGAAAGTCTGCTTCTTCCAATGCCCCGGCTTGTGTTCTCTCTCTCACTGACTCTCTGTTTGTCAAATAAATAAATAAAATCTTTTTAAAAAAAGCATCATCATCAGCAAAAAGATTTATGAATGTCATATCATTGAAACTGTTTCTTAAATTAGGCATCACAAAAATTTTCTATTCTATCACTTTTCCTGTGGGTATAAGTACTTTCTAAATATATGGATGTGTGCATGAATGTACAATGGTAGATCAGCATTGGGTGGATCCTTCTTGTTTTCATCATTCTTCTCAGGTTGGGCACCTTCTATGAACACAGCTTTAGGGTCTCTCTGTATATTGACCTGAGTGCCATTTTAAAACAACTCTAGGTCAGATAACCTTGGTGAAAGCCTGATCCCTTCCATGTTACTGGATGTTTGACAAAATATTCCCGTAAAATTAGAAGAATAATGATTTCTTCTCTAAGATTATTATTCTTCATTTCACCTTAATTTATGAACAATTGTTAGATGCTCTCTAGAAACTAGGAAATGGTGAGAAAAGGATTGTTGTTGACTTTCTTGCTATTCCAGTAGAATCTGTCATTGGTATAAAACCTACTCAGAAACACTTGGGTGGCTTAGTCAGTGAACTGTTTGCCTTTGGCTTGGGTCATGGTGCCAGAGTCCCGAGATGGAGCCCTGTGATGGGGGCCCTGCTCAGTGGGGAGTCTGCTTATCCCTCTCTCTCTGCAAACCTCACCTTACTGCCCACACCCCAGCTCATGCTGTTTCTTGCTCTCTTTCTCTCTGTGTTTGAAATTAAATGAAAATCAGTAAAACAAAACAAAAAACCAACCATTTCAATTCCAAGTCCTCCAATAATTCATGCCTTGGAGTTCTAACTCTCATTAAAAAATAGATCTCTTAAGTCATGTGCTATTGCCTCCTTAGACATGCAGACTCCCATCCCACCCCAGTATTTCTGAACAAAATCTACATTTTTACAAGATCTCCAATGCACTGATTTAAAATTCGAATTCACAATAGAATGTGATAAGTACATTTGTAACTTACTAAAACATCCCACCTAAGAAGTAGCCACAACTAATACTGTATGATAGTAACACAGTACTCAAAACTGTGTATTCCTTTGTTGAGGACTTCATTTGATAAATTATTTTGGATAAACCCACAGTATTTATACTGGTTTTGTGGATCCTATGCCATCCTCTTACCTCAAAGTCACAGAATACATTAGAGCCTATTACTGGTTTAAAAATGATCTTCCTGTACAAAGGAGGATGTTCTCTGAAGGCAGAACCAGTTGTCCTAATAAAACTGGACTAACAGGAGTTCACTGCTTGGTGAGTCACAGATAGAAACTACAATTGATGGTGTTATCACAGAATGCAAACTTGATTTGCCTAAAAAAAAAAAAAATCACAGGAAATAACTTGCAACATAGAGACTCCTAGAACAAGGGAGAAGGATTTCCTATTATTTGGGGTTAGGGTGCATATTCAGAAACTGGAGCCTTATCTTCTGTAGAGCTGGGCATTAGATGGCACAAGAGCCTCAAGAAAACCTTGTCTACATACTTTGTATTTATGTAAATGGACTTTGTGTACCTTCTTCGGTGGAGATTTTCATATTATCATGAGATAAAGGGGACTGTAGATCACTCCAACATTTACTGCTTGGTCCATCTGCTTGTCATGGGGGTGAAGTTCAAATTGCACCAGCCCAAGCTCTTCCTCAAGGCTGTAAGTGCCCTTAGTTGGATAGTTTCTGTTTTCCTGGGAGCAGACTCTTGTCCATGGGTGTTTTGAATAAAATGAAGATAAGGTGGAAACAAGAGGGTAAGTAAAATGTGGTAGAAAGTTCAGAGGGTACAAGCAGGACCAAGAAAGTTTGGATCTTGGGTTTAGAGGTGAACATTAACTTCCTCTCTCATCTTAGGGACCATCGTGAACTGTGTCAACGGCCACTTGGTGACTGTGGTATTTATTGCAGGGACAACTGACATTCATGGATGTGGCCATAGAATTCTCTGAGGAGGAGTAGGGATGCCTGACCCACGCTCAGCGGGAATTGTACAGGAATGTGATGTTGGAGAACTACAGACACTTCTGCTTCCTGGGTGAGGAACACTCCTTCCGGATTTTCCAAACCCCACTCTGGGTTTTGAGCCTTCCTGTGAAGACTGTTTGTTGGGAGATTCCTGTTTGAATGGCTGGATTTCAGATCCAGGAAGAGAGGGGAATAAGTAGGGTTTTGTAGATGGAGAGAAACATCTTTATGATGTTTCCTTCTCAGCTTTAGCTTCCCTTTCCTCAAGGTAACATCATCACTTCTGTAGATTCCTGGCAGTTCTAAACATTGAGTGGCTTAAGTGGTACTGCCCACATCTTCTACACCAATTCTCACTCATTATTCTATCTACTACTTGGAAGTGGAGGTCAGGGTGTGAACATTGGCAATCCCTCCATCCTGTTGTAAAGGGGATTTTGAGCAATACCATTTGGGAAACCATTTCCCAAATTTTCTAGATTTCCATTTCCCATGTTCTAGATTCTACAATGTTCTCTGTTCTCTACTGAGCACACCTGTGATTGGAAGCTAGAATCTCCAGCAGTACTTGTTTTCCTTTTTTCTAATGAACAGGTCTCATTGGGTCCAAGCCAGACTTGGTATCCTTTTTGGAACAGAGTAAGTTCTGGGATGTGATAAGAAAGGAGACAGTAGCTTTCCATCCAGGTAGGTGGAAAAGAATGAAGCAGATGACAGAGGTGAGATCCAAATGTGAAAGAGGGTGGTTGACCTAAAGTGTGTAGCTTCCATGTATTTTCTTTTTTTTTAAGATTTTATTTATTTATTTGACAGACAGAGATCACCAGTTGGCAGAGAGGCAGGCAGAGAGAGAGAAAGGGAAGCGGGCTCTCTGCTCAGCAGAGAGCCCGATGCTGAGCTTGATCCCAGGACCCTGGGATCATGACCTGAGCTGAAGGCAGCGGCTTTAACCCACTGAGCCACCCAGGCGCCCCCCATGTATTTTCTTGAATGGAAATTAGTTCAAGAAGCCCAGTGTTGTTGGTTTCCCTCTCAGTGAGGGATATCTGCTATCCAAGATGATAAAATTCTTACATTCTTGAAGAATTCTCCTTCAGCTCCAGTGATGGTCCATCATATCCACAGGGAGGGCCTGGAGACTCTCCTTGGAGGGGGAGGGCCCCCCTAATCTGAGATTTTCTCCATTGCTGTGAGGGCCCTGGGGAAATCACCCTACTTCTGAAGACTTTCGTGTTAAGCCCTTTGTAAGTTCTGTTTTGCCTCCTGTGAGGTATGTGTCAGGGTAGTGCTGAACATGTTGGAGTATGTGTGGAAATTCCAGAAACACTGGAGACAGACATCTCATACTTTCAGGTTTATGTTTTTGGGTGTTATGGAGGGTTTAATATGGACTATACAAAACTGAGACTCTGTAACTTCATCAGATTACAAAGTACCTCCCTAAAATGAGAAAATTCACATCCTGTATTTCCCTTCAGAAGTTCACAGTCTGTGTGTTCCATTCCTAAATGGTGAAATACTGTAATGTATCTATTTGTTTCCTAGAATTCCTACTTAAATAATGCCATAGGGAAGCTAGGACATTTAGAACTCAATTTATAGCCTCTAATATAGTCTCAGTTTTTACCTTATTTATTAATAATTGTATCATTTAATAATTTTATCTTATATGAAGTTCTTGTGTGTTTTTCCATTCTAATTAGTTGTATATGAGATTCAGTTTTGATTTTTTAGATCCAAAGTTCCGATGGGACATGGACATGTACTTTATAAGAAGTGAGGGAGATAATTAGTACAATCTCTATATTTAAGAAAAACTTTTGCTTACAAATGTAATTTTACTTCAGGGAAAAATTAGTCATTGGATTTTTCTTCTGATTTCCTCAGAATATACCTGAATTCATCCAAATACGTTTTTAAAAATAAAGTCATTGTCAGTATATTTTCCAAAGTTGGTGTTTATTTAGAAAAAAAAAGGTTTTTGGTTGCTTCTTTCTACAGAATGAATTATAGCTTTATATTCTACATAAAAGGAGGTGTATATTAACATCATACATTTTTCAATGTCTTTTAAGTGCTTACTAGTAAAATCTTTCATTAGACTTTCTTATGGTTAATATTAATGAATATTCATTACAATTTTACTATCAGTGAAGGCATGCCAACAATTACAATGTTTGTTTTTCATGGGGTCACAGTCTGTGTTTGAAAATACAGTTACATAGTGATTTTCCTTTTAGATAATTCATCTATTTTTTTATTGAGAATTTTTTATCTTCAATTTGGTCTTTTTTCTGCTTTTGCAATTCTATAATAATGTACTTCTTTTGTCTGGGACTTTCCACAACATGAAGTAGTTGTGCTTTCCTTTTTGCTTGTGTATTTTATTCTACGGGATGCAAGAGTGGCTTGGTGACTTAAGCATCTGCCTTTGGCTTAGGTCATGATCCTAGGGTTCTGGGATTCTAGATTCTACAATGTTCTCTCTTCTCTACTGAGCACAACTGTGATTGGAAGCTAGAATCTTGGAAGCTAGAGTCCCAAGTTGGTCTCCTTGGTCAGTGGGGAGCCTACCTCTCCCTTTGCCAGCTGCTTCCCCTCTTTGTACACACGTGCTCTCTCTCACAAATAAAGAAATAAATCTTTAAAAAGAGATATTAAGTAAGCATTTTAAACTGATATTCTCAATTGCATACAAAATTATTCAACTTATCTCCACCCCTGCACCCACTTTGTTACCAGTATCACAAATTCTATCTTTTATATTGCGTTTATGATTTAAATGCTTTGATTTAAAAACATTTTGTAGGGGCGTCTGGGTGGCTCAGAGGGTTAAGCCTCTGCCTTCAGGTTAGGTCATCATCTCAGGGTCCTGGGATTGAGTTCTCCATTGGGCTCTCTGCTCAGCAGGGAGCCTGCTTCTCTCCACCCCTTCCCACCCCCCTCTTGCCTCCCTGCATACTTGTGATCTCTCTGTGTGTTTCAAATAAATAAAATCTATAAAGAAGACATTTTGTGGCACAAATAAAAACAACTTGTGCTACCTCATTACAACACTGCAGGTTTCTATAACTGTGAAAATATTTATAATTAGCAGAGAGGTTTTTATTGGTATATGGTTTTAATTACTGCTTAGAATTCTTTTACTCGATCTAGAAGGATTTCCTTTAACATTTCTTGTAGAACAGGACTTGGAGTAAACTTAACAGGGGTTTCTATGTGGGAAAAGTGTTCATTTCTACCTTTATGGAAAACAGTTTTCCCAGATAGAGGATTCTTGGTGGATATTTTGATATTTCAGTGCTTGAATAAACTGTCCCATGCAGTTCTTCCTACCAGGTCTGTTGTGAATCCCAGTAATAATCTTATGGAGATCTCTTAAATAAGATGAATTGTTTTTATCACACTGTTTCAAAATTCTCTTTTTTACTGGTGACTTTTCATAGGTTAATTGTAATGTGTCACTGTGTTCATGTCTTGAATTTTATCTTACTTTAATTTTCCTGAGCTTCTTGAATTTGTCTCTTCTTTCCACAAACATGGAAATTGCAAGTCTTTAGATCTTCATATAAACCTTCTTCCCCATTTACTCTCCCCTACCTTTGGGGTCCCCGTAACGTGCCTATGAGAACACTTGTTGGTGTCTCATGAGTCCCTACTCTGCCTTTTTCCACATGTTTCTTTGTTCCTCTCAGCAGATAATTTAAAACCTGGGGTCTTTAGGTTGTCTGCATCTTTCTTCTCTTTGATCAAGTCTGTGACTGACCCCTTTGTATATTTTTAATTTCAGTGATTGTACATTTCAGCTCCCAGCTTTGGTTGATTGTTGTATTTTCTGTGTCTTTGGGGTTACATTTCTGTCATGTGTAGTTTTACTGATGGCATTTAGTTACCCTCCTACTTTTCTTCTTACTCCATAATGATCTTTATGACAGTTATTTGAATTCTTCCTCAGACAGTAAGTACTTCTTTATTAATTCAGGGCCAATTTTAGAGATTTATTTCATTCCTCTGATTAGAACATGTTTTCCTAATTCTTTGCCTCTGATTCTAAATCAGCATATTTATTTTTAGAGAAAAAAACAACTAGATTAATTATATTTTAGTCATGGAAAATGTAGGCATGTGGGCTGCCAACCTCTCCACAATTGGACATCTCTGTGGATCGTTTGTGTTCCCTAAACTGAAAGCCATACCTACTTTTAGATGGAAATATTCTATTTTTGACCAGAACCCTTATCTAGAACATTAACAGTCCATTATTTCATACTTTGCTGGGGTCAATGGTGTATATTGTGTTTCTATAATGAATGAAACTTGAGAAAATAAAACATTAAAACAGTCATAATGAAGGGAAAGTGAATTTACAGTAGTGCACTGTATTTGTGAAAAAAAGAAAATTGGGGGTTGCCTAGGTGGCTCAGTGGGTTGAGCCTCTGCCTTTGGTTCAGGTCATGATCCCAGGGTCTGGGATCGAACCCCGCATCATTTTCTCTGCTCAGCAGGGACCTTGCTTCCCCCCCGCCCTCTGCCTGCCTCTCTGCCTACTTGTGATCTCTGTCAAATAAATAAATAAATTCTTAAAGAAAGAAAGAAAGAAAGAAAATTGAGGGGCAAGTGGGTGGCTCAGTCAGTTGGGTGTCTGCCTTTTGTTCAGATCATGATCCTGGGGTCCTGAGGTTGAGCCATGTGTTGGGCTCCCTGCTCAGTGGGAAGCCTGCTTCTCCCCCTCCCTCTGTCTGCAGCTCACCCTGCTTTTGTTCCCTGTTTCTCCCTCTTGATCACCAGTAAATAGAGGTGACTATTTCTGCTTCAAACAGCCCACCCAGTTTTTAGGTTAGATGTCCCTATGTTGTTTCACAGCCCATGCTCTCCTTATACTCCTGACCTGAGTGAAAAGTGGGTTTTTATCAGTTGTAGAAGCTGATAAAATTAAGTTGAGTACCCTGTTATGCTTACATTTGAAATTGGATCAATTGAAGGATATGGACGTCTGGGTGACTTAGTTAAGCATCTGCCTTTACTCAGAACAGGATGGTCCTGGGAAGGAGCTCCATAACTGGCTCCCTGCTCAGCCAGATATGTCTCTCTCCCTCTGCCTGCTGTTCCCCGTGATTGTATACACACACTGTACATAAAATAAGTGAGTTAAATCTTTAAAAAAAAGAAGGATCATAATTCATTATTCAGTATGTGTCATCTTCTGGTCAGCTATACCATGAAAAGGCTGTTGTGTACTTGTAGGAAAGAAGACACATATTTTGTGTTATGTACACAGTGAGTAGGTAGATGCTCAGGTCTTATAAAATAGCTCAGATACCCTAGATATACTCTGGTTTTTCCATTTCTTCTCTCTAGTGTTGTTTACCCCCAGGCATTGAACTTATTCTTGCCCTTTTTTTGCCCCAGGATACCTGCCTCACCACTAGGCATCAATCCATGTTCCTTGCAGCAAAAGAGACTGTCAATCTGATAGGATTTAGGAAATTTGATCTGAATTCTTTCTGTTTTCCTTCAGGGAACACCATTTTCCCCAAGGTAGTACTCCCACAATGCCATTGAACCCTACTATTCTATGGGCCAGTGTAATATATAAATGTTACACACATGGATGTAGATATTTGAGAACGTCTCTTGAACTTCACCACAGCATCTGGCACAAAGGCAATCACACTTTGTCCTGAAACTAGCTGTTTCTTTCTTTCGTTTTTTTTTTAAAGCTTTTTTAAAAGATTTAATTTATTTATTGACACAGAGAGAAATATCACAAGTAGGCAGAGCATCAGGCAGAGAGAGAGGGAGAAGCAGGCTCCCTGCTGAGCAGAGAGCCCAATGTGGGGCTCGGTCCAAGGACCCTGAGATCATGACCTGAGCTGGAGACAGAGGCTTAACCCACTGAGAAACCCAGGTGCCCCAAAACTAGTTGTTTCAAAAAGGCCCTAGAATTAACAGTATCCTTCATCTTAATGCTCAGGGATTTTATGCTATATGTAAATGCATAGCTGATGAACAGCTACTTAGACCTGCAATTATTTTCTTATGAGAAAATTGATTAAATACAGATTTAGAGTGAAAATATTATATCCAATCCCTTTAAAATTTGTAACCTATATTAATGTCTTGTATACATTTCTTGACTTATTTGAAAAATATTTAAATAATTTCCAATACATTTTTTTAGGAGTTATTTACTTAATTTAGAGAAAGTACAAAGGAGTGCAGCAGGGTGGGGCAGACTGAGAGGGAGAGAGAATCCCAAGCCAACATCCTGCTGAGCTCAAAGTCTGACCCAGGGCTCCATAATATGACGTTGAGATTGTGACCTGATCTGAAACAAAGAGGTTATTGCTTAACTGATTAGCACCCAGGAGCTACACTTTATTATTATTATTTTTAAATATTTAATATTTATTTTAGAGAGAGGGAGAGAGTTAGTAGGGTAAAGGGCAGAGAGAAAGGGATTTCTGAAGCTGACTCCCTGCTAAGCAGAGAGAACAATGCAGGGCTCCACCCCAGGACCCTGAGATCATGACCTGAGTCATAACCACTTAACCAACTAAGCCACCCAGGTACCCCTGTTCCAAATCACTTAAATTTGGATTGCTTTCATTCAAGAACATGAACTAAAGTGCATCTAGGGTCATCTCAGGAAGCTCAAGGAAGTATATTTGAGGTGGGAGCTCAAGGAAGGTATAGAGGGAAGAGAGAGATGAAAGAAGTGAAGACTCTGTCAGAGTCAGATACATTAATGAATAAAGAAAATGTGTGTTGTGTATTTTGTGTGTCTTTGTGTCCCAACACTAACATGACCAGAGGCATAGAGGATTTGCAAGAGTGACTTATCTATAGATAACTCAGGGATGACCTGTGACTTAGTTCCTGTAGAGGCGTCCATTTTAGCCTGTGTTAGAATCCACTGGAACACTTGGAAATCTTGGATTGTTGTGCCTATCCCCATATTACCATATCAGTAGTTCTTAATTTTCTTGTCCTCTAATTTGTCATTTCAACTTTCATGGTTAGTGTTTTTTATTGTTCTTCGGAACTTTTTCTTACACCAAGACCACAGAGATAGAATCCTTTTAGTTTCTGTAAACACAACATTATCCTTAAAATTTCAATCAGAAATGCATTAAAAAATCAATGTATTATGGGATTTCTGTAGTAACTGAAGATTTTTATTCTTTTTTAGCCCCCCAACATAACTAACAAATTGAAATATATTCTGAAAATGTTGTGCTTTCTTTTCACTTGCTTACAGAAGTCATTTCTTGATATGGATTCACATTGCCACAGTCTTGGAATCAACTTCTCTGTGATTTGTCTCCATCTTTTCCTGCGTCTAGTCCTGCTTAGCAATCACACAGGACCACACAACCCATGTCAGCTTGGATGTCATAAACCTTCCATGGGCCACTCTACTCAGATGAATGATTATTCCTCTTCCCACAGTAGCGTGGCCTCTGGGGCTTGGCAATAGCAACAGTCTTCATGTTACAGGCTGTAGCTGGAATCCTGGCAACCTGATGGGTGTTTTATCATTATGTCTTTATTTCACTGGGTGTAGGTGAAGTTATACAGATTTACTGCCAAACACATGAGTATAGGCAATAGGTTTGTCTGGGATAGAGCCAAGAGGGCACTTTGGTGCCCCTGGAGAGAAGGGAGGCAGACAACCTGGGAGCAGACAACATGGAAACAACCATCTGAAGGATGGCACAGAGTGGAAGATTATTCAGTAGTCTAAAAGTCCTATCCTGAGACAAAACTTGCAGTGAGATGTGTTTTCAAGAACACAGAAGCTGGATGGCACCATTTCCCTCTCCTGCCCTATAGCATAAACATAGAATCCCACTCAGCAGGGACACTAGCTGTCTGCTTTTCTTACACCAAGCCCCACTTCCCTGTGTTCTGGTGGGACTGCCCTTCTTGGTGAGGCTTGCCTGAGGACCAGCAAGGTGGGCCCCTGCCCATACCACATCTGCTGAGCAGGGAGTTCTGTAGGGCCTCAGCTCTGATGGAGTTGATGTCAGGTCTCCTATTACAGGTAGACCAGAGCTCACCTAATCACACTGAGGTTAGGGTCCAAAGATTTCCCACAGCAAGCAAGGAGAGCCTCTGCAGACCACTGGCCTGAAGGATAGAAGAGGGCACATTAGTGGCTTTTCCAAATACAGAAGAAGGCAGAGACTTAGACAAAATACCAAGATGAAAAAATTTATCTTACGTGAAATGAGATATGGTCATAGCTAGAGACCTAATGGAAACATAAATGAGTGACTTGCTTGATGGAGAATTTAAGGCAACAATCTTGGGGGATATTCCCAGAGATGAGAAAAGAATAATGAGAACCTTAACATCGAGAGCAGAAAAAAAAAAAAAAATGGGGGCATGTGAGTATCTCACTCCATTAAATATCTGACTCTTGGTTTTGGTTCAGGTAGTGATCTCAGGATCCTGGGATCTAGCCCCAAGTCAAGTTCCTCATTCATTGTGGTGTCTTCTTGGTATTCTCCCTTCCTCTCCTTTCATATAGCTCCTACTCATGCTCTTTCTCTCTCTCTCTGTCTCAAATAAATGAATCTTTTAAAAAAATCAAAGAGATTAACAATGCAATCAATCAGTTTGGAAACAGGCTTGATGCAATGAACAGGAGGCAGGAAGAAATAGAGGAACAACTTTCTGACCTAGAGGACAATGAATGAATGAATGAATGAAAAATAATGAATCTGAATCAAAGAGAGATGTATCATCTCTCTCAAGATTTCATTTAGGGAACAGAGTGACTCCATCAAATATAGTATCATTCCTAGATCTTGAGCTTTTCTGTGCTGAGACAGTTTTGTTTCCAAATTAAACTGTTATTCTGATCTAAGAAGATTCCCAGTTTTTTTCGTATAAATTTGATAATTCAGTCTTAGTAACTTGTGCATTTTTATGAATTATCTGGGTATTTTTTTTTTCTAAGTTACCTGATTAGTATGTAATTGTTGACCTAATTAAAGCATTGCCAGTTTTGTTTATTATTTTGGTTAAAAAGGGCATTATAGGGGCGCCTGGGTGGCTCAGTGGATTGGGCCGCTGCCTTCGGCTCAGGTCATGGTCTCAGTGTCCTGGGATCGAGCCCCGCATCGGGCTCTTTGCTCAGCGGGAGCCTGCTTCTCTCTCTCTCTCTCTCTGCCTGACTTTCTGCCGACTTGTGATCTCTCTCTCTGTCAAATAAATAAATAAAATCTTTAAAAAAAAAAAAAAAAAAAAAAAAAAAAGGGCATTATACACCTGAACCAAAGAATACATTATATGTTAATAAAAAAATAATAATTAAAAAAAAAACCAAAAGAAAAAAAACAATAAAAAATAAAAAGAGCATTACATTCAATGTATTGTTATTGTTTATTCTGATCTATTCTATTTATTTTACATTTTTGTTATTTTCTTTCTCTACTAAATTTCAGTAGTTTTTTCTGAAAAGAAAACTTATTTTCAGTATTTTTCCCCTTATATTATTTTGTTATTTTATTTTATATTTTTAAATACTTTGTTTATTTATTTGACAGAGATCCCAAGTAGACAGAGAGAGACAGGCAGAGAGAGAGGGGGACGCAGGCTCCCTGCTGAGCACAGCCCAATGTGGGGCTTGATCCCAGAACCCTGAGATCATGACCTGAGCTGAAAGCAGAAGCTAAACCCACTGAGCCACCCAGGCACCCCAGTTTTTCCCTTCTTTTAGTAGGAAAGTTGTTTATTCCAACTTTTTTCTTTTCTTACTTTTTTTTTTAAGATTTATTTATTTTTATGACAGACCGAGATCACAAGTAGGCAGAGAGGCAGGCAGAAAGAGAGGGTGAAGCAGGCTCCCTGCTGAGCAGAGAGCCTGATATGGGGCTCGATCCCAGGACCCTGCGATCATGACGCGAGCCAAAGGCAGAGGCTTCAGCACACTGAGCCACCCAGGCGCCCTAACCCAGGCACTTTTATTGAGTATTTTTAATCAAGACATGTCCAATATGCTCATACTTGTGTTCTGTCTCAATTAATAGGATCATGCCTTTTTTGATCTTCATTCTGTTATTATGGAGTCTTCAATTTATAGTTTTCCATACTTCAACACCCTTAATTCCAGCGAGATTTTTAACTTATGTTGCCAAATGGTAAAATCGGCTTTTGACTTAGTTTGTTCTATTTTATTGTGGACTTTGCATAAATATTCCTCACAGGTAGTAGTTTGTAGACTTCTTTAGCTATAGTGTCTTCTCCTGGCTCAGATGACCTGGTAACGCTGATGCCCTAGAGAGCATGTTCTGCTGATTTCTCTGATCTTCACTCCTTGGAAATGTTTGAGGAGATTTGAAGTCCTTTGTTATGAAGTGTCTGTTTGAATTCTCCAGTGAATTCATCTACACAGGACTTTTCCTTGTTGGGAGTTTCTTCACTACTCTTTCAGTGTGCTTAGTAGTTGTTGATAAGTTTTAATTTTAAATTATTTCTTCATGATTGTTATACCTTTTTTGAAATTTATTGTTGACTTTTGTTATCACTTTCTTGGCACATGATTATACATTGTCTCCTTTGATAATTACTTTTATTTCTATGGTATTAGTTCTACGATGTCTGCTTTTACTTCTTCATTTCTCCTTTTACATGGTCTTTTCTCATTTATTTGCTCTTGATTTAGTTCATGGGCTGTCAATTTTGTTGATCTTTTCTGACAACCAACTCTTCCTATTGTGGATATGTTCCTATTTTTACTGTATTCTATTGGGTTAATTTCAGTTTTATGTTTAAGAACCCACCCTTCCACAATTTTATTCTCATATGACTTTTGCTGATTATTAGAGATAGAGGAAAATGATGTGTGCTACAAGATGACAATACCACAGAATTATCTATTAGGATATATGGTCTGTATGTTGTGTGCAAAATTCTGCATCCATGGAGGAATGAAGTCCTCATGATTCCTTCTCGGCCATCTTTCTGACATTCTTTGATTGACTTGAAGAAGCTTGTATATTAGAAGACATTCGTATATTCATCTGAATGTGATAAGGAGAATGACTTCACTTTTCTCTTATTAGATATCTTTCAGAAAAGTTTTCAGTTAGCAATAATTGTGCCTCAGATAAACCTCATTGGCTATGATACTGCCAGTGTGCAAAGCTTCTCTTATTTGATATCTTTCAGCTGTATCTTCACATGACACTCAAAGCTGCCTGAAGAAGCCAAGCATAAAAGTTACTTTCCAAAAAGTGTCAGTGGGTAGATACGAAAATAGTGCTGTTGAAAATGTATACTTAATGACATACTGGGATAGTGATGGGGAGAGTGAAGGGCATCAAAGATACCATGAAGGACATAGACATTTGGAGACAACTGCACTTGATAAGAATCAAAATGACCAGAATAGTGAAGGATATAAAATATAATTGAAAACCTTACTTTTTAAGTCAGCTGTTTCTACAAAGCAGTGTGTTTCTGTCAGCAAAAGCTCCAATCAAATATTCAAACATACATACAGAGAGAAACCTTTCCAATGTAAAGAATTTGGCAAACCTTTAAATTCAGTTCAACCCTATTTTAGCATCACAGAAATCATACAGTAGAGAAACCATACAAATGTGAGGAATTTAGTAAAACCTTTAAGGACTGTTTATCACTAACTGGACACAGGCAAATCCATACTGGAGATAAACTCTACAAATGTAAAGAATGTGGCAAAGATTTTAAATTTCACTCAGCACTTATTCAACATCACAAATTTCATACTGGAGAGAAACCTTACAAGTGTAAAGAATGTGGCAAGGCCTTTAACCAGCACTCAGCCCTTACTCAACATCACAGAATTCATACTGGCAAGAAACCATACCAATGTCCAGAATGTGGCAAGACCTTCAAGAGGCAATCATATCTTACTCAACATCACAGAATTCATACTGGTGAGAAACCATACCAATGTCCAGAATGTGGCAAGGCCTTTAAACAGCACTCACACCTGACTCAACGTCACAGAATTCACAGTGGAGAGAAACCTTACAAATGCCCAGAATGTGGCAAGGCCTTTAAGAGGCAATCAAACCTTACTCAACATCACAGAATTCATATTGGAGAGAAACCTTAGAATTGTAAATAATGTGGCAAGGCCTTTAGATTGTTCTCAACACTTACTCATCACAGAATTTATCACAGAATTACATATAAATGTAAAGAAATTGGAAAGACTTTTCAACAGCACTCACACCTTAGTAACCAAAATAGAATTCATACTGGATAGAAACCTTACAAATGTAAAGAATGTTGAAAAAATGCTTAAGGACTGCTCTACCATACACCACATCAGAGATTTCATATTGGAGAGTAACTATGCAAATATAAAGAATGTGTCTTACCTCTCTCTCCCTGGAGCACTCAACTTAATGTCATCGTTGTCATAGGAAGAAAACTAGAAAATGTGAAAGTGGTCAAACCTTTAACTGGAATTCAGTCTGTACTCAGTGTCAAAAAATGCAAACCCTAGGGGCACCTGGGTGGCTCAGTGGGTTAAAGTCTCTCCCTTCCGCTCAGGTCATGATCCCAGAGTCCTGGAATCGAGCCATACATCAGGTTATTTGCTCGACAGGGAGCCTGCTTTCCCCTCTCTCTCTGCCTGCCTATCTGCCTACTTGTGGTCTATCAAATAAATAAAATCTTTTTTTTTTTTAAAAAGCAAATCCTAGAAACATAATGAATGTGGAAAGGCCTTCTTTTCAATATACACTTAAGCGAATACCAGAGAGGACATTAAAGTAAGTAGATTGAAAGATACCAGTGTTTGGAAAACTATTTAATTGATCATCAGATGTCAATAACATTTGACAAATAGCTAGTAGAAAGCCATACATCAGTCACTCTATTCAGACAATACTCTGTATCAAAACAGTTATTCCAAAGAAAAAGACAAAGTTAAAGGAAATAGATATGTTGTTATACACAAGAGATTTAATGGGTGGACTTTTACATAGATATAATTAATTTCAATGTGCTTTTTTGTTACACTGACCCTATTTGGGATTTTTGACTAATAATAATGTACCTAATTCTCAAATCACTTCAGAAAATTTATTTATTCCTACTGTGTGTGTGTGAAGCCATGTGGCTGATTGTAGGTATATCAAAGATATTCGATGCACTTCTGCATTAGATGGGACTCATGCATCCCCAATTTCCCATGGAAGATGAAGGACAGGATAATATGCAACAAATGAAGAAAATCTAAATGGAGATGCTGTTTATGGTTATAATATTGATGTAAGTTACCATGAGATAGGTGTTCAGATCATGATTGTTATCCATTTATTAAAACTAAAGAATTTCCTCAAACTAGAAATACAAGGTTTTACTAATTGTTCTTTACAGAAAAAGAGGTGGTTGTCCAGTTCAGTACTAATGTATCTTCGTAATAGTGATCTTTAGAGAGTAGGAGTTGATGTGGTTGAAATGCAGAAATCCTCACAGATAGCAAAAAGAGCATAGCTCACTCTTCCCTGCAATGCCATATCATTGGACACACACATTTGTTAATGATTCTCAGTCCTGAAATATATGGTAATCACTACTCCCACATCATGATACAGCATTTGAGGGCTTTTAAATGCTTGCATCTTATATTTTGAACAGGGATAATAGAGTAGATTTGAAATACATAACATAGTCTGTGTACGTAATATATTTTAATTAATAAAACATAATTGTTTTTAACATCTTAATATGGGTGTGTAATGAATGTGTTATCACACCTCCAATGTGAAACTATCTCACTCTATTGAAGGTTGTAGAGAGCTCATGGTATCTATCCCCTACTTGGTAATGGAGTGGAATAATATTCCTAGGAATCCATTCTCTCAGTTGCTTAAGTTAAAACCATGTGTGAATCCCCCCTCTGGTTTATGTATTGTATCATTTTCTCCTCTTTATGAATACTATGTTATTATTGTTGATGTGTTACAGATTATATGGAGGTATAGTTGACCTTGTAGTTCACATACTCCCTGATACTGCTATTTGGCATCTCCTGTGTGTAACCAGTAGTTTTCCAGGAGCCATGAATTGACACCTACCCATCTCACTAGTGTGTTCCCTAGACAACACCCTGCAGAGTCACAAGGCAATGTAACTTCTGATATGACAACAAGCCACCCTTGTGAGCAGCCATCTCCTTTTTCCCAAGGCTTCCGACTCCCATGTCCCTTAGAAAAGATTTCCACAGAGCTTACCTAAACCTGTTTTAGTTTCAATGGCCTAGTCTGGACTTACTGCTCAGACTCTAAAGCATTGGATTCTGGCCCATAGTAAAGTTATGTTACACTGAGCTGTTGTTTTGATGTGTCTATGAAGTACATATGTGCATATGACCTTGATGTGTGTTTAATAGATAAGCCAGAAGTAGAAGAGACCTATTCTAAATGGAGTGATATTGTAGCTCAGGTAAGAGATATAAAATATAACATGATGAATTAGCATGTGCAGAACAGTGGTCTGGGGTGAACAACAGACTCAGCATTAGAAGAATAATTTCTTCTTGTTTTATTTCCTAGTTATTTCCAAATCTCCAGTTGTATTTTTCCTCATTTTTGTTTCCACTTCCATAGACATCACAACCATTCCTTTTTTGCCTGAATTGTGGTAAGGGTGTTCTCACTAAACAATTGATATTAGAGAGATGGACAGACAAAGGGCATTTATTCAGCTATTTAGGCCTGGATGTGGGATGTGAATCTCAGTAAAATTTGATGAAGGCAACATCCTTAGGGAGAAAGGGAAGACCTATTAAAAGAAAAATGTGAAAAACCCTGTTGTGGGAAAGGAACTGGATATGGCTCTCTTTAGTCATTCCAAAGTACAGGCTTGGTGGTTGGTGTCATCTGGTGAATACATGTAATGGGGAATGTGAATTGGCAAATATGTTAGTTTTAAAGATTTTATTTATTTATTTGACAGACAGAGATCACAAGTAGGCAGAGAGGCAGGCAGAGAAAGAGACAGAGAGACATAGAGAGGAGGGAGCAGGCTCCCTACTGAGCAGAGAGCCCAATGAGAGGCTTAATCCCAGGACCCCAGGATCATGACCAGAGCCGAAGGCAGAGGCTTTAACCCAATGAGCCACCCAGGCATCCAAATATGTTAGTTTTAAAGGAGTAGGGAAGACTTTATCTTCATGATTTAACTGAATTCCTGTTTGTAAGTGAGGACCAGATGCTCTTGGATTGCAGTGATAACTGTAATGGCCCAGGTCTAGATCAGTGGCACTGGATGGGATGGGTTTTGGATGATGCAATCATTTATGCTGGGGTCCAGCCTTGGCAGGTCCAGGTGTCCCAAAGGAGGGGCAGTGTTGGCAAAAGGAATGGGAGAGCCACACAGTGAGTTCTGGTCAGTAGTCAGGCATATCCATTTTATTTTATCTTAGAGCTTCTTATATAGGCAGTTTAATTGGGGTAGGGGATTACATTTGTGCAAAGGACTTCAAAGGGCTCAAGCACTCATCAGATAATTTTTCTTTGTTCAGCACAAGTTATTCTAGTGTAAGCTATAGTGGGTACAGACTGGTGGCAGGGATGGGGTACAGGGTCTTGCCTCTTGAATAGTCATGTCCCTCTGAAAGCCATGGGAGGGAGCAGAAATAGGTGCTTTTTGGTCTGGAGTCTGAAGGAAAACAGGATATAGGTTAAAGGAAAATGAGAAGCTCTAGAGATGAACTAGATAGTAAGGAACTGCAGGAAACAGGATATAGGTTAATGGAAAATGAGAAGCTTTAGGGATGAACTAGGTGGAAAGGAACTGCAGGAAAACAGGATACAGGTAAATGGAAAATGGGAAGCTATCTGAAAAAACTAAGTATATAGGAGAGAAGTAGGAACCCGAAGGCATTACCTTTGCTGGAAGCAGGATGTATTTCAGTGGCTTGGCTTGTGAAAGCCTTGGACAAACATCAACCTAAGTAGGAAAGTGTCTATTGTGGTACACATTTAAAGTTCTCCAGTGTCTTGGGTATAGAATAATTTACCTCCTTAAAGTTGCTCTGGCCCACAAGCCTGAGAAATGTTTGTGGCAGATTAGCAAGGGGCTCTTTGAGAGAGATACGGGGATCAGAGGGAAAGGCAAGAGACTATCAAACCATGCTTATCTGTGGTGCTATCTGACCCTCAGCAGAATTAGGCCTGCATCAGTTCAAACCTTAACCTAGTGAGGCAATGCCCTCGACCAAGCCTCATGGCCCCCAACACATTTAGGTATAGCTTTAAAATGTCACAAATGTGGGGAGCAAGAAGCCTCCTGGATAGTGGAATAGGCAGGATTAGCAAGGTGTGAGCTGTGGTTGCACCCAAACCCTTGTTTCCCATGTATATTGATAAGGAAAACCTATCATATGTTCTGAAGTGGCCGACCAGTCCAACAGGGGAATCCCAGTCCCAGTCCCAGGGCCATCCCAGGCTTTCCTCTAGCCCTACCAGCCACAGCTGCAAGAGTGACACAGATAAGGAAGTAAAAATGTATAAATACTCCCTTTGTTTTTGCTCGGGGTTCAGACCTTGAGAGAGTACTCTCTTCTGAGCCTGTGGGTGTGAAATCAACCTCTGGTCCTCCATGGTCTCTGAGTGCCACTTGGTCCTTTGGCCAGGATCCAGTCCACAGTCCATAAGAATATAACCACTGTTAAGGTTAGATCCATTGCAGATGGGGGGACCTTTCAGGGAAGCAGCTGCATTGCTGTGTGGGGCCTCTTCTCTAGTCAGTACTATGAGGAGTATGGGCTCAGGTTCTGGCTCTGTCCGTGGTGCTGATTAGCTACAGGAGCAGTTCAGCGGCGAGAGGGAATGAGTATTTCTGTTTTGAACAGTCCAACCCAATTAGTCACTGACTACTGAATGAATAAATAAGATTTGATATGTAGGTACAATGAAATATTAGCATAAAAAGGAATGAAATCTTGCCACTTGCAACAATGTGGATGGTGCTAGGGAGTATTATGCTAAGTGATATCAGTCAGAGAAAGAGAAATGCCGTATGATTTCACTCATAGGTAGAATTCAACAAATGAAAAAGTGTGCAATGAGAAAGAAAAAAAAAAGAAAGAAAGGGAGACACAAAGAAAGAAACAGACTCTTACCTATAGAGAGCAAGCTGATGGAAGCCAGTGTCCAGGTAAGTAAGCAGATGAGTTAAACTAGTTACAGGGTTTAAGGAGTACAATTGTGACAAGCACCAGGTTTTATATGGAATTGTATAGTAACTATTGTACTCCTGGAATGAATATTACCTTATATGTTAACTAACTGAAATGTAAACAAGAGCCTTAGAAATGTTTTGTTTTGGCTGACTTAAACTTTTTGTCTTAGATTGATTGACTCCTAGCCATTGCAGAAAAAATAATTTTGGAAACAAATTGAAACATTTCTCTTTCCTCCCTTCCAGATTCCCCCCAAGTTCAGAAACTCTCAGTGACTATTCTACTTTTATGCCAAAATATGTATTTGCATAATTTCAATAAGACTATGTCTGCTTATGACAAGAAACATAAACAAACACTGGCTATGGGGCACCTGGGTGGCTCAGCACATACCAGGCACCTACCTTGACCTCTGGTCATGATCCCAGCATCCTGGATGGAGCCCAGTATCAGGTCCCTGCTCTGGGGAAGTTGCTTCTCACTTTCCCTCTGTCCTTTCCCTTGCTCATGCTCATACTTTCTTTCTCAAAGAAATACATAAAATAAAAAGTATCGGGGCACCTGGGTGGCTCAGTGGGTTAAAGCCTCTGCCTTCGGCTTGGGTACTGGTCCCAGGGTCCTGGGATTGAACCACACTTTGGACTCTCTGCCTGGCAGGGAGTCTGCTTCCCTTCCTCACTTTCTGCTTACTTGTGATTGTCTGTCCAATAAATAAATAAAATGTTAAAAAAAACTTTTTTTAAACAAAAGTATTTAACAAACACTGGTTATATTACCAAAGCTTTGACTGGAGTATTGTAGCTGTGAATGAGATGCATAGACTCACACATAATGAGACAGCTAAAAGGGACTAAAATTCACTTTATGCAACCAATGAAGCCCCTTTGGAAATATCATCCTGACACCTTGCTTAGAGAGTGTCCAGCAGCCTTACCAGGTTATTAAGAGGATCACTCTGTAACAGGTGCAGGAACCTAGAGATATTTGGGGATCTTAAGATAAGAGGAACTCACCCAAATCTATAGGACTCCTGGGCAATGTCTGTTGGGAAGTATTTGGCTTGACTTTTGGCCTGGGGGCACTATTGAAAATTCAGTCTAGAGATTCATTATGAAATGGTCAGCAAAGCTGGTTTTAAAGAGGCTGTAAGACAGGGTGCCTGGGTGGCTCAGTGGGTTAAGCTGCTGCCTTCGGCTCAGGTCATAATCTCAGGGTTCTGGGATCAAGTTCTGCATTGGGCTCTCTGCTGGGCAGGGAGCCTGCTTCCCTCTCTCTCTCTCTCTGCCTGCCTCTCTGCCTACTTGTGGTCTCTCTCTGTCAAATAAATAAATAATATCTAAAAAAAAAAAAAGAGGCTATAAGTCAAACCTCTATTCTTGGTTTGCTTATGTAAATAACCAGGCCAAGTTTTCTTTCTTGAGCTAGACTTACTTTACAATAAAGTTAGTGTTAATTTGGGTGTGTTTGGTAACAATGAGGTGATTACAGAGAAAAATATGTTTTAATAACACATGTATATAGATTAAAAATTTTAATAGTATTCATAATAAAATGTACTGAATCCAGATTTCTTCTAGGGTCGTCTAGTGCCTGGCTTCCAATCCCTATATTAACATTTTGATTCTTCTCTCATGTTTCACACTTGGAATCATTTAAGAACAAAAACTGCCTTTTTCCCCCAAAGGTCTTCAAACTTAACGTAAATGATCTGATGTAATAAAATTGCCCTAATAGCTCCCGTATAAACAGTCTTAGGGCTGTGGCTCCATGAGCCACTGAAAACAAGAGCAGATGCATTTGAACTATAAACCAGGAAGATCTGTCCGGTGGTTGCTACCTGTCCTCTATCTCAAGATACTTCAAGTTGGACATCTGACCAGATGTCTGGTCAACTGCTACCCTTAGAAGACAGAAACTGGCTTAACATTTGCTTTAATCATGAATCACCATTCTCCTTTTGTTTTCATGTAAATGACTCATTTAATTACATTGCCTGCAAATGTAATTAATGCAATTAATTACTGCATGCATGCATGACTTCAGTAGGATCTATCAGTTAGATATTTTCTGCAGGAAACTGGGAAAATAGACATAAGTACCCTGGTCCATCCCAGGCCTTCAAGGCTCTAAATCAGGACATGAACCTAAAGGCCTCTTACAGAATGTGTTTGGTCATAAGCAGACCAGTAAACTCCCTCCTGACCTACTGGATAGTAATTATCTAAATAGGCCTCCTCCAAACAAACCCAGGTTATGGGAGGAAAGAGGCTATTGTGGATGAAGGGGCTTCTGACTCTCTCTCTCTCACTGTTCTTGCTCCTAATAGATGTGGGGGCTTCTCCCTCACTCATTGCCCATTTTAATGCCTCTGACTGGAGCCAGCTGTGGTTGGTCTCCCTCAGGATGAGACATTTTTTTTTATCCCGAAAAAACTGTATTTAGATTTAGCCAGCTGGACTCAGTTTAGATGATCCCAATTTTGTTGGCAACATCTAAAGCATCATAGTCAGGGGCCAGCCGAACTGATGTCTTCTTCTCTCCATCAGGCCTGATTAAGGTGTTGACCTTGGCTACATCAATGTCATAAAGCTTCTTCACAGCCTGTTTGATCTGGTGCTTGTTGGCCTTGACATCCACAATGAACACAAGAGTGTTTTTGTCTTCTATTTCCTTCATGGCTGACACAGTAGTCAGGGGAACTTGATGATGGCATAGTGATCAAGCTTGTTTCTCCTCGGGGTGCTCTTTTGAGGGTATTTGGGCTGCCTTCGGAGACGCAGAGTCTTGGGTCATCGGAACATAGGTGATGTGCGGATCTTCTTTTTTTTGTGACTGGACACCTTTCAGAACCGCTTTCTTGGCTTTCAAAGCCTTTGCTTTGGCTTCAGTTTTGGGGGGGCAGGGGCTTCCTTCTTAGCTTTTGGTGCCATCTTTGTAAAAGGGGAGGATGTGACATATAAGGGGCATTCCCAAGCAGCTGCTGAAACGCCCTTTGTTTCAGGGGAAATTCCCTGTCATCTCTGGTCTGTCATGGACTGCCTAATTCCCCTTGTTGGTGGAAAAAGTATGGTGCTTAATCCTCTGGCCAAGTGGACGACACCCTCTGTCTGCTTTCTGGGAGCACTTCCAGGCCCTCCTCCCATTTCTACACCAGCATGGGTGGGGCCTGAATTACTGGATTCTCTACTGGCCTCCATGCCTCCAGAACCATTGGCTTCTCCTCCTACTACTATTCATTGTGAGGAGCAAAGAAGACCACCCCGTGGATTTGGCACAGCCCAGTTAAGATTTCCCCACCAGTGTTCCAGGTAAAAATTGGCAATGCGGTGGTACTTTGTTGGTTTAATTAAGATAGACATGTCTTTAAGGTTATTGGCATAAAATGTAAAACTTTGATCCTATTGACATTTGCTAAAGGTCAAATAAGCTCATGCTACCTCTTTTGGGATTTGATAGCAAAAAGATGACTTGAAATGATGGTTAACACTGTCTGTCTCAAAGTTTTCATGGGCCATTGTTAAGAAAGCTTTCAAAGTCTTCGGTAACCTGAAATGTTTTGCTTGGATGATAAGTGGGATTGAATTCATTGGACATCTAGTTTTATTTCAAATGAAATAAAATACTAAAGCATTGATTACTGAATATAGGACTGTGCTTTTGACTTCTTATTGAAAAAGAACTAAGGATATTTGAATGTGTGGGTAAAAATGCTTTGTGCTTAACTGATTCATAAATTTGTCATCCAAAGAGTTCTGATGTAACAGTTCACAGTTGATTACTACTTAGTCTTCCCTGGAGACTAAGATTTTGAAGAGTGCAAAATGCTGCTAAATGTAATTAACACTCATAGAAATAAGAAAAGCAACTCTGGGGGAGCCTGGGTGGCTCAGTGGGTTAAGCCTCTGCCTTTGGCTCAGGTCATGATCTCAGGGTCCTGGGATCGAGCCCCACATCAAGTTCTCTGCTCAGTGGGGAGCCTGCTTTCCTTCCTCTCTCTGCCTACCTTTCTGCCTATTTGTGATCTCTGTCTGTCAAATAAATAAATAAAATCTTAAAAAAAAAAAAAAAAGAAAAGCAACTCTGTGTGTACAATGAAGATCAAAGAATGAAAATACATTTTTGTTGAAGGTAAAAGAAAGTAGTTTTGTCCTAAATGACATTGCTTCTTTGGAGAAAAGTGGCCTGGGAAACATCTGAATGCAAAGGAAAATTATAGAACATTTTGAAGGGAAATCTTTGGAAAGGAATTTTAGGTGTGGTCAGGATAGACTAAGACTGAAATGAATGGGTTTTAAAGTACATTGGTGTAAGACTGAGAGTCTCTTTTATTTTTGTAAAAGACAAAGTTTTCTTGAATTTTTGGTCTGCTCTTGATGAGAAAATGTGAACAGTTGTTTTTCTCTTTCCCGTCCTGGAAAAACCAGTTTCTCTATTTTTTTTTTTTTCAAAGATTTTATTTATTTATTTGACAGACAGAGATCACAAGTAGGCAGAGAGGCAAGCAGAGAGAGAGAGAGAGGGAAGCAGGCTCCCTGCTGAGCAGAGAGCCCGATGCGGGCCTCGATCCCAGGACCCTGAGATCATGACCTGAGCCGAAGGCAGCAGCTTAACCCACTGAGCCACCCAGGCGCCCCCAGTTTCTCTATTTTGCCTTTATCTGTAAGGATGCTTAATCCTCTTTGGGCCTGTGGTTGAAAACAATCTTTTTTTTTTTTTAAAGATTTATTTATTTATTTGTCAGAGTGAGCACAGTCTGAACTTCAAGAAAGTCCATAAGACCAGTCTTTTCAGACTGAGAAATTCACATAGCCCAGGAACAAAGATATTCAAAAATGCACAGGACTGTCTCATTGATAATGAAGGAAAAGATCTTTATACACAAAAATAAGCAGTGGAAGGTAATACTGGGTTTACACCAGGCTGTTGATTTGTGTAGAAAGTCCACGGAGGTAAAGAAAAAAACAAAACAAAACAAAACAAAAGAACTTTGCTAAGAAAATTGGTCCCTAGATTTGGACTCTCTTGGTCCCTACAAAGTGACAGAAGACTGTCTTTTATGACACAAATTCAAAAGACCCCCCCCCCCCCAAAACTGAAGAGCCCTTGATACCTTGACTGCAGTTAAAGTGATGAAGTTTTAGAACATAGGTGAGGTTCAGTGGGGTGAGGTCCAGAGCTGATGACCAAGACAGAATCCTTGAGACATCTTTGGTACAAAATGGTGGTTTATTAAAGCATGGGGACAGGTCCCTTGGGCAGGAAGAACTGCTGCCCTGATATCCTGAGGAGTGGCTGATTATATACACAGGAGTTGGGTAGGTGACAGACCTTCTGAACACAAAGAGGGTGTTCAGAAGGGCTTTCATGGTAAAGAAGACTGTTAAGATACTGAAGGCATGGTTATTATCAAGCCAAGGCTGTTTTTCCCTCTAATGAGGCACTAACATGACGACAGTTGGGCGTTTACTGGTGGAATGTCACATTTCTTCTATCACACGATGAGCTTTAGCTTTAGAAGAAATTTAACTTTATTTACATTTCCTTCCATCTCAGCCTCTTTCAGTTTTATGGAGGGGAGGGTGATGTTAGGGCTTTAGGAACTGCGTTACTTGTCTCCGAAAGTTACGCTGTTGATAAGCTTCTTTGTTGTAAATCACTAGGACATTTGTAGATGGAGGGAGACTCCTGTCTTGCAGGATTGTGATCTCTGCAAGTTAACTCTTTGTTTTTCTTTTAGGGCAGCCAGGAGTGCCTGAGGGATGTCATATGTGTCACCGAGGTGGGGGGGGGGGGGTGTAAGGTACCAGATTTTCCTTTGTCCTCAGCCAGCCTTCTGCTCCCTCATCAAAAGGAGGCCCCAAATTAGATGGATGTCTGCTAGGGGGACTCAGTGGCTATGTGGCTCTAAGATGTTCATGGCTTCCCTCAGGCTGGAGGGTCCACTGTGCTCTGGGTTTTGCCTGGATGCACAGATGCATTATTAACACCATGACCAACCAGCCAACCTTCTAAGTGTATTTTTATTTTTGTTAGCTTAATTAATTTATTTGACAGCGCACAAGCAGGGGAGTGGGAGAGGGGGCTCTCTCTGATGTGGGGCTCTATTTCAGGACCCTGAGATCATGACTCAAGCCAAAGGCAAATGCTCAACAACAGAGCCACCCAGGTGTCCCTAACCTTACAAAGTTAAAACTGGTGGACGTTTTCTGTGTCTCATTGGTAGTACCACTTAATTCTTTTTTTCCTCTTTGGGACTGGAGGTGGTTGTTTGACACAGGAAAGCTCTTAAGTACATGATCAAAGCCCTAAATGATTCTCAGAATAGTATTTCTCTACTAAATACTTAAGTAACACGAATGCATGAAGCAGTTTTTCTGACTAGAAAGGCGTTAGATGTTGTAACAGCTGCACAAGATAGAATGTGTGCTATCCTGAAAACAAAATGCTGTGCACACAGTCTAGATGACTACGAAAGTATTTCTGGGTTTTAACAGACATGGACACTCATATTGGCATGTGACAATCACTCTTCTTCCTTCAATGCTTAGGGAAACTCCTAGAGTCCAGGAGATTTTGTCAACTATCAGAGGACCCTTATTTAGGGTTCTTTTTATGTTGTCGTTTTGTCCCAAGTCTCCCCACTTGGTCCTGAGATGCCTTACCTGCCATGACTTCAAGCTCACAGATGACCCTTTCCACCCATGATGTCCACATACGCAGTCTCCATTGGATTCAGCTGCTTCTGTTTCATAAGTCATGTCTGTATAAGCCCCAAATGACCAATGTTGACCCACAGGTAGGGACATCGCTATGTATCAATTCAGCAGGTAAAGTTACAAAAGATGAGAACTTGCGCTCTGAGCAACCTTCAAGATTTAAGGGTAGAAACTTTTCAGTGGGGGGGATGATATGAGAAATAAAGGTGAAGAAAGATTATTATATTTCTTCACAATTACAGCCCACTGACAAGTCCTTGATACAGGAAGAGTTGCCCTCCCTCCAGGGATCCAACTGCCTCCCAGCTTAACATTTTGCCAAGGGCAATAGGCAATCTTAGCCCATCCCCCAGGATCCTGTAAATCAAATTAAACATATAAAAACTGCTTTCGAATCATCCTTTTTCTCTACCCTGCAAAATACATGTTGGCAATCATCCTCCAAACTTATGACCCTCCCATCTACATCTGAAGGGTCTCATACCAGAGATTTTACTAAACAGTAATAAATGACCTTTCTCAACAATAGCTAGCTCCCTCAAGGTGTTGGAAACCTTGTTTCCAAAATACCTGGGAGCCTTAAGCTATCCCTACCCTCCTCAGAACATGAATGTATATAATAGGTCACTTCTCATAATCCCAGGGCAACTCTTTTTGCCCACAGGTCCTGTCATCCAGCTTCAACAAAACCACATTTTTATACCAAAGGCCTCTCAAGAATTCTTTATTGGCCATCAGTATTGGAACCCTAATGCCTTTTATGTCTCATCTATAAGGAAGAGAGCTGACGCCAGACATTAACTTTTTAAATCATGAAGAGTTGTCCCAGTGGATTGGCAAACCATTGTTGGACATGCATTTTTTATTTCCTGCGAATGTATGTCCCCTGTTTGAAATTCTAAATCCTCTCCCCTCGTCCTGTCACAGTGGCACAGAAGCCCCCGTCACCTGTCTCTGAGCCTCATGTCCTTCAGTTTCCCATAATTAAGATTTTTTTTTAGTCTCCTTAAACTGTCTTACATCTTTTTAATTATTAGTAGGCCAAAATGAGAATGGAGCAATAAAACCAAGTTTTTCTCTCCTAAATTCACTTCTGCTGTATGATTCGATCTACATGCTTCAGACCCCAAATCTAATGTGAACACAGAGTTGGGGATCAAGAGGAACAGCAGCCTCATTGATTCACCGGCAAAGGAGTCCTCAGCAGGTCGGTCCAGCAAACCTGCCGCAAACCCGGAGAAGGGGCTGGGGTTTCTAGGGCAATAGAGAATCTCACCAGTTTCCGCAGGAATTGTGTCTGTGCTCCCTGCCCTGTTCACTGTGTTGTCAGAGTGGAACCAGGTTCCTGAAACAAAGAAGGGCTGAGAAAGGAGGGGAGAGGCAAAGTGTCATTTAGTTTGAACTGGAGTCTCCCTGAAGCATTAATGCAGCCATTTTAATTTCTGTTCAGCTTGATGCTCTGAAATGGTTTCCATTTTAGTCATCAGGACAACTGTAGGAAGACCACTTCATATGTTCCAGTGAGAAACTATTCGGTATTTTCTAGAATGGGTAAAATAATGAAAAAGGTTAAAACACCATATTTCGTGGAGAATGTTGAGGAATCCAAATTCTCCTATATTGCTGATGGTATGGTAAAAGTACATTAGTTTGGAATACTATTTTGGAGTTATATATGAAAATAAACAATTACCTAATAAAGGGGATCATTTTGTCCCTCTAAAATACATCTTTAGCCTAAGGATTATATTAGGCTGGTATTTTAAAGAAAGGGAAAAAGCAAAGCTCTGAAACCCAGGTTTCCCTCTGTGAGATACTTTGGATTGATAAGGGAAAACTTCATTTTAAGGGTGTCTCCCCCTGTGTAGCGGAAAGAGGGAGAAGGTGTCAGTCTCCAGAAACTCTGATCAGTGGAGAAGACGTGGATCTAAATGTGGTCACAACCACAGCCTTGGTTTCCCTTCTTCTCGGGCTCTCCTCCCCAGATGCTTTCCAATAGCATCACCTGTGCAGTTTCAAGAAGAATCTTATTTGCTGCGCCTCCCCTCAAATTCTACCCATCCATTTGGTGGAAACAACATTGTCGCATTACTAAGGGTGGCAGGAGATTCTAAGTTGGCCAGAGGTTAAGCACAAGGGCTTCTGGTGGTTTTATGGGAGTGGAGAGCAGAGTTTGGCTCACGGAGAGGTAAGGTGGTCTCTGCTGCGTGAGTCTGGGAGGGTCAGGTCCATGCAGTGCAGGGTCCCTATGCTGAAGCTCAATTTGTGGGCATTCTATGGGAGGGGAGCCCCCTGAAAGCTGAGAAGAAAATTCAAAGATTAGTATGGCAGTAGGAGCTTATTTGAGTAGCTCCTGACACAATGGAGTAGGAATTTGAGCCTTTTCTGTGTTTCAGTGTCCTGCCTCCAAGGAAGCAGTTTTGATAAGAGAAATCCTTGTTCTCAGGAAGCTAACCCATCCAGCAGGGAATCCCTGTCTCGGCCCCAGGCCCATTCTGGATTTTCCCCCCTTTCCCGCCATCCATGGCCACAAGAGAGGAACAGATGCGGAAGGAAAAGTGTATAAACTCCCCCCTTTGTTTGTGCCCCGGGCTCAGACCCTGGGAGAATAGTCACCCTCCTCTGAGCCCACTGGTATTAAATAAACTCCAATCCCCATGGTCTCCCAGGGCCGCTCGGTTCTTCTGCAGGATCCAGCCCGGTCCCAGAACAGTTTCCAGGTGCACAGGCTCTGTTGGTGGCCTGAAGGGCATTTTCTCCTGATGCTGCTGTGATTTCGCCACAGATATCTTGTGAGAAAGAAATCTAGAGGAAGAGGTGAAAGAAAAAATGGTCAGTTCTCAGGTAAGCCTGGTGTCCCAGGAAAGGCCATGTCACGTTTTCCTCCTGAAATTCCTCACTTCTAGAAATTGCAAATGTTGGTTCCTGTAGTTCTGATGTTTCTCCCTTCTGTTTTCACCTATTTTGAAGATCTTTCCAGAAATGATACTCAAGGCCAGGTCTATAGAACCCTTCTCCTCTGTATCCCAGATTCTTCTCTCCCATGTCTCCAACATGCCTTACAATAGGACAGCAGAAGCTGTCACTGGGAGTTAAAGTCCTGCAAGCATTGAAAGTAGTTTCTGAATCACAGACACACAGTGGGAAGCCTTGCGTCTGTGATTCTGCTGCTGCTAAGGTCTGGTCCAGGGCTGTCAGTGGGGGAAAACCTTTCTCCTTTAGGTCCCAAGTGCTTCCTTTTCTCAGCACTGTGTAGCCCAGGGCTCAGAATATCAAGAAATGAACTCGATGTATTTGGGTCCAGAATAACTCCAGATGTTCTCTGAGAGAAAAGTGTGGGAAGTGGGGTTCTTGAGACTTGCTCTTTAGAACGTGAAGTAAGTGATAGGTCCCCCAATGATGGGTCCGTGATCAAAGGAACGAGACTGATACAAAGCAAAGTTCAAGCAAAGCTTTATTTTGTGCCAAGCATCGAGAATCAAACCCAACTGGCCGGGACTGCCTCTTACAGAGAGAGTGGCCCCTCCCAGCCTCACAGACTAACTTTTATAGAGCAAAGGCCATGTGGTTGAGCCTGGCCACACACAGGTGGCCAATGAGATTGTAACACATAGAGAAAGTTGCATTGTCATGCTAGGTCACACACGGGTGGCCCGTTGAATTACAATTTACCTTATAATAGACATTTGAACTAGCCTATCACCTTGGTCAGAATTGGTGCCCAAAAATGCATCCAAAAGTCATGGCCCACACTCCTTGGTAACTAGGAAGACAGTATGCACCCCAACTGATTGGATGTCTCCACCTGGCCTGACTCATCCTGGAATTCGGGCTCTGTTATCTCCACCTGACCTGACCTCCCCTAGTATTTGGGCTCTGTTATCAGGGACTGGTCTACTATATTTTACTGGTTTCCTGGACTTGCTATTAAATAAGCTCCCCTGGGGAGGGGGGTCAAGGTCAGTGTAAGTCTTACTGCATAAACAACAAAATCACTGTTTAACCGAGATGGAATCTCTCTGGCTAAATATGCCCTTACAGTAGGTATTTTATGTAAAATACACTAGTTAAAATACACTAGAGGGGAATCTGGGGGCTCAGTCAGTTAAGCCTCAAGACTGTAGATTTCCCCTCAGGCCTTGATCTCAGGATCCTAGGATGAGCTCTTCCTTTGGTTGCAGGCTCAGCTGGGAATCGGCTTGAGATTCTGTCCCTCTTCCTCTCCCTGGCCCTTGCACTAAAGTGTAAATAATCTGTAATTAAGACTATACTGCCTCGGGGCGCCTGGGTGGCTCAGTGGGTTAAGGCCTCTGTCTTCAGCACAGGTCATGATCCCAGGGTCCTCAGATTGAGCCCTGCATCAGGGTTTCTGGTCAGCGGGGAGCCTGCTTCCTCCTCTCTCTCTACTTGCCTCTCTGACTCCTTGTGATTTCTGTCTGTCAAATAAATAAATAAATCTTAAAAAGAAAAATTTATACTGCCTCATAGGGGACATAGAAACTCTGTTGTCTAAATGTGGTGTCTCTGCCGGTCAGGTGGGGTCCCCAAACCCGGGTCCATGATTGGGTGGAGGAAATCAAGTGGGATTGAAGAGTTCACCTGAGGCAGAACCACACTCTTCGCAGTTCTGGGAATATCCTGAGGGAGGCAGGGGGCAGGTGGCAGAGGAGAGAGAGGCTCTGTGCAAGGAGCAGTGGGTTTGGTGGGGGCCTCTTTTTAGTGCAGGAAGGTGAGGGGTTAGGGGGCTCAGGGAAGTTTCCCACTTCTGGGCACTGTCCCTGGTTGTCAGTAGTTCACTGGTTAGTTCAGGCCTGTGGCTCCTTTGAGGTGAGGCCCCTGATGGGCCTGTCTGGGATCAGCAAGGGGGTCACTGGGGGCCATTCTCCATGCCTTTGCTCAAGCCCGCTTGCCTCACAGCAGCCCCTACAGAGACTCTAGGTGATTGAACTGTATATATATCCTCTGTTTTCATGAGATTCGTATTCTGAATTCCTGTTTTCAGACCACAAAAAAAAAAAAAAAAAATACCAGTGATGGTGGGTCCTTGGGTGTGCCTTAGCATCAAGATCACTTTTCTTTATCTCCTCTCCCCAAATGCATGTTAGCCATCATCCTCCATGCATGTCCCCCACTGATACAGATCTGCAGGATCTTCTGTCTAAGGTTTCACTCAACAGTAGTAAGTGATCTCATCATCACACCAGCTGGGCCCTCAAGGTCCTGGAAACCTTGCTTTCAGCTTCCTTCATGATGGCTGCACTCCTGGGCCCTTACAATTTTAGTGCAGACTGAGTTCCTACTCACACCGCAGTGCAGCACCTCTGACCCATAGGGCCTGTGCATCATCAGGAAGACCACAGCTTCTGCACCAAAGACATCTCAGTAATTGTTTCTTCATTATCCTCTCCAGTGCCCCAAGATTTCACATCAGAAACATGTCAAGAATTCTTTATTGACCATTGGCTCCTCTCCTGCATGCCAACAGTTTGCAGTGGACCAAGAGAGCCATGACTTCTGTGTAGTTGATAGAGTTGACTTCTGGGAATAAAAGGAGTGAAAATTCTCAACTAGCAGCCCTCTGCCCAATAGGCTTTTCTTTTACTTCACACCCATGTCATGGAGAAGGAAAGGTAAGGTCTGGTTCTACGTGGTGACACTAACTTCCTCTTCCTTCTTAGGGACCATCGTGAACTCTGTCAATGGCCACTTGATGACTGTGGTATTTATTTCAGGAACTGCTGACATTCATGGAATTCTCTCAGGAGGAGTGGGGACACCTGACACACGCTCAGCAGCAACTGTACAGGGATGTGATGTTGGAGAACTACGGACATCTCCTCTTCTTGGGTGAGGAAGTCTCCTTCCAGATTTCCCAAAGCCGACTGAGGGTTTTGTTCCTTCCTGTGAAGAATGCCTCTTGGGAGATTTCTCTCTGAATGACTGGAATTCAGATCCAAGCAGAAAGGGAAATATGTAGGGGTTTGTAGATGGAGAGAAAAATCTTCACGATATTTTTTTTCCGCCTTGGCTTCTCCTTCCTCCAGGTAACATCATCCCTATTGTAGATTAGTGGCAGTTCTCAACATCTAGTGACAGAGAACGGTGTTGCTCACATCTTAAACTGAAATTTTCAGGGCGCCTGGGTGGCTCAGTGAGTTAAGGTCACTGCCTTCGACTTGGGTCATGATCCCGGCGTCCTGGGATCGAGCCCCACATCGGGCTTCCTGCTCAGCAGGGAGCCTGCTTCCTCCTCTCTCTGCCTGCCTCTCTGCCTACTTGTGATCTCTGCCTGTCAAATAAATAAATAAAATCTTTAAAAAAAAACTGAAATATTCCCTGCTTATTACCATGTCTACTACTTGGAAGTGGAGGTCAGGATGTGAACACTGGAAATGCCTTCTCTGTGTTCTAAAAGGACTGTTGGGCAACAGCTTTTGGGAAACCATTTTCTAGAATTCTACAGTGTCCCTTCTTCTCTGCTGAACACAAGCCTGATGGGAAGTTAGAATCCGCAGCAATAGTCACTTTTCTTTTTTCCTCATAAACAGGTCTCACTGTGTCAAAGCCAGACCAGTTTATGTTTTTGGAGCAAGAGAAGCATCTCTGGGATGTGAAGAGAAAGGAAACCATAGGTTTCCATCCAAGTGGGTGGGAATGAATGAGGCAGATGACAGAGGGGAGATCCAAGTTTGATGGAGGAAGGTAGACCTTAAGCTGTGGTTTGAATCTCTCTCCTTGAAAGATTAGTTGGAGACATGGCCAGGTTCTTTTTTCTCTCTCTTCCAGAGAGACATCTGCTCTCCAACATTATGAAGCTCTTAGATTTCTCTAGGTATTCTCCTTCAGCTCCAGTGATGGTCTGTCATGTCCACCAGGAAGGTCAGGAGACTGCTTGGAGGGAGAGTGCCCCCTAAACTGAGAGCTTCTCCAGGTGGGTCAGATGGTTGGACATTTGCCTTCAGCTTTGGTCATGATCCAGGCTCCTGGGATAGGGCCCTGCATCAGGGTCCCTGCTTGGCAGGATCCTGATTCTCCCTCTCCCACTTCCCGTACTTGTGTTCCCTTTCTCACTGTGTCTCTCTCTGTCATATTCATAAATTAAAAAAAAAAAAAAAAAAACTGAGACTCAGGAACTTCATCAGATAACAAAGCACCATCCAAAAATGGACAGTGTGTAGTTTTATTTCCCTTCAAAAGTTTTTTTTTTCTCTTAATATTAACTAATACAGGGGTGCCTAGGTCGCTCAGCAGGTTGAGCCACTGCCTTTGGCTCAGGTCATGATCCCAGGGTCCTGGGATTGAGTCCTGCATCAGGCTCATCGCTCAGCAGGGAGCCTGCTTCTCTGTCTGCCTCTTCCTGACACTCTGTCTGCTTGTGTATTCTCTCTCTCTCTCTGACAAACAAATAAAATCTTTAAATAAAATATTAACTATTAAAGAAACTTCCACTCTCTGTGTTATATTCCTCAGTGGTGGAACAATGTAATGTCTCTATTTGTTTCCTAGTCTTCCCACATAAATAATGCTATTGGGGAACTAGAGTATTTAGAATTCAGATCTTGTAGCCTTTAATAAAGCCCCAGTCATTGCCTAACTCAAAAAATGAGCTGTATACTTTTTGTCAATAAAGTTATGTGTATATTTGTATGTATTTGGATATCATACATACATACTCTGTGATTCCTACTGCTTAAGTTCTTTCCTTGGTGAGTGGTCAGTGAATGTTGCATTCTGTCTAGATGAGTTGTCATCAACACAGAATTAATTTCATCAGGTATTTGTGGGCGAATTTTGTTTCTCTCTGCATGAGAGAAAAGACTTTCTGGAATCGAAAGTAATTCTGAAAGATTTTATAGCTCTGTACTGTGTTTTGGTATTAAATAAGAAATATATATTTTATCTTTAATTGTAGTATTATACCATGACATGACTTGGTACATTCCTCATTAACTTTTGTGTCTTCTGTGAGTATTTTCATTGTGGTTACCTTACAGATTGCTTAAAACAACTTAGAGGTAAAAAAAAAAAGAGAGATTTTAAATCTCATATCATCAATTGCACACAAAACTCTTCTTTCCGTCTCCACCCCTGCAACCACTTTGTTACTGATATCACAGATTCTGTCTTTAGGTCGTGTGCCTTACTACCTACATCAAAGATTTTTATATTTTTTTAGAAACAAAATTCTGTAGCAGAAATAAATGTCAGGGATACCTAATTACAACACTTAACACTACAGGTTTGTGTAATTATCTAAATATTTATGTTTAAAAGACAGTTTTGTGTCCTCGTGTGGTTGTAGTTTGCAGTTTCTGTGTAGAATCCTTTTCATTTCATCAAGAGCGTGTTCCTTTTACGTGTCTCAGAAGACAGGTCTACTGGTAAACGTAGAGCATTTTTACTTGGGAATGTCTTCATTTCTACCACTGTAGAAAAGAGTTTTGCCCGATAAAGCATGCTTAGTGGCCATTTTTTATCTTGCAGTACCTGAGTACTCGATGCCAGCCCCAGTCCTGTCAGACCCACTGGGAATCACAGAGGAGAAGCTTGCAGTCTTTCCCTATTGAATAGGTTAGATTTCAGCTTTTCACACATTTATGGCTTCATTAGGTTGAGGAGTTTCCTTCTCTCTCTCCATTGAGTGTTTTTAATGTGACAAGTTGTCCACTGTGCCCATATTTGTATTCTGTCTCCCTTAATATGATCATGTCATTTTGATCTTCATTCTATTAATGTGGAGTCTTCAAGTTATGGTTTTCTATATGTTGGAGTGCCCTTAACTCCTGGACTGTTTCTTACTTGATCTTGTAAAAAGGGAAAATGTGCTGATTTTTCCACCAAAGTATATAAAAATCTTTGATGTAGGTAGTAAGGCATGCTGATTGTTCCACCACTGAGGAATGTGCTGATTTTATTGTGGACTTTGAGTGACTATTCCTCACAGGTAGAGTTTTGCAAACGTTGTCATTTGTAGTGTCTTTGTCTAGCTTGCATGAGCTGGTAATGCTGGTGCCACAGACAGAGTGTTCTGCTAGTTTCCCTGATTGGCACTCCTTGGAAATGTTTGAGGAGATTTGCGGTCCTCTCTTCTTCAATGTCTGTCTGTATATAAACCAAATTCATCCAGCACACAATTTTTGTTTGTTGGGAGTTTTTTCTTTTTTTTCATCCTTCATTCTGCTTTGTGCTTATAGATCAGTTATTTATTAATTTTTTGAATGATGGAGTCTAAATTGGTTATACATTTCTTTTGAAATTCATACTCATCTTTTGGTATGAATTCATGGGCACTGATTACCCATTGTTGCCTTTATAAGAACTTTTATTCCAACCGTCATTTATACTGTATCTACTTTTACTTCTTCACCTCTCATTTTAGTCAGTCTTTTCTCTATTATTCTTAACTTAGTTCATGGGTTGTCAATGATGTTAATCTTTTCTGACAAACGACTCTTCCTGTGGTTGATATATTCCTATTTTTTTTTTTTGTACTCTGTTTGGTTCATTTCAGTTTTTTGTTTCAGTTTCCATCATTCTGCTAATTTTGCACTCATGCGACCCTTTTCCTGATGGTTAGATATAAAGGAAATTGATTTTTGAGACAGCAAATATGTGTGACCATACTGCAGAATTATATATTAAGATATATGGTCAGTATGTTGTGTGCCATGTTATGTTTCCATGGAGAAATGAAGTCCTGATGAGTCCTTCTCACCCATCTTTCTGACGTTGTCTGATTGACTTGTTGCTTCTATATTAGCATTCAAGGGTATATTCTTCTGAATGTAGTAAGTGCAATGATTTTATTTTATTTGAAATCTTTCAGCTATATCTTCATCTGACATGCAGAATTTTCCCCTAAAGTGCAGCATAGAAGGTTCTTTCCAGAATGGACCAATGCACAAATACAAACATAGTCCTGTTGAGATTTTACACTTATGCACAGACTGGGGCAAGATAGGGACAGTGAATACCATCAAAGAAATCCTGAATGATACACCCAAACCAAGGCAATTGCCCTTATGAGAATCTCAATGCCCCAAATGGTGAGGATATAAACTGCTGTGGAAAGCCTCCCTTGTTAAGTCAACTGTTTCTGCAGAGCAGTGTGTTTCTGTCAGCACAAGCTCCAACCAAATATTCAAACATAGCTATTTGTGGACAGACCATTTGGAACATCTGAAAAGTAACCTAGTTCCATGGTGAGAATAATGATTTTGAGCCATTTTGAAGATAGGATTGACCTGTCCTTTCAGTCAACTATTTCTGATCATCAGAGATTTAGAAATGAAGAACAAAGTGCTCAGTGGGATCCAGACAAGAGGGGCTTCACAGAGGAGTCAACCCTCCAGAATGACCAGAGTTTCCACTGGAGTCAGAATTGCTCAGTGTACTGAATCTCAGAAAACATTGAACCAGGGCTCCAGTGTTCACTGATATGTCAGGGTTAGGTTTGCAGAGAGCCATTATGAATGTGATAAATGTAGGGAAGGCTTTCATCCAAGCTCTAACATAAGTATACATAATGGTCACCGTTTGGGACACAGTCCTCATAAATGTAATGAATGTAGGAAAGCTCATAACCCACCCTCCAGTTCTGGTGATCATCAGAGAATTTATGAGGGAAAAAGCCCATTCACATGTAATAAACCAGGGACCATGTTTAGTCAGTCATCAAGCTTAACATCAATGAGATAATCCCTTGGGAAAAGGAAACTTACATTCTTAAGGAATGTGGTAAATCCTTGGACTGCCACTCAACACTATCTCAACATTAGCAAATGCATACTGGAGAAAAAATGAAATATGAAGAAGGTGGTTAAACCTTTAAGCACTGTTCATCAATAAATGGACATAAGCAAATCTGTACTGGAGGGAAACTTTACCAATGTCAAGAATTTGGAAAGTCACTTAACCACAGCTCAAAGCTTATGCAATATTGTAGAATTCATACTGGAGAGAAACCTTACCAATGTGAAGAATATGGGAAGGCCTTTAAACAGAGCTCAGGGCTGACCCAACATCAAATAATTCATACTGGAGAGAAACCTTACAAATGTCAAGAATATGGCAAGACCTTTAACATTTGCTCAAGGCTTACTCATCATCCCAGAATTCATACTGGAGAGAAACCTTACAAATGTCAAGAATGTGGCAAGGCCTTTAACTGGTCTTCAGACCTTATTCAACATCCCATAATTCATATAGGAGGGAACACTTTACAATGTCAAGTATGTGGTAAGACCTTTAACTGGTCTTCAGACCTTACTCAACATCCCCAAACTCATAGTGGAGAGAGAAACCTTACCAATGTCAAGAATGTGGAATGGTCTTTAGCCAGGCTTCAGCCCTTATTCATCATCATAGAATTCACAGTGGAGAGAAACTATACCAATGTCAAGAATGTGGCAAGTCCTTTAAACAGTGCTCTGCGCTTACCCAACATCACATAATTCATATGGAGAAAAACCTTACAAATGTCAAGAATGTGTGAAGGCCTTTAAGTCACCCTCAGAGCTTATTAGACATCAAATAATTCATACTGGAGAGAAACCTTACCAATGTAAAGACTGTGGGAAGGCCTTTACATGGCTTTCATCACTTACTAAACATCACCGAATTCACACTGGAGAGAAACCTTACAAATATCAAGAATGTGGCAAGGCCTTTTTCCAGCAGCCACACACCTTACTAAACATAGAATTCATACTGGAAAGAAACCTGACAAGTGAATTTAATGTGGCAAAGCTTTTAACATGCAAACAACCCTCACTGGACATGAGAAAATTCGTACTGGAGAAAAACCTGCAAATGTAATGTATATGAGAAAATGCCCAAGGACTGCTCCTCCCTTACTGCATATCTGATTTTATATAGGAGAATAACTGTACACAGAGAGAGCATGTGTTTGACCTCTCAAAGGAACTCCCAACTTACTTAACATCATAGTTACCATATAGGAGTAAAACTAAAATGTAAAGAAAATGGACAAGCCTTTTTTGGAACTTAATCCTTACTCAGTCTTACAAAATGCATATGAGTTTCAAACCCTTGTAACATAATGTGGGCAGACATTCATTTTAATATACACTGAATATTATGCACCAGAGAGTGCATTCAGGAAAGTAAGTCGAATGGCATAAATATTTAGAAGACTATTTAATTGCACATTAAATTCCAATAAATGTAACATAAATCAAGTAAAAAAAATACTTTATCCACTCTTTTCAGGCATTACTCTGTATGAAAATAGTGATTATACGGAAAATTTAAACATTTAGAATGTGTATATGTTATTCTGCTTCAATGGATTTAGTGAATGGACTTTTACATATGTATAAGGGATTTCAATATTTTTATGTTTTACATTGACCCTATGTGACTTTTGTGACTAACAATATTCATGTATTTTACTCTGAAATCTCTCCTGAGAATCCCTTTACTCCTGCTGAATATGGAAGAGCATGTGGCTGATTGTCGCTCCATCAAAGATACCAGATGCCCTGCTACATTAAGTGGATGCATGCATGCTTATTTTTCTATGGAAGATGTAGGACTATATAATATACAACATACAAGGAAAATCTCTGTGGAGATGCTTATGGTTAAAACATTGATGTAAGTTACCATGAAGCAGGTGTTCAGGACACCTACTACTCCATGTTTTAAACTAAAGAACTTCCTCAATATTAGAAATAGAAGGTTTTACTAATTGTTCTTTAAGAAAAAGGAGGTGGCAGTCAGTACACTACCAAGGCGTCTTTGTAAGCACCATCGATTCGTAGTATGACTTGATGTGATTAAATGAGGAAATCCTGACAGATGAGAAGCAGGATAGCTAACCCTTTCCTACAATGCCATACCATTGAACATGCAAATTTCTTAGGAATGTACCTCAGTCCTGAAATATTTGGAAATAGGGACTCCCACATCCTTCTGACAACACGCGAATGCTACTGCACATGTGTATTCTGTATTTCAAATGGTGACAATAGACTGGATTTGAAATGCATAACTTAGTGTATGTGTGAACTTAATATATTTTCATTAATAAAATCTAGAGTGTTTTAACATGGATATGGGTGTGCCATGAATGATGTGTTATCCTACCTCCAGTGTTAATCTCTTTCATTGAAGTTTGCCCGTTAATGATGGAATCAATCACCTGTTTGGCACTGAGTAAAACAATATACCTAATAATCCATTTTCCCAGTGGTCTGAAGGTTTCAAAGATATGTGACTGTTTAACCCCTAGTCTGTGCTATGATTTTCTCCTCTTTGTGAATATGATGATATTACAGTGGGTGTATTACCGAGGCATGTAACATAAAGATATTGTTGGTGTTTTAGCTCATGTACTCCATGTTGCTACTACTTGGCATCGATTTTGTGTAGCTAGTAGTTTTTTCAGGGCCTTACACTGACAGGAGCCCTTCTCATTAGTGCATTCCCCAGTCAACACACTGCAGGGTCACAAGTTAGTGGAAGATCTGATAGGATATTTGTACTCTGTCCTTATGGCCCATCATCTCTCCTTTCTCTTAATGCGTTTCCTCCCATGTCCCACAGAGAACACTCCCCCTCCCCCAGGAATTCCCTAAATATTTTAGTCAGAATGGCATATTCTGGACTTAGACTTAGGACTCCATAGCTCTGCACCATGGCCCCAAATGAAATCATGTGCACCATGTTCTACACTGAGTGTTGTTTTGATGTGTCTATGAAGTACACATGCACCTACGACCATGATATGTGTGTCATAGATACCCCTTAAGAAAGAGAAATCTATCCTAATAGGAGTGGTGTTGTAGCCCAGGGAAGAGACAGAAAATATTTAAGATGAAGAATTAGCATGTAGAAGAGGAGAAGGGTCCCGAGTTGCCCAAGTGACTCCTTAGATGTAGAAAAATAATTGCTACTTGTTTTAGGTCCTACTTATCTCTAGATCTTCAGTTGTATTCCCCCTCATTTTTCTTTCCATCTGCAAAGGCACCACAGCCATTCTTTTTTCCTGTGCTACAGAGACAGTGTCCTCAGATAATGCTTCATTGAGATTACATAGATGGAAAGCCAATGGGTATTAATTCAGACATTTAGCACGATGATGTGGGATGTGAATCTCAGTAAAATTTGAGGAAGGCACCACCCTTACTAAGAATAACAAGATGTATTAATAGGAAATGTGAGGAACTCTTTACAGTGTGGGGAGAGAATAGGAGGTGGCTCCCTTTAGTCACTGTAAAGGCACAGGCAGCTCTTGTTGGTGTCATCTGATGAATACATGGGGAAACAAAAGCTATTTTTGCCAAAGGTGGTTTTCTCTGGCTAGGGAAGTCCTGTTTTATCTTGATGATTTGACTGACCTCCTGTGTCTTCCTGAGGAATAATGCTGTTGGATGTCAGTGATTACTGTACTTCCCCTGGCTAGATCTGTGACAAGGTATGGAGGAGGTGTTGGAGGATGCAATCTTGTGGGCAGCTTTAAGATGTCATGTGGATGAATAGATGTTTGAGATGAAGAAGCCTTCTGGGCAGTGTAATAGGCCAGATCAGCAAGGCATGTGCTATGGTTGCTCCCAAGGGTTGTTTCCCAGGTACTTAACCCCAGTGTAGGTAATAAGATCCATTGTGGTTGGGTGATCCTTCAGGGACGCTCCTTCCTACTGTGCGGGACCTTCCTCCCTTTCCTCAGCACCATAATGGGTGTCGTTCTAGGGGTACCTGGGTGGCTCAGCTATTAAGTGTCTGCCTTAGGCTCAGGTCATGAGCCCTGCATTGGGCTTCATGTTCAGAGGGAAGCCTGCTCCCTATCCTTCTGCTACTGCTTGTGTTCCCTCTCTCACTGTGTCTGTCTTTGTCAAATAAATAGAATCTTAAAAGTGAAAGGGTCCAACACCAAACCAGCTCTACAGGAAATATTGAAAGGGGTCCTCTAAGCAAAAAGAGAGCCTACAAGTGGTAGATCAGAAAGGAACAGAGACCATATACAGTAACAGTAACCTTACAGGCAATACAGTGGCACTAAATTCATATCTCTCAATAGTTACCCTGAATATTAATGGGCTAAATGCCCCTGTCAAAAGACACAGGGTATCAGAATGGATAAAAAAACAAAACCCATCTATATGTTGCCTCCAAGAAACTCATTTTAAGCCCGAAGACACCTCCATATTTAAAGTGAGCGGGTGGAAAAGAATTTACCATGCTAATGGACATCAGAAGAAAGCAGGAGTGGCAATCCTTATATCAGATCAATTAGATTTTAAGCCAAAGACTATAATAAGAGATGAGGAAGGACACTATATCATACTCAAAGAATCTGTCCAACAAGAAGATTTAACAATTTTAAATATCTATGCCCCCAACGTGGGAGCAGCCGACTATATAAACCAATTAATAACAAAATCAAAGAAACACATCAACAATAATACAATAATAGTAGGGGACTTTAACACTCCCCTCACTGAAATGGACAGATCATCCAAGCAAAAGATCAGCAAGGAAATAAAGGCCTTAAATGACACACTGGACCAGATGGACATCACAGATATATTCAGAACATTTCATCCCAAAGCAACAGAAAACACATTCTTCTCTAGTGCACATGGAACATTCTCCAGAATAGATCACATCCTCGGTCCTAAATCAGGACTCAATCGGTATCAAAAGATTGGGATCATTCCCTGCATATTTTCAGACAACAATACTCTAAAGCTAGAACTCAACCACAAAAGGAAGTTTCGAAAGAACCCAAATACATGGAGACTAAACAGCATCCTTCTAAAGAATGAATGGGTCAACCGGGAAATTAAAGAAGAATTGAAAAAAATCATGGAAACAAATGATAATGAAAATACAACGGTTCAAAATCTGTGGGACACAACAAAGGCAGTCCTGAGAGGAAAATATATAGCGGTACAAGCCTTTCTCAAGAAACAAGAAAGGTCTCAGGTACACAACCTAACCCTACACCTAAAGGAGCTGGAGAAAGAACAAGAAAGAAACCCTAAACCAAGCAGGAGAAGAGAAATCATAAAGATCAGAGCAGAAATCAATGAAATAGAAACCAAAAAGACAATAGAGCAAATCAACAAAACTAGGAGCTGGTTCTTTGAAAGAATTAATAAAATTGATAAACCGCTGGCCAGACTTATAAAAAAAAAAAAAAGAGAAAGGACCCAAATAAATAAAATCATGAATGAAAGAGGAGAGATCACAACTAACACCAAAGAAATACAAACTATTATAAGAACACACAATGAGCAACTCTACGCCAACAAATTTGACAATCTGGAAGAAATGGATGCATTCCTAGAACATATAAACTACCACAACTGAACCAGGAAGAAGGAGAAAGCCTGAACAGACCCATAACCAGTAAGGAGATTGAAACAGTCATTAAAAATCTCCAAACAAACAAAAGCCCAGGGCCAGACAGCTTCCCGGGGGAATTCTACCAAACATTTAAAGAAGAACTAATTCCTATTCTCCTGAAACTGTTCCAAAAAATAGAAATGGAAGGAAAACTTCCAAACTCATTTTATGAGGCCAGCATCACCTTGATCCCAAAACCAGACAAGGATACCATCAAAAAAGAGAGCTATAGACCAATATCCTTGATGAACACAGATGTGAAAATTCTCACCAAAATACTAGCCAGTAGGATTCAACAGTACATTAAAAGGATTATTCACCACGACCAAGTGGGATTTATTCCAGGGCTGCAAGGTTGGTTCAACATCCGCAAATCAGTCAATGTGATACAACACATCAATAAAAGAAAGAACAAGAACCATATGATACTCTCAATAGATGCTGAAAAAGCATTTGACAAAGTACAGCATCCCTTCCTGATCAAAACTCTTCAAAGTGTAGGGATAGAGGGCACATACATCAATATCATCAAAGCCATTTATGAAAAACCCACCGCAAATATCAGTCTCAATGGAGAAAAACTGAAAGCTTTTCCGCTAAGGCCAGGAACACGGCAAGGATGTCCATTATCACCACTGCTATTCAACATAGGACTAGAAGAACTAGCCGCAGCAATCAGACAACAAAAGGAAATTAAAGACATCCAAATCGGCAAAGAAGAAGTCAAAATATCACTCTTCGCAGATGATATGATACTATATGTGGAAAACCCAAAAGACTCCGCTCCACAACTGCTAGAACTTATACAGGAATTCAGTAAAGTGTCAGGATATAAAATCAATGCACAGAAATCAGTTGCATTTCTCTACACCAACAGCAAGACAGAAGAAAGAGAAATTAAGGAGTCAATCCCATTTACAATTGCACCCAAAACTATAAGATACCTAGGAATAAACCTAACCAAAGAGGCACAGAATCTATACTCAGAAAACTATAAAATACTCATGAAAGAAATTGAGGAAGACACAAAGAAATGGACAAATGTTCCATGCTCCTGGATTGGAAGAATAAATATTGTGAAAATGTCTATGCTACCTAAAGCAATCTACACATTTAATGCAATTCCTATCAAAGTACCATCCATCTTTTTCAAAGAAATGCAACAAATAATTCTAAAATTTAAATGGAACCAGAAAAGACCTCGGATAGCCAAAGGGATATTGAAAAAGAAAGCCAATGTTGGTGGCATCACAATTCCGGACTTCAAGCTCTATTACAACGCTGTCATCATCAAGACAGCATGGTACTGGCACAAAAACAGACACATAGATCAATGGAACAGAATAGAGAGCCCAGAAATAGACCCTCAACTCTACAGTAAACTAATCTTCGACAAAGTGGGAAAGAATGTCCAATGGAAAAAAGACAGCCTTTTCAATAAATGATGCTGGGAAAATTGGACAGCCACATGCAGAAAAATGAAATTGGACCATTTCCTTACACCACACACAAAAATAGACTCAAAATGGATGAAGGACCTCAATGTGAGAAAGGAATCCATCAAAATCCTTGAGGAGAACACAGGCAGCAACCTCTTCGACCTCAGCCGCAGCAACATCTTCTTAGGAACAACGCCAAAGGCAAGGGAAGGAGGGGCAAAAATGAACTATTGGGATTTCATTAAGATCAAAAGCTTTTGCACAGCAAAAGAAACAGTTAACAAAACCAAAAGACAACTGACAGAATGGGAGAAGATATTTGCAAATGACATATCAGATAAAGGGCTAGTGTCCAGAATCTATAAAGAACTTAGCAAACTCAACACCCAAAGAACAAATAATCCAATCAAGAAATGGGCAGAGAACATGAACAGATATTTCTGCAAAGAAGACATCCAGATGGCCAACAGACACTCGGCATCAGGGAAATACAAATCAAAACCACAATGAGATATCACCTCACACCAGTAGAATGGCCAAAATCAACAAGTCAGGAAATGATAGATGCTGGCGAGGATGTGGAGAAAGGGGAACCCTCCTACTCTGTTGGTGGGAATGCAAGCTGGTGCAGCCTCTCTGGAAAACAGCATGGAGGTTCCTCAAAATGTTGAAAATAGAACTGCCCTATGACCCAGCAATTGCACTACTGGGTATTTACCCTAAAGATACAAACGTAGTGATCCAAAGGGGCACGTGCACCTGAATGTTTATAGCAGCAATGTCCACAATAGCCAAACTATGGAAAGCACCTAGATGTCCATCAACAGATGAATGGATCAAGAAGATGTGGTATATATACACAATGGAATACTATGCAGCCATCAAAAGAAATGAAATCTTGCCATTTGCGACAACATGGATGGATCTAGAGCGTATCATGCTTAGCGAAATAAGTCAAGCAGAGAAAGACAACTATCATATGATCTCCCTGATATGAGGAAGTGGTGATTCAACATGGGTAGGAGAAGAATCAATGAAACAAGATGGGATTGGGAGGGAGACAAACCATAAGTGACTCTTAATCTCACAAAACAAACTGAGGGTTGCTGGGGGGAGGGGGTTTGGGAGAAGGGGGTGGGATTATGGACATTGGGGAGGGTATGTGCTTTGGTGAGTGCTGTGAAGTGTGTAAACCTGGTGATTCACAGACCTGTACCCCTGGGGATAAAAATATGTTTATAAAAAAATAAAAACTTAAAAAAAATAAAATAAATATTTAAAGAATTAAAAAAAAAAAAAAAAGTGAAAGGGTCCATGACAGAAAGACGAGACCGATACAAAGCGAAGGTTAAGCAGGGCTTTATTTCGCGCCAAGCATCAAAAACCGGAACCCAACATTCGGGGTCACCTTTCACAAAGGAAAGTGACAACCTTCTATTCTCATAGGCTAGTTTTTATAGAGCAAAAGCCACATAATTGAGCCTGGCCAGTGAGAATGCTGCACACAGAAAACGTCACACAATCATGCTAGGTTTCCTACGGGCAGCCAATTAGATTACATTTTACCCCATGATAGTCACTTAACTCAGCTTATGACCTCGGCTAGAATCAGCGCCTTTGGCTGGTATCCAAAAGGCAGGGCTCACACTCCCTGGAGGGTAATACGTGTGCTTTTACTTGATTGGACAACTCCACCTGGCTGAACATGTCCTTGGCGGGTAGAGAGGTAATATGTGCGCTTTCCCTTGATTGGATGTTCCCATCTGGCTGGACATGTCCCTGTATCTGGACTCCGTTATCTCTGGTCAGCGTGACATATCCTGGTATCTGTGCTCCATTATTGGGGCTATTTGGCCATATTTCACCAGCCAGCTGTATTTCACTGGTTTTGTTTTTTAAGCGCTTTCTCCCTGGGGGAAGGGGTATGTTCAATCTAAGTTCACTACCTATATATTGGGGATGGCTATTCTATGGGGATGAAGCCAGTACTGACCAAGTAGGCCCTTACAAAAAGAATAATATTTTTATTGCGGGGTAGGAAAAAAATAAGTGAAACAAGATGGGATTGGGAGGGAGACAAACCATAAGAGACTCTTAATCTCACAAAACAAACGGCGGGTTTTTAGGGGAATGCCAGGAGAGGGTGGTGGGGTTGTTATGGACATTGGGGAAGGTATGTGCTATGAAGTGTGTAAACCTCATGATTCACAGACCTGTACCTCTGGGGCTAATAATACATTATCTGTTAATAAAAATATTAAAAAAAATTAAAAATTAGAAAAGGGAGAAAAATAATATTTTTTAAAATATAAAGAAACTGGTGGAGTCATTTATAATCTACTTCTGTCTGCAAGAGCCCACCCCCTTAAGTGCTAAGCATACAACCACCTCCTTCAGACATTAAAAGTATAGCTCTTAGGTGCTCTGGGGGTGAGTCAGTTAAAGGTCTCACTTTGGCTCAGGTCATGATGTGAGGTTCCCAGCACATAGCCCTGCAGTGGGCTCCCTGCCCAGTGGTAAGTTGTTTTGTTTCTCTTCCTCTGCCCATCACCACCTGCCACCAGGAGGGTGTCTCTCTCAAAGAAAAAAAAAAAAAAAAAAGAAGTGTAGCTCTTTCTGAACACAAGTCCCACCCACATGCTACTTCAATAAACTTATTAAGTTACACCATAAAATATCACAGAAGTTCTTCCTGACCACTGTGCTGAAGGATCCAACAATTTTGTTATCCAGAAACCCAAGCTGGCTGCCATTCCATTGAAAAATCAACTCCAGGGGCGCCTGGGTGGCTCAGTGGGTTAAAGCCTCTGCCTTTGGCTCAGGTCATGATCCCAGGGTCCTGGGATCGAGCCCCGCATCGGGCTCTCTGCTTGGCGGGGAGCCTGCTTCCTCCTCTCTCTCGGCCTGCCTCTCAGCCTACTTGTAATCTCTGCCTGTCAAATAAATAAATAAAATCTTTAAAATAAAAAATCAACTCCAAGAAATTTACCAGGCTTTCAGAGTTTTGAAGGAGCTTTAGGACAGTGAATCAGGAGGAGGGAAAAGGACAGTCTGATACAGTTCTTGATGGGCTGTGCGCTCACTGTGCCTCCTATGGACATGACAGAGGTGCTTGCAGGATATGTATGTGTCCCCAGGCGTGGTTGTGTCAGAGGATGAAATTATCAGTCCTTCTTGTAGACAGTGTGTGATATATAGATGTACAGAGAAGAGTTTACTCCATTCATGGAAAGGTGCACGCAGAAACTTAAAGGCTATTAAGTTGGCCCAAGAGGCCAAGGGAGGGTTTCAATTTAAGTTAGAAACCTGTCTTGGCGCGTCTGGGTGGCTCAATGGGTTAAAGCCGCTGCCTTTGACTCAGGTCATAATCCCAGGGTCCTGGGATCGAGCTCCAAGCTCCGTGTCAGTCTCTCTGCCCAGCGGGAAGCCTACTTCCCTTCCTTTCTACCTGCCTCTCTGCCTACTTGTGATCTCTGTCTGTCAAGTAAATAAATAAAATCTTTAAAAAAAAGTTAGAAACCTGTCTTCAAGGTTTGTCCTGTAATACAAATGGCATTATTGCCTTCTTCTATGATGCTGAGTTATGTGTGTGTGTGTGTGTGTGTGTGTGTGTGTGCGTGCGCGCGCAAGAGTCAATTAGATGGGGGACCTTTATTAGGAAGAGAGAGGATCATGATGTGGGAAACAAAGGCAGAAGAAAACATACTAATAATATCCTTATACCTACAAGTCATTGACAAATCCTTCAAACAGGCAGAGTGACATTCCTCCAAGGATTTAACTGCCATGATGTTAATAGGTTGCTAATGGGAAAAGACAATCCTTTTTTTTAATTTTTAATTTTTAATTTTTTATAAACATATATTTTTATCCCCAGGGGTACAGGTCTGTGAATCGCCAGGTTTACACACTTCACAGCACTCACTTTAGCACATACCTTCCCCAATGTCCATGACCACACCCCCCTTCTCCCAACCCCCTTCCCTCCAGCAACCCTCAGTTTGTTTTGTGAGATTAAGAGTCACTTACGGTTTGTCTCCCTCCTAATCCCATCTTGTTTCATTTATTCTTCTCCTACCCCCTTAACCACCCATGTTGCATCACCACTTCCTCATATCAGGGAGATCATATGATAGTTGTCTTTTTCTGCTTGACTTATTTCGCTAAGCATGATACTCTCTAGTTCCATCCATGTTGTCGCAAATGGCAAGATTTCATTTCTTTTGATGGCTGCATAGTATTCCATTGTGTATATATACCACATCTTCTTGATCCATTCATCTGTTGATGGACATCTAGGTGCTTTCCATAGTTTGGCTATTGTGGACATTGCTGCTATAAACATCTGGGTGCATGTGCCCCTTCGGATCACTACGTTTGTATCTTTAGGATAAATACCCAGTAGTGCAATTGCTGGGTCATAGGGCAGTTCTATTTTCAACATTTTGAGGAACCTCCATGCTGTTTTCCAGAGTGGTTGCACCAGCTTGCATTCCCACCAACAATGTAGGAGGGTTCCCCTTTCTCTGCATCCTTGCCAGCATCTGTCATTTCCTGACTTGTTGATTTTAGCCATTCTGACTGGTATGATGTCATATCTCATTGTGGTTTTGATTTGTATTTCCCTGATGCCAAGTGATATGGAGCACTTTTTCATGTGTCTGCTGGCCATCTGGATGTCTTCTTTTCAGAAATATCTGTTCATGTTCTCTGCCCATTTCTTGATTGGATTATTTGTTCTTTGGGTGTTGAGTTTGGTAAGTTCTTTATAGATTTTGGACACTATCCCTTTATCTGATATGTCGTTTGCAAATATCTTCTCCCATTCTGTCAGTTGTCTTTTGGTTTTGTTAACTGTTTCTTTTGCTGTGCAAAAGCTTTTGATCTTGATAAAATCCCAATAGTTCATTTTTGCCCTTGCTTCCCTTGTCTTTGGCGATGTTCCTAGGAAGATGTTGCTGCATCTGAGGTTGAAGAGGTTGCTGCCTGTGTTCTCCTCAAGGATTTTGATGGATTCCTTTCTCACATTGAGGTCCTTCATCCATTTTGAGTATATTATCGTGTGTGGTGTAAGGAAACGGTCCAATTTCATTTTTCTGCATGTGGCTGTCCAATTTTCCCAACACCATTTATTGAAAAGGCTGTCTTTTTTCCTTTGGACATTCTTTCCTGCTTTGTCGAAGATTAGTTGACCATAGAGTTGAGGGTCTATTTCTGGGCTCTCTATTCTGTTCCATTGATCTATGTGTCTGTTTTTGTGCCAGTACCATGCTGTCTTGATGATGACAGCGTTGTAATAGAGCTTGAAGTCCGGAATTGTGATGCCACCAACTTTGGCCTTCTTTTTCAATATTCCTTTGGCTATTTGAGGTCTTTTCTGGTTCCATATAAATTTTAGGATTGTTTGTTCCATTTCTTTGAAAAAGATGGATGGTACTTTGATAGGAATTGCATTAAATGTGTAGATTGCTTTAGGTAGCATAGACATTTTCACAATATTTATCCTTCCAATCCAGGAGCATGGAACATTTGTCCATTTCTTTGTGTCTTCCTCAGTTTCTTTCATGAGTACTTTATAGTTTTCTGAGTATAGATTCTTTGCCTCTTTGGTTAGGTTTATTCCTAGGTATCTTATGGTTTTGGGTGCAATTTTAAATGGGGTTGACTCCTTAATATCTCTTTCTTCTGTCTTGCTGTTGGTGTAGAGAAATGCAACTGATTTCTGTGCATTGATTTTATATCCTGACACTTTACTGAATTCCTGTATAAGTTCTAGCAGTTGTGGAGCGGAGTCTTTTGGGTTTTCCACATATACTGTCATATCATCTGCGAAGAGTCATAGTTTGACTTCTTCTTTGCCGTTTTGGATGCCTTTAATTTCCTTTTGTTGTCAGATTTCTGAGGCTAGTTCTTCTAGTCCTATGTTGAATAGCAGTGGTAATAATGGACATCCCTGCCGTGTTCCTGACCTTAGCGGAAAAGCTTTCAGTTTTTCTCCATTGAGAATGATATTTGTGGTGGGTTTTTCATAAATGGCTTTGATAATATTGAGGTATGTGCCCTCTATCCCTACACTTTGAAGAGTTTTGATCAGGAAGGGATGCTGTACTTTGTCAAATGCTTTTTCAGCATCTATTGAGAGTATCATATGGTTCTTGTTCTTTCTTTTATTGATGTGTTGTATCACATTGACTGATTTGCGGATGTTGAACCAACCTTGTAGCCCTGGAATAAATCCCACTTGGTCGTGGTGAATAATCCTTTTAATGTACTGTTGAATCCTACTGGCTAGTATTTTGGTGAGAATTTTCACATCTGTGTTCATCAAGGATATTGGTCTATAGCTCTCTTTTTTGATGGTATCCTTGTCTGGTTTTGGGATCAAGGTGATGCTGGCCTCATAAAATGAGTTTGGAAGTTTTTCTTCCATTTCTATTTTTTGGAACAGTTTCAGGAGAATAGGAATTAGTTCTTCTTTAAATGTTTGGTAGAATTCCCCCGGGAAGCCGTCTGGCCCTGGGCTTTTGTTTGTTTGGAGATTTTTAATGACTGTTTCAATCTCCTTACTGGTTATGGGTCTGTTCAGGCTTTCTCCTTCTTCCTGGTTCAGTTGTGGTAGTTTATATGTTTCTAGGAATGCATCCATTTCTTCCAGATTGTCAAATTTGTTGGCGTAGAGTTGCTCATAGTATGTTCTTATAATTGTTTGTATTTCTTTGGTGTTAGTTGTGATCTCTCCTCTTTCATTCATGATTTAATTTATTTGGATCTTTTCTCTCCTTTTTTTTTTTTATGATAAGTCTGGCCAGGGGTTTATCAATCTTATTAATTCTTTCAAAGAACCAGCTCCTAGTTTTGTTGATTTGTTCTATTGTTTTTTTTATTTCTATGTTATTGATTTCTGCTCTGATCTTTATTATTTCTCTTCTCCTGCTGGGATTAGGGTTTCTTTCTTGTTCTTTCTCCAGCTCCTTTAGGTGTAGGGTTAGGTTGTGTACCTGAGACCTTTCTTGTTTCTTGAGAAAGGCTTGTACCGCTATATATTTTCCTCTCAGGACTGCCTTTGTTGTGTCCCACAGATTTTGAACTGTCGTGTTTTCATTATCATTTGTTTCCATGATTTTTTTCAATTCTTCTTTAATTTCCTGGTTGACCCATTCATTCTTTAGAAGGATACTGTTTAGTCTCCATGTATTTGGGTTCTTTCCAAATTTCCTTTTGTGGTTGAGTTCTAGCTTCAGAGCATTTTGGTCTGAAAATATGCAGGGAATGACCCCAATCTTTTGATACCGGTTGAAACCTGATTTAGGACTGAGGATGTGATCTATTCTGGAGAATGATCCATGTACACTAGAGAAGAGTGTGTATTCTGTTACTAGGGAAAAGACAATCTTGACCTGAACTCCCCAACCCCCACCAGGATCCTGTAAGTCTACTTTAGCATAAAACATTTCCTTTGGAAACTTCCCTTTTCTCTCAAACCCTCTAGCTACCTATTGGTAAACATCCTGCAAGCAGATGGCCGACAGATAAATATCAGAAGGGTCCCATGACTAAGGGTTTTTGGTTGGTAATAAATGACCTTTTCCCAAGAACTGATATCCCCCTCAAGGTCCTGAATACTTTGCTTCCAAAATTCCTTAGATACTTGTGCTATCCATAACCCCCTCCAACTTGAAATTATATAATGGGCCACGCCTCATAACAGAGTGTGGTCTTTCTGTCCCTGGGTCCTGTCCCCATGCTTTCACAAAATCACCTTTTGCACCATAGACATCTTGAGAATTCTTTCCTTGCCATGGGTATCAAACCATAACATTCTTTCCTACATGGATACCAGAGATTAATAGTTTATATCACAAACAGTTGCCTACCTATAACAGACACATGAAAGAATGTTCAACATCATTAGCCATTAGGGAGATTCAAATCAAAACCACATTGAGATACCACCTTACACTAGTTATAATGGCCAAAATTACAAGACAGGAAAGAAGTTTTGGAGAGGATGTGGAGAAAAGGGGACCCTCTTACACTGTTGGTGGGAATGCAAGTTGGTGCAGTCACTTTGGAAAACAGTGTGGAGATTCCTTGTGAAATTAAAAATGGAGCTACCCTGTGACCCTGCAATTGTATTCCTGGGTATTTAGCCCAAAAATACAGATGTAGTGAAATGAAGGGCCATCGGAACCCCAATGTTCATAGCAGTAATGGCCACAGTCACCAAAGTGTGCAAAGAGCCAAGATGACCTTCAACACCCGAATGGATAAAGAAGCTCTGGTCCATATATACAATGGAATATTATGCCTTCATCAGAAAGTATGAATACCCAATTTTTGTATCAATATGGATGGGACTAGAGGAGATTATGCTGAGTGAAATAAGTCAAGCAGAGAGAGTCAATTATCTTATGGTTTCACTTACTTGTGGAGCATAAGGAATAGCATGGAGAACAATAGCATGGAGAAGAAGTGGAGAAGTGAGTTGGGGGAAATCAGAGGGGGAGCTGAAGTGTGAGAGACTGTTGACTTTGAGAAAGAAACTGAGGGTTATGGAGGGGATGGGTGGAGGGGTTGGGTGAGCCCGGTGGGGGGTATTAAGGAGGGCACATATTGGGGCACTGGGTGTGGTGCATAAACAATGTTGGAACACTGGAAAAAAATAAAATTGCAAAGAAAAAAGAAGAAGAAGAAAAGAAGAAGAAGAAGAAGAAGAAGAAGAAGAAGAAGAAGAAGAAGAAGAAAAGAGTTGCCAACCTGGAGGACAAACCATTGTTTGATAAATTTTTCATCTTTTCTTTCTCCTCTGAATATAATATCCTCTTTGGAAATTCAAAATCCTACCTCCTCCTTCTTAAGTCACCACGACACAGAAGCTTCAATCACCTTGTAAGGACCTATTTAACAAGAGGCTTTCATTAAAGTTAACCTGTCCCTGCTCCCCTTCCCCCAGGGGATTTACTTAAAAACAAGTCCCAGAAACCAGCTCCAGATAACAAAGCCCAGATATAAGGGTGGGTCAGACTAGGTGCAGACATCAGATCAGAAGGGGGTTGCATACTGTTTCCCTAGCTACCAAGGAGTCTGAACCCGCCCTTTGGTCACCTTTTGGGGAACGAATTCTGACCAAGGTGATAGGCTGGTTCAAATTTCTACTAGGGTAAATTGTAAGTCAATAGGTTCTAGCATCACTGTGGAGTTTCCTTGTGTTTGTGACAATCTCATTGGCCACCTGTGCATGGACAGGCCCAACTGCATAGCCTTTGTCCTTAAAAGCTAGTCTGTGAAAGAGAAAAGTTTCGCCCTCTCTTGTAAGAGGTGCATCCCCGAACGTTCGGTTAGATTCTTGATGCTTGGTGTGAAATAAATCTTTGCTTGACCTTCGCTTTATATCAGTCTCACTCCTTTAATCATGGACCCATTATTGGGCATAACACACCTCTCTTTGAGCCTCATGTCTTTCTCATTCCCATAATTAAGAACTTCATTGTTTTCTCTCTACTGAAAATGCCTTACATCATTTTAAGTATTAGACCAGCCGAAGAATTGAGATCAGCACAGGAAAAACAAACCTTCCTCTCCTCACATTCATTCTGTTGTGTGAACTGACCTCCTTGCTTCAGACCCGGAACAGAATGTGCAGACAGAGCTGGGGATCAAGGGCAGCCAGAGCTTCATTGCTTTGCCAGCCAAGGAGCCCTCAGCATGTCGGGGCCACAAAACCTGCAGCCCACCTGGGGAAAGAGGCCAAGGGTTTGTGGGGAGATGCTAGACAATGGCTGATTTCCAGAGGAATTTGTCTGTGCTACCAGCCCTGTTCTTCATGCTATCAGGGTGGCATCAGGTTCCTGAAACAAAGGGCTGAGAAGTGAGAAGAGGTCTGTGGGGAAGGGAAAGGTTACTTATTTGGAAATGGAGTCCCATTGAAGCATTAATTGCTTTTTTCTTTGTTCAACTTGATGCCTTTCAAGTGGTTTTCATTTCAGTCACCAAGACAGCTGTTGTAAGAAGACTGCATACTTCATACTGAGAAACCACTCAGTGTTTTCTGAAATGGCTAAAATAAAGAAAAAGGATAACATCCAATTTTCCTGAGAATGCTGAGAATCAGAATTCTTGTACATCGCTGATGGGAGGGTAAAAAGAACATGCAGTGTGGAAAACTGTGTGGCAGGTCCTTATGAGCAGAAACACTGAAGGGGAATATTTTGTCACCCTAAAATATGTCTCCTTGGCCTGAGCATTATTTTTGGCCGGTTATTTTGAATCAAAGGCAGAAAAAGGAAGAGCTCTGAAATCCTGTGTTTACTTTGAAAGAGACATTTGCATTTATACAGGAAAGTTTAGTCTGTTAGGGTCTCTCTCTGTGTAGCAGAAAGAGGGAGAGGGTGTCATTCTCCCAAAACTCTGATGGTGGAGAAGGCAGGGCTCTCACTCTGCTCCCAGCCCCAGCCTTGGTTACTCTGCTTGGCCTGGTCACCTCCCCTGTTCCTTCCCAGCAGGGTCACCTGTGGAGTTTCAGGAAGGATCTTCTCTGCGGGCCTCCCCCTCAGATTCTGCCAGTTGGTTTGGGCGAAAACAACACTGTTGTGTTAATTAAGGGCTCCAGGAGATTCTGAGCGAGGCCAGAGGGGAGCCTGAGGGTTTTCAGAGAGTGGATTTGTGGCTTTGATCCTGGAGAGGTGGCAGGGTGTCTGTGCTCCGTGAGTCTGGGAGGGTTGGGTCCATGCAGCCTGCAGTTCCGACGCTGACGCTGAAGTTGTGAGTGGCGGTGGCAGGGGACCCCCCCCCCCCCAAAGCAGGTGAGGAAAATGCAGGGATAGGTGTCCTCACGGGAGCTCACAGTTTCTGAGCTGCTCCGGACACAAAGGACTGGGAAGTTGGGCCTTTTCTGCATCTCCGAGTCCTGCCCGAGGGCGAGCGGTGTGAGGACAAGTAGTTCTGTTGCTTGATTTCAGGGCATTTTCTTCTGATGCAGCTGTGATTTACCCCCAGATCCCTCGTGAGGACGAAATCTAGAGGTGGAGGCGAAGGCAGAAATGGCCGGTTCTCAGGTGAGCCTGGGTCCCCGCGGAGCCGTGTCTTCTGTTTCTTCGCAGACCCTCTCGTTTAGAAGCTGCAGATGTGGATGCCTCAAGTTCGGGTGCTTCTTTCCTCCGCGTTCACCTCTTTTTAAGACCTGGTCAGAAGTGATACTCAGGGTTAGGTCTTTAGAATGCTTCTCTATGTCCCAGAGCGTTTTGTCCTGTCCCCTGGCTTCGATAGTGCATCAGCTGTTGTCACTTTGACTTAAAGTCCCGCGAGGAGTGACAATATTCTGATGGTGGTGGATCTGGAGGGGAAGGTGTTGAGTCTGAAATTCCTGTGGCTGATGAGGTCTGGTCCTGGGATGTCAGGGTCGGAAAGCATTTCTCGGTCAGGCTCATCTGGATTCTCGATTAGCTGTGTGCAGCTGGGGAGGAATGAAATGCGGACAGAAGCTCGGTGGGTATGAGTCCAGAAAAACTTGGAAAGTTCCCATTCTAAGAAAGGGTGTGTGTGTGTCTCCTTATTTAGCACGTGAAAGAGATATTCTGCTTAAAATGCACTAGAAGAGGGTGCCTGGGGGCTCAGTCAACTAATGTTGGACTCTTGGTTGGAGCTCAGGTCGGGATCTCAGGGTCCTGGACTGGTATCCCTGCTTCTGGCTCTGTGCCCTGAGGGGAGTCCGCTTGACATTCTCTTTCTCCCTCTTCTGCCCTTCCCCATCTCCTCTAAAAGATAAATCAATCTTGGGGATTGAGGGCGGTTCTCTTGGCTAAGAGTCTGCTTTCTGCATTCAGCTCAGGTCGTGATCCCGGGGACCCAAGATCCAGCCCCACATTGGGCTCCCAGGTTCCCAGGTAATGAAGTTCTAGAACATAGGTGAGGTTCGGTGGGGTGAGGTCCTGAGCCTATGACTAAGAAAGAATTCTTGAGACATTTTTGGTGCAAAATGGTGGTTTATTAAAGCAGGGGGACAGAACCCATGGGCAGGAAGAGCTGCTGCCCATCTATCCTGAGGAGTGGCTGATTATATACACAGGAATTAGGTAAGTGAGGACAAAGAGGGTGTTCAGAAGGGCTATCAGGGTAAAGAAGACTGTCAGGATATTGAAGGCCTGATTATTGTCAAGCCAAGGCCATTTCCCCCTCTAATAAGGCACTAATATGAAGATAATTGGGAGTTTCCTGGGGAATGTCACATTCCTCCTATCAAACATCCTTGTTAGTGAGATTTAGGTTTAGAAGAAATTTAACTTTATTCACATTTCCTTCTACCTCAGCCTCCTTCAGTTTTAATGGAGGGGAGGGCGACATTAAGGCTTGAGGAACTAAGTTATTTGCCTCTGGAAATTGGGCTACTGGTAAGATAGCTTCTTTGTTATAAATCACTAGGACATTTGTAGACCAAGGGAGACTCCTGTCTTGCAGGATTGTGATCTCTGCAAGTTAACTCTTTGTTTTCCTTTAGTGCAGCCAAGGGTGTGTGAGGAGGGGAGCGGGTGGAGAGAGGATACAAGGTGCCAGCTTTTGCTTTGTCCTCAGCCAGCCTCCTGCTTCCTCATCATTCCCTCCTGAACAATTTTGACTCTTAATTCTTTAAGGTAGTTGAAAGTGGAAAGTGTCATCTTCTGTAACTTCTTCCTGCTGAATAGGGGTGTAGAAATGTCCCTAACTAGTTGGGTCAACATTGGTCAGTTGAGGAATGTGGAGGGGAGTTACAGAAGATGGAGGCAGCTGAATCCAGGGCTGACAGTGAAGAAGTGTCTCTGTGCGTGGTAAGGATCATTGTGAAGTAATTGCAGCAATGGAGTCTTGGCACCAAGTAGAGAAAAAATGAACAAGGCAACATATTAAGATTAATAAGGCTATAAGAATGAAAAGCCCAAAAAGGAGATTTTTAATTGTTGGCCATAGTCCTCCTTTAAACCAGGAACTTAACAAATCACTGAGAGGGAGAGAAGGATCATGTAGAACCTTAATCTGGGTATTCATATTTTTTATTAGTCCTGTCACATTTTTGTCCCATAGTCTGGGATGTACACGCAACATTCTGCTTTGATAATTGCACATGTGCCACCCTGTGCTGCTGTCAGGACATCTTATCGCCCTCACCCCGCAAGGACGACAAGACACCCTGGTTCAGATGCATCTTCTCACTCTTCTCTCTTTATTTCCGCAAGTCTACACACTTATATACGCTTACATGACTAATCAGCGAGCAGGGTACAGGAGGGAGCGAATCAGGCTGTGCACCTAAACGAACAACTTCACTAGCAACCAATGCTGTTTACTTCCTCTTTGGGCATAACGCTTAGTCTCACGAGGCAATCCTAACCTGGCAACTAGCCAGGCGCCATCTTTTAATGGCGGAGGCCGCCCTGGCCAGGGGCCTGCCTCCAACAACATCTAAGGCCATTCTATTTTTGTAGGACTGCCTTGCATTTCTGTAAGACTTCAGTATTAAGTAAAGTGATGCTATTTAGTGAATCATAGAGTGCCTTTGTAGTATATTTATTAAGGGCTTCTACATGCCACATGAAATGCTCTAGTCCCACAGATGGAGCAAAAATGGATGTTAAGTGACCTTACCATTTAAAAAGAGATCGTGTCCATCTTTGCTCAGGTTAGTTCCACAGATCCAGTGGGTTCCATTTGGAGCTGACCATCTAATGCCAGGTCGCCTTACCCAGTCAGTAGCAAACCAGTCAGTAGCCTGGAGTACTATTATTTGGGAACAACATTTCTTTTTATTTTTTTTTTTAAAGATTGTATTTATTTATTTGTCAGATATCGAGAGGGAGAGAGCAAGCACAAGCAGACAGAGTGGCAGGCAGAGGCAGAGGGAGAAGCAGGCTCCCTGCCCATCAAGGAGACCAATGTGGACTCAATTTCAGGATGCTGGGATCATGACCTGAGCCGAAGGCAGCCGCTTAACCAACTGAGCCACCCAGGCGTCCCATTGGGAACACATTTCTAATGATAGTCATCCTAGATGTTGTGTGTTATTTGCCCAAGTATCATATGTCTGATTTCTTTGTTCCACCATTAAACTGCCTTTTGAATGAGCTGTCCAATAATGGGTATGAGCCACAAATATGTATCCCAGATTTGATATATGCCATCGTCAGTATAGCAATATGGAGGGTTTTGTAACTTAGGCCCATATTTGATTGAGGAGTTATGGCTTGACAGCAATCCCCTTTCCTTCCAAATAGTTCCATGGGCATGTAGTACCAGGAAGGCATATTTGGAGTCAGTATTAATGTTTATTTGTAAAGCTTTGGCAATTGCAAAGTGCTAGTGAGCACTATGACATACTTAGCTTTTCTTATTCTTTTTATGAAAAGTATTGTCATCAGTAAACCAACTGTCATTTGTATTTTTAACAGGGACATCTTAAATCTGGCCAAACAGAGTAAGCAAGATCAGTAACCTCGAACAGTTTTTGCTCCATAGAGCAAGAAGCACAATGGTCAGGTTCAGGCATATGGGTAATTAGGTTTAAAGTTTGACAAGTTTTAAGTATTATTTCTGGCATATCTGTAAGTGTAGCCCAGTATTTAATAAGTCGGCCCCCATCATCCATTCGTGGCTTTTGGCTTCTAAGACAAATCTGGACCTGATGTGAAGTCATTACAGTCAGGGACTGTCCCATAGTAAGCTCTGAGGCTCTCTTTATGAGGAGGGCTGTTTTATGCTTTGCTAAAGCAACTGTTTGCAACTGCACCTCAGAGGTGGCTTCTAGGATAAATATGACTGAGGGATGAAACCATTAAGAAGCCCTTTGAGTGGTCCAGCCTTAACGATATCCTGATTACAGAGGATCATTGGCAAGTGGGAGAAAACTTGTCACGAGATAAGGGGAGTCCCCCAAGCATCATTCAATCCAATCATAAAATGGGGTCATACATTATCTCCACAAGTCCATAGTTAAGGCTATTGAGTGTGGTATGCTGAATTTTAGGTAATTTCATTATTCCAGCCACACACAAGGTAAAAGGTAAGTTATACAATTTTTGGGGAATCAATTTCATTTTTCCATTTGTTTAAATATTTGAGCTATGTGCCCAATGGGTTCTGTTATTATCCCTACAGAATATTAGGCAAGATCATCTAATTGAGCTATTATGCAACTTCTCTGAAGTTTACCTCAAGTTGCCTAGCTTAGGGAAACAAACATTTATTTAAAGACAATCAAATCTAGAATTTAACATCCATCAAGCTGTGTTATTAAAAAATAATTTTTCTCTCTAAAATAACCCTCATTTTCAGAGATAGCCAAATCAGGACTAATTTATTTGAAAAACAAGTCCAGTTTTAACAAACTTGGCCTAATTATTTACCATAACCTCAGTAAGAACAGTGAGTGATCATATAGATCTTTTAGAATCTGCTTTGCTGGAACTTCTTATAAGGAATCTCTAGGTTGAACTTTTAGTGGCCTCTTCAGGCCAGAAGCCAAGCCACATAGTTGCCATCAGACATGCCTGCAATACCTGTCAATTTGGGCAAAGTCACTGCTCACGTTCCTCTTCCCTTGTGTTAGGACCACAGTTGTTGTACCACGGGTATCTCAACAATCTTTCTTCATCATTCACTCCAGAACCCCAATATTTGACATCAAAACATGTCTGGAATTGCTTGACCATTGGCTTCTCTCCCACATCCCAACACTTTATACTTCACAAGGAGGGCTATCACCTCTGTGTAGTGGATAGAGTTGACTTCTGGGAGAGAAAGGAGAGACAGTTTTCAATTAGGCGGCCCCATGCCCCATAGGTGCTTTTTTTTTTTTTTTTTAGATTTTTATTATTATTATTTATTTATTTGACAACAGAGATCACAAGTAGGCAGAGAGAGAGGAGAATCAGGCTCCCCGCTGACCAACTTTTATCTTAGGAAACATTGTGAACTGTGTCAGTGGACACTTGGTGACTGTGGTATTTATTACAGGGACAGCTGACCTTCAGGGATGTGGCCATAGAATTCTCTGAGGAGGAGTGGGGACGCCTGACCCACACTCAGCGGCAACTGTACCGGGATGTGATGTTGGAGAGCTATGGACACCTCCTCTTCTTGGGTGAGGAAGACTCCTTCCAGATTTCCCAAACCGCACTCAGGGCTTTATTCCTTCCTGTGAAGACTGTATTTTGGGGGATTTCTCTTGTAATAACTAGAATTTAGATCCAGGCAGAAAGGGAAATAAGTAGATGGAGAGAAAAATCTTCATGATGTTTTTTCTCAGCATTAGCTTCTCCTTCCTCAAGGAAACATCATTGCTTGTGTAGATGAGTGGCAATTCTCAAACTTAAGTGACATAGAATGGTGCTGCTCACATCTTTTTTTTTTTTTTAATTTATTTGATAGATCACAAGTAGGCAGAGTGGCAGGCAGAGAGAGAGAGGAGGAGTAGGCAGGCTCTCTGCCAGGCTCAGAGAGCCTGACGTGAGGCTCGATCCCAGGATCCTGGGATCATGACCTGAGCCAAAGGCAGAGACTTTAACCCACTGAGCCACCCAGGCACCCCTGCTGCTCACATCTTACACTGAAGTTTCCCCTGCTGATTATCATGTCTACTACTTGGAAGTGTAGGTCAGGATGTGAACATTGCAAATTCCTCCTGTGAGTTTTTTTTTTTTTAAGACTTTGTTTACGTATTTGACAGAGAAAGATGACAAGTAGGGAAATAGTCAGGCGGGGTGGGGGGAGCAGGCTCCCTGCCAAACAGAAAGCCTGATGTCGGGCTCAATCCCAGGACCCTAAGATCTTGACCTAAGGTGAAGGAGAAGAGGCTTATCCCCCTGAGCCACCCAGGTGCCCTACCTCCTGTGTGTTCTGAAGAGACTGTTGAGGGACAGCTTTTTGGAAACCACTTTCTAGGATTGTACAATATCGTCTCTTCTCTCCTGAACACAAGACTGATGGAAATTTAGAATTGGCAGCCATAGTCGTTTTCCTTTTTTCTCATAAACAGGTCTCACTGTGTCAAAGCCAGACCTGATCATGTTTTTGGAGGAAGGGAAGTGGCTCTGGGATGTGAAGAGAAAGGAGAATGTACACTTCCATCCAGGTAGGTGGGAATGAATGAGGCAGATGACAGAGGGGAGGTCTGAGTCTGAAGGAAGACCTTATGCAGTGGTTTGAGTAGCTCTCCTTGAATGAAGATTAGTTGGAGACATGCCCAGTTAGTTTTTTTTTTTTCTCTTTCCCAGAGGAACATCTCTCTCCAACATGATCAAGTTCTTAGATTTCTCTAGGGATTCTCCTTCAGCTCCAGTGTTGGTTCATCATGTTCATAGGGAGAGCCAGGAGACTCTCCTTTGAGGGGGGTGCCACTCCCAATCTGAGAGATTTCCATTGTTTTTTTTTTTTTTTTTTTGAGTTTGACAAATTTATTGGTATTTTAGTAAAGACATTCATCTCAGTCGTTTCTCTCCCATTTTGACCTTAGGTTAATATTTCACTTGAGTCAAGAAAAGAGTAAGTAGGAGAGGGATGTTATTTTAACATAAGCAGTAAAATGGACAAAAGTGGAAAGTTTGCCTACATTAAAGCAAGTTAAATTCATGTATCTTGATATAATTAAATCATGTAAGAACTAATAGTTCTATATACATTTCCATTGTTTTACTTGGGGCTTACTCTAAACTTAAATGCAAATGAACAAAATGTTAGGAATATATATATATATATATATATTCTCCAGAGTTATTACCTATTAAAAGAGCTCAGCAAGTAGTTACCACCAATAAAATAGTCTGAAGCTGTCTCCAAATTAAGCACTGCAGGAGTATTCAAAGAAATCATTATACTGTTTCTTTTATTTGTGACGAAGCTTTTAAAGATGTATTTAACTGTCACATTAAAAAATAATTTATACAAGAATTTTAAAAAAAAAACCCTAGAATACATAGGTCTAACAACATATATGTGGTCAACGAATCCATAAGATACGTTTAAAGATGCATTTTCTTTCTGTCTTCATGACCTAAAATGTGCTTTTGAGAGGCCACTGGTTAATATGTATACACTTCAAATAAACCATATTATTGTACTAAAATAATTTTGCATTAGGTTCAAATCAAATTTGCTTTCACAAGTTAGTAACTTAAATTAAGCTTAAACGAAGTTATAGCAAGTGCATCTTTCTCATTTTCATCTTCATACAATGTTGTTTTTTGGTGTTTCTACCTTTTAAAAATAAAAACAGCCAAATATTTAAGTATTATGTACATTTAAATTTTTGGTGGTGGTTTGTATTTTAAAAGAAACAGCTTCCTTACGTTTTGCCTCAAGATCTGGTGGAAATGCTTACAGGAACTAGCTAGTAACAAAAACCAAGAGAAGCACATTCAAAATACTGATTTACTTTGGTAGCAAATGGTCTTTGAAGCCTAAGGTAGACAAGACCCATTAAAGTGAAGTGGGCTATTTCCAATACTCAACAATTTACATAAAATTAAAAAAAATTTTTTGAAGAGCTAAGCATCTGTACCAACTGATAGCAATGCAATATCTAGTTTACAATGACTTGAAACAAAACAAATGCCCATTGGGGGGAAAAAAGCCGTATTTTAATTTTATCTAACGTACTTTTTTCAGTCATAGGTCAGTAACATTTTCTTCCCAATACAATACTCCCTCTCTATAAGGCTGTTCCTGGGAGCCAGACACTTTAGGTTAATAAGGGAGTTAAGAGTAATTGCTTGCAGGTTAATAAACGATAACTTTTTGCGTTCCTCTTAATGTGCTAATAGTTGTGTCTAAAAAAATATGCAATTCTTAGAAAGGTACCATTTCTGATTTTTTATTATCTGTAACCTTTGGAAACTAATCACATGAAACTACAAAATTAGCAAATGTCTTGAAATCTGTATATAAAACATAAATTACCTCTAATTTCAAGCTCTCATTTATTAGTGTACCACTCAATCTTAAAAAAAAAAAAAAAAAAAAAAAAAGGCAGCTCCAAAGATAGTCTTATACCATTCTTTAAAAAAGGAAACTGTCCCTTTTAACTTTACACCCACCCCCACACCCCAATTTCAACACATCATTTAATTGTCTTGGTCATGGACATTTCCAAGATGAGATTTTATATTTCGTTCCCAGAGCTTCTGGTTATCAGAAAAACCATGCTTTCCTTTATTGAAGGAGTTTGGTCCTGCTGATGTTGGTGTATCCCTTCCAATATCCTTCATCCTCATCTTTGCTTCTGGAGGCATTTCCTCTGGCTCACTATCTTCATCTTCATTAAAAGCTGCTGCTACTGAAAGGGTTTTTGGAGCAAGTGTTGGAATAGTTTCTTTAGGCGTACTTGATCCAAGTTTGATGGATATGGCTGAGGCTTTCTTTGTCGTCTGACTACCTATGGCAAATCCAAACTTGGAGATCTTTGTAGGTTTTGTTGGGAGGTCTACAGCTTCTTCTTCAGCTGATCGCTTCTCAGCGCTGTGACTGGAACTTTCCCCTCCATTACTGGAAGAAACAGTCTTAGTTTTCACAGGTTTTTCTGCTTCTTCAGGTCCTCCGGCGGCTCCAGCTCGCTGCGGTTTCTCAGGCTTCTCCTCTCCCGCCTTCCCGTCCGCCATTTTCCCCGCCGGGGCCTCCCCTGCAGCCACGCCAAGCTAGATTTCCATTGTTCTGAGGGCCCTGGGGAAGGCATCCTATTTTTGAGGACCTGCATGCTATGGCCTTTGTACATTCTGGATTTCATTATGGGACAAGTAGGTCAGGGTAGTTATATGCACACTGGGGTTTGGTGGGGAAATTCTCGGAACACTGGAGACAGATTTTTAATGTTTTATGGCTTATGCTTTCTAAGGTGTGGAGGCTTTAATCTTAGTCTTATAAAATTCAGTTTCAAAAACTTCATCAGATAACAAAGCACCACCCTAAAATGAGAAAATCTACTGCTTTATTTCCCTTCAAATGGTCTTTTTTCTTTTTCTTTCTTTCTTTCTTTCTTTTTTTTCCCATATAGAAATTTCTGCTCTATGAGTTCCATTCCTCTGTGGTGAAATACTGTAATGTCTCTATTTGTTTACTAGAAATTTCAACATAACAAATGATATTGGGGAACTAGCACATTTAGAACTTGAACTTGTAGCCTTTAAGAAATTCTCATTTATTACATTATTTTTAAATAATTATTGTATGATTCTTCTATGAACTTCTTGTGACTTTGTCCTGTGTGTTTTTACTTTCTATTTAGTTCTATATGAGATTTATCTTTGAATTTTTACATCAAATGTCCTGATACGACATAGGCATGTGCTTTATCAGAAGTGAGTTAGACAATTAGTAATATTCCCACATAGTTTGTTTAAAAATTTTATTTGTTCAAGACAGAGAGAGAGAGAGAGAAAATGAGTCCGGAGGGGAAGGGCAAGAGGAGAGGGAGATGACAAGTCCCTGCTGAGCAGGGAGCCCAGTGTGGGGCTGGATCCAAGAATCCTGATATCATGACCTGAACTGAAGGAAGATGCTTCACTGACTGAGTCCCCAGGTACCCTAAACCTCCATGTTTGAAAAATCCTTGTGTTTAGTAATGCAGTGTTGCTTCATGGGAAATTAATCATGAGCTTTTTCTTCTACTTTCCTCAGAATGCATCAGAATTAAACTCCAAATATTAATATAATATACAGTGTGTCTCAGCATATTTTCAACATCTATGATGTTTATTTATTCAGAAATGAAGATATTGTTTGTTTCCTCTGTTGTAATGGAATGGACTATAGGGTTACATTCTGTGGAGGAGAACGAATATATTAATACCATAATACACGTCTTTCAAGCTTTTTAAGTGTTCATGAAATTCTCATTTACACCTCTTTATGATTGACATTAATGAGAATTCTTCATGATATTATAGTCCACTAAGACATGCCACTCAGTTGCTTGATTTTCATGGGTATGTGGACACAGTTCAAAATTCTGGTAATATACAAGTTTTCCTTTTCTGTCATACATCAGTGTTTTATTTAGAATTTCGTGCGTTGAGTTTTCTCTTATTCTGGTTTGGTAATTTCCTAAGAATGTGCTTCTTTGTCTGGCTCATTCCATGACATTAGCTAGGTGTGGGTTTGTTTTATCTGTGCAGGTTATTAGAGGAAGAAAATTTTCAGCTCAGTATATTTTGGCGTATTTCAAGACCATGTGAGTATAACTCAAAAAAGAATTAGCTTTATGCTTTTTGCTGGAAAATTCTGTGTGTTTTTGTCTTGTGTTTATATGTTGCACATATATACTGTGTCACCCCTACTTTTTGTCTCCTTGGTGAGTGGTCAGCGAATGTTGTGCCATGTCTAGGTGGGTTGTCATCCACATAAAATTGATTTCATCATGTATTTGTGGGTGAATTTTTATTCTCTGCATGAGAGAAATACTTTTTTGAATTCAGAGTAATTTTCAACATTTTATACTTCTGTATACTTCTTTATACTTCTATATATACTTCTGTTTTGGTATGAAATAAAAAAGATATACTTTATCTAATTAATTGTAGGATTAATACCCATGATATATATTGGTACTTTTGTTATTGAATTATGCATCTTCTATGAGTATTTTCATTGTGGTAACCTTAGAGATTCATTAAAACAACTTAGCTGTAAATGAACCTTTTATATTTGTTTTTATTTTTAAAAGATTTATTTATTTATTTGACACAGAGAGAGATCACTAGTAGGCAGATAGGTAGGCAGGGAGAGAGGGGGAAGCAGGCTCCCTGCTGAGCAGAGAACTTATTTATTTATTTGATACAGAGAGAGATCACTAGTAGGTAGATAGGTAGGCAGGGAGAGAAGGGGAAGCAGGCTCCCCGCTGAGCAGAGAACCCGGGGTGGATCTCGATCCCAGGACCCTTAGATCCTGAACTAAACCGAAGGCAGAGGCTCAACTGACTAAGCCACCCAGGCACCCCCAAAACAAACCTTTTAAAACATAGTGTCAATTATATAGAAAACTCTTCTTCCTGTCTCCATACCTGCACACCCTCTGGACTTTGTTACCGACATTACAAATTCTTTTATGTTGGATCCTCTATTACCCACATTTGTAATTTTTATTATTTCTTTTTTTTTTTTTTTTTGCCAGATATTAGCGACTGTTGGTGAGTATAGTAGCACCCATAGAGTTTTTGAGTCCGCATGTTGTACACCTAATATAATGGGGCATTGTAGAGTATATATTAATAGAAAAGAAATCAAGGCAGATACCAAAAAGCATATACAATGTAGATTAGTGTCTTAAGAAGTTTCCGGTAAAGAAAACTAACTCTTCCAAAGAAGCTAATCCTAAGTACTCACAATAGGATAAAGTCCTAGGAAAGCAAACTGATCTGTATCACAGTGGAGATAAATGTTCCTTAATGTAGAAGGGAAGGGACAGGGAAAGAGAAGCATGTGCCCAACAGAGCAAAGAAGGGAACTAGAAGACCAAGAAGATCCTGTGGTCCTCACAGACAGCCCAAGAAGAGCAGCCCACGGCGTACATGGAAGAACAGTCATTTCTGTGAGAGCTTCTTAACTCCATTTCCTTGAATTTGGTCTCTCTCCTCTCACCACTGAGGAGCATCAGGAAGGCTTTTCTTTGGAAGTGGATTCTTTGGGGAAGACCAGAAAGTGCAACCAGGTTGTAAAGCTGCTCATTTTAGGCAAAGTCCGTTTCAGAGGGAAGCCTAAGTTCAAAGAAGTGATCCTGTACCCTGACCATGGGTATTAGTAAAAATGCAGGGGAAACTTGGATACAGTGGGGTCCAAGGTATAAAACCCAGCGTTGCAGTCAGAAGCAATATGCACCTGCATTTCTTGTGAAGGAGGGAGCTGTTTCCATGAGTATGGTGGTATGGGAAATTGAAGAAAGAAAAACAAGAGGAGGTCCAGAGAAGTGTGATTGGGTTAAGTTTGTTATGCAGGAGTAGGATTGGCTTGAATGAAGAATAAAGGGAAGCAAAGGACTCCATACTAACCTGTATGCTCTGCCCCCTTTTTAGGAACCTTTGAAACTATCGTGATTCAGTTCTGGAATTTTGAGCAGAGCATGCATTGTTGATCAGTGGCACATGTGTGAAAAGTAAAAACTCAGATGCCACCCAAACATCCAAATCAGACTATAAATTATAACAGGATCTTGAGTTCATTGTCATTCACATTAACATTGGTGACGTGCACATCTAGCTCAGCCAGACTCCTCCATTATTCTACTCTCGACGTCATGTCTGTAGGACATTAATTTGGTATCTGTGCCTTGTATGCCATAAATCTGGATATATGCTCTTTACTTCCCAGATTATTTTGGGTATGGGTTATCCCATGACATCCACATAAATTTAGGATGGATTTTGATCTTTATGCGAAAATGGCATTGGAGTTTTGATAAAGATTGCATTTTGTGTAGATCACTTCAAGATTTATTGTGTTTCAATTATTCCAGTGAAAGAATATAGTTAGGTTTCCTACTTAGGAATGTGAGTTAGGAAACCTAATTATAGGTTAGGTTACTAGGATTCCTGCAGAGTATATTGCACTTTTCATCGTTTCTGGTTTGACCTCTACCTTTATGTTAAATTGGAAGCATTTATTGTGGGGGGACGGGGTTTGCTGTAAATGTATGATGTCTCTGTTTTGGGAATTGTTCTTTGTTGTGTAGAAACAAAACTAATTTTTAATGTGTTGGTTTGTGTACCCACTTTATAAAATCCATATGAGTTTTAGCAGGATCACAACAATTAATCCTCCTAATTCCTAGGAGAAGAAATGGCAGTGGTGTAAGAGGGTCCTAGACTCATTGGTCCTGTGATGAGCACCACTAGGTAAAAGTCAGGTCATCCTAAATTCCCCAGACATTGGGCTGAAGAGTGACAGGAGAATCTCCTCAAGTAATAGTAGAGAAGGTGCCACATGGAAGATGAAGATAGTGAGGAGACATGGTTTAGGGAGGAGTATAGCATTGTACAGGGCAGGGAGCCCCCATTGTGCAGTAGGATTCATGACAGAGGAGCACTCAGGGGAATGCCTATGGAGGTTTCCCAAAGCCATTGGCTTGGAGAGGGAGAAAGGCTGAATTTTCTGAGTTCTGGGAACCAGCACATCTTAAAGTCTGGAGGTTTAATGGTCAGCAGATTTGGATGGGATAGAACCAGGAGGGCACTGGGGTGCTCCCAGAAAGAAGGTTGGCAAGCAACCTGGGGGCACTGATTGTGGAAACAGTAATCTGAAGAACACCTGGGGTGCACAGTGGGGAAAGTATTCAGTAGTCTAGGAGCACATTCCTGAGAGGAAACATTCAGTGACATGTGGCTTCCAGAACATGGGAGCCCTCTCCTGTCCTGTAGCATAGAGACTGAACCCCACTCAGTGAGGACATTGACTGTCTGCCTTGCTTGCACCAGGCCTCACCCCCTGTGATCTGAGGGGACTGCCCTTCTCAGTGAGGCTTGCCTCAGGCTAAGCAAGGTCAGCCCCTGCCCACATCACATGTCCTGAGCAGGGATTCTGCAGGGCTGCAGTCCTGGTAGAGTTGATGTCAGGTCTCCTTTCACAATTGGAGCAGAACTCACCTAGTTCAAACTGGCCACATTCAGGCCAGGGACCAAACATTGCTCATAGCAGGCAAGGAGAGCCCCTGCAGACCACTGGTCTGAATGATACAACAGGACACATCACTGACTTTTCTAATGGACAGAGGCAAGTAGAGACTTAGAGAAATGCCAAGATGAATGAATTTATCCCAAGGAAAGTTGGCAGATAAGGCCAAGATCAGAGATAAAATGGAAATAGTAGTAAGGAGCTTGATGGAGAATTTAAAGTCACAATCATAAGGATACTCAAGGAGTGAGAAAACAATAGTGAGAACTTGACCACAGAGCTAAGAGTTAAAAAATAATTGGGTGCTTGGTGCCTGTACTGACTCTTGATTTCTGCTCAGATCTTGATCTCAGGTCCTGGGATACAGGCTCAAGTCACACTGTGTATTCAGTGTGATGCTTGCATCTGATTCCTTCTCTCTGTAGCTCCTACCCAAAATCTCGTGATTACCTCCTCAAATATTATTGCCTCTTATAATTTTATTCCTATAGTCAGTTATAATTTGTTGGCTTTCACTTCTTCACTTATCATTATAGTCAGTCTTTTTCTGTTATTCTTTATTTTAGTTCATGGGCTGTCTGCAAAACATGTCTTCCTGTGCTCAATATGTTTCTTTTTTACTGTACTCTTGTTTGATTCAGTTCAGTTTTCTGTCTCCATATCCACCGTTCTTTTGCTAAGTTTGAGCTCATATGGTCCTTTTTGTGATTGTTAGAGATACAGGAAAGGGATTTCTGGTAACGCTGTGACCATATCACAGAATTATCTATTAGGATATATGGTCATTACGTTCTGTACCATGTTATGTTTTCATAGGGAAATGAGGTCCTGATGACTCCTTGTCAGCCATCTTTCTGACATTGTCTGAGTGCCTTTATGCTTCTCTTTTAAAAGTTTTCAGTATATTCTTCTGAATGTAGTAAGTGCTTTTAAGTGGTTTTACTTTTATTTTGTATCTTTCAGCTGTATCTTCACATGAGACCCAGAGTTTCCTGCTAGAGTGTAGCATTGAAGGTTCTTTCCAGAATGGGTCAATGCACAGATACAAAGATAGTGCTGTTGAGATTTTATACTTATGCACAAACGGGGACAATGATGGGGAGAGTGAAGGGCCTCAAAGAAATCCTGGACGATACACCCAAACCAAGGCAATTGCCCTTAATGAGAATGTCACTGCCCTAAATGGTGAAGGATATAAACTGCTGCAGAAAACCTCCCTTTTTAAGTCAACTGTTTCTGCAGAGCAGTGTGTTTCTGTCAGCACAGGCTCCAATCAGATTGTCAACCATAGCGATTTGTGGACAGACCACTTGGAACATCTGGAAAGTAACCTAGTCCATGCTGAGAGTAATGATTTGAGCCATTTGGAAAATAGGATTTGTCTGACTTTAAATCAGAGATTTAGAAATGAAGAACAAAGTGCTCAGTGGGATCCATATGAGAGAGACTTCACTGAGGAGCTTACCCTTCAGTATGACCAGAGGCTTTTCATTGGAGACAGAATTGCTCAATGCACTGAATCTGAGAAAATACTGAACCAGGGCTCCTGTGTTCACAGATGTGTCAGGGCTAGGTTTGCAGAGAACCATTATGAATGTGATAAATGTGGGGAAGGCTTTCATCCAAGCTCTAACTTCAGTATACATAATGGTCACCGTTTGGGAGACAGTCCTCATAAAGATAATGAATGTGGGAAAGCTCGTAACCAGTCCTCCAGTGTTGCTGATCATCAGAGAATTCATGAGGGAAAAAGCCCATTCACATGTAATAAACCAGGGACCATGTTTAGTCAGTCATCAAGCTTAAACATCAATGAGATAATCCCTCAGGGAGAGAAAACTTACATCTTTAAGGAATATGGTAAATCCTTTGACTGCCACTCAACACTATCTCAACATCAGCAAATGGATACTGGAGAAAAAGTATACAAATGCGAAGAAGGTGGTCAAAGCTTTAAGAACTGTTCATCTCTAAATGGACATTCACACATCTATTCTGGAGAGAAACCCTGCAGATGTCAAGAATGTGGCAAGACTTTTAACAATCACTCAAGTCTTAATAGACAGCACCAAATTCATATTTCAGGGAAAAATTACAACTGTAATGAATGTGCCAAAGCCTTTACATCATGCTCAAAACTTATTCAACATCAGAGAATTCATAGTGGAGATAAACCTTACCAGTGTCAACAATGTGGCAAGAGGTTTAACCACAGCTCAACCCTTACTCGACATCACAGAATTCATACTGGAGAGAAACCTTACCAATGTCAAGAATGTGGCAAGGCCTTTACCAGGAGCTCAGATCTTTCTCAGCATCACAAAATTCATACAGGACAGAAACCTTACCAATGTCAGGAATGTGGCAATGCCTTTACCAGGAGGGCAAATCTTTCTCAGCATCAGAAAACTCACAGTTCAGAAAAACCTTACCAATGTCAAGAATGTGGCAAAGCCTTCAAGTGGAGGTCACATCTTTGTCAACATCACAACATTCATAATGCAGAGAAACCTTACCAATGTCAAGAATGTGGCAAGGCCTTTAACTGGAGGTCAGGTCTTGCTAAGCATAATAGAATTCATTGTGGAGAAAAATCTTACCAATGTGAAGAACATGGCAAGCCCTTTAAGGACAGCACAACTCTTACTGAACATTGCAGAACTCATAGTGGAGAGAAACCTTACCAATGTCAAAAATGTGGTAAGGCCTATGCCATCCCTTCACAACTTACTAAACATCACAGAATTCATACAGGACAGAAACCTTACCAATGTCAGGAATGTGGCAAGGCCTTTACCAGGAGGTCAGATCTTTCTCAGCATCACAAAATTCATACTGGACAGAAACCTTACCAATGTCAAGAATGTGGCAAGGCCTTTACCAGGAGGTCGGATCTTTCTCAGCATCACAAAATTCATACTGGACAGAAACCTTACCAATGTCAGGAATGTGGCAATGCCTTTACCAGGAGGGCAAATCTTTCTCGGCATCAGAAAACTCATAGTGCAGAGAAACCTTACCAATGTCAAGAATGTGGGAAGGCCTTCAAGTGGATTTCACATCTTTGTCAACATCACAACATTCATAACGCAGAGAAACCCTACCAATGTCAAAAATGTGGCAAGAGCTTTAACTGGAGGTCATCCCTTATTAAACATCACAGAACTCATACTAGAGAGAAACCTTACCAATGTCAAAAATGTGGCAAGAGCTTTAACCGGAGGTCATCCCTTATTAAACATCACAGAATTCATACTAGAGAGAAAACTTACCAATGTCAATGTGGCAAGGCCTTTATGTACAACTCAGACCTTATACAACATCACAGAATTCATACTGGAGAGAAACCTTATTAGTGTCAGGAATGTGGCAAGGCCTTTAAGGTGAACTCACACCTCAGTCAACATAGCAGAACTCATACTAGAGCGTAACCCTATAAATTCCAAAAATGTGGCAAGGCCTCTAACTGGTGCTCAAGGCTTAGTCAGCATCAGAGAATTTGTAATCGAAAGACTTCTTACCAATATCAAGACTGTGGCAAGGCCTTTAACAACAATTCAGGCCTTACTCAACATTACAGAATTCATATTGGAGAGAAACCTTACCAATGTCAGGTGTGTGGCAAGGCCTTTATACACAGCTCAATACTTACTTGACATCACAGGATTCATACCGGAGAGAAACCTGGCAAATGTCATGAATGTGGCAAGGCCTTTAACTGGAGGTCAAGTGTTACTGAGCATCAGAGAATTCATCCTAGAGAGAAACCTTACATCAAGAATGTTGTTAGGTGGGGCTCCTGGGTGGCTCAGTTGGTTGAGCGACTGCCTTCAGCTCAGGTCATGATCCTGGACTTCCTGGATCGAGTTCCACATCCGGCTCCCAGCTCTTTGGGGAGTCTGCTTCTCCCTCTGACCTCCTCTCTCATGCTCTCTCTCACTCATTCTCTCTCAAATAAATAAATAAAATCCTTAAAATTAAAAAAAAAAAAAGAATGTTGTTAGGCCTTTACATGCACTCAGTCCTCACTAAACACCATAATATTCATACTAGATAGAAGGCTTATCAGTGTATAGAATGTAAGAACAGGGGCACCTGGGTGGCTCAGGTGCTTATGGGCTCCCTTAGGCTCAGGTCATGATCCCAGGGTCCCGGGGTTGAGCTCTGCATTGGGCTCCCTGCTCAGCGGCCAGCATGCTTCTCCCTCTCCCCCTGCCTGACCCTCCTCTATACTTGTGTTCTCTCTCTATCTCTCTTAAATAAATAAATAGAATCTTAAAGAACGAAAGAAAAAGAGAATGTGAGCAAAATTGGTTAAAGAGTGCTCACCGATTCATGCCTATGAGAGAATTCATATTAGACAATAACCTCACAAATATAACCAGTGTGGCAAGGCCTTTGTCCAGCATGCACGCCTTCTAAACAGAGAATTCATACTGGAAAGAAACCAGATGAATAATGTGGCCAAACCTCTAGCAGGCAGACAACCCTTTCTGCACATCACAGAATTCACCCTGTAGAGAAAATTACAGTTGTAATGAATGTGAGAGAGTGCCTAAGGACTGCTCCCTCCTCACTGCATATGAGAGATTTTAAATAGGAGAGTAAGTGTACAAATGCTAAGAATGTGTCTGACCTCTCAGTGGGACTCCCAACTTTCTTCACATCGTTGTTTTCATGCAAGAGTGAAAGTGTAATGTAAAGAACGTGGCCAAGCTTGTAACTGGAATTCAGTGCTTACTCAATATGTCAAAATGCTCACTAGATTCAAACCCTTGGAATGTGTAGAGGCCTTCATTTTAGTATACATTGGAGCACACACCAGAGAGTGCATTAAGGAAAGTCAATTGAAAGTTAGCAATGCTTAGAAAACTATTGAATTGAACATCAGATGCCAATGAATGTTACAGAAATCAAGCCAATGGAATACATTATTCACCCTACTCAGACATTACTCTGCATGAAAATAATGATTATAAGGAGAAATCAGACCTGAACACTTAGAAAATGTGTATGGTAGTTTGTTGAACAGATTTAGGGAATGGACTTTTTTATATATATAAGGATTTCAGTATTTTTAAATTTTTACATTAACCCTGTGATTTGTGACTAACTATATTAATGTATTTTTTCTGAACTCAGTCTGGGAAAGTCCTCTGTTCCTTGTGGGTGTGTAAGAACACAGGGCTGATTGTTGCTTCGTAAAATATATTAGATGTCCTGCTCCATTAAGTGGGACTCATGCGTACATAATTTTTCATGGAAGAGGACCATCTGATATACAACATATGAAGTACATCTCAGTGGAGATGGTGCTACGGTTATAACACTGATGTAAGATTCCATGGGATAGGTGTTTGGAGCACACATTTCTGGATGTATTGACACTAAAGAACTGCCTCAATATTAGAAATAGGATGTTTTCCTAATTGTTTAAGGAAAAAGAGGTAGCTGTGTAGTAAACTATGAATGTATCTTTTTTTTTTTTTTAAAGATTTTATTTATTTGTCAGAGACAGAGGGAGAGAGAGCAAGCGAGCACAGGCAGAGAGAGAGGCAGGCAGAGGCAGAGGGAGAAGCAGGCTCTCTGCCGAGCAAGGAGCCTGATGTGGGACTTGATCCCAGGACCCTGGGATCATGATCTGAGCCGAAGGCAGCTGCTTAACCAACTGAGCCACCCAGGCGTACCTGAATGTATCTTTTTAAGTGCAAACGTTAGAGTATGACTTGATGTGGTTAAATGAGGAAACCCTGACAGATGACTGCAGGAGGGTAGCTAACTCTTCCCTACAATGCCATACCACTTGCACATACACATTTCTGAGCAATGTACCTCAGTCGTGAAATTTTTGGAAATAGGTACTCCCACATCCTTCTGACAACCCTTGAATGCTTTTGCACATGTATGTTCTGTGTTTTGAATGGAGACAGTAGAGTGGATTTGATATGTATTACTTACTCAGTGTATGTATGAAATTAATGTATTTTAATTAATAAAATAGTGGTGTTTCTTCCTTAAAAGAATTTATTTTGTTGACAGAAAGTGATCACAAGTCGTCAGAGAGGCAGGCAGAGTGAGAGAGGAGGAAGCAGGCTCCTGGTGGAGCAGAGAGCTCAATGTGGGGCTGGACCCCACGACCCTGGATTATGACCAGAGCCAAAGGCAGAGGCTTTAAACCACTTAGCCACCCACGTGCTTCAATAAAATACTGGTTTTTAACATATGGATATGAGTATGTCATGAATGATGTCCTATTCTACGTCTAGTGTTCCTCTATTTCATTGCAGGTTGTATGAAACTGATCAAATCCATCACCTGTTTGGTACTCGAGTAAAACAATATACCTAGGACACCATTTTCCCAGTGCTCTGAAGGTTTAAGGGATATGTGATTATTTTTCTCCAGTCTATGCTATGATTGTCTCCTCTTTATGAATAGGATGATATTACTGTGTATTATGTGTATTACCAAGCTTTGTGACATAGAGGTATTGTTGGTGTTTTAGCTCATGTACTCCATGATACTGGTACCTGGCATTGATTTTGTGTAGCCAGTAGTGTTGTTAGGGCGTTGTACTGACAGGAGCCCTTCTCACTAGTGCATTCCCCAGTCAGCACGCTGTAGGGTGACAAGTTAGCAGAACATCTCATAAGACATCTGTACTCGATCCTAGTGAGCCACCATCACTCCTTTCTTCTAATGTCTTCCTTCCCATGTCCCATAGAGAAGATTCCTCCTCCCCCAGAGCTTCCCTAAATCTGTTTTAGTCAGAATGGCATATTTTGGACATAGACTTGGGACTCTAAAATACTGTCCCAAGGCCCCAAATGAAAGTATGTGCCCCATGTCCTGCATTGACGGTGGTTTTCATGTGTCTGTGAGGTACACATGCACATATGAACATGCTATGTATGTCATAGATACCCCATAAGAAAGAGAAATATTTCCCAACTGGAGTGATGTGGTAGCCCAGGAGGAGAAAAAAAAAAATATTTCAGAGGAGGGATTAACATGTAAAGGAGGACAACTGTGCTGAGTTTCCCGTGACTTCCTAGATATAAAAAAAATAGCTACTACTTGTTTTATGACCTACCTATCTCCAGATCTCCAGTTGTATTCACCCCCATTTTTCTTTCTAGCTACATAGGAACCACAACCGTTCTCTTTTGCCTGTCTTGTGGAGAGCATGTCTTCAGAAGATGCTTAATTGAGATTAGACAGATGGAAAGCCAATGGATATTAAGACATTTAGCACAGGGATGGGGGAATTCAATATAAGTGAAATTTGAGGAAGGCACCATCCTTTGAGAGAAGGACAAGACCTATAAAAACAAAATGTGAGTAACTCTTTCCCATGTGGGGAGGGAACCAGAGGTGGCTCCCTTTAGTCACTGCAAAGGCACAGGCAGCTCTTGCTGGTGTCAGTTGATGAATACATGTCATGGGGAGAAGAGATGGCTAATGTGGGTTTCTCAAGAGTGGGTAAGTTCTGCCTTATCCTGATGATTTGATCGACCTCCTGCATCTTCCTGAGGACTAATGCTGATGGATGTCAGTGATGACTGTACTTTCCCTGCCTAGATCCATGACAAGGGATGGAGGAGGGTGTTTGATGATGCAATCATGTGGGCAGCTTTAAGATGTCACCTGGTAGAATATATGTTTGAGATGAAGAAGCCTTCTGAACAGTGAAAAGGCTGGATCGGCTGGGCATGTGCTGTGGTTGCTCCCTCATTTCCCAGGTAGATAACTCCAGTCAAGGGCAGATCCAGTGTGGTTGGGAGATACTTCAGGGAAGATACTTCACTGCTGTGCTAAACCTTCCTTCCTTCTTCAGTGCCATCATGAATGTAGTACTAGGGGTGTCTGGGTGGCTCAGTCATTAAATGTCTGCCTTAGGCTCAGGTCATGAGCCCTGCATTGGGCTCCCTGCTCAGTGGTGATTTGGTTTCTCTCTCTCCTCTTCCCATCACCACCCAGCACCACAAGTGCCTCTCTCATTTTCTGAAATAAAATATATTTCTTAGAGATTTTATTTATTTATTTGACAGAGAGAGGGAGTTCACTAGTAGGCAGAGTGAGAAGGGAAAGCTTGCTCCGTGTTGAGCAGAGAGCCTGATGTGGGGCTGGATCCCAGGACCCTAAGATCATGAGCCAAAGGCAGAAGCCAAACCCTCTGAGTCTCCCAGGCACCCCAGCAGTTGATATAGATAGAGTTGCCTAGGGGCGCCTGGGTGGCTCAGTGGGTTAAAGCCTCTGCCTTTGACTCAGGTCATGATCCCAGAGTCCTGAGATCAAGCCCAGCATGGGGCTCTCTGCTTAGCAGGGAGCCTGCTCCCCCCTCCACCCCGTCTCTGCCTCTTGTGCCTACTGCTCTGCATACTTGTGATCTCTCTCTCTCTCTGTGTCATATAATTAAACAAAATCTTAAAAAAAAAAATAAAAAGACTTGCCTACCTAAAATAGACACATGAAAAACTGTTCATCATCATTAACCATCAGGGAGATTCAAATCAAAACCACATTGGGATACCACCTTACACCAGTTAGAATGGCCAAAATTAAAAAGACAGGAAACACAAAGGGTTTCAGAGGATGTGGAGAAAGGGGAACCCTCTTACACTATTGGTGGGAATACAAGTTGGTACAGCTACATTGGAAAACAGTGTGGAGATTTCTTGATAAATTAGAAATAGAGCTTTCCTATGACCCTGCAATTGCACTCCTGGGTATATACCCCAAAGATAGATATATAGGGAAAAGAAGGGCCATCTGTACCCCAATGTTCATAGCAGCCATGGCTACAGTCACCAAAGTGCACAAAGAGCCAAGATGACCTTCAACTCATGAATGGACAAAGAGGATGTGGTCTATATATATATATATATATATATATATATGTATGTATGTATATGTATGTATATGTATCTATATATGTATGTATATATATGTATGTATATATACGTATGTATATACAGTGGTGTATACATTGTGCATATATACAATGGTCCATATATACAATGGTGTATTATGCCTCCATCAGAAAGGATGAATACCCAACTTTTGTATCAACGTGGTCAGGACTGGAGGAGATTATGCTGAATGAACTACATCAAGCAGAGAGTCAATTTTCATACGATTTCACTTATTTATGGAGCATAAGGAATTACATGGAGGACATTGCATGATGCAGAGGAGAAGTTAGTCGGGGGGCATCAGAAGGAGAGATGAAGCATGAGAGACTGTGGTTTCTGAGAAACAAACTGAAGGTTTTGGAGGGGGTGGGTGGGAAGTTGGGTGAGCCAGGGGTGGGTATTAAGGAGGGCACGTATTGCATGGAGCACTGGGTGGGTGCATAAACAATGAGTCTTCAAAAAGTGAAAAAATAAATTACAAAAAAAAAAAAAATAAAAGAGTGGTCCACCTGGAGGGACAAACATTGTTTCATAAATATTTAGTCTCTTCTTTCTCCTCTGAATACAATCCCCTCCTTGGAAATTCTAAATCCCACCTCCTCCTCCTTAAGTCACCATGACACAGAAGCCTCACCTTCTCTTTGAGCCTCATGTCTTTCTCAATCCCATACTTAAGAACTTGGTGTTTTTTGTGGGTTTTTGTGTGTGTGTGTGTGTTTTGTGAAACTGTCTGACATCGTTGAGAACAACACAGGAAAAACAAACTTTCCTCTCCTCACATTCATTCTGTTGTGTGAGCTGACCTCCATGCTTCAGACCCAGTACAGAATGTGCAGACAGAGCTGGGGATCAAGGGCAGCCGGAGCTTCATTGCTTTGCCAGCCAAGGAGGCCTCAGCAGGTCGGGGCGTGAAACCTGCAGCCGACCCAGAGGAAGGGGTTGGGGGTTTGTAGGAAAACACTGGATTATGTCTGAATTCCAGAGGAATTGTATCTGTGCTGCCAGTGCTGTTAATCATGTTGTCGGGGTGGAACCAATTCCCAAAACAAAGTGCTGAGAAGTGAGGAGAAGAGGTTTGTGGAGAAGAGAAAGGTTACTTATTTGGAAATGGAGTCCCACTGAAGCATTAATTGCTTTTTTCTGTGTTCAACCTATTGCTTTTTAAGTGGTTTTCATTTCAGTCAGCAAGACAGCTGTTGTAAGAATTCATACTTTACAGTGAGAAACCAGTCAGTGTTTTCTGGAATGGCTAAAATAAAGAAAAACCACAACACCCAATTTTCCTGAGAACGCTGAGAATTAGAATTCTTGTACATCGCTGATGGGAGAGTAAAAAGTAGACGGACTGTGGATAACTGTGTGGCAGGTCCTTATAAACAGAAACACTTACTGAAGGGGACTATTTGTTACCCCAAAATATGTCTCCTTGGCCTGGGCATTATTTTCGGCTGGTTATTTTGAATAAAAGGCAGATAAAGGAAAAGCTCTGAAATCCTGTGTTACTTTGAAAGACACATTTGCATTTATATAGTAAAGTTCAGTCTGTCGGGTATCTCCCTTTGTGTAGCAGAAAGAGGCAGAAGGTGTCAGCCTCCTGAAACTCTGATGGTGGAGAAGGCAGGGCTCAAACTCTGCTCCCAGCCCCAGCCTTGGTTACCCTGCTTGGCCTGGTCACCTCCCCAGTTCCTTCCCAGTAGGTCACCTGTGGATTTTCAGGAAGGATCTTCTCTACTGGCCTTACCCTCAGACTCTGTCCCTTGGTTTGTGTGAAAACAACACTGTTGTGTTAATTAAGAGCTCCAGGAGTTTCTCAGGGAGGCCAGAGGGGAGCCAGAGGGTTTTCCTAGAGTGGATTTGCGGCTTTGGTCCTGGAGAGGTGACTGGGTTTCTGCTCCGTGAGTCTGGGAGGGTCAGGTCCATGCTGCCCACGGTTCCGATGCTGATGCTGAAGTTGTGAGTGGCGGTGGCAGGGGACCCCTCCCACCCCACAAAGCAGGTGGGGAAAATGCAGGGATGGGTGTCCTCATGGGAGCTCAGTTTCTGAGCTGCTCCTGGTGCAAAGGACTGGGAAGTTGGGCCTTTTCTGCATCTCCGAGTCCTGCCCACTGGCGAGTGGTGTGAGGAGAAGGAGCTCTGTTGCTGGATTTCAGGGCATTTTCTCCTGACGCAGCTGTGATTTCCCCCAGATCCCTTGTGAGGACGAAATCTAGAGGTGGAGGCGAAGGCAGAAATGGCCGGTTCTCAGGTGAGCCTGGTGTCCCCGCGAAGCTGTGTCCTCTGTTTCTCTGCAGACCCTTGCGTTTAGAAGCTGCAGACGGGGATGCCTTGAGTCTGGGTGCTTCTGACTTCTGCATTCACCTATTTTTAAGATGTGATCAGAAGTGATACTCATGGTTTGTTCTTTAGAATGCTTCTCTATGTCCCAGAGCATTTTGCCCTGACCCCAACCTGGCTTCGATAGGGCATCAGCTGTTGTCTCTTTGAATTGAAGTCTCACGAGGAGTGACAATACTCCTTTGGTGGCATATCCATAGGGGAAGGTGTCAAGTCTGAGATTCCTGTGTCTGTTGAGGTCTGGTCCTGGGATATCAGAGAGGGAAATCATTTCTCATTCAGGCTCATCTGGATTTTCGATCAGCTGTGTAGCTGGGGAATAAGGAAATGCAGATATAAACTCGGTGGGTATGAGTCCAGAAAAATTTGGAAATTTCTCATTCTAAAATGTGAGTGTGTGTATCTCTCCACCTTTAGCATGTGAAAGTCCACTAGAGGAGGGTGCCTGGGAATCTCAGTCAACTAAGCTTGGACTGTTGGTCGTAGCTCAGGTCAGGATCTCAGGGTCCTGGACTGATATCCCCGCTTCTGGCTCTGTGCCTAGAGGGGAGTCTGCTTGACATTCTCTTTCTCCCTCTTCTCCATCTCCTCTAAAGTATAAATAAATCTTGGGGACCAGGGTGGTTCTGTTGGCTAAGAGTCTGCTTTCTGCCTCCAGCTCAGGTCCTGAACTTGAGGACCTGGGATCCAGCCCCACAGTGAGCTCCAAAATCAGCCAGCACCCTCCTCTCCTGCGGCTCCTCTGCCTGTTTGTGCGCTCTCTCGCTCTCTTTGAAAGACATACAATCTTTTTAAACAATTGTATTTATTTGTAAGAAAAGAGTGAGAGCACAAGTAGGGTGAACAGTGGGCAGAGGGAGAAGGCTCCCTGCTGAGGAAGGAAACCCGCCCACCATTGTGAGAGACATTCTTGAGCCAAAGGCTGATGCCCAACTTACTGAGCCACCCAGGCATTCCAATAAATAAAATCTTTAAAAAGAAGGTTATATAGGGGCGCCTGGGTGGCTCAGTGGGTTAAGCCTCTGCCTTGGGCTCAGGTCGTGATCTCGGGGTCCTGGGATCGAGACCCACATCAGGCTCTCTGCTTGGTGGAAAGCCTGCTTCCTCCTCTCTCTCTGCCTATGTGTGATCTCTGTCAAATAAATAAATAAAATCTTAAAAAGAAAAAAAAAAAGATTACATAAATCTTCAAGAGTTAAAATTTAAAAAGGACTAAAACTAGCTATTTCTAGCTCATGGACACTGTTCTGTCTCAGTGTAGTGTCTCTGTCAGTTGCCCGAGGCCCCAGACGAGGGTCCGTGATTGGCTGGAAGCTCATCCCGCAGCACTGTCAGAATTCCCCTGAGGCAGGACAAAGGCTGGAGAAGTTAATTGAATACCTAAAAGACCAGCAGGCAGAAGGGCACAGAAGAGCAGGTCTGTAAGGAACAGTGAGTAGGGGTGTTTCTTAAAGGGGAGTTATGGGGAACATGTGAAACCTTCCCAGTTTTGGTCATCGTACTTGGTTTCAGAAGCCCATTGATTCATTAGGGCCTTGGGAAAGTGGAGGTGGGTCCCCCGCTGGGCCTGTCTGGACTCAGCCAAGTGGTCACTGGGGCCCTCCCTCCACTCCTTTGCTCAAGCCCGCTTACCTAAAAGCAGCCTCTACAGATCATATAGTGATTGAATTGAGTATGTATATCCAGTGTATTTCCAAAATTAGGCCTATATTCTGAATTCCTGTTTTCAGTCTACAGAAAAGCACCATCAGTGGTGTGTCCTTTGATGTGCTTTAGGCACTGATAGTAATTCGTTTCCATTCAGCTGATATGAACTTCTTTTATTGGCTTGGTGCTGTCTTCCAGATCCTCCCCTGTAATGTATCTATTTTCCCTCCTGTCATTTGTAAGGAACATAGGATACTGAGGAATATGCAGGAACTATCCCAATTCAGGTGCAAACTTCATTCATCTCATTTTCTCTTACTTGTAGGTTTTTCTCTCTCTCTCTCTTTTTTGTTTGGATTAAACTTTTTCTCAGTTGAGATAGAGGGAGCACATGAGTGTGGAAAGGGGAAGAAGGAGAAGCAGGTTCTCCACTGAGTGGGGAGCCCAACTCAGGGCTCCATCCTAGGACTCTGGGATCATGACCTGAGCTGAAGGCACACCCTTAACCAACTGAATTATCCAGGGACCCCTTGCTTAGGCTTTGTGATGAGGAGAACAAAGTCAAAAGATGTGTGGATAAAATTAAATTTCCATCAACTTCAAGTCTGGTTCTTTTTTTTTTTAATTTTTTAAAAAAATATTTATTTATTTATATGACAGAGAGATCACAATTAGGCAGAGCAGCAGACAGAGAGGGGAAGAAGGCTCCCTGATGAGCAGAGAGTCTGATGTGGGTCTCCTGATCCCAGATCCCAGGGATCATGTCTGAGTTGAAGGCAGAGGCTTAACCTACTGAGTCACCCAGGTGCCCCTTCAGTCTGTTGATAAATACCTGAGAAAGGCAGAGTAGGACATTCCTCAGGGAACTCACAACTGCCTCAAGGTTAATATTTTATTGGATGCAAAAAGCAGCCTTAACTTGACACTAGCCAGACCTCCAGGACCTTGTAATTCCTCTTTAACATATGAAAATTGCTCTGGAAACATCTTGAACTCTATTCCCCAAATATAGGTTGGCCATCATCCTTCAAGCTTATGGCCCACTGATAGATACCTGGAGGGTCTCCTGACTAAAGTGTTGCTAAACAGTGAGTAGCCTCTTCAAAACTCCAGCTGGGAGGCCCTGAGGGTCCTGGAAACTTGCTTCCAAATTCTTTAGAGCCTCCTGCTATTCCTCTCCCCCTCCCCACTTGAAAGAATAGAAGCAGTCACTGCTCACAATTTTCCTCTCCCCTTGCTTTAGGACCACAGTGTTTGTACGATGGCTATCTCAATAATTCCTTCATCATTCAGTCCAGAAGCCCAGTATTTGACATCACATCACAAACATGTCAGAAATTTCTTGACCATTGGCTCATCTCCCACATCCCAACATTTTGCACTGGACAAGGAGAGCTGTCATCTCTGTGTAGTCGATAGAGTTGACTTCTGGGAGTGAAAGTTCTCAACCAGGCAGCCCCTTGCTCCATAGGTTTTTCTTTAACTCCAAACCCATGTCAGAGAGAAGGAAAGGTCTAATCTGGTTCTAGGTGGTGACACTAACTTTCTGTTTCATGTTAGGGATCATCGTGAACTGTGTCAATGGCCACTTGGTGACTTTAGTATTTATTACAGGGACAGCTGACCTTCAGGGATGTGGCCATAGAATTCTCTGAGGAGGAGTGGGGATGCCTGGCCCACTCTTAGCAGGAACTGTACAGGGATGTGAAGCTGGAGAACTACGGACACCTGCTATTCTTGGGTGAGGAAGACTCCTTCCAGATTTCCCAAACCTCACTGAGGGTTTTGTTCTTCCTGTGAAGACTGTCTCTTGGGAGATTTCACTTTGAATGAGGTGAATTCAGATCCAGGCAGAAAGGGAAATAAGTAGGGGTTTGTAGATGGAGAGAAAAATCTTCATGATGCTTCCTTTTCAGCCTTGGCTTCTCCTTCCTCAAGGTAACATCAACCCTGATGTAGCTGAGTGGCAGTTCTAAACACTTGGTGGCATAGAATGGCACTTCTCACATCTTAAACTGAAATTTCCCCTTCTTATTACCATGTCTACTACTTGGAAGTGGAGGTCAGGATGTGAACATTGTAAATGCCTCCAGTGTGTTCTAAAGGGACTGTTGGGCCATAGCTTTTGGGAAACCATTTTCTAGAATTCTACAGTGTCTCCTCTTTGCTGAACACAAACCTGATGGAAAGTTAGAATTGACAACAATAGTCCTTTTCCTTTTTCCTCATAAACAGATCTCCTTCTGTCAAAGCCAGTCCTGATCATGTTTTTGGAGCAAGAGAAGCAGCTCTGGGATGTGAACAGAAAGGAGACTGGAGGCTTCCATCCAGGTAGGTGGGAATGATTGAGGCAGATGACAGAGGGGAGATCCAAGTCTGAAGGAGGAAGGTAGACCTTAACCAGTGGTTTGATTATTTCTCCTTGAAGGAATGTCAGTTGGAGACTTGCCCAGTTTTATGTCTCTCTCTTTCCCAGAGGAACATCTGCTCTCCAATATTATCAAGTTCTTGCGTTCTCTAGGGATTCTCCTTCAGCTTCAGTGATGGTCCATCACTGAAAAGCCAGTAGACTCTCCTTGGAGGGGGAGGACCTCCATAATCTCCCTCCATTGCTGCGAAGGCCCTGGGGAAGTCATCCTATTTCTGAGGACCTGTGCGCTACAGACTTTGTCAATTCTGGTTTTCATCATGGGACAAGTAGGTCAGGTATGCACAGTGAGGTTTGGTGGGGAAATTCCCAGAACGCTGGAGACAGATTTCTAATGTTTTCTGGCTTTTGCTTTCTAATATTATGTAGGGTTTAATCTTAGTCGTACAAAATTGAGTATCAGTAACTTCAGATAACAAAGCACCGCCCTAAAATGAGAAAATGTACTGTTTATTTCCCTTCAAAATGTCCTTTTTCTTTTTCTTTTTCTTTCTTTTTTCTTTTTTTTTATACATATAGAAATTTCCACACTATGAGTTCCATTCCTCAGTGGTGAAGTAATGTAATGTCTCTATTTGTTTTCTAGAATTCCTACATAACAAATGCTATTGGGGAACTAGCACATTTAGAACTTGAACTATTTCCATATAGTTTGTTTAAAATTTTATTTCTTGGGGCACCTGGGTGACTCAGTGCATTAAATCCTCTGCCTTCTGCTCAGGTCATGATCCCAAGGTCCTGGGATGGAGCCCCACATCAGGCTCTCTACTCTGCGGGGATCCTACTTCCTCTTCTCTCTCTGCCTGCCTCTGCCTAGTTGTGATCTCTGTCTGTGAAATGAATAAATAAAATCTTTAAAAAATTTTTATTTTGTTGAGACATAGAGAGAGAGAAATAGTGGGGAAAGGGTAAAAGGAGAGGGTGAAGCAGACTCCCTGCTGATCAGAGAGCCCAGTGTGGGGCTGGATCCCAGAACCCTGAGCTCATGACCTGAACTAAGGAACCTGCTTGACTGATTGAGCCCCCAGGTACCCCAAACCTCCGTTTTGAAATATCCTTGTGTTCAGCAATGCAATGTTGCTTCATTGGAAACTAATCATGAGCTTTTCCTTCTACTTTCCTCAGAATGTATCAGAATTTAACCCCAAATATTAATTTGTTTGTTACAGGAAGAGAATTTTCAGCTCAGTATATTTCAGGACCATGTGAGTATAACTCAAAATGGATGGGCTTTATGCTTTTTGCCAGTAAATTATGTGTGTCTTTGTCTTGTGTTTGTATGTCACACATATGTACCCTGTGACCCCTACTTTTTCTCTCCTTGCTGAGTGGTCAGTGAATGTAGTACTATGTCTTGTTGAGTTGTCATCAAGGTAGAGTTAATTTTGGAGTGCCTGGGTGGCTCAGTAGGTTGAGCGTCTGCCTTGGCTTAGGTCATGATCTCAGGGTCCTGAGATCAAGCCCCCCAACAGGCTCTCTGCTCAGCGGGGAGCCTGCTTCCCCTCTCTCTCTGCCTGCCTCTCTGCCTACTTGTGATCTCTCTCTGCCTGTGTCAAATAAATAAATAAAACCTTCAAAAAAGAAAGATAGAATTAATTTCACCATGTATTTGTGGGTGAATTTTTATTCTCTCTGCATGAGAGAAAGACTTTTTAGAATTCATAGTAATTCTGAAGCATTTTATACCTCTGTGTCATGTTTCTGTATGAAATTCAAAACATACATTTTATTTTTAATTGTGGCATTAAAACACATGATAGGTCCTGGTACTTTCTCATTGGCTTTTGTGTGTTCTGTGAGTATTTTCATTGTGGTTACCTTAGAGATTCTTTAAAACAGCTTAGTTGTAAATTGAACCATTTAAAACTCATAGTGTCAATTCCATAGAAAACTCTTCTTCCTGTCTCCTCTTCCCTGCACCTACTTTGTTACCGATGTCACAGATTCTTTTCCTTGTGTACTATATGACCTACATTGATGAGTCTTACATTTTTTTTTTTTTAAACAAAACTGGGTGTGTGGGTTGCTCAGTGGGTTAAGCCTCTGCCTTCAGCTCAAGTCAGATCTCAGGGTCCTGGGATTGAGCCCTGCATTGGGCTCTCTGCTCAGCAGGTAGCCTGCTTTCTCCTCTCTCTCTCTCTTTGCCTGCCTCTCTGCCTACTTGTGATCTCTGTCTGTCAAATAAATAAATACATAAATCTTAAAAAAAAATACTGTATAGCAGAAATAAATGTGACTGGTATCTCATTACAACGCTGGAGGTTTGTTTATTTGTCTACGTATTTATGCTCAGCGGAGAGTTCTGTGTTCTCGTGTGGTTGCAGTTTCTGGGTAGAATCCTTTTATTTCATCAAGAGCTTTCCTTTAATGGTTCTCATAGGACAGATCGACTGGTAAACGTAGAGGGGTCTTTACTTGGGAATGTCTTCATTTCTACATCTGTGGAAAAGAGTTCTGCCCAGTAAAGTATTCTTGGTAGTATTTTTCGATCTTTCAGTACCTGAATAAATTATGCCAGCCCCATTCTTGTTGGGACTGCTGGGAATCCCACTATATCCTTCTAGGAGCTCTTGCACAAGGTGAAGTGCATTTGCCATGCTGTGTCAAAAGTCTCTTTTTATCTTTGGTGTTTGATGGGTTAATTACAATCTGTTACTGGGTTCATGTGTTGCCCTTTATCCTATTTTAGAATTTAGCAAGCTTGAATTGTCTCTTGTGTCCACAGAGGTCACACACCTGTCCTTATGGGGGCCCCTTAATGTGCATATTGGACCACTCGTTGGTGTCCCATGAGTCCCTCAGACTCTGTCCTTTTCCACCTATTTCTTTGGTCCCCTCAGTAGAGAATTTAGAAAAGGTGTCTTTAAGAGTTTTGATTCATTCTTGTCCTTCAAGACTGTTGCTGATCCCTTAGTGTATTTTTCAATTCAGTAATTGTTCTCATCGGCTCTCAATTTCTGGTTCATGGATGTTACACTTTCTGTCTCTGGGTTTATATTTTGGTCATGCTTCATTTTCCCAATTATGTTTCATCACCTGTGTGTTTTCTCTTCTTCCTCCATGAGGATCTTTATGATGGTACTTTGAATTCTTCCCAGTGATTTTTTTTTGGGGGGGGGGGAGGAGGCAATATATGAGTCTTTATTAACTTAGGGCTAGTTTTGCCGATTTATTTTGTTCCTCTAATTGGAGCATATTTTTCTGTTTCTTTTTATGCCTTGTGATCTTTGAGTGGTAATTTGGAATTTAAGAAAATAGCCTGTGGGTCCAGAATGATGGACTTGCTTTCTTCAGGCGAACACTAATAATAGCAGTTCTGGGTTCTGTCACACATGTCCTGAGCATTTTATCAAGTCTATGCTACAGTAATTTCCTGGTTTCAGGAAGGGGAGTTACTACTTTAGAACGAGTGATTCCCCTCCTCTCCCTTTGCCTTCAGCTCTGTAGTCTCTTCCTTATTTGAGCAAAAACTAGCCTTCTGTCTGAGTAGCCACCACACTGCCTCCAGAGGTGCTCTCATTCTCTGTGTCTTCCATGTCAGGCAAGTGAAAAGAAGTCAGATTATTGAAGCTTCAGGTCACTCATTTGTCTCTGCACTGAGGAGAGGAAGGAGTTTTCTCATAGTGTTGCCATGGAAGTTAGGGTGAACAGCCTTGTGGGAAACTGTCCCAATCTTTCCTTGTCTCTTCAATGTCTCTACTTCATTTGTACTTCTGTGGGCATGCTGTGTTCTCCTAACTGGTTTCTGGAGCATTCTAAAAGGTTATTTGGTCCGTTTTTTTCTCCATTGGGGTGCAGAATCCTGGTGGTTCTTATTTCTGTTTCCGTCCTCAGATGGGTATTATTTGGAAGAGAAGAGAGACTTGGAAGTGGAGGAAGCCAAGACAGACTCTGTTAGAGTCAGATTTAGTAATGAATAAAGGAAATGTGTGTTGTGTATGTTGTGTCTATGTGTCCCAACACTAACATGACCACAAGCACAGAGGGTTTTTGAGAGTGACTTCTGTGGGAATAGCTCAGGGTTGACCTGGGACTTAGTTTCTGCAGAGGTTGTCCAAATTGCCCTGGGTCAGAATCACTGGGAGCACTTGTAAATCTTGAATTGCTGTGCCCAGCCTTACATTACCATGTCATTAGCTATGGGGGTGCAGCCCCTCACCTTTCCTTTCTTACCCAGTCTCAGGTGGCTGTCTAGGGACTAGACCTTGAGAACCTATATCTGGGGACACATTCATAGTTGTGTTCTTCAGGGAAGGTAGTAGCCCATGGGTAAGGTAATGAGATACTCAGTTGTGTCGACTTGGTTCTCCAGGAGAGAATGTGGACTCCTGTGTGTTGTGCCTTTCCTGTATTGTACCTTGGATGTCTGATCTTTTGTGTCTAGTTCTGAGGATTCAAACAGAAAACCACTCAGTCTATATTTGTGGTATGGGCTAGAATGTTCACTTTGAAATGTCCATTCATGGAAGCTGTTCTGTGTGTGGATGGCTGGGTGAACCATTCAGTATCAAAAAGGGAAGAGAACCCAAACACGGGCACCTTCTAGAATGGTATATGTTCTGTGTGCCTCCTGTTCCTGTGTAGGGCACCCAAATTCAAACCCTGACTCTACCAATAGTGAGAGGCTCCCTGTACCTTCCTTTATCTAAATCATTTCTTTCAGTGAAAGGACAGTAGTATTAGCCCTAATCCATGGAATCTCAAACATTGAATACATTAATAGTAGATAATTCATCAGTAACGTGTGGGACATACAGTGTATGCAGTATGCAGAGGAAAATGTCAGACACTAGTGAATATTTTGGATTTTGTTTTTAATGATAAAAAGTCACCCACAAGTCATGTTTCATGCTGAATTCTCTCTGAATGTGAATAGTGCACCTTGTTAAAAATAATAGTCCATGTGCATTTGAAACATGGGAAGTATCTGTCTGATGCCAATATTCATTGAAATACTGTGGAACTGCTCACTCTGGTATCTGTGACTTCTCCTTTAGTAAATTGTCAGGAAGGCAATTTTTTAAAAAATTTTATTTATTTGACAGAGAGAGGTCACAAGTAGGCAGAGAGGCAGGCAGAGAGAGAGAGGAGGAAGCAGGCTCCCTGCTGAGCAGAGAGCCCGATGCGGGACTCGATCCCAGGACCCTGAGATCATGACCTGAGCTGAAGGCAGCGGCTTAACCCACTGAGCCACCCAGGCGCCTCAGGAAGGCAAATTTGAGTGGTTTTATTCACCATCATCTGAATGTAGCCAACTGTTTGGCATTCCTTCTAGAGGTATCCCATGGACCTCGGCAGCTTCTGCTGTAAAACATGTGCGATCATTTTGGATATAAACTTATTCTCTATGAGCACAGAGGGCTAGACATCTGTCCATGGATACGTGTGGACTCCTGAGTGCCTTCCAAACCTATGCTGGCAACTCCATGATCAGCCGGGGCCAGAGGTGATGCTAAGCATGTGGCGGGACCAAAGGCTATTCTCTGTTGCTCGGCAGGACCATAGGCTGCACTCTGAGGCTTCCCAGGTTCACTGAGGAGGCTCCCTCCTCATGAAGAGCAAGAGGTTATGCTCAGTGCTTGGTCCATGCTGCTGGCTTGGTTTTCTCCCCAGAGGCTGGTTAGAAAGGCTCTGAGGTTGTCTAGGATCTTTGTTCAGGCTTCCAGTGGGGCAGGATTGGAGGCTAGGATCAGCCATGGGAAGTGACTTAGACCTTGCAAAGCTACTCAGAGAACAGAGAATGTTCTAGTTCAAAGCGTTGGCTGGACACCTAAGTCAGTTCAAAGTAGTTCAAAGCGTTGGCTGGACACCTAAGTCAGTCACAGCTGCTGACAAATCTCCTTAGCCAGGTAGGTTCATCTCCTCTCTGCCCACATCCACATTCCCGTGGATCTCTGATTCGTTGACACTACAAGTTGGAGCACTGTCTGGTCTGGCAGCTCTAAGATCTGAGGACTAGTTACTGTAAGCTCTGCCCACCTTCTCCGTGTCTACAGGGTCCCCAGTGGTCCCTCACTACAGACTTCCCCAGGGAAGCTGAAGGCTGAAGCAGAGAGGCAGAGAGGTAAGCTCTCACTGGGCCACCCAGGGAGTGGTTTGCCATTTGGGGAATGCTGGATGTCCACTCTGGTCTGTCTTTTTTATCCTGAAGCCATTGTAGTTCCTTCTGGTCCTTGTTAGTGGCGCACTGTGTTGGCCTAGGGAACACGCACTGGGATCCACGTGAAATTGCTCCTGTTACACTTCTATGGTTGTCCTTCTTGGTCTCTGGGGTCCCTGGTGCTTCAGCCTCACACTTTTGTATTGAGAATCACGCACGAGTGTCTCATGTGAACAGTTGCTCATTGAGCGAAGGTGGAACTACTTTGTCACCATCTGGATGATGTCCTCCCTCTGTGAGGAACGGTTTTCTCTCTCCCGGGCTAAAAACAGATGTTTCCCTGAATGCATGTGTTTGTGGGTATGTATTTGTATATATGTGTGTATGAATTTGCACATACAGATGTTTGATATCCAAGAGGTAGAATGTTTAAAACGTGAATTTTTTGATATTGAAACAACATGCTAAGAGAGACAAATGCCTTTCGTGTTAACAATTATTTTTTTTTTTTTTTTTTTTTTTTTTAAAGATTTTTTATTTATTTATTTGTCAGAGAGAGAGCGAGCACAGGCAGACAGAGTGGAAGGCAGAATCAGAGGGAGAAGCAGGCTCCCTGCGGAGCAAGGAGCCCGATGTGGGACTCGATCCCAGGACGCTGGGATCATGACCTGAGCCGAAGGCAGCTGCTTAACCAACTGAGCCACCCAGGCGTCCCTCGTGTTAACAATTATTATGTTGCCATGCTGCTTATTTGATTGCTTATTACTACCTGAATTGTTTCTTTCTTTCTTTCTCTTTTTTTTTTATAATTTGATAGTCCTTTCTCTAAGTTATAGATACAGGAAAAATGCCAGTGAAATATATTGAAGCATCATTTAGTGTTACCTGGAACGTTTGTTTCATTCATGTTTAATATTATAATAGAGATGTTGGGATTTGGATTGACCATGTATTTTAATGTTTTACTTTATACCTTACCTATTGTTTTGTTTTACTATTTCTGTTTTGTGTTTTCCTGTGTTTGTATTAAGAAAACATAAACTTTCAGTCCTTCTCTGTGACCATTATGCATTCAGTAACGTTGCTTTAGCTAGAAATAAAGGCATGCTTTTTTTTTCTTTTTTTTTTTTAAAGATTTTATTTATTTATTTGACAGAGAGAGATTACAAGTAGGCAGAGAGAGAGAGGAGGAAGCAGGCTCCCTGCTGAGCAGAGAGCCCGATGCGGGACTCGATCCCAGGACCCTGAGATCATGACCTGAGCCGAAGGCAGCGGCTCAACCCACTGAGCCACCCAGGTGCCCAAGGCATGCTTTTTTTTTCTTAAGCATGCTTTTTGAATCTGGTCACGGTAGGACATTACATCATACCTGTGATTTCAGTCTGTCAGTACGTGGACATTGTGATGCTTATGTATTTATGTACATCTGGTTTTCATGAGTACATTTTTGTATTTAAAGTAAAGTCACGTGTGGATAAGAGAAGTGAACCACTCAGTGGAATTTCACAAACTGTTCACATCTCTCCAAGCCAGTGAGATCAGAACACAGAGTACTGTCCTCTAACATTCCCTCTGAACTCCTCAGTAACCCTCCCCCAAACTTGGCACTCTTTTCACCTGTAAGGCAAGAGGTTGCTGTGCTCATTTTGTACTTTACATAAATGGAGTCAGGCAGTGCGGACTCTTGTATTTGGCTTTATTTCTGTCTATTTGTGTGTTGATGTGTATTCCCGCAGGTTACTGTGCATCATTCATTAGAATGCACGGGTCCCCGAAAGGCTGGTTGTCACAGTCAGTGAAGCATCTGCCTTCAGCTCAGGTCATAATCCCAGGGTGCTGAGATTCAGTCCTGAATGGGTCTCCTTGCTCATCAGGGAGTCTGCTTCTCCCTCTGCCTGCTTTGCCTGCACACCTCTCACTCTGTGCTCTCTCTCTGACAAATTTTATACACACACACACACTTATTTTATTTTATTTTATTTTTTTTTTTTTTAATTTATTTTTTATTTTCAGCATAACAGTATTCATTATTTTTCACCACACCCAGTGCTCCATGCAATTCGTGCCCTTTATAATACCCACCACCTAGTACCCCAACCTCCCACCCCCCACCCCTTCAAAACCCTCAGATTGTTTTTCAGAGTCCATAGTCTCTCATGGTTCACCTCCCCTTCCAATTTCCCCCAACTCCCTTCTCCTCTCTAACTCCCCATGTCCTCCATGCTATTTGTTATGCTCCACAAATAAGTGAAACCATATGATAATTGACTCTCTCTGCTTGACTTATTTCACTCAGCATAATAATCTCTTCCAGTCCCGTCACACACTTATTTTAAATTAACATATAATGTATTATTTGTCCAGGTGTACAGGTCTGTAAATCATCAGGCTTACACATTTCACAGCACTCACCATGGCACATACCCTCCCCAGTGCCCATCATGTAGCCACCCTTTCCCTACCCTCCCAGCCCCAGCAACACTCAGTTTATTTTGTGAGATTATGAGTCTCCTATGCTTTGTCTCCCTCTTCATCCCATCTTGTTTCAGTTTTTCCTTCCCAACCCCCATGACCCCCACCCTGCCTCTCATATTCCTCATATCAGAGAGATCATATGATAATTGTCCCTCTCTGGTTGACTGATGTAGCTCAGCATAATACCCTCTACTTCCATCAACATTGTTGCAAATGACAAGGTTTCATTGCTTTTGATGGCTGCATAGTATTTCATTATATACATATACCATATTTTGTTTATCCATTCATCTGATGATGGACATCTAGGTTGTTCCCATAGTTTGGTTACTGTGGACATTGCTGCTAAAGCATTCAGGTGCACGTACCCCTTCGGATCACTACATTTGTATCTTTAGGGTAAATACCCACTAGTGCAATTGTTCAGTTGTAGGGTAGCTCTATTTTCAACTTTCTGAGGAACATCCATACTGTTTTCCAGAGTGGCTAAACCAGCTTGCATTCCCAGCAACAGTGTATGTAGGAAGATTCCCCTTTCTCTGCATCCTTGCCAACATCTGTCATTTCCTGACTTGTTAATTTTAGCCATTCTGACTAGTGTGAGGTGGTATCTCATTGTGGTTTTGATTTGTATTTCCCTGATTCCAAGTGATGTGTAGCACTTTTTCATGTAAACAAATAAAATCTTAAGAAGGAGAAGGAGAAGAAGAATGCTCCAATTCCATTGTGTGAATACCAAGTGATTGCATCATTCTACTATTAATGGGGGGAGGGTTCTCAATGCGGACTGTCATGAATGGTACTGGTATGTAAAATCTGTAATTTGTCTTTTACTGGCACGTGCATGCATATCTCCTGGCTATTTATATGGGACTGGATTGTTGGTAAATAGGTTATATATGTTCAGCTTTAATAGATGCTATCATGTTCTTTCTCTAACACTTGTGTCCATTTTCACATCCACCAGCAGTGCATGGGGATTCTGGCTTGTCCACATTTTGGTAGGTTATGTGATTTTGATGTTGGGTTCCTGGTTCATACATGATGATACTAAGTCTGGGTTTTATTTGCTTTTTTGCTGGTGTTGTCTTTCTCTGTTATTACAGAGTTGGACATGAACCATGGGATAATCTCTTCTACAAGGTGTCTAATGAATTCTTGTGGTCACCTTTTTGTTACACTTTTTTCTTCAATCTTTGTAGGGCTGTATATTGTGAGAATGAGTCTTTTGTCCCCATATCTCAGTCTACCTCTATTTCTATCTTTTGAGCTTGTGATGCAGAAAAGTTTTTAATTTTATTGTAATCTCATTCTTCATTTCACATTTTGTGGTTAGTGATGTTTTTTCCCTCGTCTTAGAAATTTTTTCTTATACCCTACCACAGAGACTGAATCCTTTGTATAATCCTCTATAAACACATCATTTTGTGTAAAATTTAAGTAAGAAATGGATTATAAGTTACTATGCTCTGTGGTTTTCTTAGTGTCTGAGGTTTTCTATTTTTTCCCCCAACATGTCTAACAGATTGAAATGTATTCTGGAGAAGTTGAACTATGTTTTCTTTCCATTTTCTTACACAAATCATTTTTTTTCTAAAGATTTTATTCTTTATTTGAGAGAGAGAATGAACACAAGTTCAAGGGAGGGCCAGAGACAGAGAGACAAGCAGACTCCCCACTGAGCAGGGAGCCCCAGGCAGGGCTCTATCCCAGGACCCTGCATCAGGATTCAGTTTTTAGGCAGAAGCTTAACTGACTGAGCCACACAGTCTTTCCTACACAAGTCATGCCTTGATATGGATTCACACAGGCAAGATCTTAGATGCTGACTTCTCCATTGAATTAACTCTATGTATTCTTCCTCTAGTGGTGTTAGCAGCCTCTCAGGACCAGACACCCAATGTCAGTTGTGGTGTCACAGACCATGCATGGGCCTCTGTGCTCAGATGAATGATTATTCCTGTTTTCCCACAGCAGACATGCCTCCAGGAGCTGGGCAGTTGCCATAGGCTTTGTGTTGCAGGCTGTCCCTGCAATCGTGGCAACCTGATAGATGTCGCTCTTTACTTCACTGGAGGTAGGATAAGTTCTATAGCTTTTATTGCCAAACAGGGAAACATTGGACATTGTCTGTAAAGGAGTCTGACCCACACTGATAGCTTTTGGGTTAAAGATTTCTGCCATGACATTGGATGCACACTTCTTTGTTAGGTTGACAGAGTGGCCAGGGATGTGTCCCTGGTGGCACAGTATGCATCTTGGGGGTCTTCCAGACCCTCACAAATGGCCCTATGGCTGATGGTTGGAAGCATCTTAAAGTCAAACCTTCCAGGTACATTGACTTTGTGATCTACACTGCATGTGACTGTATATCACTGCCAGGTGAGCAGCAAAAGATCATGAAGGAAAACATATTGGTTGCTGTTGTGGATATGTGCCCCAAATCATACATTCATATATGTGCCTTCTACAGACTTTTAACTATTCCTTGAAGTCATGTGGTGATGTGATCTGCACAAGCATTTCCTTGATTGATGTTTTAATTGTACTTGTCATTCCACTCATGTTTGTGTATAAAAAGGCTTGGGAATATAGTGAACACATCTGGCTTTTGGGTAGAGGACAAATAAGTTCATTGTACAGGAAAACAGATGCCTCCTTCCATGGCCAAGGATCAGGCAGCTATGCTAGATATTCCTTAAAGACACTGGGGTGTCCTATGCTCAGAGTGTCCAACACAAACCCACTGCATGTGCAGCATCTCCCTTATCAGTGGGGGGTGGGCAGTTGACAAGTGAAATTAGTGTGATGAAGAAGTTTATGGTGTTTGCTGTGTCATGAGCCATAAGACACTTGGACTTTCATCTGGGAACCTCCTGTCTTCCACCAGTACTGGGAGATTGTTACAGAACAACAGATTAGAGTGTGGAATGTGTGTCATCTTGGAATTTTTATATTTCTTAGGATTCTCCATGACCTTTATTCAAAATAAAATAGATATTAATAGGTCTGTTTCTTGTTTGTTTTCTTTTAAATAATTTATTTATTTATTTATTTAACAGACAGAGATCACAAGTAAGCAGAGAGGCAGACAGAGAGAGAGGAAGAAGCAGGCTCCCTGCTGAGCAGAGAGCCTGATGCGGGGCTCGATCCTAGGACCCTGAGACCATGACCTGAGCTGAAGGCAGAGGCTTAACCCACTGAGCCACGGAGGCACCCTGTTTCTTGTTTGTTCCTTTATGTTCTTGTTTTGATTGTATACATAAGTGAATATATATGATATTTGTCTTTGTCTAAGTTACTTGACATCGCATAATACTTCATGGTTCAAACCACGTTGTCATAAATGACAAGATACAATGAAAGAAGCAGAAACAGACCTGTAAGTACAATGAGTAGCCTAATTGTTACCAGTGTGGAATGGAGAAAGAAGATAGGCAACATGAGGAAATGGGAATGTGAAGTATAGTCTTGCGGTTATGGAATAATTAGTCATGGGGTGAAAAGAATACAAGGAACTTCTCAAATGGTATCTTGATAGCATTCTATGGTACAAGATGGTAGCTGCTTGTGGTGAGCACAGTAGAACACACAGAGTTGTTGAATACCCATGTGATACACCTGAATTAGTGGAACATTGTCCATTATACATTAATAGAAAAGAAATCAAGATGGATCCTGAGTAGCATATACCTATGTAGATTAATCTAGTGTCCTAAGAAGTTGCATGTAAAGAAAACTAACCCTGCTCCTCCAAAGAAGCTAATCCTAAGTATTCACAGTAGGATAAAGTCCTAGGAAAGCAAACTGATCTGTATCACAGTGGAGATAAAAGTTTCTTAATGTAGAGGGGAGGGGATAGGGAAAGTGAAACGTCTGTCCAGCAGTGTGAAGAAGTGAACTAGAAGACCAAGAAGAGCCAGTGGTCTTCATAGACTGAGCAGCCCAGGGGGTACATGGAAGAACAGTCATTTCTGTGAGAGCTTCTTAACTCCATTTCCTTGAGTGTGATCTCTGTCATCTCTCAGCATTGAGGAGTGTGTGATAATGGCCACAGGTTTCAGAAAGTCTTTTCTGTGTAAGTGGATTCAGGGAAGACCAGAAAGTGCAACCAGGTTGTATAACTGCTCATTTTAGGCAAAGTCAGTTTTCAGAAGGAAGCCTCGGTTCAAAGAAGTGATCCTGTAGGCTGAAGCCATGGGTATTAGGAAAAAATGCTGGGGAAACCTGAAATTGATAAAGGCCACGGATGCAGTGGGGTCTAAGCTACAAAATCCAGGGTTGCAGCCAGAAGCAGATTGCACCTACGTTTCTCATTAAAGATGGAGCTAAAGATGGCGTGGTGAATTGAAAAAACAAAAATAAGAGGAGGTATAGAGAAAATTTTATAGGGGTAGAGTTGCTTGAATGAAGAGGAAATGGAAGGGAAGGTCTCCATGCTCACCTCTATACTCTTCCCGCTTTTTAGGAACCTTTGAAACTCTTCATCGTGATTCAGTCCTGGAATTCTGTGGGAAGCATGCATTGTCAATGTAAGACATCAGTGGCACATTTGTGAAAAGTAGGAACTCAGACCTCACCCAAACATCCAAATCGGAATATGAATTTTAATAGGAACTTCAGTTCATTGTCATACACATGAACATTGGAGACATGCACATCTAGCTCAGCCAGACTCTTCCATTATTCTACTCCTGATGTCATGTCTATAGGACATTAGTTTGATATCTGTGCCTTGTTGTATGTCATAAATCAGGATATATGCTCTTCACTTCCCAGATTATTTTGGGTATGAGTTATCCCATGACATCCTTGTAAATTTAGGATGGATTTTGATCTTTGTGCACAAATGGCATTGGAGTTTTTGTAGAGATTGCATTTTGTGTAGATCACTTCAAGATTTATTATGTTTCAATTATTCCAGTGAAAGAGCATAGTTAGGTTTCCTACTTATTCATTCTTTGATTCCTGCACAGTATATTACACTTTTCATTGTTTCTGGTTTGACCTCTACCATTATGTTAAATTGGAAGGATTTTGGTGGAAGAAGAGGTTTGCTGTAAATGTATGATATTTCTGTTTTGGGAGTTGTTCTTTGTTGTGTAGAAACAAAACTGATTTTTATGTGTTGGCTTGTGTACCAGCTTTATAAAATCCATATGAGTTTTAACAGGATTAAAACAATAAGGATTCCCAGGAGAAGCAATGGCAGTGGAGTAGGAGGATCCTAGACTCGTGTGTCCTGTCATGAGTACCACTAGGTAACTGTCAGGTCATCCTAAATGTCCCAGACATTGGACTAAAGAGTGACAGGAGAAACTCCCCAAGTAAGAGGAGAGAAGAGGCCACATGGAAGATGGCAGATAGTGTGGAGACATGGTTTAGGGAGGAGAGGAGTATAGCCCCACTTAGTGAAGACACTGGCTGTCTGCCTTGCTTGCACCAGGCCCCACCCCCTGTGATCTGAGGGGACTTCCTTTCTCAGTGAGGCTTGTCTCAGGCTCAGCAAGGTAAGCCCCTGCCCACATCATGTCTCCTGAGCAGAGATTTCTGCAGGGCCTCAGCTCTGATGGAGATGACATCCAGTCTCCTTTCTGGAGCAGACCAGAGCTCACTTAGTTCAAACTGGCCACATTCAGGTCAGGGACCAAGCACTGCCCATAGAAGGCAAGGAGAGCCCCTGCAGATTCTTGGCCTGAAAGAAACAGCAGGACCCTTCACTGGCTTCTCCAGTGTAGAGACAGGATGGTACAGACTCTGACAGAATGCCAAGATGAAAGAATTTATCTGCAACATAACAAACAGATAAGGCCAAGGCCAGAGATAAAAGGGAAACAGAGAGTAGTAACATGCTTGCTGGCTCTGCCCTCAGTGTGATGCCTGCTTGTGATTCCCTTTCTGCCTCTATAGCTCCCTCCTGTATTCTTGTAATTCCATTCTCTCTCTCTCTCTCAAAATTTTTAAAAATCAAACATAGGTGAACAATTGAATAAGCAAGATTAGAAGCAGGTTTGATGTAAAGAGGAGACTGGAAGAAGCAGAAAAATGACTTTGTCATATAGAAGGCAAAATAAAGGAAAATACTGAATCTGAACAAAGGGATGGGGAAGACTCATGCAACACGGAATTTATTTAGGGAACTCATTGCTTTCATCAATGTAAGAGTCCCAGGTCTTGGGCTTTTCTGTGCTGGGAGAGTATTGATTCCAAATTCAACTTTCCGGATTCTTACTGCTTTAAGGAGATTTCCAATTTCTTTGGTTCAAGGTTAGTACATCAGTCTTAATAACTTGTCTATTTTTAGGAATTCTCTCATTTTTACCCTAAAATTACCCTATTTGTTGCTAAGTAATGCTTTACAGAGATAAAGCACTGCCAGTTTTATTGATTTTGTTCATTGAAATGGGTATTACTTTCAGTGTTGAGTTAGTGTTAATCTGCTATTTTATTTCTTTCAGATTTTTCTTTATTTCTTCCTCTGCTCTACTAAGTTTCATCAAAATTTCTTCCTTTATTAGTTCCTGTGGTGGAAATTAACTTGTTTATTCCAATATTTTTTCTTAACTCTGTATTGTATAACATGAAGGAATTGGGAAATAGAAAATCTAGTAGGGAAAAACTGGCAGAAATAAACAATAAACAGTTACCAAAAACAGTAAAAAATTTAAAACAATGATTTTTAGGGATTTCTGTAATCATGTCATAGTGGGATTAGAGATAGTTTTAACTTTTTCAATTTAGATTCCTCTACTCTATTTTTGGTTGCATAATTGTTCTGACTAGAGTATCCTGGACTATACTCAAAGGCAGTGGTGGAGTCACTTCATTACCTGCTGATCATAGAGGAGAAGCTAAGAGACTGTCCCTACTGAATATGTTTCAGCTTTTCACACATCTATGGCATTCACTACATTGAGGGCTTTCCTTCTCTCTCTACGTTGAGTGCTTTTAGCATGACATGTTGTTCTGTGTGCCCATATTTGAATTCTGTCTCCCTTAGTATGATCATATCATTTTTGATCTTCATTCTGTTAATGTGGAGGCTTGAATTTATATTTTTTCTATATGTTGGAGCACCCTTCATTCTAGGACCATTTTGCACTTGATCATCTTGTAAAAAGGGAAAATGTGCTGTTGATTCAGATGGCTATTTATTGTGGGCTTTGAGTGAATATTCCTCACAGGCTGTAGTTTGTAAACTTTGTTTTTAGTAGTGTCTTCGTCTGGCTTGGATGAGCTGGTAATGCTGGTGCCACAGACAGAGTGTTCTGCTAGTTTCTGTGATCTTCACACCGTAGAAGTCTTTGAGGAGACTTGAGGTATAGTTCCTTCAGTGTCAGTTTGAATATCCAGTGAACTCATCGGGATGCAATTTTTGTTTATTGGAGTTTTTTCTTTTATTCGTCTTTAATTCTGGTTCATGGATGTAGATCAGTTGAGATTTATTCTGCTTTTCTGAATGATGGAGTCTCTATTGGTTAGACCTTTTTTGAAATTTGTACTTGTCTTTTACTATTAGTTTGTGGACACTGATTATCCATTGTTCCTCTATAATTACTTTTATTCCTACAGTCAGTTATACTGTGTCTGTTTTCAGTTCTTTACCTTTCATTTTAGTAGGTCTTTCTCTACAATTCTTAATTTAGTTCATGGGTTGTCAATGTTGTTGATATTTTCTGCCATAAACAACTCTTCCTGTGCTTGATATGTTCCTATTTTTACTGTACTCTATTTGGTTCTGTTCAGTTTTCTGTTTCAATATCGATCATTCCACTAATTTTGAGCACATGTGACCCTTTTTCTGATTGATAGAGATACAGGAAAGTGATTTGTGCTACACCCTGACCATAAGGCAGAATTATCTATTAGACTCCATGCTCAGTACATTATATGCCATGTTGTATGTCCATGGAGAAATGAAGTCCTGATGACTCTTTCTCAGCCATTGTTCTGATACTGTCTGATTGCCTCAATGCTTCTACATTAGAAGTCTTCAGTATATTCTTCAGAATGTAGTAAGTGCAATGGTTTTACTTTTTTTTTTGGTATCTTTCAGCTCTATGGTCACATGACACTCAGAGTTTCCTGCTACAGTGGAGCATAGAAAGTTCTTTCCAGAACGGATCAATGCACAGACACAAACATAGTGCTGTTGAGATTTTACACTTATGCAGAGACTGGGTCAATGATGGGGACAGTGAAGAGCATCAGTGAAATCCTGGATGATACAACCAAACCAAGGCAGTTTCCCTTAATGAGAATGTCAATGCCCCAAATAGTGAAGGATATAAACTGCTGCAGAAAACCTCTTTTTTTAAGTCAACTGTTTCTGCAGAGCACTGTGTTTCTGTCAGCACAAGCTCCAATCAAATATTCAGTTATAGCGATTTGTGGACAGACCATTTGGAAAATCTAAAAAGTAACCTAGTTCATGCTGAAAATAATGATTTGAGCCATTTGGAAGATAGGATTGGCCTGTCCTTTCAGTCAACTATTTCTGATCATCAGAGATGTAGAAATGAAGAACAAATTGCTCAGTGGCATCCATTCGAGAGGGGTTTCACAGAGGAGTCAACCCTCCAGAATGACCAGAGGGTTTCCACTGGAGTCAGAATTGCTGAGTACACTGAATATCAGATAACATTGAACCAGGGCTCCAGTGTTCACCGATATGTCAGGGCTAGGTTTGCAGAGAACCATTATGAATGTGATAAATGTGGGGAAGGCTTTCATCCAAGCTCTAACCTCAGTATACATAATGGTCACCGTTTGGGACACAGTCCTCATAAATATAATGAATATGGGAAAGCTCATAACCCATCCTCTAGTGTTAATGATCATCAGAGAATTTGTGAGGGAAAAAGCCCATTCACATCTAATAAACCAGGGATCATGTTTAGTCAGTCATCAAGCCTAAACATCAATGAGATAAGCCCTTGGGAAAAGGAAACTTACATTTTTAAGGAATGTGGTAAATTCTTTGAATGCCACTCAACACTATCTCAATATCCGCGATGCATACTGGAGAAAAATACACAAATGTGAAGAAGGTGGTCCAACCTTTAAGGACTGTTCATCAATAAATGGACATTTGCAGATCTATTCTGGAGAGAAACCCTGCAAATGTCAAGAATGTGGCAAGGCTTTTAACAATCACTCAAGTCTTAATAGACATCACCAAATTCATATTGCAGGGGAAAACTACAAGTGTAATGAATGTGCCAAAGCCTTTAAATCCTGCTCGAAACTTACTCAACATCCCAGAATTCATAGTGGAGAGAAACATTACCAGTGTCAAGAATGTGTCAAGATCTTTAACAAGAATTCACACCTTACTTGACATCTCACAATTCATACTAGAGAAAGACCTTACCAATGTGAAGAATGTGGCATGTCTTTCACGCAGAGGTCAAATCTTACTAAGCATCACAGAGTTCATACTGGAGAGAAACCTTATGAATATCAAGAATGTGGCAAAGCCTTTAACCACAGCTCAACCCTTACTAAGCATCACAGAACTCATACTGGAGAGAAACCTTACCAATGTCAAGAATGTGGCAAGGCATAATGGAAGCTCAAACCTGATTCAACATCACAGAATTCATTCTGGGAACAAACCTTACCAATGTCCAGAATGTGGCACTACCTTTAAACACAGCTTAAGCCTTACTCAACATCACAGAATTCATACTGGAGGAAAACATTACCAGTGTTGAGAATGTGGCAGGGCCTTTATCTTCCATTTACAACTTATTCAACATCACAGAATTCATACTGGAGAGAAACCTTACCAATGTCAGGAATGGGGCAAGGCCTTTAAACAGAGGTCATACCTTACTGAACATCACAGAATTCATCCTGGAGAGAGATGTTTCCAATGTCAACAACATGGCATGGCTTTTAACAAACACCCACACCTCACTCGACATCACAGAATTCATACTAGGGAGAAACCCTATAAATAATCAGGATTGTGGCAAGGCCTTTAACTGGAGCTCATGGCTTACTCAACATCACAGAATTCATACTGGAGAGAAACCTTATCAATGTCAAGAATGTGGCAAGGCCTTTTGCCATAACTCAAGGCTTACACATCACAGAATTCATACTGGAATGAAACCTTTCCAATGTCGCTAATGTGGCAAGAGCTTTAACCAGAGCTCAACTCTTTCTGAACATCACAGAATTCATACTGCAGAGAAACCTTACCAATGTCAAGAATATGGCAAGGCCTTTAACCACAGCTCAAACCTTACTACCCATCACAGAGTTTGTACTGGAGAGAAACGTTACCAGTGTCAGCTGATGAATAATGTGGCCAAGCCTTTAGCAGAAACCCTTACTGGACGTCACAGAATTCATACCCTAGAGAAACCTAATCTGACTTACAGAGAAATAAATGTTAGAAAATGCCTAAGGACTGGTCCCTCCTCACTCCATATGAGAGATTTTATATAGGAGAGTAAGTGTACAAATACTAAGAATGTGTCTGACCTCTCACTGCAACTCCCAAGTTACTTAACCTCGCAGTTATCATCTAGGAGTAAAAGTATGAAATGTAAATGGCCAGGCCTTTAACTTGAGTTTTATCTTTACTCAGTGTCTCAAAATGCATACTACATTCAAACCCTTGGGACATATTGAATGTGGAAAGACCTTCATTTTGGTTTACTTTGGAGCAAACACCAGGGAGTGCATTAGTCAAGTAAATTGAAAGATAGCAATGCTTTAAAACTAATTGAACATCAGATGCCAATAAATGTTACAGAAATCAAGCCAATGAAAATTACTCAGAAATTACTCTGTAGGAAAATCGTGATTATAAGGAAAAAATCAAAGTTATACACTTAGAGAATATATGTGGCATTTTGTTTCAACAGATTTAGAGGATGGGCTTTAACATATGGATAAAGGCTTTCCATATTTTTCTTATATTTTTTACATTGACCCTATTTGATATTTGTGACTAACAATAACATGTTTTCCTCCAAAATCACTCCCAAAAATTCCTCTGTTCCTTGTGGGTGTGTAAGACCATGTGGTTGATTGCTGCTACATCAAAGATATTAGATGTCCTGCTCCATTAAGTGGGACTCATGCATACCTAAATTTCATGATAGAGGACCGTATGATATACAACGTAGGAAGTACATCTAAGTGGAGATGGTGCTTATGGTTATAACACTGATATAAGTTTCCATGGGATAGGTGTTTGGAGCACACACTTCTGGACATATTGAAACTAAAGAACTTCCTCAATATTAGAAATAGGAGGTTTTCCTAATTGTTCTTTAAGGAAAAAGAGATAGTTGTGCAGTAAACTATGAATGTATCTTCCTAAGTGCAATCGTTAGAGAGTATGACTTGATGTGGTTAAATGAGGAAATCCTGACAGATGACTGCACGAGGGTAGCTAACTCTTCGCTACAATGCCATACCATTGAACACACACATTTCTGAGGAAAGTACCACAGTCCTGAAATTTTTGGAAATTTTGGAAAATAGGTACTCCCACATCCTTCTGACAACAACCGAATGCTTTTGCACATGTGTGTTCTGTATTTCAAACGGTGACAATAGAGTGAATTTGAAATGCCTAACTTAGTGTATGTGTGAACTTAATATATTTTCATTAATAAAACCTAGTGTGTTTTTCTTTTTAAGATTTTGTTTATTTATTTGATGGAGATCAAAAGTAAACAGAGAGGCAGGCAGAGAGAGGGGGAAGCAGGCTCTCTGCTGAGGAGGAAGCCCGATGTAGGGCTCTATCCCAGGACCCTGAAATCAGAACCCAAGCTGAAGGCAGAGGCTTTAACCCACTGAGCCACCCAGGCGCCCCAAACCTAGTATGTTTTAACATATGGATATGGGTGTGTCATGAATGATGTGTTATTCTACATCTAGTGTTCATCTATCCTATTGAAGATTGTAGGTAGCTGGTCAAATCAACCACCTGTTTGGTCCTGGAGTAAAAGAATAAACCTAGTAATCCATTTTCCCAGTAGTCTGAACATTTAAGGGATACGTGATTATTTTTCCCCTAGTCTTCTCTCAGTGAATATGATGATAGCACAGTGAGTGCCTTACTGAGGTATGTAACATAGAGATATTGTTGGTGTTGTAGCTTACGTACTTCATGATGCTGCTACTTGGCATCAATTTTGTGTAGCTAGTAGTTTAGTCAGGGCTTTGCCCTGACAGGAGCCCTTCTCACTAGTGCATTTCTCAGTCAGCACGTTGCAGGGTCTCAAGTTAGTAGGAATGTCTGATACTGTCCTTGTGAGCCACCATCTGTCCTTTCTTCCAGTGCTTTCCCTTCCCTGTCCCTTAGAGAAGACACCCCCTACCGTAGGCCTTCCCTAAATCTGTTTTAGTCAGAATGGCATATTCTGGACTTAGACGTGGGACTCTCTAGCACTGGACCATGGCCCCAAATGAAAGTATGTGCCCCCATCCTACACTTAGTGTTGTTTTGATGTATCTTTGAGGTACACATGCACATATGACCATGCTATGTGTGTCATAGATACTCTATAAGAAAGAGAAATCTAGGGGTGCCTGGGTGGCTCAGTGGGTTAAAGCCTCTGCCTTCAGCTCAGGTCATGATCCCAGGGTCGTGGGATCAAGCCCCGCATCAGGCTCTTTGCTCAGTGGGGAGCCTGCTTCCTCCTCTCTCTCTGACTGCCTCTCTGCCTACTTGTGATCTGTCTGTCAAATAAATAAATAAAAATCCTTAAAAAAAAAAAAGAAAAGAAAAGAAAGAGAAATGTATCCTAATAGGAGCATTGTTGTAGCCCAGGCAAGAGACAGAAAATATTTAAGATGAAGAATTAGCATGTACAAAAGGAGAACTGTCCCGAGTTGCCCAAGTGACTCCCTAGATGTAGAAACACAACTTCTGTTTGTTTTATGACTTAGTTATCTCCAGATCTCCAGTTATATTCGCCCTCATTTTTATTTCCAGCTATGTAGGCATCACAACCATTCTTTTTTGCCTGTGCTACAGAGACAGCATCCTCAGAAAATGCTTAATTAAATTTAGACAGATGGAAAGCCAATTGGTATTAAGACATTTATAGCACAATGATGTGGGATGTGAATCTAAGTAAAATGAGGAAGGCACCATCCCTAGAGAGAAAGACAAGACCTGTTAATAGGAAATATGAGGAAACTTTTTCCTCTGTGGGGAGGGATCCAGAGGTGGCTCCCTTTAGTCACTGCAAAGGCACAAGGAGATCTTGCTGGTGTCATCTGATGAATACCTGTAATGGGGGAAAAAAAATGGCAAATGTGGGTTTCTCAGGAGTGGAAAGGTCCTGCTTTATCCTATTGATTTGATAGACCTCCTGTGTCTAACGCTGTTGGATGTCAGTGATGACTGTACTTCCCTGCCTAGATCTGTGACAAGGGATGGAGGAAGGTGTTTGATGATGTAGTCATGTGGGCAGCGTTAAGATGTCATGTGGTAGAATAGATGTTTGAGATGAAAAAGCCTTCTGGACAGTGGAATAGGTTGGATCAGCTGGGCATGTGGTGTGGTTGCTCCCTTGTTTCCCAGGTAGATAACCCCAGTCAAGGTCAGATCCAGTGTGGTTGGGTGATCCTTCAGAGAAGCTGCTTCAGTGCTGTACAGGACCTTCCTCCCTTTTTTCAGCACCATCATGACTGTAGTTCCAGGGGTGCCTGGGTGACACAGTTATTAAGTGTCCACCTTAGGCTAAATTCATGAGCCCTGCATTGGGCTCCCTGCTCAGTGGTGAGTTGATTTCTCTCTCTTCTCTTCCCATCACCACCCACCACCACAAATGTCTCTCTCATTCTCTCAAATAAAAGATATATTTTTTAAAGATTTTATTTATTTGACAGAGAGAGATCACTAGCAGGCACAGTGAGTAGGGGAAGCAGGGTAGCTGCTGAACAGAGTCGAACATGGGGCCCAATCCCAGGACCCTGAGACCATTTCGAGTCATTCTTTTGCCACCAAACTGCAACAGAATATGTATAGCATGAGCTTATTTGACCTTCAGCAAAACCCAATAGGATAAAAGTTTCACATTTAATGCCAATAACCTTGAAGACATGTCTACCTTAATTAAACCAACAAAGTACCTCCCCATTGCCGATTTTTACCTGAAAAACTGGTGGGAAATCTGAACCAGGCAGTGCCAAGTCCACTGGGTGGTCTTTGCTCCTCACAAGGAGCAGGAGGAAAAGGAGCCAGTGGTGCTGGAGGCAGGGAGGCCAGTAGAGGAGCCAGAAATGCAGGCACCACCCAAGGTGGTTCAGAAATGGGAGGAGGGGGAGGCGAAGTGCTCCCAGAAAGCAGAAAGAGGGTTTCCAGTTCTCAAAATCATCCACTTGGCCAGAGGATCAAGCGCCGTGCGTTTTCCACCAACAAGGGGAATTAGGCAGTCCATGACAGGCCAGAGATGACAGGGAATTTCCCCAAATGAAAGGGCGTTTCAGCAGCTGTTTGGGAATGCCATTAAGATGTCCCATCCTGGGATGCCTGGGTGGCTCAGTTGGTTGGACAACTACCTTCAGCTCAGGTCATGATCCTGGAGTCCCGGGATCGAGTCCCGCATCGGGCTCCCAGCTCCATGGGGAGTCTGCTTCTCTCTCTGACCTTCTCCTCATTCATGCTCTCTCTCACTGTCTCTCTCTCAAGTAAATAAATAAAATCTTTAAAAATAAAATAAAATAAAATAAAATGCCACTCTTCTGAAAAAAAAAAAAAAAAAGATGTCCCATCCTGAGGGAAACCAACCACAGCTGGCTCCAGTCAGAGCCATTAAAATGGGCAATGAGTGAGGGAGAAGCTCTCACATCTATTAGGAGAAGGAACAGTGAGAGAGAGTCAGAGCCCCCTTCGTCCATGATGGCCCCTTTACTCCCAGGGTTTATTTGGAGGCGGCCTACTTAGATAATTACCATCCAGTAGGTCAGGGGGGAGTTTACTGTTCTGCTTATGACCAAACATGTTATGCAAGAGACCTTTAGGTTCATGCCCTGATTTAGAGCCCTGAAAGCCTGGGATGGGCCAGGGTACTTATGTCTATTTTCCGAGTTTCCTGCAAAGAGATCTAACTGATAGATCCTACTAAGTCCATGCAGTACCTTTCTTAAACTTTGCAACCCACATGGTTTCTAGTGGTTTAAAAGTATCCCTTGGGAGAGTCTTTAGGAACTAACACCATGCTCCTAGAGAAGTAGAGGAGGCCCCTTAACAAGATCCCCTGACTCCCAGATGGAGTCCCATGCAGGATATGTCAGAGTGTCCATGTGTCAAAAGCAATGCAAGGTGTCCCGCAAACAAAAATCACATTTGATTACCATTCTGCCTTACCACAGAGGCATTCCAGCCATAAAAGTCTAGGTAGGAAGGATATAGGTGTCCCTGCCCTACGCCATTATATCATAGGCTACAGATGGGTGCCTGGTGAGTGGACACCAGCTGAATGGATGGAAATACCATGCCTTGCTGCTCATGCCCCGAAGTCTGCATTATTGGCCTCTGATTTTTAATCCATGGAAAACACTAGAAAATTTTTACAATGGGAAATTAACCAATCATGTAATTTAAAAAGTTAGTAGAGGACATAAACAGAAAGCAGTAAAGACAGAAATTCACCATGATCTAAAAGATATTCAAACACGTGTAGTCTTTACAGTCAACTTTCCTAGGAAATGGTCACCAGTTTGGCTTTCATTCAATCGGGGACTGGTTCTGATGGAGTTCTGGAATGTAGGTGATAATTGGTGGGGTGAGGTCCAGAGCCCATGGGCAAGAATTCTTGAAAGGTTTTTGGTGAAAAATGATGGTCTTATTAAACCCCAGGGGCAAGACCCAAAGGCAAAAGGAGCCCATGCACTTGGAGTTGAGATAAGGAAAAGGGAGGTAGGTTTTTAAAAGAACTTTCATATTCTAAAGAGGACCCACAAAATACTCTGGGCTCTGCCATTGTCAAGTTAAGGACATTTCTTTAAATTATAGAGAAGTCGAGCATTGAACCCTCTGGCCAACTGAGTAGACTGTAAGTTTCAGCATGCACCTTTATCCTGTGTGAGTGATGAACTAGACTCTTCTTTGTAAACCTATAGATCATGCATTGTTTCCTACAAAGACTAATTACCAAGCCTTATTGCAGAACCTCCCCCAGGCCACCCACACACAGCCTCCAGGCACATCCATAATGTCAGTAGGAGACACCAGTGAGTCTGAAGCCTATCCAGAAGTGTTACAGACCACCCTGCTCCCTTCCTACTTATTCACTGCACTCAACTTCCCTTTAAAATCTGCAGGCCTGTAGGAGTTCTTGGAGTTGCTCTTTGGACATGTGTCTTATTCCAACTGACTGGCCTCCTGAATGGAGCTAATATTCCCTTTTTTCTTTTTTCTTTTATTTATTTATTTGAGAGAGAGAGAGGGAACACAAGCAGGGGGAGTGGGGGAGGGAGAAGCAGGCTTCCTGCCTAGCAGGGAGCCCAATGTGGGGCTCATCCCCAGGACCCTGGGATTATGACCTGAGCCAAAGCAGATACACAGTGACTGGGCCACCCAGGCACCCCTAATGTTCCTTTTCAATCAAAACTCATGCTTTGGGGAACCTGGGTGGCTCAGTGGATTAAGCCGCTGCCTTCTGCTCAGGTCATGATCTTAGGGTCCGGAATGGAGCCCCGCATTGGGATCTCTTCTCAGCAGGGAGTCTGTTTCCCCCTCTCTCTCTCTGCCTGCCTCTCTGCCTACTTGTGATATCTGTCAAATAAATAAATAAAATCTTAAAAAAATAAAAAACACAACACTTAACTCATGCCTTCTGCACTAGCTTTTCAAAGGAATAGCAAATGGCTTTTTTTTAAATAAAGATATAATTTATTTGTCTGAGAGAATAAGCACAGGCAGAGGCAGGGGAAAAAGCAGGCTTCCTGCTGAGCAAGGAGCCCGATGTGGGACTTGTTGGGCTGGCAGAAAGAAAGGGATACTTAAGATGGCAAAAGTCCCCACTACAAAACCTGAGCTCAGACAGGAGAACAAGGACCCAAGCAGGAATCTGAAAACCCTCCAATGGACCTGGGCTCCCAAGGACCAATGGGACCCTGACAAGCAGGAATCTGAGACTCTCCCGCCCCGGGCTCCAGTGGACCAATGGGATCCTGAGGAGCATGCGAGATATCCAAATAAGGGAAACCTATCAAAAGACCCCTGAGCTCCCCTTGAGACCCCTTAAAATCCCCCTCCTCCCTGCCTTGGGCTCGACTTCTGCCACTCTGCTTTCCAGAGTCTCGGAACCTCGCCTGAGGGTACCCACCTCCTCCCGGCACAACTTTCCTGGTTCCCCTTCTTCTGAGCCCTGAAACTTCACCGGAGAGTGTTTTTAATAAATCTTGCCTAGCACCCACTTTGCCTGGTGTTGTGTTTATCTCACCGGAGAAACTTTACATGACTCGATCCCAGGATGCGGGGATCATGACCTGAGCAGAAGGCAGACACTTAACCAACTGAGCCACCCAGGCGCCCCTGGCTTTTTTTTTTTTTTTTTTTTTTTTAACAAAATTGTGGGATACTTCACAATGGTAAGAAAGAATTCTTGCCATGTTTTATGGTGCAACATAGTAAGTTTATTGAAGAAACACATGGATAGGACTCACACTGAGAATGAGCTACACTTTCATTTTTATGTATTTATTCATTTTTTAAAGATTTATTTATTTATTTGACAGACAGAGATCACAAGTAGGCAGAGAGACAGGCAGAGAGAGAGGAAGGGAAGCAAGCTCCCTGCTGAGTAAACAGCTCCATGGGAGGCTCGATCCCAGGACCCTGGGTTCATGACTTGAGCAGAAGGCAGAGGCTTTAACCCACTGAGCCACCCAGTTGCCCCTCATTTTTATTTATTTTGAAGATTTTATTTATTTGAGAGAAAGTGGGCAGAGGGAAGGTGGATGTGGGGAAGGGGTTAAGGAGTGCACCTGTCCTGATGAGCTCTGGATTATGTATGGAATTGTGGAATGACTATATGCTACACAAGAAACTAAGAAAACATTCCAGCAGTACAATAGCAGCTATGAAATTCCATACAAAACCTGGTGCTCATCACAGTTTTACTCCTTAATGTCTGTACATAATTTAATGCATCTGCTTACCCACTCCCACTCTGGCTTCCATCAGCTTGCTCTCTACAAGAGTCTGTTTCTTTTATTGCCTCTCCTTTTCTTTTTTTCTTTCTCACTGAACACTTTTTTGTTGGTTGAAATCTACCTATGAGTGATATCATACAGCATTTGTCTTTCTCTGACTTATTTCACATAGCAATATACTCTCTAGTTCCATTCAAGTTGTTGCAAGTGGCAAGATTTCATTCATTTCCATGCTAATATACCACTGTACATACATACCAAATGTTATGTATTCATTCAGTAGTCAATGACCAATTGGGTTGGACTGTTTGAAGCAGAAATGCTCATTGTGTCTCACTGCTCAACTGCTTCTCTAGCAAATCAGCACCATGGACAGAACCTGAGCCCATACTCCTCACGGTACTGACTAGGGAGGAAGGCCCCACACAGCAGTGCAGCTGCTTCCCTGAAAGGTCACTGATGTACAATGGATCAAATCTTGACTGGGGTTTTATCCCTGAGAGAGTAGTTCTTGGGTTCAACCACAGGACGTGCCTTGCTGATCCTGCCTATCCCACTGTCCAGAAGGAAACCCCACCTCCAATAGCTACTCTACCATCTGACATTGTAAAGCTATGCCCAATTGACTGCACCATCCAATATGCCTCCCTTTCCATTCATTGCCACTGAGGCAGACTTGGGTGATCACAGTCATCATTGTCATCTAAGGCCATCTGGTCCTCAGTTACACACAGGAATGTAATGAAATCATGAGAATGAAGGAGGACTTCCCTACTCAGAAACCCACATATTTGGCAATTCTTTTTTCTATAACATGTACTCATCAGATGAGAAAAGCAACAGCTGCTTGTGCCTCTGCAGTGACTAAAGGGAGCTGATTCCAGTTCCCTCCTCACATGGGAAGGATTTCTTGATGTTTAATAGGTCTTACCTCTCTCTCTCACCAAATTTTACTTAGATTCACATCCCACCTCCTAGGGCTAAATATCTGAATTGATATCCAGTGGCTGTCCATCTCTCTAATCTCAGTTAACTCTTTGGAGCACACTCTCACCACAACTCAAAAAAAAAAAAAAATGGCTCTGATGCCTATGCAGTTGGAAAGTAAAGTGAAGAAAAATACAACTGCAAATCAGGAGGTAACTAGGAAATAAAAGAAGCAGAAATTATTTTTCTAAATCCACAGCCAGCACTATCATATGAGCATGTGAACTTCACAGACGCATCAAAGGAACACCCCCCATAGGAAGTGGGGAACACAGCTTTTTGGAGCCCACGATTCAGTGCTTTCGAGTCCAAGGATTAACTCCAGATTAGGCCACTGAAGCTACAACAGGTCCATGTCAGCTCTGTGGGAGTCTTCTGTAAGTGACACAGGAAGGGAAAGCATTGGAAAAAAGGAGAGATGGTTGCGCACAAGCGTAGATTGGGGTTGTTGTATCAGAAGTTACATTACTTTGTGATTCTGCAGAGTGTTGTCTAGGAAACATGCTAGTGGAAGGACGGGTGTCTGTTCATGGACCCTACCATACTACTGGCTACACAAAGTGAATGCTAAGTAGCAGTATCATGGAGTGCACGACCTAAAATGTCAACAATACCTCTACAAAATCTGTAATATATCCATAATAATATCACAGTCAGCACAATAAAGAGAAATGAGGACAATGGATAAAGTAGGGAGGAAATCACTCATTTTATAAAAAGATTTTAATTATTTGACAGACAGAAATCACAGGAAGGCAGAGAGGTACAAAGAGAAGCAGGCTCCCTGCTGAGCAGAGAGCCTGATGCAGGGCTTGATCCCAGGACCCTGGGATCACGACCTGGGCCAAAGGCAGAGGCTTAACCCACTGAGCCACCCAGGTACCCATGGAAGACAGTTTTCAAAACTTAACATGAAACCTCGCCTTGGCCTCTTGGGCCAACTTAATAGTCCTTAAATTTCTGCATGCACCTTTCCATGAATGATGGACTAAACCCTTCTTTGTACATCTAAACACCACACATTGTTTCCAAGGACTGGTAATCCCACCTTCTGGCACAAACACCCCTGGGGACCCATTTGCAACCTCCAAGCACCTCTGTAATGTCCGTAGGAGGCACAGTAAGTCCACAGGCAATCATGAACTGTGTCAGACTGCCCTGTGTCCCTCCTATTGATTCACTGTCCTCAAGCTCCTTTAAAAACTCTGAAGGACTGGCAAAATCCTTGGAGTTGATTTTTGAACATGAGTCTGTCTTCTTTCCAAATGGCTCATCTCCTGAATAATGCAGATATTCCATTCCCATCAAAACTCTTGGCCCTATGCATTGGCTTTTCAAAGAAATGGCAGCCAGCTTGGGTTTCTGGATAACAAAATTGTCGGATCCTTCAGCACAGTGATCAGGAAGAACTTCTATGATGATTTATGGTGCAATTATTGATGTAGCACATGGCTGGGATTTCTGCTCAAGAAGAGGTACACTTTTTTTTTCCTTTTTCAAATATTTGATTTAAGAGATAGAGAGAGGCACTCATGGTGGAGCGTAGGGATGGGCAGATGAAGAAAAAGAAACCAAGTCACCACTGGGTAGGGAGCCCAGCGCAGGGCTATGCTGGGAACCTGACATCATGACCTGAGCCAACGTGAGACCCTTAACTAACTGATCCCCCAGACCCCCTAAAAGCTACACTGTTCATGTTTGAAGGAGGTTGTTGTATGCTTAGCACTGAAGGGGGTGGGCTCTTGCAGACAGTAATAGAATATAAATGTTTCCACCAGTTTCTTTATACTGTTTAAATTATTTTATAATTATTTACCTGACAGAGACAGACATAGTGAGAGGGGGAACACAAGATGGGGGAGGGGGATAGGGAAAAGCAGGCTTCTGGCTGAACAGAGAGCCCAATGCAGTGCTAATGACCTGAGCCCAAGGCAGACACTTAAAGACAGAGCCACCCACGTGACCCTAGAACTACACCCATTATGGCACTGAGGAAAGGTTGGGAGGTCCCACACAGCAGCTTCCCTGAAGAATCACCCAATCACACTGGATCTGACCTTGACTGGGGTTACCTACCTGGGAAATGAGGGAGCAACCACAGCACATGCCTTGCTGATCTGGCCTATTCCACTGCCCAGAAGGCTTCTTCATCTCAAACATCCATTCTACCGTGGGACAGCTTAACGTTGCCCACATGATTGCATCATCCAACCCCTCCTCCATCCTTTGTCACGGATCTAGGCCGGGGACATACAGTAATCACTGACATCCAACAGCATTATTCCCAGGAAGACACAGGAGATCAATCAAATCATCAAGATAAACCAGGACCTTCCTACTCCTGAGAAACCCACATTTGCCTTTTCTTGTCCCCATTACATGTATTCATGTGCCTTTCCAGTGACTAAAAGGAGCCACCTCTGGTTCTCTACCCACAAGGGAAAGAGTTCCTCACATTTCCTTTTAATAGGTCTTGTGTTCTTCTCTAAGGATGGTGCCTTCCTCAAATTTTACTCAGATTTACAACCCACATCCACGTGCTAAACGTGTTAATACCCACCAGCTTTCCATCTGTCTAATCTCAATGAAGCATTTTCTGACGACACTCTCTCCACAGGCAGAAAAGAACGGGTGTGGTTCCTATGTAGAGAGGAAGAAAAATGAGGACAAATACAACTGGAGATCTGGAGAAAAGTAGGTCATAAAACAAACAGAAGTTCTTTTTCCACAACTAGGGAGTCACTTGGGCTACTCAGGACAGTTGTCCTTCTCTACATGCTAATTTTTCATCTTATTTTCTGTCTCTCCTGGCTACCACATGACTCCTATTTGGATAGATTTCTCTTTCTTATGGGGTATCTATGACACACATAGCATGGTCATATGTGCATGTGTACTTCATAGACACATCAAAACAACACTCAGTGTAGCGTGCAGGGCACATGCTTTCATTTGGGGCCATGGTGCAGTGCTATAGAGTCCCAAGTCTAAATCCAGAATATGCCATTCCAACTAAAACAGATTTAGGAAAGGTTTGGGGGAGGGGGAATCTTCTTTATGAGACACAGGAGGGAAAGCTTTGGAAGAAATGAGAGATGGTGGCTCACAAGGTCAGAGTGCAGATGTCGTATCACATGTCATACTAACTTGTGACCCTGCAGCATGCTGACTGGGGAATGCACTAGTGAGAAGGGCTCCTGTCGGTCCAAGACCCCTGCAAAACTACTGGCTACACAAAATCAATGCCCAGTGGCTGCATCATGGAGTACATGTGCTAGAATGTCAACATCAATCATCTCTATGTTACATACCTCAGTAATACACTCACAGTAATATCATTGTATTCACAAAGAGGAGAAAAATCACAGGATAGACTAGGGGAAAACATAATCACATATCCCTTAAACCTTCAGACCACTGGGAAAATGGATTCCTAGGTATATTGTTTTACTCCAGTATCAAACAAATGATTGACTCGATCAGCACCCTACAACCCTCATTGAGATAGACAAACACTAGATGTAGAGATAACACATAATTCATGACACACCCATATCCATATGTTAAAGAAGTGTCTTATTAATAAAAATATATTATGTTCTGCAGTCATACTAACGGTAACACATAGGAAGATACAATGGTAGTTTACTGGACAGTAACCTCTTTTTCCATAAAAAACAATCAGGAAAACCTTGTATTTCTAATATTGAGGTAGTTCTTTAGTTTCAGTACATGCAGAAGTGTGTGCTCTGAACACCTATTCCATGGAATCTTACATCAGTGTTATAAATGTAAGTACCATCTCCACTGAGATGTACTTCATATGTTGTATATCATATGGTCCTCCTCCATGGAAAATTAGGTATGCATGCATCCCACTTAATGGAGAAGGACATTTAGTATCTTTAATGTACCAACAATCAACCACATAGTCTTACACACCCATGAGGAACAGAGGAATTTTCGGGAGTGATTTCAGAGGAAAATAGATTAATATTGTTAGTCACAAATCTCAAATGCAGTTAATGTAAGAATGAGAAAATACTGAAATCCCTTATATGTATGTAAATGTCCACCCTCTAAATCTGTTCAACAGAATACCACATACATTTTCTAAGTGTTTAAGTTTGATTTTTCCTTATAATCACTATGTTCATACAGAGTAATGTCTGAGTAGAGTGAATAATATATTCCACTGGCTTGATTTCTCTTACATACATTGGCATTTGATGTTCAAATAATTAGTTTTCTAAACAATGCTAACTTTCAATTAACTTTCCTTGAAGCTCTCTCTGGTGTTTGCTCCAATGTATACTGAAATGAAGGTCTTCCCACATTCACTATGTTGCAAGGGTTTGAATCAAGTATGCATTTTGAGATACTGAGGAAGGACTGAATTCCAGTTAAATGCTTGGCCACGTCCTTTACATTTCATTACATTTTATTCCTATATGATAAGTATGATTTTAATAAGTTTGGAGTTCCAGTGAAAGGTCAGACACTTTTTAAAATTTTTATTCATTGGAGAGAGAGACAGTGAGAAAGAGCAAGAGGGGGAGAAAGTCAGAGGGAGAAGCAGACTCCCCATGGAGCTGGGCGCCCAATGCAGGACTCGATCCCAGAACTCCGTGATCATGACCTGAGCCAAAGGCAGTCGCTCAACCATCTGAGCCACACAGGTGCCCCACAGACACATTCTTAGTATTTGTACATGAACTCTCCTATATGTAATCTCTGATATGGAGTGAGGAGGGAACAGTCCTTAGTCTCACATACATCCATAATTTTCTCTCCAGTATGAATTCTGTGATGCCCAGTAACAGTCGTTTGCAGCTAGAGGGTGTGCCACATTATTCATCGGCTGTCATTCCAGTATGAATTCTCTATTTAGTAAATGCGTGCATGCTGGACAAAGGCCTTGTCACATTTGTTATATTTGCAAGGTTGTTGTCCAAAATGAATTCTCTGATGTGCATGAATGGGTAAGCACTCCTTAACTAATTTTTCTCACATTCTTTTTTCTTTTTTAAAGATTGTATTTATTTATTTGACAGAGATGGAGAGAGATCACAAGTAGGGAGAAGGGGCAGACAGAGGTCAAGGAAGAAGCAGGCTTCCTGTAGTGCTCAAACCTGGGAACCTGGGATCAGGAACAGGGTCTAAGGCAGCCAAATATCCTACTGAGCCACCCAGGTGCCCCCTTTCTCACATTCTTTATGCTGGTAAGCTATCTATCTAGTATGAATTTTCTGATGTTTAGTGAGGATTGAGTGCCTGTAAAGGCCTTGCCACATTTTTAGTATTTGTACAGTTTCTCTCCAGCATGAATTCTGTGATGTCAAGGAAGGTCTGAGGGCCACATTATTGACTTTGGTAAGGTTTCTCTCCAGTATGAATCATGCAATGTCGATTAAAGAGTGAAGAACACTTAAAGGCTTTGCCATATTCATGACATTGGTAAGGTTTCTCTCCAGTATGAATTCTGCTATGTCGAGTAAGGGTTGAGCTATGGTTAATGGCCTTGCCACATTTTTGACATTGATAAGGTTTCTCTCTGGGATGAATTCTGTGATGTTCAGTAAGACTTGACCTCTGATTAAAGGCCTTCCCACATTCTGTACATTGGTTAAGGTTTCTCTCCAGTATGAATTCTGTGATGTTGAGTAAGGCTTGAGTTGTGGTTAAAGGCCTTGCAACATTTATGACATTGGTAAGGTTTCTCTCCAGTATGAATTCTGTAACGTTGACTAAGGTCTGAGCTGTTGTTAAAGCCCTTACCACATTCTTGACATTGGTAAGGTTTCTCTCAAGTATGAATCCTGTGATGTTCATTAAGGTGTGAGCTCTGGTAAAAGGCCTTGCCATAGACTTGATATTGGTTAAGGTTCCTTTCCAGTATGAATTCTGTTATGTTGCGTAAGCCTTGAGCTGTAAATAAAGATCTTGTCACATTCTTGACATTGGTATGGTTTCTCTCCAGTATGAATTTTGTGATGTTCAACAAGGGTTGAGCTGTCATTAAATGCCTTGCCACATTCTTTACATCAGTAAGGTTTCTGTCCACTATGAATTCTGTAATGGTCAGTAAGACTTTACCTCCAGTTAAAAACCTTGCCACATTCTTGACATTGGTAAGGCTTCTCTCCAGTATGAATTCTGTGATGTCAAAATAATGGCTGAGCTCTGCATAAAGCTCTTGCCACATTCTTCACATTGGTAATGTTTCTCTCCAGTATGAATTTTGTGATATTGAATAAGCTGTGAAGTGCAGTTAAAAACCTTGCCACATTCTTGACATTGGTAACGTTCCTCTTCTGTATAGGTTTGTCTATGTCCATTTATTGATGGACAGTCCTTAAAGGTTTTACCACCTTCTTCACATTCATGTATTTTTTTTCCAGTATGCATTCATTGATGTTGAGATGTGTTGAGTGGCAGTCTAAGGATTTACCACATTCCTTCCAAGTATAAGCTTCCTTTCCCCTAGGAATTATGTTATGTATATTTAGGCTTGATGACTGGCTAAACATGCTTTATTAGATCTGGATAGATCTAAGATTTCCCTCATGAATTCTCTCATAATCACCAACAATGGAGGACTGGTTACAAGCTTTCCCACATTCACTATATTTATGAGGACCATCTCCCAAATGGTAACCATTATGTATACTGGGGTTAGAGCTTGGATTAAAGCCTTCCCCACATTTATCACATTCATAATGGTTCTCTACAAACCTAGCCCTGACACATCGGTGAACACTGGAGCCCTGGTTCAATGTTTTCTGAGATTCAGTGCACTGAGCAATTCTGTCTCCAGTGAAAATCCTCTGGTCATTCTGGACGGTTGACTCCTCAGTGAAGCCCCCTCATATGGATCCCACTGAGCACTTTGTTCTTCAGGCCAATCCTATCTTCCAAATGGCTCAAATAATTAACCTCAGCACGGACTAGGTTACTTTCCAGACATTCCAAATGGTCTGTCTGCAAGTAGCTATGTTTGAATATTTGATTGGAGCTTGTGTTGACAGAAACACACTGCTCTGCAGAAACAGTTGACTTAAAAAGGGAGGTTTTCCACAGCGTTTTATATCCTTCACCATTTGGGGCACGGAGATTCTCATTAAAGACCATGGCTTTGGTTTGGGTGTATAGTCCAGGATTTAACTGATGTCTGTCACTATGCCCATCATCGTCCCAGTCTGTACATAAGTGTAAAATCTCAACAATACTATGTTTGTATCTGTGCACTGATACTTTCTGGAAAGAATCTTCTATACTCTGCTTTAGCAGGAAACTCTGGGTGTCATGTGAAGATACAGCTGAAAAATACCAAATAAAATAAAAAATACCAAAAAAATAAAATCACTGTACTTACTACATTCAGAAGAATATACTGAAAACTTCTTAAATAGAAGCAGCAAGTGAATTAGACAATGTCAGAAAGATGGCTGAGAGGAGTCATCAGGACTTTATTTTTCCATGGACACACAACATGGCACACAGCATACTGAGTGAGCACAGAGTCTAATAGAGAATTCTGCGGTATGGTCATGGTGTAGCACAAATTACTTTCCTGTATCTCTAACAATCAGGAAAAGGGTCATATGAGCTCAAAATTAGCCGAATGAACAATATTGAAACAGAAAACTGAAATGAACCAGAGTACAGTAAAAATAGGAACATATCAACCACAGAAAGAGTTGTTTGTCAGAAAAGATAAACAATATTGACAGTCCATGAACTAAATTAAGAATAATGGAGAAAAGACCAACTAAAGTGAGAGGTGAAGAAGTGAAAGCAGATACAGTATAACTGACCATAGAAATAAAATTTAATTATAAGAGGCAACAATGGATAATCAGTGCCCACAAATTGATACTAAAAGACAAGTATAAATTTTAAAAAAGGTATAACCAATTTAGACTCCATCACTCAGAAAAGTAGAAAAAAATCTCAACCAATCTACAAATATGAAGCCGAATGAAGGAGGAATAAAGAAAAAAAACCAGGGGTGCCTGGGTGGCTCAGTGGGTTAAGCCGCTGCCTTTGGCTCAGGTCATGATCTCAGGGTCCTGGGATCGAGTCCTGCATCGGGCTCTCTGCTCAGCAGGGAGCCTGCTTCCTCCTCTCTCTCTCTCTGCCTGCCTCTCTGCCTACTTGTGATCTCTCTCTGTCAAATAAATAAATAAAATCTTTGAAAAAAAAAAGAAAAAAAAACCAACAAACAAAAATTGTGTGCCAGGTGAGTTCACTGGATATTCAAACAGACACTGAAGGGGAAAGGACTGCAAATCTCCTCAAACATTTCCAAGGAGTGATGATCAGAGAAACTAGCAGAACACGCTCTCTGTGGCACCAGCATTACCAGCTCATTCAAGACAGACGAAGACACTACAAATAACAAAGATTACAAACCACTGCCTGTGAGGCATATTCACTCAAAGTCCACAATAAAATAGTGGACTGAATCATTTTCCCTTTTCCCTTTTTACAAGATGATCAAGTGGGAAACGGACCAGGAATTAAGGGTGCTCCAACATATAGAAAACCATAAATTCAAGACTCTACATTAACAGAATGAAGGTCAAAAATGACATGATCATATTAAGGGAGACAGAATACAAATATGGGGTATTGGACAACATGTCATGTTAAAAAACACTCAAGCTAGAGAGAGAAGAAAAACTCCAACTAATGAATGCCAAGATGTATGAATACCTGAAAACTATTCAATAGGGATGGTCTGCATGCTTCTCCTGTATGATCAGCAGGTAATGAAGTGACCCCATCACTGCCTTGAATATACTTCTGGATACTCTAGTCAGAAGAATTATGCAAGCAAAAATAAAGTAAAGGAATCTAAACTGAAAAAGAAACACTCAAACTATCTCTGTTCACACAATACACGATTATAGAAATCCCTAAATATCAACATTTTAATTTTTTTACTGTTTCTGGTCCTTGTTTGTATTGTTCATTTCTGCCAGTTTTTCCCTACTAGGCTTTCTATTTCCCAATTTTTTCATCTTATACAATACAGATATAGAAAATGTTGGAATAAACAACTGAATTTCCACCAGGAGAATTAAAAAAGGAAGAGACTTTGATGAAACTTAGTAGAGGAACAAAATAAAGAAAAATCCAAAATAAAATATAGAGCAGATTAACACTAATGGAACACTGAGTGTAATGTCCATTTCAATCAATAAAATAAAACTGGCAATGCTTTAACTCCATAAATCATTACATAATAACAAAAAGGGCAATTTAGGAAAAAAAAACAGAATTTCTATTTTTTTAAAATTTTTTATAAAAGATTTTTATTTATTGGGGCGCCTGGGTGGCTCAGTGGGTTAAGCCGCTGCCTTCGGCTCAGGTCATGATCTCAGAGTCCTGGGATCGAGTCCCGCATCGGGCTCTCTGCTCAGCAGGGAGCCTGCTTCCTTCTCTCTCTCTCTCTCTCTGCCTGCCTCTTAGTGTACTTGTAATTTCTCTCTGTCAAATAAATAAATAAAATCTTTAAAAAAAAAAAAAAAGATTTTTATTTATTTATTTATTTGACAGACAGATCACAAGTAGGCAGAGAGGCAGACAGAAAGCCAGAGGAGGAAGCAGGCTCCCTGCTGAGCAGAGAGCCCGATGCCGGGCTCGATTCCAGGACCCCGGGATCATGAACTGAGCTGAAGGCAGAGGCTTTAACCCACTGAGCCACCCAGGCGCCCCTTATTTTTTTTATTTATTTATTTTTAAAAAGATTTTTATTTATTTATTTATTTGACAAACCCAGAATTTCTAAAAACAGACAAATTATTAAGAATGAATTACTAGGGGGGCCTGTTGGCTCAGTGCATTAAAGCCTCTGCCTTTGGCTCAGGTCATAACCTCAGGGTCCTGGGATCCAGCCTGCATCAGGCTCTTTGCTCAGTGGGGAGTCTGCTTCCTGCACCCCCCCACCTGCTTCTCTGCCTTCTTGTGATCTCTCTCTCTTTCAAATAAATAAATAAATAAAATCTTTTAAAAAATGAATTACTAACCTTGAACCAAAAAAAATGGGTAATCTCCTTAGACCAATAAGAAGCATTAGAGTTGAATTTGTAAGTAATACTCTCTCAGCACAGAAAAGCCCAAGACCTGGGACTCTTACTACTTTTGATGAAGGCTATGAGTTTCCTAAATAAATCCTGAGTTGCATGATTCTTCTCCCTCCCTTTGTTCAGATTCAGTATTTTCTTTTTGTTTTTTTTTTTTTTAATTTTTTATTTATTTTCAGTGTAACAGTATTCATCGTTTTTGCACCACACCCAGTGCTCCACACAATCTGTGCCCTAATACCCACCACCTGGTTCCCCCAACCTCCCACCCCCCCACCCCTTCAAAATGCTCAGATTGTTTTTCATAGTCCATACTTTCCTTTATTTTTCCTTCTATATGATAAAGTCATTCTTCTGCTTCTTCCAGCCTTCTCAGTTTAACTAACGTCAAGCCTGTTTCTAATCTCGCTTATTGCATTGTTCACCTATGTTTGATTTTTTAGAAAGACATATATTTGAGGGGTGGATCATAAGGGTTTGGGTGGGAACTGCAGAGAGAGGGAATCACATGCTGGCATCACACTAACTGCAGAGGCTGACTTGAGCCTGAATCCCAGGACCCTGAGATCAAGGTCTGAGCAGAAATCAGGAGTCAGTGGCTTCCCTGAGTGATCCGCCAAGCACCCAAATATTTTTTAATTTAATTTTTTAAAATTTTATTTATTTATTTTATAGAGATCTCAAGTAGACAGAGAGGCAGGCAGAGGGAGAGGGAGAAGCAGGCCTGCTACTGAGAAGGGAGCCGATGATAGACTTAATCCCAGGATCCTGAGATCATAATCTGAGCTGAAGGGAGAGGCTTAACCCATGAGCCACCCAATGCCCCGCACCCAATTATTTTTTAACTCTTATCTCTCTGGTAAAGTCCACACTATTCTTTTCTCAACACTTTCAGTATCCTTTGTGATTGATGTGTTCAGTTGTTCATCAAGCTCCTTACTACAATCTGTTTCCATTGCATCTCGGCCCTTGTTTCATCTGCTGGTTTTGTCTGGATAAATTCTTTCATCTTGGCATTTTGTCTAAGTCTTTACCTTCCTCTTTGTGATAGAAAAGCCAATGATGTTTCCTGCTGTATCCTTCAGGCCAGGGGTCTGCAGGGCTCTCCTTGCCTGTTCGGTCCCTGGCCTAAATGTGGCCAGTTTGAACTAGGGGAGCTCTGGTCTGCTCGTGAAAGGAGACCTGATGTCAACTCCACCAGGACTGCAGCCCTGCAAAATACCTGCTCAGGAGACAAGATATAGGCAGGGGCTTACCTTGCTAAGCCTGAGACAAGCCTCACTGAGAAGGGCAGTCCCCTCAGATCATAGGGGGTGGGGTCTGGTGCAAGGAAGGCAGACAGTCAGTATCCTCACTGAGTGGGGCCCTGTCTTTGTGCTCCAGGATGGGAGAGGGAAATGGTACCATCCAACTCCCATGTTCTTGGAGCCACGTGTCACTGAATGTTTCCTCTCGGGAATGTGCTCCTAGACTACTGAATACTCTCCCCACTGTGCGCTCCAGGTGTTCTTCAGATGGCTGTTTCCATGCTGTGAGCCCCCAGGTTCTTTGCCAGCATTCTTTCCAGGAGCACCCCAGTGCCCTCCTGGTTCTATCCCATCCAAACCTATGGACCATTAAAACTCCAAGCTTTAAGATATACTGGTTCCAAGAACTCAGAAAATTCAGCCCTTCTCCCATTCCAAGCCAATGGTGTTGGGGAAACCTCCTTAGGCATCCCAAGTGCTCCTCTGTCATGACACCTACTGCACAGCGGGGGCTCCCTGCCCTCCACAGTGCTATACTCCTCTCCTCTCTAAACCATGTCTCCACACTATCTGCCATCTTCCATGTGGACTCTTCTCTCCTTTTACTTAGGAAGTCTGTCCTGTCACTCTTCGACCCAATGTCACTTAGGATGACCTGACAGTTACCTAGTGGTGCTCATGACAGGACACATGAGTCTAGGATCCTCCTACTCCACTGCCATTGCTGCTCCTGGGAATTCTTACTGTTTTTTTTTGTTTGTTTGTTTGTTTGTTTTTTGAAATGCTTACTGTTTTAATCCTGTTAAAACTCATATGGATTTTATAAAGCTGGTACACAAATCAACATATAAAAATTAGTTTTGTTTCTACACAACAAAGAACAATTCCCCAAACTGAAACATCACACTTTTAGAGCAAACACCTCCCCCACCAATAAAAATGCTTCCAATTTGACATAATGGTAGAGGTCAAACCAGAAATTATAGAAAATGTAATGTACTGTGTAGGAATCAAGGAATGAATGAACTAGAAACACATCTATGTTCCTTCACTGGAATACTTGAAACACAATAAATCTTGAAGCGATCTATAGAAAATGCAATCTCTACCAAAAGTCCAATCCCATTTTTGCACAAAGATCAAAATCCACCCTAACTTCATGTGGATGTCATGGGATAACCCATATCCCAAATAATCTGGGAAATGAAGAGCATGTATCCTGATTTAAGGCATATAAAACACAGTTATCAAATAGAGTAGAACAGCAGAATAATGGAAGAGTGTAGGTAACCTAGATGTGTACTTCTCCAGTGTTAATGGATATGACAATGAACTGAAGATCTTAAAGGTCATATAATCTGATTTGGATGTTTGGATGGGGTCTGAGTTTCTTTTTACAAATGTGCCACTGATGTCCTACATCGACAATGTATGTTCCACTCACAATTCCAGGACTGAATTATGATGAATTTCAAAGGGGGGCACATGGGTGGCTCAGTGGGTTAAAGGTTTTGCCTTCAGCTCCAGTCATGATCCCAGGGTCCTGGGATTGAGCCCTGCATCAGCAGGGAGCCCACTTTCCCCTCTCAATGCCTGCCTCTCTGTGTACTTGTGATCCCTCTCTCTGTCAAATAAATAAATAAATCCTCTCTCCCTCTTTTTCTTAAAGGAGTTTCAAAGGATCATAAAAAGGGGGAAGAGCATAGAGGTGAGCATGGAGTCTTTCCCTTCCCATCACTCTTCATTCAAGCCAACTGTATCCCTGTATAACCATATTGACCAGTCACTCTTCTCTGGACCTCTTTTTATTTTTCCTTCTTCAATTCACCACACCACCATATTCATGAAAATCTTTCACAAGAAATGTGAAAGGAGACCTGAAATTGACTCCGCCAGGACTGCAGCCCTGCAAAATCTCTGCTCAGGAGCCAAGATATAGGCAGGGACTCAACTTGCTAAGCCTGAGACAAGCCTCACTGAGAAGGGCAGTCCCCTCAGATCACAGGATCTTTCACAAGAAATGCACGAGCAATCTGCTTCTGGCTCTAAGGCTGGATTTTGTACCAGAAACCACTGAATCCATGGTGTTCATAAATTTCAAGTTTTCCCTGCATTTTTACTAATACCCATGGCTTCAGGTTATGGAATTACTTGTTTCAACTTAGGCTTCCTCCTGAAAACTGACTTTGCCTAAAATGAGCAGTTATAAAACTTGAAAAACCCTCTGTTCACTCAGGTCAGGAGGAGTGTAGAGACAGCATGGGCTCTGAAACAACATAGGGACAGCTTTCCCAACTATTGGGAAGGGTTTTTGAAGCAGAAATGATCACTGCTGGTTAATTAGCAATTTGCTTCTCAATGAATCAGTGCCTGGCACATAGATCAGAGCACAGGAGTAGATTCATCACCGGGCTGAGTGGAAGTGAGGCAGGGCCCTGCCAATCATAGGTCATTATGCTTACAAGGTCACCCATCTAACCTGGATCAGACCTTTGTTGGGTTATATTCCTGGGATATCAAAGATTTGTGCAACCACAGCACACATTTGGCTGGTTCTCACTAGCAGTATCCAGCAGCCTTTCTCATCTTCAACATCTATTGTCATGTCACATCTTTAAGCTATGCCCACCATGGTTAAATCAACCAGTACCCCCTCTCCATGCACTCCACGCATCTGGGCCTCAGAGAGTACAATTATCTCTGTCACCCAATAGCAACTGGTCCTCAGGACCAGCAGGGAATACATTACATCATGAGAAAAGCATCAGACGTCCCAGACAACCACATTTCCCAGGAACACTTCTCTGTCCCATTTGCTTACCATGAATGGCTCCCTAAGGCCTTGCAGTGACCAAAGGGATCTCTCTAACAGATCTCTGTTTGCATTTCAAGACTTCACCATGTTTTATTTCCATAGCACTTACCTTCCTCTCAAACTGTAACATCATGCTTTATATGTCCTCACAAATTCCAGTGCCAAAGACCTTAACTAATACTGTGACCCAGTAATAGCTTTTTGCTTCTCTTCCAGTTCAGTGGTGACAACATTGTATTTTAAATGCACATATGGCCTCACATGATCCTGTTATCAACCATTTACAGTGGCTAGAAAAATTCAAGCTACTCCTAAGGCTAGGCAAGGTCCTGCCTGGCTTAGGTGGGAAGGGGAGTACAGTGTCAATGAGGTTTCCAGAAAACAGGAGGGAAAGTCAGCTGTGATGCCTCCATCACTGGAATGGAGATTAGACAGAAGAACTGGACAGGATTTGGGAAGAAAGGAAGTATAATTTCTCCCTCTAGATTCAGAGTCATTAGTATAGCCTTGGACAGGGATCCTCTCCCCACATGAAGAATTCAGGTCAATATTTCACCGTGGACCAGTTTCATCTCTTCGCTGGGATGCTCCACCACTCCTAACAGAAGATTTTCTTCTTTTTAAGTTAGAACATCTACTCAGCTCCCAGCCCTGCCCCATCTTTTTTTTCGTCAAATAAACCTCAAAACAAAACACCTGTGACTCATGAAATCTCCACATTTTTACCTAATCAAATGTTTACATTAAAGTGACCAACTTGGATGATGTCACTTCCCAGAAGGGAAAAGAATAACTTAAAGAACTCTTACTTCTCCAATCGCAAAGGAAGGAGTGATGTGTATCAATTTAACTACATGGAATTTATAATGCTCTTTGGAGAATTACTCTCACATTTAAATTAAATTTTGAATACCATGTCATTCCATGGAAACTCTTGTTAAAATCCCTATCAAGATTTTAAGCAACAGGTCGACACAGGAATAAGGAAAACAGAGTATATCCTACAGGACTAAAACCCAGTTATGTAAGAGACGATTCGCATGGCGAGATTCTCAAACTAAGATACACGAGATATAGGAAGCATAAATTCAATAAAATACAGAGAAAACTATTTCTATTATGAATCTAGAATCTCTTTGCTTGCTAGGAAATCATCACTTTTCAAACTTGGAAGTGACCTGGTTTGAAACAAGATTCCTTTTCCTTCTGAAGATATAGGTACACACACGTATGTATGTACATGTGCTTCTTCCTACTTAGTCCTGGGACTTCAAAATCTGTCTTTAGCTTAATATGACACATTGAATTCTGGGCAGATCAAAACCCTAAAACTCTGCTTGTGTTCTCCATGCTCATAAAACAACAGGAGAAACATACAGGGTAAAATTCTATCAATAGTCCTTGAGAATTGTATAGCTATGGCTTATCATTATATTTGTAGTGACTTTGTTCAATTAGCAATCATTCGGTAGAACCCCTGGGAATTAGATTGTGAGCCATGGTTCAGGACAAGAAAAAGAATCTAAAATTTAGGGGTGTCTGGGTGGCTCATTGGGTTAAAGCCTCTGCCTTCAGCTCAGGTCATGATCCCAGGGTCCTGGGATTGAGCTCCACATCGGGCTCTCTGCTCAGCAAAGAGCTTGCTTTCCTTCCTCTCCCTCTGTTGGCCTCTCTGCCTACTTGTGATCCTGGTCTCTCTGTCAAAGAAATAAATAAAACACTAGAAAACACAAAGCTTGCGAAACTCTACCTGTGAGGCATATTCACTCAAAGTCCCCAATAAAAGAGAGTAAACTGAATCAATCACACATTTTCCCTTTTTACAAGATGATCAAGTGGGAAACGGACCTGGAATTAAGGGCTCTCCAACATAAAACCATAAATTAAGACTCCACATTAACAGAATGAAGGCAAAAAATGACATGATCACATTAAGGGAGACAGAATACAAATATGGGCATACTGGACAACGTGTCAGGTTAAAAGCACTCAAAGTAGAGAGAGAAGGAAACCCCAACCTAATGAATGCCACAGATGTATGAAAAGATGAAACCTATTCAGCAGGGTCCGTCTGCAACCTTCTCCTCTATCATCAGCAGGTAATAAAGTGACCCCACCACTGCCTTTGAAGAGTACTGGACACTCTAGTCAGAACAATTATACAACCAAAAATAGAGTAAAAGAATCTAAACTGAACAACAAACAGTAAAACTCCTTGTTCACACCTGACATGATTACAGAAATGCCTTAAAATCATCATTTTAATTTTTTTACTGCTTTTGGTCATTGTTTGTATTGTTTATTTCTGCTAGTATTTCCCTACTAGACTTCCCATTTCCCAAGTTGTTCATGTTATACAATACAGAGCTAAGAAAAAACTTGAAATAAACAACTTAATTTCCACCAAGAAACTAAAAAAGGAAGAGACTAGGATGAAATTTAGTAGAGGAATGAAATAAAGAAAAGTCTTAAGTAAATAAAGTAAAAGGTTAACATTAACGGAACACAGAAAGTAATGCCCATTTCAATCAATAAAACAAAACTGGCCATGTGTTAACTCCATAACCATTACATAATAATAAATAGGGAAATTTGTTTTTTTTTTTTTTTTTAACGATTTAATTTATTTACTTGACAGACAGAGATCACAGGTAGGCAGAGAGGCAGGCAGAGAGAAAGGGAGGAGCAGGCTCCCCAATGAGCACAGAGCCCAATGCTGGGCTCAATCCCAGGACCCTGGCATCGTGACCTGAGCTGAAGGCAGAGGCTTTAACCTACTGAACTACTCAGCGCCCTTAAATAAAAAAATTTATGAAAAAACAAAAACAAAACAAAACAGGAAATTCCTAAAATTGGACAAGTTATTAAGACTGATTTTCTAACCATGAACCAAAGAATCAGACTGAATCATGACAGTTTCAAAGATTCCAAAAAGAGGACAGAGCATCCAGGTGAGTATGGAGTCCTTCGCTTCCCTTCACTCTTCATTCAAGCCAACCCTACTCCTGCATAACAAACTTAACCCAATCACTCTTCTCTGGACCTCCTCTTAGTTTTCCTTCTTCAATTTTCCATGCCACAATACTCATGGAAATAACTCCCTCCTTCACAACAAATGCAGGGGAAATCTGCTTTTGGCTGCAACGCTGGATTTTTTATCTTAGAGCCCACTGCATCCATCGTCTTTATCAATTTCAAGTTTCCCCTGCACTTTTTAAAAAATATTTTATTTATTTATTTTATAGACAGAGGATACAAGCAAGCAGAGAGGCAGGGAGAGAGACAGGAAGCGAAGCTGGCTCCCTGCCGAGCAGAGAGCCCAATGCAGGGCTCGATCCCAGTACTCTGGGATCATGACCTGAGCAGAAGGCAGAGGCTTTAACCCACTGAGCCACCCAGGCACCTCTCCCCTGAATTTTTGCTAAAACCCATGGTTTCAAACTACAGGATCACTTCTTTGAACATAGGCTTAGTTCTGAAAGCTGACTTTGCCTAAAATTAGCACAGTTATACAACATGGTTGCACTTCATGGTCTTCCCTGAAGAATCCAATTCCAAAGAAAAGCCTTCCTGATGCTCCACAGTGGTGAGAGAAGAGAGACCAAGTTCAATGAAATGGAGTTAAGAAGCTCTCACAGAAATGACTGTTCTTCCATGGACAGCCTGGGTGCTCTTCCTGGGCTGCCTGTGAGAACCACAGGATCTTCTTGGTCTTCCAGTTTCCTTCTTTGCTCTGCTGGGCACATGCTTCTCTTTTTCTGTCCCTTCCCTTCTACAATAAGGAACATTTATCTCCACTGTGATACAGATCAGTTTGCTTTCCTAGGACTTTATCCTACTGTGAGTACTTAGGATTAGCTTCTTTCGAAGAGTAGAGTTAGTTTTCTTTACCTGAAACTTCTTAAGACACTAATCTACATATGTATATGTTTCTCGGTATCCACCTTGATTTCCTTTCTATTAATATATACTCTACAATATCCAATTACATTAGGTGTACAACATGTGGACTTAAAAACTCTATAGGTGCTACTATACTCACCAATTGTAGCTAATATCTGGCACCATAAAATGCTATGGGAAAACCATTGGAGGACTTCCCTGTATTCTTTTCACCCCACGGAAGCCTGTACTTCCCATTCCCACTTCCTCATGTTGCCCATCATCCTTCTCCATTCCACACTGGTAACATTCAGGCTATACATTGTACTTGTGTCTCTTTCAGCTTTTTTCATTGTGTCTTATCATTTGTGATAATGTGGTTTAACACAGAAGGTGTTACGCAATGTGAACTAAATGACATACAAATACTATACGTATTCACTTATGTCTACAACCAAAACAACAACTTAAATGAACAAACAAGAAACAGACCTATGAATGTCTATTTTGTTTCGAATCAAGTCCACAGATAATCTTAATATAATATAAAAATTCCAAGATGACACACATCCTATACTATAACCTGTTGGTCTGTAACGGTGTTCCAATACTGGCAGAAGACAAGAGGTTCCCTGGTCAAAGTCCAAGTGTCTTATGGCTCATAACACAGGAAACATAATAAAACATCTTCATCACACTAATTCCACTGGCCAGCTGCCCACTCCCAACTCATACACCCCCAACACATGCAGTGGGTTTTTGTTGGAGACTCTGAGCATAGGAAACCCCAGTATCTTCAAGGAACATCTAGCATATATGCCTGATCCTTGGACATGAAAACAGACCATCTGTTTTCCTGTACAATAAACTCATCTGTCCTTGACCCAAGATCAAGATGCTATCACTACACTACCAAGCCTTCTTATACACAAATATGAGTGGAATGACCATTATAACTAAAACATCAATCAAGGAAATGCTCACACAGATCACGAGGTCACCACATGACTTCAAGGAAGAGTGACAATACTATATAAGGCACATGTATGATTTGGCTCAGATATCCACCACAGTACAGATACATTTTCCATCATGACCTTTTGTTTCTCACCTGGCACTGCTGTACAGTCACATGCAGGGTAAATTCCAAAGTCAATGTACCTGGAAGGTTTCACTTTAAGATCTTCCAACCATCAGCCATAGGGCCAACTTCAAAGGTCTGGAAGATACCCAAGATGCACACTGTAGAACCAAAGACACATTCCTGGCTACTCTGTGAACCTAACAAAGTAGCATTTGTCCAAAGTCATGGTAGAAATCTTTCACCCAAAAGCTGTCAGTGTAGGTGGGACTCCATTACACACAATGTCCACTGATTGTTTATTCTCCTGTGTAGATGAACCTACCTGGCTAAGGAGAACTGTCAGCACCTGTGACTGACTTGGGTGTCCAGCCAATGCTTTGAACTAGAACATTCTCAGTTTTCTGTCTGGGTAGCTATGCACGTTCTAAGTCACTTCCCTTGGCTGATGCCAGCCTTCATTCCTGTGCCATTAGCAGCCTGAACAGAGACCCTAGAGAACCTCAGAGCTTCTCTTACAGGCTTCTGGGGAGAAAACCAAGCCATCAGCACTGACCAGGCACTGAGCTGAGATCACTCCAGATATACGTTAGTTCACGTTCCTGAATGAAAACAATCCAAATTTAGGTGAATGGGAACAAGGGTTCTGAGATGGCTTGGTTGGTTAAATGGCCACTCTTTGTTACAGCTCAGTTGATGATGTCAGGGTCCTGGGTTCAATCACATCATCAGTTCTCCATTCAGCAGCGAGTTGGCTTCAGGATTCTCTCTTTGTGTCTTCACTCTACTCACTAGTGTGCTCTAAAGTAAATGATTCTTTAAAAAAAAATGGGGGTCCTGGGTGCTTAGTGGGTTAAACGTCCAACTCTTCATTTCAGATCAGGTCATGATCTCAGTGTCAGGGTGCTGAAATTGAGCCCTGTGTCAGGCTTCAAACTCACTAGGGAGTCCCTTTGAGATTCTCTCTCCCTTTCCCTCTGCCCCTCCCCTGTCTCTCACCTGAGCTTTCTGTAAAATACTTTATTTTAAACTGATCTGGAACTTATGTAAATACATTTTTAAGTTAAGAAATGCATGAAAGATATTAATATATATTATGGGATTATATAGTATTGAATATTGTATTCTCATGATAAATCTGTATTTGACTATTTTTATTGGAAGATCATAAACAATTGCAGGCTTAAGCAGCTCTTCATCAGCATGCCAATGCAGGCAGCAGAAAATCCGCATGCACTAACTAAGGACACTCTTAGTTTTAGGGCTTCCTTGAAACAGCTAGTTAGTTTCAGGGCAAAGTGTCATTGCCTTTGTGCAAGACACTGTGAAAGAATTCAAAGAAGAGACATTCAAAAATATCTTCCACATCCACCTCTGCTACAATTATGTGTTTCAGCATAGACTTGCCCCTGTGACAATTCTGGTCACTGGCGTAGAGAGAGGAAGGCTTTCCCTGAATGAGAACAGAAATGGTTCAAATCAAATTAACTATGTCCCATGAGATTTACACTGTCTCCTTTGCTACAAGAAACATGGATTGCTCTCTGGTGCTGGGCAGTTATCCTGGGGCCAGGATAATTCAAGTATAAGCACATGGCTGGGGGACAATCCCAAAAAGAAGACATGTAAAAGTCAGATTCTACTTGAGATTGTCTGGGCTATTTCAGAAGATCTGAGCATCTACCAACTCACTGGATATGTAAATATCCAAATATCCACCTTCTTTCCTGCATGTACACAACAGGCTTTCATGGTATTGCTGACCACAGTAGAACAGCTGATACATGAAAAATGTATTATCCTTCAACTGATCCCATGTTCAATATGAGTGTACCATGCTACCCAACTTGAATGTTACCCATCTCTACAACTCATAAAAATCCTCTCTTCAGTCAGGTTCAGAGGGGTGTAGGGATAGCATGGGCTCAGAAACAACATAGGGACAGCTACCCCAAATACTGGGAAGGCTGTTTGAAGCAGAAATCATCACTGCTGGTAATTGGTGACTGATTTCTAAATATATTAATGCCTTGCACATGGATCAGAGCACAGGATAGATTCACACCAGGGCTGAGTGGAAGTGAGGGAGGTCACTGCCAACCACAGGTCATCATGCTTGCAAGGTGACCCATCTATCCTGGATCAGACAGACCTATGTTGGGTTATATTCCTGGGATACCAATGCTTTGTGGAACTGCAACACACACCTGGCTGGTTCTCACTCTAAGCGTCCAGCAGCCTTCTTCGTCTTCAACATCTACTCTATCATGTGATATCTTTTAAGCTATGCCCACCATGTTTAAATCAACTAATACCCCCTCTCCACACACTCCATGCATCTGGGCCTCAGAGAGTACAATTACCTCTATCATCCAATAGCAACTGGTCCTCAGGACCAGCAGGGAATACATTACATCATGAGAAAAGCATCAGACGTCCCAGACAGCCACATTTCCCAGGAATGCTTCTCTGTCTCATCATGAATAGCTTCCTAAGGCCTTGCAGTGACCAAAGGGACCTCTCTACCAGATCTTCATTCACATTTCAAGAGTTCACCATATTTCATTTTCATAGCACTTACCTTCCTCTCAAACTGTCACAACATCATGTTTTATCTGTCTTCACAACTTCCAGTGCCAAATGCCTAAACTAATCCTTTTGCCCAGTGATGGATTTTTTATTCTCTTCCAGTGCAGTGGTGACAACATTGTATTTAAAACATACAGCCTCACATGATCCTGTTATCAACCATTTACAGTGGCATTAGAAAACTTCAAGCAGGGATGCCTTGGTGGCTCAGTTTGTTAAGCAGCTGCCTTTGGCTCAGGTCATGATCCCAGCGTCCTGGGATCGAGTCCCACATCGGGCTCCTTGCATGGCAGGGAGCCTGCTTCTCCCTCTGCCACTGTCTGCCATTCTGTCTGCCTGTGCTCGCTCTCTCTCCCTCTCTCTCTGACAAATAAATAAAATCTTAAAAAAAAAAAAAAAAGAAAACTCCAAGCCACTCCTAAGAGTAGGCAAGAGCCTGCCTGGCTTAGGTGGGAGGGGTAGTACAGTGACAAAGAGGTTTCCAGAACACAGGAGGGAAAGTCAGCTGTGATTTCTCCATCACCAAAATAGAGATGAGACAGAAGAACTGGACAGGATTTGAGAAGAAAGGAAGTACAATTTTCTTTCTAGATTCAGAGTCAGTAGTGTAGCCTTGGACAGGGGTCCTCTTCCCAGATGAAGAATTCAGGCCAATGTTTCAGCCTAGATCTATTTCATCTCTTCCATTGGGCTGCTCTATCACTCCTAACAGACCACTGTGTTCTGTTTATGTTAGAACAACCAGTCAGCACCCAGCCGTGTTCCATCTGTTTCCTTCAAATATATGTTAAAAAAAAAAAAAAAAAGAAAAAGAAAAACAAATACCATGATTCATGAAGTCTCCATGTTTTTACATGTTTTTAAGTGCTGACACTGAAATGACCAACATGGATGACATCACTTCCTAGAAGGGACAAGAAGAACAACTAAGGAACTCTTACTTCTCCAATTGCAAAGGAAGGAGTGATGTCTCAATTTAACTAAAGGAATTTATAATGCCCCCTGGAGAATTGCTCTCACATTTATATTAAATTTGAATACCATGTCATTCCATGGAAACTCTTGTTAAAATCCCTATCAAGGTAGCTAAGCAACATGTCAACACAGGAATAAGGAAAACAGAGTAGATCCTACAGGAGTAAAACCCAGTTATGTAAGAGACGATTCTAAGATACATGAGTTGTAGTAAGCATAAATTCAATACAATACAGAAAAAACTATTTCTATTACAAATCTAGAATATCTTTACTTGCTAGGAAATCATCAGTTTTCAAACTTGGAAATGACCTGGTTTGAACCAAGGTTCCTTTTCCTTCTGAAGATATAGGTACACACACGTATGTATGTACACATGCTTCTTCGTACTTAGTCCTAGGACTTCAAAATCTATCTTTTAGCTTAATATGACACATTGCATTCTGTGCATATCAAAACCCTAAAACTCTCCTTGTGTTTTCTATGCTCACAAAACAAGAGGAGAAACATACAGTGTAAAATTTGATCAACAGTCCTTGAGAATTGTGTAGCTGTGGCTTCTCATTATATTTGTAGTGACTTTGTTCAATTAGCGATCAGTAGGTAGAACCTGTGGGTGTTAGATGGTGAGCCATGGCTCAGGACAAGAAAAAGAAACTAACATTTACAAAAACCATTCATGACAGTCCTTATCAAAATCGTAGTAATAAAGAAAATCTTCTAATTTGGAAATAGAGAAATACACTCAAAACCATTCTGTGAGGTTAGCAGTACCCTGACAGCAAAGCAGTATAAACAAAAGATAAAAGGCTAGTTTATCTGATGAAACTTCTGCTACTCTGGTTTTCTTTGGAAACCCATCTACATATATAAAATAGAGTCAAAGGGAAAAAAACGAATCACACAAAAATAATCGTCTCTCTCTAGAGATCCATCTGCCCCTGAATCCTTTCAGGTCTACTAACAAATACATCCAACCACTGAATAATGTGCTTTTCATCAATAACGGTCCACTTATGCATAGAGGAGTTTGCTTGATATAAATCCAATGCACTACAATAAATGTCTTTTCATTATGATTGCCTTCATATTTTATTTCTTCAAATTCTTCCTTATAAAACTATGGTGTATATACAGCAGACCTCATACAAAGAATGGGACGACTCATGACATTTGTAATTAACCCATCAAACACCACAGATGGAGAGAGACTTTTAAAACACAATGACAGGGGCACCTGGGTGGCTCAGTGGGTTAAGCCTCTGCCTTCGGCTCAGGTCATGATCCCAGGGTCCAGGGATCAAGCCCCGCATCGGGCTCTCTGCTCAGCGGGAAGCCTGCTTCTTCCTCTCTCTCTCTGCCTGCCTCTCTGACTACTTGTGATCTCTCTCTGTCAAATAAATAAATAAAATCTTAAAAAAAAAATGACAGGGGCACCTGGGTGGCTCAGTGAGTTAAGCCCCTGCCTTTGGTTTAGGTCATGATTTCAGGGTCCTGGGATGGAGCCCCAAATCCAGCTCTCTGCTCAGCAGGGAGCCTGTTTCCCCTCCCTACCTGCCTCTTCGCCTACTTGTGATTTCTGTAAAATAAATAAATCTAAAAAGGAACACAAAGGCAAACCCACTTCATCTTGTGCAAGAGCTCCTAGAAAATAACTAGGAGGATTCTCAGCAGTCCAAACAGGAAAGGGCCCAGCATAACATACTCAGGTACTCAAAGATTGAAAAATAGCCACCAACAATACTTTACCTAGCAAAATTCTTTTCCACAGAGGTGGAAACAAAGACATTCCCAAGTAAAAACCCCTCTAATCTTACCAGTAGATCTGTCCTACAAGAACCATTAAAGGAAGTCTTTCTAGATGACATAAAATGATTCTACCCAGAAACTGCAAACACATGAGAACACAGAGCTCTCCACTGAACATAAATATGTAGACAATTACACAAACCTTCTGTGCTGTAATGAGATACCAGTCATGTTTATTTCTGCTTCAGAGCTTTGTTTTGAAAAAAAAAAAAAAATCACAAATGTAGGTCATAAAGTATACAACATAAAAGAATGTGTGATGTCGGTAACAAAGTTGGGAGGATTGCAGGGGTGGAGACAGGAAGAAGAGTTTTCTGTATAATTGATACTGAGTTTTTAAAAAGGTTTCTTTCAGGGCACCTGGGTGGCTCAGTCAGTTGAGCCTCTGCCTTCAGTTCAGTTCAGGATCTCAGGGTCCTGGGATAGAGACCCACCCCAGGCTCTCTGCTCAGTGGGGAGCCTACTTCCCCCTCTCTCCCTGCCTACCTCTCTGCACTTGTGATCTCTCCCTGTGTCAAATAAATAAATAAAATATTTAAAAAATAAAAATAAAAGGTTCATTTTAGAGCTAAGTTGTTTTAATAAATCTCTAATGTAACTGCAATGAAAATACTCATAGAAGATACCTAACTCAATGACAAAGGTACCAAGACATATCATGGGTATTAATCCTACAATTAATCAAAGTATATCTTTTTATTTCATACCAAAATATGATACATAAGTATAAAATGTTTGAAAATTACTCTGAATTCAAAAAAGTCTTTCTCTCATGCAAAGAATAAAAATTCACCCACAAATTCATGAAGAAATTAATTCTATGTGGATGACAACTCATGTAGATATGGTACAACATTCACTGACCACTCACCAAGGAGAAAAAAGTAAGGGTGACATAGTATGTATGTGCGACATACAAACTAAAGACAAAAATACACATAATTTACCAGCACCAGCAAAAAGCATAAAGCTCATTCTTTTTTGTTATACTCACATGGTCTTGAAATATGCCAAAATATTCCAAACTGAAAATTCTCTTCTTCTAACAACCTGCACAGATAAAACCCAACCCACACCTAGCTAATGCCATGGAATGAGCCAGACAAGGAAGCACATTCTTAAGAAATTACCAAACCAGAATAAGCGAAAACTCAACCCACAAAATTCTAAATAAAACACTGATGTATGACAGAAAAGGAAAACTTGTATATTTCCAAAATTTTGAACTGTGTCCATATACCCATGAAAAACAAGCAACTGATTGGCATGTCTTCATGGACTATAATGTCATAAAGAATTCTCATTAAAATCAATCATAAACAGCTGTAAATGAAAACTTTATGAACACTTAAAAAGCTTGAAGGACGTGTATTATGGTATTAATATATTCATTCCCCTCCACAGAATGTAACCCTATAGTCCATTTCGTTAAGACAGAGGAAATGAACATCTTCATTTCTGAATAAATAAACATCATAGATGTTGAAAATATGTGGAGAGACTCTGTATATGAAATTAATATTTGGGATTAAATTCTGATACATTCTGAGGAAAGTAGAAGAAAAAGCTCATGATTAATTTCCCATAAAGCAACACTGCATTACTGAACACAAGGATTTTTCAAACATGGAGGTTTAGGGTACCTGGGGGCTCAGTCAGTTAAGCATCTTCCTTCAGTTCAGGTCATGAGCTCAGGGTACTGGGATCCAACCCCACACTGGGCCCCCTGCTCAGCAGGGACTGGGCATCTCCCTCTCCTTTTGCCCTTCCCCCCCGTACTCATTTTCTTTCTCTCTCTCTCTCTCTCTCTGTCTCAAACAAATGAAAATTTTAAACACACTATATGGGAATATTACTAATTGTCTAACTCACTTCTTATAAAGCACATGCCCATGTCGTATCAGGACATTTGATGTAAAAAATTCAAAGATAAACCTCATAAAACTAATTAGAAAATGAATACACACATGACAAAGTCACAAGAAGTTCACAGAACAATCATACAATGATGCAATTATTTAAAAATAAGGTAATAAATGACAATTTATTAAGACTAAGATTAAAGCCTCCATAACATTAGAAAGCATAAGCCAGAAAACATTAAAAATCTGTCTCCAGTGTTCCGGGAATTTCCCCACCAAACACCAGTGTGCATACAACTACCCTGACTTTCTTGTCCCATAATGAAAACCCGAACTGACAAAGGCCATGGCATACAGGTCCTCAGAAATAGGATGACCTCTCCTGGGCCCTCACAAGAATAGAAAGCTCTCAGATTACGAAGGTCCTCCCCCTCAAAGGAGAGTCTCCTGGCTCTCCCTATGGACGTGATGGACCATCACTGGAGCTGAAGGGGTACCCCTAGAGAATACAAGAAGTTTATAAGGTTGGAGAGCAGACTGTTTCTCTTGGAAAGAGAGAGACATTAAACTAGGCAAGTCTCCAACTGACATTCATTCAAGGAGAGCTACTAGAACCACTGCTTAAGGTCAACCTCCTCCTTCAGACTTGGACCTCTCCTCTGTCATCTGCCTCATTCATTCACACCTACCTGAATGGAAGCTCCCAGTCTCCTTTCTGTTCCCATCCCAGAGCTGCTTCTCTTGCTCCAAAAACATTATCAGGTCTGGTTTTGACAGAAGGACACCTGTTTATGAGAAAAAAGGAAAATGACTATTGCTGCCAATTCTAACTATCCATCAGTCTTTTGTTCAGGAGAGAAGATACGATATTGTACAATCTTAGAAAATGGTTTCCCAAAAGCTGTTCCCCAACAGTCCCTTTAGAAAACACAGGAGGCAGGGCACCTGGGTGGCTCAGGGTGATAAGCCTCCTCCTTTGGCTTAGGTCATGATCTCAGGGTCCTGGGATCAACCCCCACATCAGGCTCTCTGCTTGGTGGGGAGCCTGCTTCCCCCCGTCTCTCCACCTGCTTCTCTGCCTACCTGTCATGCTTCTCTGTCCTACTCTGCCTTTCTCAGGTATTTATCAACAGACTGGAAGTTGATGGAGAATTTATCTTATCCACACCTCTTCTGACTTTGTTCTCAGAAACTAAAAGCAAGGGGGATCCAGATAGTTTAGTTGGTTAAGGATCTGCCTTCAGCTCAGGTCATGATCTCAAACTCCTGGGATAGAGCCCTGAGTTGAGCTCCCCACTCAGTGGGAATCTGCTTCTCCCTCTTTCCCTTTCATCACTCTCAAGCACTCTCTCTCTCAGCTGAGAAAACATTTAAAAGGAAGGAAGGAAGGGGCACCTGGGTAGCTCAGTGGGTTGAGCCGCTGCCTTTGGCTCAGGTCATGATCTCAAAGTCCTGGGATCGAGTCCCACATCGGGCTCTCTGCTCAGCAGGGAGGCTGCTTCCCTCTCTCTCTCTGCCTGCCTCTCCGTGTACTTGTGATTTCTCTCTGTCAAATAAATAAATAAAATCTTAAAAAAAAAATAAAAGGAAGGAAAGAAAGAATGAACCTACAACAAGAGAAATACAGAGTAGTTTACATTTGAAATGCGACAGTTCCTGCATATTCCTCAGTATCCTATGTTCCTTACAAATAATAGGAGGGAAAATAGGTACATGACAGGGGGAAATCTGGCAGACAGCACCAAGCCAATAAAAGAAGTTCCCATCAGCTGAATGGAAACAAATGTTATCAGCGCCTAATGCACATCAAAGGACACATCATCACTGGTGTTTCCACTGGGCTGAAAACAGGATTTCAGAATATAAATCTGATTTTGGACATACAGTAGCTATACCTAACCAAGTGAATCACTATACGATCTGTAGAGGCTGCTTTTAGGCCAGGAGGCTTGAGCAAAGGAATGGAGGAACGGCCCCAGTGACCACTTGGCTGAGTCCAGACAGGCCCAGCAGGGGACCCACCTCAAAACTAGCAAGACCCTAATGAACCAATGGGCTTCTGACAACCAGGTACAGTGAGCAGAAAGGAGCAAGTCCCACAGGTTCCCCAGAACTCCTCACCTTCCTTCTCCGGAAAAGCAATCCCCACACACTGCCCCCTGCAGACAAGCTCTCCTGTGCCCTGCTGCCTGCTGATCTCTTAGGTCTTCAGGAAACTTCCACCACCTTTGTCCTGCCGCAGTGGAATTCAGGCAGTGCTGCTGCACCGACTTCAGAGCTAATCGTGGACACTCGTCTGGGGCCCCAAGCGACTGAGAGAGACAATACACTGAGACAGCACAGCATCCCTGTGCTAGAAATAGTTAGTTTACTCGTTTCTTTTCTTTGAATTTTTAAGATTTATTTTTATTTTCATCTTCTTTAACGATTCTATTTATAGGGGCACCTGGGTGGCTCAGTCAGTGGGCATCAGCCCAAGACACAAAGTCCTGGGAATGCCTCCTACATTGGGGCAGTGGGGGAGTGTCTTTGCTCAGCAGGAAGCCTTCTGCCTCTGCCCATAACACATCCTACTTGTGCTCTCACTCTTTTTCTTACCAATAAAGAAATTTTTTTTTTTTTTACAAAGATTGTATTTATTTTAAAGAGAGCCAAGTGAGAGAGCACAAGCAGGCAGAACAGGAGAAGGAGAGGAAGCAGCAGGATCCCTGCCCACCTGGGAGCCCGATGTGGGGCTGGACCCCAGGACCCTGAGATCAAGACCTAAGGTGGAGGCAGAGGCTTAATCCACTGAGCCACCCATGTGCCACAATAAGTAAAGTTTTGAAAAAATTATTGTTATTTATTTCAGAGAGCAAGAGAGAGACCACAAACAGGCAGAAAATCAGAGGCAGAGGAAGAAGCAGGATCCCAACCCACCTGGGAGCCTGATGTGGGGCTGGATGTCAGGTCCCCAAGATCATGACCTGACCTGAAGGCAGAAAGCAGACTCTTAACCAACAGAACCACCCTCAATCCCCAAGACTGATTTATATTTTAGAGGAGATGGGTAAGGGCAGGAAAAGGAGAGAATCTTTAAGCAGACTCCCCTCTGGGCCCAGAGCCAGAAGCAGGGATACCAGTTCTGGATCCTGGGATCCCGACCTGAGCTGCAATCAACAGTCCAACCTTAGTTGACTGAGCCCCCAGGCACACTCCATTAGTGGACTTTAAGTAGAATATCTCTTTCATGTGCTGAAGATGAAGACACTCACACCCCCTTTCTTAGAGTGAGAAGTTTCCAAGTTTTTCTGGACTCCACTCATCGAGTTTACGTCTGCATTTCTTTACTCCCTGGCTGCACACAGCTGATTGAGAATCCAGAGGAGCCCGAATGAGAGATGATATCCCTCCCTGACATCCCAGGACCAGACCTCATCAGCCACAGGAATCTCGGACTCAACACCTTCCCCTCTGGATCTGCCACCAATGGAATATTGTCACTCCCCGTGGGACTTTAAATCAAAGTGACAACGGCTGATGCACTATCGAAGCCAGGTTGGGGACACAGGACAGAAGGCTCTGGGACATAGAAAAGCATTCTAAAGAGCTAACCGTGAGTATCACTTCTGAGCACATCTTAAAAATAGGTGAACGCAGAAGCGAGAAGCACCCAGATTAGAGGCATCAACATCTGCAGCTTCTAAACGCGACGGTCTGCAGAGAAACAGAGGACACGGCTCCGCGGGGACACCAGGCTCACCTGAGAACCAGCCATTTCTGCCTTCACCTCCACCTCTAGATTCCGTCCTCATGAGGGATCTGTGGCAAATCACAGCTGCATCAGGAGAAAATGCCCTGAAATCCAGCAACAGAGCTCCTTCTCCTCACACCGCTCGCCCGTGGGTAGGACTCAGAGATGCAGAAAAGGCCCAACTTCCCAGTTCTCTGTGTCCGGAGCAGCTCAGAAACTGTGAGGTCCCAGGAGGAAACCCATCCCTGTGTTTACCTTACCTGCTTTGTGGGGAGGGAAGGGTCCCCTGCCACCGCCACTCACAACTTCAGCATAGGAACCTCGGGCTGCAGGGACCCGACCCTCCCAGACTCACGGAGCAGAAACCCTTTCACCTCCCCAGGACCAAAGCTGCAAATCCACTCTCAGAAAACCAACTGACAGAATCTGAGGGGGAGGCCCGCAGAGGAGACCCTTTCTGAAACTCCACAGGTGACCCTGCTGGGAAGGAACAGGGGAGGTGACCAGGCCAAGCAGGGCAACCAAGGCTGGGGCTGGGAGCCGAGTTCGAGCCCTGCCTTCTCCACCATCAGTGTTTCGGGAGACTGCAGGTTTTGCGGCCCTGACCTGATGAGGCCTCCTTGGCTGGCAAAGCAATGAAGCTCCGGCTGCCCTTGATCCCTGGCTCTGTCTGAACGTTCTATTCTGGGGCTGAAGTGTGGAGGTTCAGTTCACACAACAGAATGACTGTGAGGAGAGGAAAATTTGTTTTTCCTGTGTTGTTCTCAATTCTTCAGCTGGTCTAAGACTTAAAATGATGTAAGACATTTTCAGTAGAGAAAACAATGAAGTTCTTAATTATGAGAATGAGAAAGACATGAGGCACAAAGACAGGTGATTGAAGCTCCTGTGTCACTGACTTAAGAAGGAGGAAGTGGATTTAGAATTTCCAAAGAGGGGATTATATTCAGAGGAGAAAGGAAAGATGAAATATTTATCAAACAATGTTTGTCCTCAAGGAAGGCAACTCTTCTTTTTCTTTTCTTTTCTTTTTTTTTTTTTTTGCAGTTTTATTTATTTTTTTTCAGTATTCCAAGATTCATTCTTTATGCACCAAACCCACTGCTCCATGCAATACATGCCCTCCTTAATACCCAACACCAGGCTCACCCAACCCCCCACCCCCTCCCCTCCATAACCCTCAGTTTGTTTCTCAGAAACTACAGTCTCTCATGCTTCATCTCCCTGTCCAATTTCCTCTAACTCACTTCTCCTCTCCTTCTCTTAATGTTCTCCTACTAATGTCCTTCCTTATGCTCCACAATTAAGTAAAACCACATAATTGGTGCTCTCTGCTTGACTTAGTTCACTCAGCATAATCTTTTCCAGTCCTGTCCATGTTGATACAAAAGTTGGGTATTCATCCTTTCTGATGGAGGCATAATACTCCATTGTACATATGGACCATACCTTCTTCATGCATTCATGTGTTGAAGGTCATCTTAGCTCTGCACATTTGGTGACTGTGGCCATAGCTACTATGAACATTGGGGTACAGTTGGCCCTTCTTTTCACTGCATCTGTATCTTTGGGGTAAATATCCAGGAGTGCAATTGTAGGGTCCTAGGGTAGCTCTATTTTTAATTTCTCAAGCAATATCCACACTGCTTTCCAATGTGGCGCCATCAACTTGCATTCCCACCAATAGTGTAAGAGGGCTCCCCTTTCTCCACATCCTCTCCAGCACATGTTGTTTCCTGTCTTGCTAATTTTGGCCATTCTAACTGGTGTAAGGTGGTATCCCAATGTGGTTCTGACTTGAATCTCCCTGATGGCTAATGATGATGAACACTTTTTCATGTGTCTGTTACAGGTGGGCAACTCTGTGATATAAACTGTTAATCTCTGGTATCCATGTAGGAAAGAACATTAGGGTTTGAAGCCGATGGCAAGAAAAGATTTCTTGAGATGTCTCTGGTGCAAAAGGTGTTTTATGAAAGCATGGGGACAGGATTGGGGGGAGAAAGAGCTGCACTGTGTCATGAGGCATGGGCCACTATATACTGTCGCCCTCGGCCCGCAAGAATGACAATCAGCCTGGTATGGTGTTAATGCTTCATCAGTTTATTTCATCAATTTCCTTAGCTTATATGCGGCAGGGTGACCAATAAGGGGCCAAGCAATGGGGAGAGCCAATGAGAGTCCTGTTACTATGCTGATTAAATTTGAAACAGCCAATGACTATGTCCTCCTAAGGGGAAACCACTGGAAACACTGGTTATTTTACCAAGGCTTCGATTGGAGTGTCTTATTTGTGAGACACGTATGGACTCAGATAGGACTGAATGGTTCTAAAGAACCGAGGTCAACTTACAAACCCTGGAGCCCTAAAGCCCCTTGGAAATGTTGGCCTGATTCCTTGCTTTCAGATTTCCCAGCAGCCTCACCAGGATAGATATTGTCACTTCCTGGCAGGTATAGGAACCTCAGGGTGTATTGGGGAGCTTGTGAAGAGGGATCTGCCCACATCTACAGGGCCTACAGGCATGTCTGATGGCAAATACTTGACTTCTTGTCTGGAGAGGCTACTAGTAGTTCACCCTAGAAATTCCTTCTAAGAAGTTCCAGCAAAGCAGATTCTAAAAGATGTTCATGATGAGTCATTATACTTGCTGAGCTTATGTAGGCCAAGTTTGTGATAATTTAAGGTAAAAACTGTTCTGGGTGGTGGGGAATAATGTTGGTAACAAAGGCAGAAGAAAATTTATTGCACTTCCTTAAAATCAACAGCCCACTGACGAGTCCTTGAAACAGGCAGAGTGACCTTCCTCCAGGGCCTCAACTCCTTGCTTAATATTTTGCCAAGGGCAATAGGCAATTTTAGACCAATCCCACGATTGGGATCCTGTAAGTCTCCTTTAACATATAAAAACTCCTTTGGAAGCTTCTGTTATCTCTGACCCACAAAATACCTGTTTGCCTTCATCCTCCAAGCTTATGGCCCGCGGATATAAATCTTTTTGGGTCTCCTGACTGAGATTTTACTAAGCAGTAAAAAAGACGCTTTCCTAACCACAGCTAGCTCCCTCAAGGTGTTGGAAACCTTGTTTCCAAAATACCTGGGAGGCTTAAGCTATCTGTAACCATCTTGCCACATGAAAGTATATAATGAGCCACTTCTCATGACCCCAGGGCAGCTCTTTCTGCGCACAGGTCCTGTCTTCTGACTTTAGTAAAGTTTTTTTTTTGTTTGTTTGTTTGTTTTTTGTCTTGTTTTGTTTTGTTTTTGCACCAGAGACAGATTGAGAATTCTTTCTTGGCCATCGTTTTTGAGCCCTAATGTCTTTTCTACAGAGAGTTGATACCAGACATTAAACTTTTAAGATCATGGAAAGTTTCCCCAACGGATTGGCAAACCGTTGTTGGATATGCATTTCCTATTTCCTGCGAATATATGTCCCCTGTTTGAAATTCTATATCCTCCCTCCTCATCCTGTCACAGTGGCACAGAAGCTCCAGTCACCTGTCTCTAGCTTCATGTCCTTCCACTTCCCATAATTAAGATTTTTTTTTTTGTATCCTTAAACTGTCTTACATCATTTTCATTACTAACAGGCCAAAGAACTCAGAATGGAGCTAGAAAACCAAATTTTCCTCTCCTAAATTCACTTCTGTTGTATGACCCGACCTCCACATTTTAGACCCCAAATCTAATGTGAACATGGAGCTGGGGATCAAGAGGAACAGCAGCTTCATCGCTTCGCCGGTGAAGGAGACCTCAGCCGGTCAGGCCGGCAAACCTGCAGCAAACCCGGAGGAAGGGGCTGGAGCTTGTAGGGCAATAGAGAATGTCACCAGTCTCCGCAGGAATTGTGTCTGTGCTTCCCGCCCTGTTCACCATGTTGTCAGGGTGGAACCAGGTTCCTGAAACAAAGATGGGCTGAAAAGGGGAGAAGGAAGGTTTGCAGAGGGGAGGTTTGGAGGGGAGAGGCAAAGTGTCATTTAGTTTGAACTGGAGTCTCCCTGAAGCATTAATGCAGCCATTTTCATTTCTGTTCAGCTTGATGTTCTGAAGTGATTTCCATTTCAGTCACCAGGACAGCTGTAGGAAGACCACTTCATATGTTCCAGTGAGAAACTTTTTGGTATTTTTTAGAATGGGTAAAATAACAAAAAAAGGCTAAAAGATGAGATTTCATGGAGAATGTTGAGGAATCCGAATTCTCCTATATTGCTGATGGTATGGTAGAAGTACATTCAGTTTGGAATACTGTTTTGGAGTTATATATGAAAATAAATATTTACATAATAAGGGGAGCATTTTGTCCCCCTAAAATATATCTTTGGCCTAAGGATTATATTACGCTGGTATTTTAAAGGAAGGGTAAAGGAAAAGATCTGAAACCCAGAATGTTTCCCTTTGTGAGAGACTTTGCACTGATAAGGGAAGACATCACTTGTAAGGGTGCTTCTCTCTGTGTGGCAGAAAGATGGAGGAGGTGTCAGTCTCCAGACTGATCACTGGAGAAGCCATGGAGCTAAATGTGGTCACATCCACAATCTTGGTTTCCCTGCTTTGCGTGCTCTCCTTCCCAACTGCTTCCCAATAGCATCACTGTGGAGACCAAGAAAAACAAGACTGTACCCACCTTGGGTCTAGCCCTGAGGTAAGTACAGCCACCTTGACAAAGCAAAAGCTGGCTCCTTGCACTCCCTCTCCACCTGCTCCGCTCCCCTCAACAGTATGTGTCAACAAAAGGTTAACTTGCAGAAATCACAATCCTGCAAGACCAGAATCTCCGTCGGTTTACAAATGTCCTAGGGATTTACAGCAAAGAAAGTTAAGTTTCTTCTAAGCCTAAATCTCACTAACAAGGACTCTTGATAAGAGGAATGTGACATTCCACTGATAAAGTCCCAGAACCTAAGTCAGGTTCGGTGGGGTGAGGTTCGAAGCCGACGTCTAAGAAATAATTCTTAGACATCTCTGGTGCAAAAAGGTGGTTTATTAAAGCTCGGGGACAGGACCCGTGGGCAGGCGGAGATGAAGCTACCCCGGGTTGTGAGGGATGGCAGGTTCCGTACCCAGCGGTTGGGGGAAGGTGAGGGGAAGGAAGGTTTCAACGGAGTTTTCATATGCTAAAGAGGGCCTACAAGGTGCGAGGATTCCTGAGGCCTACTGGAGGCCTTGCCCTTGTGGCTTGATCAATGTCTTTAGGCCAGCCATTAACATCAAGATAGTTGGGAGACTTTTTGGTGTGATGTCATAATCCTGCTATCAATCGTCTTTGTTAGTGAGATTTAGGACATTTGTAAACCAAGGGAGACTCCTGTCTTGCAGGATTGTGATCTCTGCAAGTTAACTATTTGCTTACTGTTCATGGCAGTCATGGCTGCCTGAGGAATGTAACACATATGACTGGGGGGGAGCCGATGGAGAAAGGGTGCAAGGTGCTAGCTTTTGCTTTGTCTTTAGTCAGCCTCGTGCTCCCTCATCACTACCATGAAACTCCCAGTTGTCTTCTTGTTAGTGCCTCATTAGAGAAGAAAATGGCCTTGGCTTGATAATATTGAGGCCTCCAATATCCTGACAGTCTTCTTTACCCTGATAGCCCTTCTGAACACCCCCTTTGTCCTCACCCACCACCGAGTCCACCCCTACTCTGCCTTTAAAAACTCTGGAACTGGTTCAGCGTCCAAGTCCCTACTCGGCTGTGTGGGGTATACTTGGGCCCATGCTTAAGCATGTCAAATAATCTCTCGTGCAATTGCATCGGTGTCCTTGGTGGTCTCTCAGATGCGAATACTCAGGCATAACAATCACCTGTGCAGTTTCAAGAAGGATCTTACCTGCTGCCCCTCCCCCTCAGAGTCTGTCCATCCATTTGATGGAAACCACAGTGTAGTGTTACTTAAGGGCGGCAGGAGATCCTCAGTGAGGCCAGGGTGTGGGGTTATTTCTTTATGTTTTTAATTTTTTTTTCTGAGAGTGGAGAGCAGGCTTTGGTCCACGGGGAGGTAACCAGGTCTCTGCTGCGTGACTCTGGGAAGGTGAGGCCCATGGAGCGCCCAGTTCCTTGGCTGAAGCTGAATTTGTGGGCATTTGGGGGGAGATGAGGCCCCCTGAAAGCTGAGAAGGAAAAGCCAAAGATTAGTCTCGCAGTAGGAGCTCATTTGAATAGCTCCTGACACAAAGGACTAGGGATTTGGGTCATTTCTGCGTTTCAGTGTCCTGCCTCCAGGGAAGCAGTTTTGATAAGAGAAATCCGTGTTCTCAGGAGGCTGACCCATCCAGCGGGGAATCCCAGTTCCGGCCCCGGGCCCATTCCGGGTCCCCCCTCCCCCCCGCCGCCACCCCCCCCCCCCCCCCGCCCCCGTCCTGCCGGTCATGACCACAAGAATAGCACAGATGCAGAAGTAAAAGTGCTTAAGCTCCCCTCTTTGTGCCCAGGGCTCAGACTCTGAGAGAACAGTCACCCTCCTCTGTGCCTGCTGGTGTTAACTCCAATCTGCAAGGTCTCCCAGGGCTGCACAGTTCCTTGGCCAGGATCCAGCCTGGTCCTAGAACAGTTTCCAGATGCACAAGCTCTGTTGGTGGCCTTAAAGGCATTTTCTCCTGATGCTGCTGTGATTTCTCCGCAGATACCTTGTGGGAAAGAAATCCAGAGGACGAAAGGAAAGGAGAAATGGCCAGTTCTCAGGTAAGCCTGGTGTCCCAGGAGAGGCCATGTCATGTTTTCCTCCTGAAGTTCCTTTTAGAAATTGCAAATGTTGGTACCTGTAGTTCTGATGTTTCTCCCTTCTGTTTTCACCTGATTTGAAGATCTTTACAGAAATGATCCTCAAGGCCAGGTCTTCAGAACTCTTCTCCCCTGTATCCCAGAGCCTTCTCTCCTAAGTCTCCAACCTGCCTTACAATAGGACAGCAGCAGCTGTCACTGGGAGTTAAAGTCCTGGAAGTACTGAAAGTAGTTTCTGAGTGATAGACGCACGTGGGCGGGGGGCTTCAGTCTGAGATTCCTGCTGCTGCTGAGGTCTGGTCCAGGGCGGTCAGTGAGGGAAAACCTTTCTCCTTTAGGCCCCGCGTGCTTGCTTTTCTCAGCGCTGTGTAGCCCAGGGGTCAGGAAATCAAGAAATAACCTCAATGGATTTGTGTCCAGAATAACTCTAGATGTTCTCTGAGAGAAAGTGTGGGAAGGGGGAGTTCTTGAGACTTGCTCTTTAGAATGTGAAGTAGGTATTTTATGTAAAATACATTAGTTAAATTACACTAGAGGGGAACCTGGGCGTTCAGTCAGTTAAGCCTCAAGACTGTTGATTTTCCCCCCGGGCCACAATCTCAGGGTCCTGGTGATGAAGTTCTTGAACCTAGGTGAGGTTTAGTGGGGTGAGGTTTGGAGCCGATGGCTAAGAAAGAATTCTTAAGATGTCTTTGGTGCGAAAAGGTGGTTTATTAAAGCACGGGGATAGGACCCATGGGCAGACGGAGATGCTGCACCGGGTTGTGAGGGATGGCAGGTTATGTACCCTGTGGTTGGGGGAAGGTGAGGTAAAGGGGGTGATGTTAGTCTCTAAGGAATTTTGGAAGCAAGGTCTCCAGGACCTTGAGGGGCTAGCTATTGTTGGGAGAAGTGTTATTCATTACTAGTAGTAAAAATCTTCTTGTGAGACCCTTTAGATGTATATCAGTGGGCCATATGCTTGGGAATGATTCTTGACACTATCTTGGAGATCTAAAGTTTCACATTTCTCCTATCAAGTGTCCTTGTTGGTGAGATTTGGGTTTAGAAGAAATTTAACTTAATTTAGGGCTTGAGGAACTGAGTTATTGGCCTCTGGAAATTGTGCTATTGTTAGATAGCTTCTTTGTTGTAAATCTCCAGGACATTGGTAAACCAAGGGAGATTCCCGTCTTGCAGGACTGTGATCTCTGCAAGTTAAGAATATGTTTTTCTTTTAGGGCAGCCAGAGGTGCCTGAGGAATGTCGCACATATTACTGAGGGGAGTGGGTGGAGAGGGGGTGCAAGGTGCCAGCTTTTACTTTGTCCTCAGCCAGCCTCCTGCTCCCTCATCACTGGGATGAGCTCTTTCTTTGGCTGCAGGCTCAGCTGGGAACCCCCTTGAGATTCTGTTCCTCTCCCTCTCCCTGGCCCTTGCACTAAAGTGTAAATGAATCTGTAATTAAGATTATGCTGCCTCATAGGGGACATGGAGACTGTTGTCTAAATGTGGTGTCTCTGCTGGTCAGGTGCCCCCCCCCCCCCCCCCGAACCCGGGTCCATGATTGGGGTGGAGGAAGTCACGTGGGCTTGGAGAGTTCACCTGAGGAAGAACCACACTCTTTGCAGTAAACAGAATATCCTGCGGGAGGCAGGAGGCAGGTGGCAGAGGAGAGAGAGGCTCTGTGCAAGGAGCAGTGGGTGTGGTGGGGGCTCTTTTTAGTGTGGGAAGGTGAGGAGTTAGGGGGCTCATAGAAGTTTCCCTCTTCTGGGCACTGTCCCTGGTTGTCAGTAGCTCATTGTGATGAAGTCCCAGAACCTAAGTCAGGTTTGGTGGGGTGAGGAGGTTCGGAGCCGACGGCTAAGAAAGAATTCTTAAGACGTCATTGGTGCAAAATGGTGGTTTATTAAAGCACGGGGACAGGACCCGTGGGCAGGAAGAGCTGCTGCCCCGAGTTGTGAGGGTAGGCATGTTATATACCCCACGGTTGGGGGGGAGGTGGTGAAGGGATGGGAGGTTTCAACAGAGTTTTCACATGTTAGGGAGGGCCCACAAGGTGCCAGGGGGAGTCCTTGTCCTTATGGCTTGATCAATGTCATCTTTAGGTCAGGCACTAACATCAAGATAATTGGGAGATTCTTGGTGGGGTGTTATGATCCAGCTATCATTCACATTCCCTTCTACCTCAGTCTCCTCCAGTTTATGGTGGGAGGGAGACATTAGGGCTTCAGGAACCGAGAGTTATTTGCCTCTGGAAATTTGTGCTATTGATAAGGTAACCTTCCTGTTTAGGTCTCTAGGACATCTGTAGAGCAAGGGAGATTCCTGTTCTGCAGGATTGCGATCCCTGCAAGTTAACTATTTATCGTTTTATGGCAGTCAGGGGTGCCTGAGGAATGCTACACATATGGAGGGGAGTGGGTGAAGAGGAGGTGCAAGGCGCCAGCTTCTTCTTTGTCCTCAGCCTTGGTTAGTTTGGGCCTGTGCCTCCTTTGAGGTGAGTCCCCAATGGGCCTGTCTGGGTTCAGCAAGGGGGTCACTGGGGCCCGCTCTCCATGCCTTTCCTTAAGTCCCCTTGCCTCAAAGCAGCTGCTACAGAAACTGTAGGTGATTGAACTGTATATATATTCTCTGTTTTCATAATGAGATTCCTATTTCGAATTCCTGTTTCCAGACCACAAATAAATAAATAAATAAATACCAGTGATGGTGTGTCCTTGGGTGTGCCTTGGCACCGAGATTATTTTCTTTCCTACGCTTGGTGTGAACTGGATTTATTGTCTTGCTGCTCTTTGCGAGATCATTCCCCTGCTATGTTTGCTATGTTCATATTTTCTCTCCCAGTCATTTGTAGAAAACGTGGATGTACTTAGCAGTATGCCGAGATCATCATAGTTCAACTGGAAATGCCTTTGAGTTTCTCTTGCTTGTAGCTTTTTTCTTTTTTTAAGAATTATTATTTGAGGGGCGCCTGGGTGGCTCAGTGGGTTAAAGCCTCAGCCTTTGGCTCAGGTCATGATCCCAGGGTCCTGGGATCTGCTCAGCAGGGAACCTGCTTCCTCCTCTCTGTCTGCCTCTCCGACTACTTGTGATCTCTGTCTGTTAAATAAATAAAATCTTAAAAAAAAAGAATTATTATTTGAGAGAGAGAGAGGCTGAGAGCGCACATGAGCAGTGGTGGAGTGGGACAGGAAGGAGTAGACTCCCCGCAGAGCGGGGAGAACATTCGGGGCTCCATCCCAGGTCCCTGGAAATGGGACCTGAGCTGAAGGTGGACACTTAACCAAGTGCCCTTGATCGTAGATTCTGAGAAAAACCAAGTCAAAAGGGGTGTGCATAACATTAAATTTCCTTCCACTCGGCACCATTGGTAAATACATGAGTAGGGAGAGTAGGACATTCTTCCTGGAATTCACAACTGCCTTCATGTTAATGTTTAATTAGAGGAGAAAAGCAACCTTAGCTTCTCAGTAACCAGAGTTCCAGGATTCTGAGAGTCCTCCTTAACATAAGAAAATCCTTTTGGAATCTTCTTTATCTCTTCCCCCCAAATGCATGTTGGCCATCATGCTCCATGCATGTCCCCCACTGATACAGATCTACAGGGTCCTCCATCCAAGGTTTCACTCAACAGTAGTCACTTACTACTTACTAGTAGTAAGTAGTCACTTACTTACAGTAGTCACTTACTACTACTCATCATCACACCAGCTGGGCCCTCAAGGTCCTGGAACATTGCTTTCAGCTTCCTTCATGATGGCTGTGCTCCTGAGCCACTTACCATTTTAGTGCAGACTGAGTTCCGGCTCACACCCCAGTGCAGGATCTCTGACCCATGGGGCCTGTGCCTGTGCATCATCAGGAAGACCACAGCTTTGACACCAAAGACATCTCAGCAATTGTTTCTTCATCATTCATTCCTGCACCCCAAGATTTCACATCAGAAATATCTCATGATTCCTTCTGGAATATTGGTTCTTCTCCTGCATGCCAGCAGTGTGCACTGGACAAAGAGCGCTCTCACCTCTCTGTAGTTGGTAGGGTTGACTTCTCAGAGTGGAGGTTGTCAATCAGTCCTGCCCTCTGTCTCATGGGTTTTTCTTTTATTCCACACTCATGTTCTGGAGCAGGGAAAGTCAGGTCTTGGGTTTAGCTGGTGACATTAACTCCCACTTTCATGTTAGGAACCATCGTGAAGTGTGTCAATGGCCACTTGGTGACAGTGGTATTTATTGCAGGGACAGCTGGCCTTCAGGGATGTGGCCGTAGAACTCTCTCAGGAGGAGTGGGGATGCCTGACCCACACTCAGCGGCAACTGTACAGGGATGTGATGTTGGAGAACTACGGACACCTCTGCTTCTTGGGTGAGAAAGACTCCTTCTAGATTCCCCAAACCACACTCTGGGTTTTCTGCTTCCTGTGAAGATTGTCTCTTGGACAATTCCTGTTTGAATAACTGGAATTCAGATCCAGACAGAGAGGGGAGTGAGGAGGGGTTTGTACATGTAGAGAAAAGCCATCATCATGTGTCCTTTTCATCTTTAGCTTCTCAAGGTAATACCCCCACTTCTGTAGATGAGTTGCAATTCTAAACACTTAGTGGCAGAGAATGGTGCTGCTCACATGTTAAACTGAAATTTCCCTTCTTACTATGTCTACTGCTTGGAAGTGGAGGTCAGGATGTGAACATTGGAAATGCCTCCAGTGTGTTTGAAAGAGACTGTTGGGCAACAGCTTTTGGGAAACCATTTTCTAGAATTGCACAGTATCCTCTCTTCTGTGCTTAACACAATCCTGATGGAAAGTTAGAATCTCTGGCGATACTCATTTTCCTTTTCGCTCGTAAACAGGTCTCAACGTGTCAAAGCCAGACCTGATCACTTTTTTGGAGCAAGAGAAGCAGCTCTGGGATATGAAGAGAAAGGAAACCAAAGGCTTCCATCCAGGTAGGTGAGGATAAATGAGGCAGATGACAGAAGGGAGGCCCAAGTCTGAAGGAGGAACATAGACCTTAAGCTATGGTGCCACTAGCTGTCCTTGAATGAAAATCAGTTGGAGACATGCCCGGTTTTATTTCTCTCATGCTCCCAGAGGGACATCTACTCTCCCACATTATCAAGTTCTTGCATCCTATAGGGATTCTCCTTCAGCTCCAGTGATGGTCTGCCACATCCACAGGAAGGGCCAGGAGACTCTCCTTGGAGGGGGAAGCCCTCCCCCCCTCCCCACCTCAGTCTGAGAGCTTCTCCATTGCTTTGAGGGCCCTGGAAAGTCATCCTATTTCTGAGGACCTGTATGTTTTGGCCTTTGTCAGTTCTGGCTTTCATCATGAGACAAGTAGGTCAGGGTAGTTGTATACACACTGGGTTTTGGTGCAGTAATTCCAAGAATACTGGAGACAGATTTCTAATGTTTTCTGGCTTATGCTTTCTAATGTTACAGAGGCTTTAATCTTATTCTTACAAAATTGACATTTAGTAACTGCATCAGATAACAAGCCACCTCCCTAAAATGAGACAATGTGCAGTTCTATTTCCTCTCTCTGTGTTCATTCCTCAGTGGTGAAATAATGCAATGTCTCTGTTTCCTAGCCGCCTCACATAAAGAACGTTATTGGGGGACTAGCACATTTAGAACTCAGAACTTGGAACCTTTAAGAAGGTCTCACTATGTAAGTCAAAAAAGGATAAACTTTATGCTTTTTGCCAATAAAACTATGTGTATTTGATTGTGTTTGTGTATCATTCATACATGCTCTGATTCCTACTGTTAATTTCTCTCCCTGGGGAGTGGTGAGTGAATGTTATACTATGTCTAGGTGAGTTGTCATCAACATAGAATTAATTTCATCATGTATTTGTGGGTGAATTGTTTTCTTTTGTCATGAGAGAAAAGAGTTTCTAGGATTAAAAGTACATTTGAAACACCTTATACCTGTGTATCATGTTTTGGTAGGAAATAAGAAAGATTTATTTTATCTTTAATTATATTACACTATGATGTGCCTTGGTACCTTCCTCATTAACTTTTGTGTCTTCTGTGAGTATTTTCATTGTGGTTACCTTAGAGATTCCTTAAAACAACTTAGAGGTAAAACAAAGCTTGTATAGTTTATGACGTACATGAGTGATTTTTATACTTTTGTAAAGACAAAATTCTGTGGCAGAAATAAATGTGACCCAGGTAGTTCCAACACTACAGGTTTGTATAACTGTCTAAATACTTATGTTTAGCGGAGAACTTTAGGATCTCATCTGGCTTTATCATCATAATTTGAAGTGCTTTCAGTTTTGTTGTTGTTGTTGTTGTCATTTTGTTTTTGGTTTGGTCTGGTTTTGGTTTGGTTCGGTTTGGGGTTTTTGTTTGTTTGTTTGTTTTGTTTTGTTTTGTTTTTGCTATGTATGGGCCTTTATTAACTTAGGGCCAGTTTTGGAGATTTATTTTGTTCCTCTGATTGGAACATAGTTTTCTTTTTCTTTGAATGTGTTGTGATCTTGGAGTAGTATTTGGGAATTAAAAAAAACAAAACAAAACAAAAACAGGGGCACCTGGGTGGCTCAGTGGGTTAAGCCTCTGCCTTGGGCTTGGGTCGTGATCTCAGGGTCCTGTGATCGAGCCCCTCATTGGGCTCTCTGCTCAGCAGGGAGCCTGCTTCCCCCCGCCTCTCTGCCTGCCTCTCTGCCTACTTGTGATCTATCTCTCTGTCAAATAAATAAATAAAATCTTAAAAAAAAAAAAAAAAACAACTAACACAAAAACAATCTAAGGGCCCAGGATTATAGACTTGTTTTCTTCAGGAGAACACTAATAATGGCAATTATGGGTTTTGTCACACACGTCTGGGGCATTTGTCAAGTTTGCATTCCTTTATTTCCCAGTTTCAGGAAGAGGAGTTACTACTTTAGAATGAGTGATCTCTGCCCCTCTCTTTGCCTTCAGCTCTGTCATCTCTTCCTTGTTTGAGCAGGAACTCACCTGTCTGAGTAGCCCCCACACTGCCTCCACAGGTGCCCTGATTCCCCCTCTGTTTTCCGTGTCAGGCAGGTGAAACAAAGCCAGATCATTGAATCTGCAAGTCACTCACTTGTCTCTGTTGGAGTCAGATTTAGTAATAAATAAAGAAAATGTGTGTTGTGTATGTTGTGTGTTGTGCATGTTGTCTATGTGTGTCCAGACAGTAACATGACCACAAGCACAGAGGGTTTCTGAGAGTGACTTCTGTGGGGATAACTCAGGATTGGCCTGTGACTTGGTTCCTGCAGAAGTTGTGCAAATTGTCCTGGATCAGAATCACGGGGAGCACTTGTAAATCTTGGATCACCCAGGCTTACATTACCATGTCAGTAGCTCTGGGGCAGCCCCCAACCTTCCCTTTCTTACCCCATCTCAGGTGGCTTGGTAGGGACTAGACCTTGAGAACCTATATCTTGGGACACATTCATAGTTGTGTTCTTCAGGAAAGGTAGTAGCCCGTGTGTAATGTAGTGAGATACACAGGTGTGTAGTCTTGGTTCTCCAGTCATGAAAGTGGACTGGTTTGTGTTGGGCCTTTCCTGTGTTGTACCTGGGATGCCTGACCTTTGTGTCTACTGAGTATTCAATCAGGAAACCACTCAGGCTGCCTATGTGTGATGTGGGCTGGAATGTTCACTTTGAAGTGTCTGTTTATGGAAGCTGTTCTGTGTGAAGATGGCTGGGTGAACCATTGAGTGTCAAAGAGAAAAGGAACAATCCGAACATGGGTCACCTTCTAGAATGGCATGTGTACTCTGTGCTTCCTATTCCTGTGTAGGGCACCCAGATTCAAACCCTGACTCGATCAATAGTGAGAGGTTCCCTATACTTTCCTTTATCTACATGATTTCTTTGTGTGAGAAGACAATAGTATTACCACTAACCCATAAACTCTAGAACACTGAATACATTAATAGCAGATACAGCATTAGTAACTGTGAGACAGACATTGTATGCACTGTGCAGAGGAATGTGTCAAATACTAGTGAATATATTTTTTAAATTTCTCTTGATCTTAGGAAAATTTTTTTAAACAGCAACACAGAGATAGGATCCCTTGTGTTGCTCTGAACACATTATTATATTTAAAATTCTAGCCAGAAATGTATTAGAAATTAAGATATTGGGGCGCCTGGTTGGCTCAGTGGGTTAAAGCCTCTGCCTTTGACTCAGGTCATGATCCCAGGGTCCTGGGATCGAGCCAGGCATCGGGCTCTCTGCTCAGCGGGGAGCCTGCTTCCTCCTCTCTCTCGGCCTGCCTCTCAGCCTACTTGTAATCTCTGCCTGTCAAATAAATAAATAAATAAAATCTTAAAAAAAAAAAAGAAATTAAGTTATTCTGTGGTTTCTTTCATGATTGAGGTTTTCCATTTTTTTTTCCCCCACTTGGCTAATAAAGTGAAATGTATTCTGAAAGTTTGTATTATGCTTTCTTTTCATTTGCTTATACAAATCATTTTTAAGATTTTGTTTCTTTATTTGAGAGAGGGAGAGAATAAATACAAGTTAGGGTAGGCCAGAGGCAGAGAGACAAGCAGACTTCCCCACTGAGCAGGAAGTGCCAGGCAGAGCTCTTTCCCAAGACCCTGTATCAGGACCCAGCTTTTAGGCAGAAGCTTAACTGACTGAGCCACCCAGGCATCCCTACACAAGTCATGTCTTGATACAGATTCCCATGGCCATGATCTTGTATCAGACTTCTCTGTTGTTTTAACTCTGTCTTTCTACTCTAGTGGTGTTAGCAGTCTCCCAGGACCACATACCCAATGTCAGTTGTGATGTCAACGATCTTTGATGGGCTTCTGTGCTCAGATCAATGATTATTCCTCTTTTCCCATAGCAGACATGCCTCCAGGAGCTGGGCAGTTGTCATAATCTTTGTGTTGCAGGCTGTCCCTGCAATCATGGCAACCTGATAGATGTTGTACCATTGTCTGTCTTTACTTCACTGGAGATAGGAGAAGTTCTACAGCTTTTATTGCCAGACAGGGGAGCATAGGCAACTCATTGGACATTGCCTGTAATGGAGTCTGACCCACACTGACAGCTTTTGGGTGAAAGATTTCTGCCATGATGTTGGATGCACACTTCTTTGTTAGGTTGATAGAGTGGCCAGCGATGTGTCCCTGGTGGCACAGTGTGCATCTTGGGGGTTTTCCAGACCTTCACAAATGGCCCTATGGCTAATTGTTGAAAGCATCTTAAAGTCAAACCTTCCAGGTACATTGACTTTGTGATCTCCCCTGCATGTGACTGTATATCACTGCCAGGTGAGCAGCAAAAGATCATGAAGGAATATGTATTGGTTGCTGTTGGTGAATATCTGCCCCAAATCATACATTCATAAATGTGCCTTATATAGTCTTGTCATTATTCCTTGAGGTCATGTGGTGATGTCATGATCTGCGTGAGCATTTCCTTGGTTGATGTTTTAGTAATACTTGTCATTCCACATGTTTGTGTATAAAAAAGCTTGAGAATATAGTGAACTCATTTGGCTCTTGGGTAGAGGACAGATGAGTTTATTGTACAGGAAAACAGATGTTTCTTTCTGTGACAAAGGACTGGGTAGATACATTGGATGTTCCTTGACGATACTAGGGTTTCCTATGCTCAGAGTCTCACAGAAGTGACTCAAACCCACCTCATGTGCAGCATCTCCCAGTAACAGTTGTGGGTGTGCAGCTGGCCAGTGGAATTAGTGTGATGAAGACATTTATGATGTTTGCTGAGTCATGAGTCATAAGATGCTTAGACTTTGACCTGGGAACCTCTTGTTGTCTGCCACGATTGGGAAATGGTTACAGGCCACCTGGTCACAGTTTAGAATGTGTGTCATCTTGGGCTTTTCATATTCTTGGGATTATCCATGGACTTTATTCAAAACAAAATAGATATTCATGAGTATGTTTCTTGTTTGTTCATTTACGTTGTTGTTTTGACTGTACACTTAAGTGAATATATATGGTATTTTTCTTCGTCTGAGTTCCTTGACATTGCATAATACTTCGTGATTCAAACCACGTTGTCACAAATGACAAGACACAATGAAAGAAGCAGAAACAGACCCATAAATATAAGGAGTAACCTGACTGTTACCTGTGTGGAATGGAGAAGGATGATGGGCAGCATGAGGGAATGGGAATGGGAAGCACATGCTTCCAGTTGTGGAATAATGAGTCATGGGGATAACAGAATATAGGGAACTCGTTTAGTGGTATAATGACAGCATTTTATGGTGCCAGATGGTAGCTACTTGGTAGTGAGCAGAATAGAACCTATAGAGAGGTCCAGTCCCCATGTTGTACACCTGAACTAATGGAACATTTAAAAGAAAGCAAGATAGATACCAAGAAGCATATGCCTTTATAGGTTAAAGTAGTGTGTTAAGAGGGTGCAGGCAAAGAAAGTAAACATACTGTGCAAAATAAGCTAATCCTAAGTATTAGTAGTAGGATAAAGACCTAGGAAAGCAAACTGATCTGTACCACAGTGGAGATAAAGGTGCATAGTGGTAGAAGGGAGAGAGCAGGGGAAAGACAAGCATCTGCCCAGCAGTGTGAAGAAGTAAATTCATAGATGAAGAAGAGCCTGTGGTCCTCATAGACTGAGCAGCCCAGGTGGTACATGGAAGAACAGTCATTTTCTATGAGAGCTTCCTAAGGCTATTTCCCTACAGTTTCTCTCATGTCTCACCATTACGGAGTGTGTAATAATGGCCACACATGTCAGGATGGCTTTTCTGTGTAAGTGGATTCTTTTGGGAAGACCAGAAAGTGCAACCAACTTTAATAACTGTACTCATTTTACATAAAGTCAATTTTCAGGAGGAAGCTTAAGTTGAAACAAGTGATCCTATAGCCTGAAGACATGGGTACTAGTACAGATGCAGGGGAAACTTGAAATTGATAAAGGCCACGGATGCAGTGGGATCCAAGCTACAAAATCCAACGTTGCAGCCGAAAGCAGATTGCAACTGCATTTGTTGTCAAGGAGGGAGTTGTTTCCATGAATACGGTGGCCGTGGTGAATTTGGGTTGGGTGGTTTGTTGCTCTTAATGTATGATCCTGTTTTGGGAATTGCTCTTTGTTGTGTAGAAACAAAACTAACTTTTATGTTTTGGTTTGTGTACCAACTTTCTAAAATCCACATGAGTTGTTAGAGGATGAAAACAATAAGGATTCACCACAGGAAGCAATGGCTGTGGAGCAGGATGATCCTAGACTCGTGTGTCCTGTCATGAGCACCACCAGGCAACTGTCAGGTCCTCCTGAATGCCCCAGACATTGGGCTGAGGAGAGACATGACAGACTCTCACGTGAAGGGAGAGAAGAGGCCACGTGGAAGATGGAGGTAGTGTGGAGACATGGTTTAGGGAGGAGAGGAGTATAGCACTGTGGCTGGAAGGGAGCCCCGGCTGTGCAGTAGGTGTCATGACAGAGGAGCACTCAGTGGATGCCTAAGGAGGCTTCCCAAAGCCATTGGTTTGGAGAGGGAGAAGGGCCGAATTTTCTGAGTTCTTGGAACTAGCACATCTTAAAGCCTGGAGTTTAATGGTCAGCAGGTTTGGATGGGATAGAGCCAGGAGGGCACTGAGGTGCTCCTACAGAGAATGCTGGCAAACAGCCTGGGGGCTCACAGCATGGAAACAGACATCTGGAGGTCACCTGGGGCACACAGTCAGGAGAGTATTCCGTTGTCTAGGAGCACATTCCTGAGAGGAAACACTCAGTGACATGTGGCTCCCAGAACATGGGAGTTGGATGAAACTATTTCCCTCTCCCATCCTGTAGCATAAAGCAGAGCCCCGCTCAGTGAGGACACTGGCTGGCTACTTTGTTTGCACCAGGCCCCACATCCTGTGATCTGAGGGGACTGCCCTTCTCAGTGAGGCTTGTCTCAGGCTCAGCAAGGTCAGCCCCTGCCCAGATCGCATCTCCTGTGCAAGGATTCCGCAGGGCAGCAGTCCCGGTGGAGTTGACATCCAGTCTCCTTTCACAAGCGGGGCAGAGCTCACCTAGTTCTAACTGGCCATGTTCAGGCCAGGGACCAAACACTGCCCGTAGCAGGCAAGGAGAGCCCCTGCAGACCGCTGGCCTGAAGGATACAGAAGTAGACATTGTTGAGTTTTCTAATGGACAGAGAAAGTTAGAGAGTTTGACAAAATCCAAGATGAAAGGATTTATCCTAAACAAAACCAGCAGGTAGGCCCAGGGCCAGAGAAGCAATGGAAATACTAGTAAGGAGCTTGATGGAGAATTTAAGGCAGCAATCATAAGGATACTCAAGGAGTTGAGAAAAGAATAGTGAGAACTTTACCATAGGGATGAGTTAAAAAAAAAAAAAAAAAGTTGTGTGTCTGGGTGGCTCACTCTATTAAGCCCCAGGATCTTGGTTTCTGCTAAGATCTTGATCTCATGGTCCTGGAATCCAGACTCAAGTCAGTCTCTGTACTCAGTGTGATGCCTGCATGTGATTCCATCTCTCTCTAGCTCCCACCCGAACTCTTAGGGACCCCATCCCCCAGTATATGTCTTTTTTTTTTTTTTTTTTAAGATTTTATTTATTTATTTATTTGACAGAGGGAGATCACAAGTAGGCAGAGAGGCAGGCAGAGAGAGAGGAGGAAGCAGGCTCCCTGCTGAGCAGAGAGCCCGATGTGGGACTCGATCCCAGGACCCTGAGATCATGACCTGAGCCGAAGGCAGCGGCTTAACCCACTGAGCCACCCAGGCACCCAGTATATGTCTTTTTTAAAACTCAAACATAGGGGCACCTGGGTGACTCAGTGGGTTAAAGCCTCTGCCTTCGGCTCCGGTTGTGATCCCAGAGTCCTGGGATCGAGTCCCGCATCCAGCTCTCTGCTCAGCGGGGTTCCTGCTTCCCCTTCTCTCTCTGTCTGCCTCTCTTCCTGCTTGTGATCTCCGTCTGTCAAATAAATAAAATCTTCAAAGAAAAAAAAATACTCAATAAAAAAAATCAAACATAGGTGAACAATGCAATAAGCTAGATTAGAAACAGACTTGATGTTAAGACAAGGCTAGAAGAAGCAGAAGAACGACTTTGTCACATAAAAGGCAAAATAATGGAAAATACTGAATCGGAAGGAAAGGAGGGAAAAAAATGAAACTGCTGCTTCCAGCCAGTGACAGAAGAAGAATTAGGCACAAACAAGTCAGCTGCAAGAGACTGGGAGCAGGGGACAACAGTCGAAAAGGACTGCTGCCACGAGCAACTCCACAGTCTCACTTTTATTGGATAGAAACTATAGCCAATAGAAGAATTGATGAAGGTCAAACGTAAGTCACGTCTTGCAGGTAGGCGAGGAGGAGGGTAAGGTTTATAGTTAACCAAGCACATTCAAAGGACTCATCTAACTAACAACGAGCACTTCTGGGAAGAGAAAGGAGTGACAACGAAAAAGGGAAGCAGGCGGTTTTCGGTCCACCCTGAGCTGAACGGGCGTTCCAGGCTGCCTGGCCTCTGAAGGAGCAGCGTTCCGCTCTGAGCGAGCCGGGCATCCCCAGCTGCCCAGCTTCACGGTCATATATCATCCTTCTCCCCAAAGACCTGTTACCAGTATATGTATTTCTTAAGGCCATATCTAAATGTGTTTGGCAACTAGTAAAATCCTCCAGGGATTACAGTTTAAGTACCAAATTGTTCCGAGGGGTAGCGGCATGTAACATGGCTTTTTTTTTTTTTTTTTTTTTTTTTTGCAGTCCGTTCTCTGTCAGTGTCTGTTTGAATCCAGTGAATTCATCTGGCACACAATTTTTGTTTGTTGGATTATTTCTTTTATTCCTCTTTCATTCTGGTTTGTGATTGTAGATCAGTTTTTCGTTTTTTTTTTCTTTTTTTCTTTTTAACTGAATGCTGGAGTCTAAATTCTTTATTTTTTAAATCTTATTTATTTATTTATTTATTTTTTTTTTTTTACATTCATACTCCTCTTTTAGTGAGAGTTTGTGGTCCCTGATTATCCACTGTTGCCTCTTATTTGATTCCTATAGTCAGTTATGCTCTCCTTTTGCCTTTTCACCTCTCATTTTAGTCGTACTTTTCTTTCTTTATTCTCTATTTAGTTCATGGGCTGTCAATGTTGTTGATCTTTTCTGACAAACAACTCTTCCTGTGGTTGATACATTCCTATTTTTACTGTACTAGAGTTGGTTCATTTCAGTTTTCTGTTTCAATATCCACCGTTCTGCTAATTTTGAGCTCATGTTACCCTTTTCCTGATTGTTAGAGTTATAGGAAATTGTTTTGTGCTACACCATGACCATACCACAGAATTCTCTATTAGACTCTGTGCTCAGTACGTTGTGTGCCATGTTGTGTGTCCATGGAGAAATGAAGTCCTGATGACTCCTTCTCAGCCATCTTTCTGACATTGTCTGATTAACTTGATGCTTCTATATTAGAAGTTTTCAGTATATTCTTCCAAATGCAATAAGTGCAATGGTTTTACTTTTATTTGGTATCTTTCAGCTGTATCTTCACATGACACTCAGTTTCCTGCTAAAGCAGAGTGTACAAGGTTCTTTCCAAAACCCATCAATTCACAGATACAAACATAATGCTGTTGAGATTTTACACTTACATAGAGACTGGGACAATGATGGGAAGAGTGACAGGCATCAAAGATTTCAGAGAAGACAAATCCAAACCAAGTCAACTGCCTTTCATGAGAATCTCACTGCCCCAAATGGTATAAGATATAAATATCTGTGGAAATCCTCCCTTTTGAAGTCAACTGTTTCTGCAGAACAGTGTGTTTCTGTCAGCACACGCTCCGATCAGATATTCCATCATAGCGATTTATGGACAGACCACTTGACACATCTGGAAAGTAACCTAGTCCATGCTGAGAATAATGATTTGAGCCATTTGGAAGATAGGACTGGCCTGACCTTAAATCAGAGATTCAGAAATGAAAAACAAAGTGCTCAGTGGGATCCATTCTACAGGGGCTTCACCAAGGAATCGACCCTACAGTATGACCAGAGGCATCTCACTGGAGACAGAATTGCTCAGTGCACTAAATCTGAGAAAACATTGAACCAGGGCTCCCATGTTCACAGATGTGTCAGGAATAGGTTTGTGGAGAACCATTATGAATGTGATCAATGTGGGGAAGGCTTTCATCCAAGCTCTAACCTCAGTATACTACCTTCAGTAGACAGTCCTCTCAAGGATAATGAATGTGGGAAAGCTCTTAACCAGTTCTCCAGTGTTGCTAATCATCAGAGAATTTATGAGGGAAAAAGCCCATTCACATGTAATAAACCAGGGACCGTGTTTAGGCAGTCATCAAGACCAAACAGAAACAAGACAATTCCTAAGCGTGAGAAAACTTGTATTTTTAAGGAATGTTGTAAATCCTTTGACTGCCACTCGACATTATCTCAGTTCCCGTGAATGCATACTGGAGAGAAAATATGCAGAATATGTAAATGCAAGGAATGTGGTAAACCTTTTAAGGACCCTTCATCAGTAAAGGGACATAAGCCAACCCATACTGGAGTGAAACAGTACAAATGGGCAAAAGGTGTGAAAGCATCTACATTGTCCTCCACCCTTACTGGAAGTCACCAAACTCATACTGGAGAGAAACATTACCAATGTCACGTATGTGGCAAGGCTTTTAAGTGGCGTTCAGACGTTACTGGACGTCACTGAGTCCATACTGGATAGAAACCTTACCAAGGTCAAGAATGTGGCAAGGCGGGCGCCTGGGTGGCTCAGTGGGTTAAGCCGCTGCCTTCGTCTCAGGTCATGATCTCAGGGTCCTGGGATAGAGCTCCGCATCGGGCTCTCTGCTCAGCAGGGAGCCTGCTTTCCCTCCTTCTCTCTCTGCCTGCCTCTCTGCCTACTTGTGATCTCTGTCTGTCAAATAAATAAATAAAATCTTTAAAAAAAAAAAAAAGAATGTGGCAAGGCCTTTATGCGCCCTACAGACTTTACTCAACATCGCAGACTTCATACAGGACAGAAACCTTACCAATGTCGTGAATGTGGCACGACCTTTAACCAGAGCTCAGTGCTTACCCAACATTACAGAATTCATAACTGGAGAGAAACCTTACCAATGTCAAGAATGTGAAAAGGCCTTTAAGCAGAGCTCAGGGGTTCTTCAGCATCACCGAGTTCATACTGGAGAGAAACCTTACAAATGTAAACAGTGTGGCAAGGCCTTTAAGATGCCCTCAGATATTATGAAACATCACCGAATTCACACTGGAGAAAAACCTTACAAATGTAACGACTGTGGAAAGGCCTATATGTGGGTCATATCCCTTACTAAACATCATTGAATTCACACTGGAGAGAAGCCTTACCAATGTAACAAATGTGGCAAGGCCTTTCATGACAGCTCAAGACTTACTGCACATCACCGAATTCATACTGGAGAGAAACCTTACGAATGTGAAGAATGTGGCAAGACCTTTATGTGGCCCTCAAACCTTACTCGACATCGCCAAATTCATAAGTGGAGAGTAATCTACAGCCATAATGTATGTGTGAAAACATCTATGGCCTTTTCTTCATTGACTTCATGTCAGCAATTTTATATAGGAGAGTAACTTTACACAGAATGTGCCTGACCTCTCACTGGAACTCCCAACTTATTTCAAGTCATAGTTACCATGTAGCAGAAGAACTCTAAAATGTAAAGAAAGTGGACAAGACACGCCTTTTCTGGAATTCAGTATTTATTGAATATCACAAAATGCTTTCTAGATTTAAACCCTTGGAACTAATGAATGTGAAAAGACCTTCATTTTAATATACACCGGAGCAAACACCGGAGAGTGCATTAAATAAAGTAAATTTAATGACATAAATATTTAGATGACTTTCTATTTGAACTCAAATGCCAATAAATGTAACAAATGAAGGAACTCAATTCAGACATTACTCTGAAAATAGGTACTACAAGGAAAAATCAAACACTTAAAAAATGTATATACTATCCTGTTTCAACAGATTTAGTAGATAGGCTTTTATGTGTGTTTAATTTCAATATATTTTTTAACATTTTTTACATTGACCTTATTTGAGATTTGTGACAAACAGTTTTATTTTACTCTGAAATCTCTACCAAGAATCCCTTTATCCCTACTGAATCTGGAAGACCATGTGGCTGACTGTTGCTCCATCAAAGATACTAAGTGCCCTGTTACATTAAGTGGGACACACACATGCCTAATTTTCCATGGAAGATGTAGGACCGTATAATATACAACATACGAGGAAAATCACCATGGAGATGCTTATGGTTACAACATTGATGTATGTTACCATGAAGTAGGTGTTCAGAACATATACTGCTCCATGTTTTAAAGTAAAGAACTTTCTCAATATTAGAAATAGAAGGTTTTACTAATTGTTCTTTAAGAAAAAGGAGGTGGCAAGCAGTACACTAGCGATGCTTCTTTGTAAGCACAATTGTTAGAGAGTATGAATTGATGTGGTTAAATGAGGAAACCGTGACAGGTGACTGAAGGAGGGTAGCTAACTCTTCCATACAGTGCCATACCACTGAACATACACATTTCTCAGGAATGTACCTCAGTATTGAAATTTTGGGAAGTAGGTACTCCACATCCTTCCAACAACACTTAAACGGTTTTGCACATGTGTATTCTGTATTTCAAACAGTGAAGATAGACTGGATTTGAAATGCATAACTTAATGTGTAAACTTAATATATTTTCATTAATAAAACCTAGTGGTTTTTCATGTATTGATATGGGTGTGTCATGAATGAGGTGTTATCCTACCTACAGTGTTAATCTCTCTCATTGAAGAAAGTTGCAGGTAAATGATGGAATCAATCACCTGTTTGGTACTGGTAAAACAACTTACTTAGGAATCCATTTTCCCAGTGCTCTGAAGGTTTAAGGGATATGTGATTGTTTTTTCCCTAGTCTATGCTATGATTTTCTCCTCTTTGTGAATATGATGATAGTATTGTGGGTGTATTACTGAGGCATGTAGCATAGAGGTATTGTTGGTGTTTTAGCTCACGTACTCCATGATGCTGCTACTTGGCATTGATTTTGTGTAGCCAGCAGGTTTGCAGGGGACTTGCAGTGACAGGAACCCTTCTCACGAGTGCATTCCTCAGTCAGCACAGTGCAGAGTGACAGGTTAGTGGAACATCTCATATGAGATCTGCACTCCATCCTTATGAGCCAGCATCCCTATTTCTTTCCTTTTTACTTTTTTAAGATTTTTAAAAAGATTTTATTTATTTATTTCACAGAGGTCACAAGGAGGCAGAGAGAGAGAGGAAGGGAAGCATGCTGAGTAGAGAGCCTGATGTGGGACTCCATTCCAGGACCCTGGGATCATGACCTGAGCTGAAATCAGAGGCTTTAACCCACTGAACCACCCGGGATCCCCCATCTCTATTTTTTGCAATGCCTTCCCTCCCATAACCCATCAAGAAGACGCCCCCTCCCCCAGGCCTTCCCTAAATCTGTTTTAATTGGAATGGCATATTCTGGACTTAGACTTGGGACTCTCTAGCACTGTACCATGGCCCCAAATGAAAGCATGTGCCCCATGTCCTACACTGAGTGGTATTTTGATGTGTCTACGAGGTATACACATGCACATATGACCATGCTATGTGTGTCATAGATACACACATAAGAAAGAGAAATCTATCCCAATAGGAGTCATGTGGTAGCCCAGGGAAAAAACAGAAAATATTCAAGATGAAGAATTAGCATGTAGAGGAGGAGAAGTGTCCAGAGTTTCTCTAGTGACTCCCTAGATGTAGAAGATATCTCCAGAACTCCAGTGGTATTCACCCTAATTTTTCTTTTTTTTTTTTTTAAAGATTTTATTTATTTATTTGACAGACAGAGACCACAAGTAAGCAGAGAGGCAGGCAGAGAGAGAGGAGGAAGCAGGCTCCCTGCTGAGCAGAGAGCCCGCTGGGATCATGACCCGAGCTGAAGGCAGAGGCTTTAACCCACTGAGCCACCCAGGCACCGCAACCCTAATTTTTCTTTCCAGCTACGTAGGTACCACAACCATTCTTTTTTGCCTGTGCTATAGAGAGAGTGTCCTCAGAAAATGCTTCATTGAGATTAGACAGATGGAAAGCCGATGGGTATTAATTCTAACATGAATGATGTGGCATGTGAATCTAAAATTTGAGGAAGGCACCATCCTTCGAGAGAACAACAGTACCTATTGAAAGGAAATGTGAGGAACTCTTTCCCACGTGGGGATAGACCCTTTAAGTCACTGCAAAGGCACAGGCAGCTCTTGCTGGTGTCATCTGATGAATAAATGTAATTGGGAAAGGAAATGGCATATGTGGGCTTTTCAGGATTGGGGAGGTCCTGCTTTATCCTTATGATTTGATCGACCTCCTGTGTCTTCCTGAGGACTAATGCTGTTCAATGTCAGTGATGACTGTACTTTCCTGCCTAGATCCATGACAAGGGATGGAGGAGGGTGTTGGATGATGCAGTCATGTGGACAGCTTTAAGATGTCACATGGTAGAATAGATTTTTGAGATGAAGAAGCCTTCTGGACAGTGGAATAGGCCAGATCAGCAAGGCATGTGCTGTGGTTGCTTCATCATTTCCTATTTAGATCATCCCAGTCAAGGTCAGATCCACTGTGGTTGGGTGATCCTTCAGGGAAGATGCTTCACTGCTGTGTGGTAACTTCCTCCCTTTCCTCAGCATGGTAGTAGGCATAGTTCTAGGCTCTGCCTCTTTACGTGGCACAGATTTGTTAGAGAATCAGTTCAGCAGTGAGAGGTAGTGAGCATATCTGCCTGAAAACAGTCCAGCCCAAGTGTTGCAAGTCAGAAACACTGATTTCCATTGCTGGCCACAAAACAACTTCAGGCACACAAACAGAAGCAGAACCACATACTTTCTCAGAGTCTGTGACTTATAACCAGAAGAGGACTAGTCCTCACCAAAATGAGGTCACAATACAATTCAAGTAACAAATATCTCTGGTTTCATCACATGCCATGTTATTTTCCATGAGATCTTCCCAGTCAGATGCCTTATTTCTCTATTCCGCAAACTGAAAGCACCATATTCAATAAGGATTTCGCTTTTTCCTTCCCCTTCTCTCTGTCTGCCTCCCTGCCTACTTGTGATGTCTCTCTGTCAGATAAATAAATAAAATATTAAAAAGATTTTATTTGACAGAAATGCAAGCACGGGGAGAGGGAGCAGTAGGATTCCCACAGAGCAAGGAGCCCAATGTAGGTCTTGATCCCAGGACCCTGGGATAATGACCTGAGCTGAAGGCAGATGCTCAGTGACTGAGCCACCCGGGTGCCCCCACAGGACAGACTCTTAACTGTGGAGAACAACCTAAAGGTGATTGGATAGGGAGTGGGTGGGAGGGGTGGATGCAATGGGTGATGAGTTAAGTAGCACACCGTGATGACTGCTGGGTGTTGTATGTAAGTGGAGAATAGAAATTCGCCTGCTGTAACTAATACTATGTGCAAATGAAGTGGAATCCAAAGAAAACTTGGAGCTACAAAAAAGTAACCTAAAGACAGAAAATTGTTACTTGGTGAAAAGATGAGACATAGAAACAAAACACTCACTTTTAGTCCAGAAGTCTGACTTACAGCCTGCATAGTTAGGATAAGGATCTAGCAAGTGCTGATAAGTGCTGGTTGCTACATTCTTAAAGGCTCTCATGACTCTGTCCATCCACCAATAAGCAATATGGCACTTGCCAGGGTTTTTGAAATATAGGTGTGGTTCAGTGGGGTGGAATCCGGAGCTGATGACCAAGAAAGAATTCTTGAGATGTCTTTGGTGTAAATCGGTGGTTTCTTAAAGCACCGGGACAGGACCCCTAGGCAGAAAGAGCTGCTCATTTTCCTGATATGTCACTGATTATATAATTGGGAGCTGGGGAGTTGAGGACAAACGGGGTGTCCAGAAAGACTGTCATATGGGAAAGAAGACTCAAAAGAGAATGGGGACCTGGTTATTGTCAAGCAAAGGCTGTTTTTCCCTCCAGTGAGCTAAGGATATGAAGACAGTTGCCACCTTCCTAGAGGACTGTTGTATTCTTCTATCACACATCCTTGTGGTTTGGTTTCAGGTTTAGAAGAAATTTAATTTTATATACCTTTCCTTCTGCCTCAGCCTCCATCAATTTTGTGGAGGGGAGGGTGATGTTAGGGCCTCAGGAAACTGAGTTAATGGGTCTCTGGAAGTTAGGCTATAGATAGATAAGAAAGCTTCTTCCTTGTAAATCACTAGGACATGTGTAAAGTGAGGAAGAAAACTGTCCTGTAGTGATAAGGAAAACCTGTGTTCCAAGATGGACGACCTAGGGAGCTAAGGAGTCCCAACTCCTGCCCTGGGGTTCTTCTGGGTTCTCTTCTGTGCCCTGCTTCCCGCAGGTACCAAAAGTACCAAGTATGCAAAAACAGGAGGGTATACATTACCTTCTTTGTGATACAAACCATAAATGATTAGATGGAGGACCTTGATCAGAAAGACTGCTGACACCAAAGATGAACTTTTTACATCCTCAAGAGTTGTCTACCTGGACGTCAATGCATTATTCGATGTCGATTTCATCTTTGAACCTCATGTCTTTCAGGCTCTCATAATTAAGAAATTATTATTTTTTTCTCATGAATCTGTCTTACCTCATTTTAAGTATTCAGCAAACCAAGGAATGGAGAATGGAGTAAGAAAAACAAATTTTCCTGTCCTCACATTTATTCCGTTGTGTGAACTGACCACACTTCAGCCTGTAAGGACCTATTTAGCAAGAGCCTTCCGTTAAGGTTAAACAATAACCTTGTTGTTTAACCCTTAAACTGTCCCTGCTCCCCTTTCCCCAGGCGACTTACTTAAAAACAAGTCCCAGAAACCAGCCCCAGGTCACAAAGCCCAGATACAAGGGTGGGTCATCCAATCACTGGTGGAGACATCCAATCAGTGGGGGGATGCGTACTTTATTCCTAGTTACCAAGGAGTATGGGCCCTGCCCTTTGGGCACCTTTTGGATGCCAATTCTGAGCAAGGTGATAGGCTGGCACAAATGTCTAAGGTAAATTGTCATTCAATTGGTCACCTAGCATGACTGTGCAGCTTTCTCTGTGTGTTACAGTTTCATTGGCCACCTGTGCATGGCCAGGCCCAACCGCATGGCCTTTGCCCTTAAAAGTCAGTCTGTGCAACAGAGAAAGTTTGCCCTCTCTTGTAAGAGGTGTGTCCCCGAACGTTCGGTCTGATTCTTGATGCTTGGGGCAGAATAAAGCTTTGCTTGACGCTTTATATCAGTCTCACACGTTTAATCATGGACCCATTCTTGGGGGGACCTAACAAGCCCCAGAACAGAACACAGAGCTGAAGATTGAGGGCAGCCAGAGCTTCATTGCTTTGCCAGCCAAGGAGGCCTCAGCAAGTCGGGGCCATGAAAACTGCAGCCCACCCAGAGGAAGGGGCCAAGGTTTTGTAGGGAGATGCTGGATAATGGCCGATTTCCAGAGGAATTGTGTCTGTGCTGCCAGTCACGTTGACCATGCTGTCAGGGTGGAACCAGCTTCCTGAAATGAGGGGATGAGATGAGAAGAGGGGATGTTTACCGAAGAGAGGGAAAGAAAGTTGCTTAGCTTGTCCTGGAGTTCGCTGAAACATTGATGCAGCCATTTCCATATTTATTCAACTTGATGTTTTTAAGTGGTTTTCTTTTCAGGCATCAGGACAACTGTAGTAAGACCTTTTCCTATTTTACAGTTGAGAAAGCACTTAATATTTTCTAGAATGAGTAAAATAAAAAGTATAGCACCAAATTTCAGTGAGAATGCTAAGAATTAGAATTCTCATATTGGGGGTGCCTGGGTGGCTCTGTAAGTGAAGCCTCTGCCTTCAGCTCAGGTCATGATCCCAGGGTCCTGCGATCGAGCCCTGCATCAGGCTCTCTGCTCACTGGGGAGCCTGCTTCCTCCTCTCTCTCTGCCTACTTGGAATCTGTCATATAAAAAAAAAAAAAAAAGAAAGAAAAGAACAAAAAGAATTATCATATTACTGATTGGAGGGTAAAAACATACATCCACTTTGGAAAATTGTGTGGCAGTGAAAGACCCCTGCCCTGAAAAGACCCCTCCCCTGGAAGATAGATAGGATAACTAACCGCTTGTTTGCTTTTCTGTGAACCGCTGGCTTTTAGGCGTAGATTAGGTTATTAATTGCGTGACTAATTGCTCTTTTGCCCTTCTGTAACTGTTTGGCTTATAGAAATAATAGAAGACGCCATGATGGCATTCCTACCTTCCCCCTTCTTGTTCCCCCTCCCTGCCTCTCTCCTCCCACGCGCGGGCCCTCAGAACCAGTCAGCTTGTTCCCCCTTCCCGCCTCTCTCTTCCCCGCGAGCGGGTCCCCAAAGCCAATCAGCAAACTCCACTTATGCCTTTTTCAAAAGTTCTAACTGTCAACCAATCAGTTGCGTCCCACCCAAAACTTGTTTGCACCTGTCTATAAAAATCCTGCACCACCCCAGCCAGGTGTGCTCAGCTAGCAGGAGCTGCTGACCACCCGCAGGCGCGCGCTGACCACCCGCAGGCGCCTGCGTAACAATAAAGAACCTCTTGCTGATTGCATCCAGTGGCAGTGTTGGATTCTTGGGTAAGGGGATCCGCGGGTCTTTCATTTGGAGGTCCCACCGAGACCATCGGACTCCTGCCCACGGATCCAACCGACTCCCACTGGGAGGTAAGCTGGCCAGCATTTAAATTTTAATAACTATGTGTTTTTGTCTCCTGTCTCGTGCTCTTGTTTGTCTCTCGTCTTGTGAGGCCTCTGTTCTGCCTGTTCTGCGGGTAGCAGAATAGGACTGTACAACAGCGTGCGTTGTTGCTCTGTATTCTGTAGGCAGCTTGAGAAGGAGTTGACGAACTCGGACTTCTCCCCTGCCACCCTGGGGGACGCCCCAGGGATCTGTCCGCCGCAGAGGAGCCTTTTGGTTCCCCTGGGCTGGTTCTGTCCGCCGCAGAGGAGCCTTTTGGTTCCCCTGGGCTGGTTCTGTCCGCCGCAGAGGAGCCTTTTGGTTCCCCTGGGCTGGTTCTGTCCGCCGCAGAGGAGCCTTTTGGTTCCCCTGGGCTGGTTCTGTCCGCCGCAGAGGAGCCTTTTGGTTCCCCTGGGCTGGTTCTGTCCGCCAAAGGGAGACCTCGTGGTTCCCCTGGGCCGGTTGAATTTGTATTTTCGGTTTTGTACCGAAATCGCGCAGCGTCCTTCTTGTTAATTGTTTTGTGTGTCTTGCTTATTGTCCTTGGTGTTTTCTTTGACTCCGAATGGAGGCCAACAATGTATGTCTTCATGCATGTCTCCATGTTATGTCTTTAAATGTGGATATATGTTCCTTGTACTGGTCATGAAGGTTACATTCTGTTTAAGGGGACTCTGGCTTTATTTCTCTCTGTTTCTCCTAATAGATGTGGGGGGCTTCTCCCTCACTCAGTTCCCATGTAAATGGCTATGACTGGAGCCAACTGGGGTTGGTCTAACTCGAGACAGAGACCATAAGGAATATTCCCAAGCAGCTGCCGAAACTCTCTTTGTTTCGGGGAAGTTTCCTTGTGTTCTCTGGCCTGACTTGGACTGCCTAACCCCTCCCCCCTTGCTGGTGGGAAAGCATGGCGTCTGCTCCTCTGTTGGGGCTTATGAGCTCTGAAACCGGGAATCTTTTCTCTGCCTCCTGGCAGCACTTTGTTTCCTCTGTTTTCCCCTTCTGTTTCTGTACCGTACCAACGTGTGTGCAACCTGCATGACTAGCCTCTAGATCATGCACCACGGCTCCTTCTCTTTTCACTGTCAAGGAGCAAGAAGAGCCCCCCCTGGGCCTAACACCCCCACTCCAGATCTTCCCACGCATGTCTCAGGTAAACATTCAAAGCGGAGTGGGCCCAGGTGGAACGTAAATCAGTAATGGAACTAAGTTAAGTTTGTTGGTTTAATTAAGAAAGACGTGTCTTTTAAGTTATCAGCAGTAAATGTGAAACTTCAAAATTTACTGAAGGTCAAATAAGCTTGTGTTATTTGTTAAAATTTGTTAGCAGAGAAATGACTAAACTGATGGTTAATTGTCTATCTCAAAGTTCTAATGGTAATTGCTGAAGTAGCTTTCAAAGTCTTTGGTAACCTGAAAGTTTTAAAGTTTTGCTTGGATGACAAATGGAATTAAATTGTGGACATCTAGGTCTTAACCAAACAGGATAAAATGCTAAGTCGTTAAGTACTGAATGTAGGTTTGTGCTTTTGACTTCTTACTGCAAAGAAACTAAGAGTATTTAAATCTGTTGGTAAGCTTGTTTTCCACTTAACTGATTCATAAATTTGCCACCTGAAGAATTCTGTTGTAGCAGTTCACAATTGGTTAATAACTAAAGGTGTTTCTAAGAATACAAAGTTCTGCTTAGTGTAACTAAGATTCATGGAAATAAAAGGAAACTCTGTATGTAGGAAAATAGGAGATATGTAGGAAAGATTTAAGGAATGGGAATACATTTTGTTGAAGGTAAAGAAAGATAATTTTGTCCTAAATGAAATGGTTGTTTAGAAGGAAGTGGCTTGGGACAAAACCTGAATGCAAAGGAAAGTTGTAGAAGGTTTGTGAAGGGAAATCTTCAGAAAAGGAATTTTATCTATGGTCAAGAATGGATTAAGATTGAAATGAATGGGTTTTAAAGGTACATTGGTACAAGACTGAAATTCTCTGTTCAAAAGGACAATGTTTTCTTAGATCAATCTATCTGCTGTTAAGAAAATGTAAATGGTTTTTTCTTTGCCTGCCCAGAAAAACGAGTTTCTATGTTCAGTTTTATCAGGTGTTTAACATCCCTAATTATATTTAGGCATGTGCTTTAAAACTTTCTAAGATTTTAGCAAATGTTGACAAGATTTAAATTGTAAATCTATTTAACTCAGGCTTTTCCTTGGTATGTGAAGTTGCTCATGAAGTACTACTGAACCAATGATAAACCTTGGGTTACATTTGGGAAAATGCTATAACTATTCTAGAGATTCTACGCACTTCCTAAAGTTTTAACGTTTTGAGAGATCATCGCTTGATACTGTAATTATGGAAATGTTATGTATCACAGAAATAACCTGATTTCCTTGCAGCTAAATTGTAAACTCCCGTGTCTCTTTAGCTCTAACCATATCCATTCTGAGTTTTCGTCATTTATAATTGTTTTAATTCTCTGGTAAAATGAGTTTTATCTTCAAGGAGATTCCTATAAAGGACTTTTACAGATATTTGATATGCTTGAAAATCCTAAAACTGAAATGGGTAAGAATTTCCAAAACTGACTAAAGCCGCATTCACCAGAATTAGTAACATGGGACTAAATGAACTAAAAGATTATAGTGTTGTGTCCCTTAATGTTTTGTCTTTAAACATTGCTGGTTCTCTCTACTGTTTGCTCTTACAGACTAGGGATACTCCCTCCTAGTTATCTGTAACTTATAGAGATGTAAAAGTGCTCATTTGTAAAAGTGCTCAAAGCATTCACCTTCTCTCTCTATCTGAACCCTCTGAAACCAAAAGGTCTTAGTAAGTATTCTTTCTTCATGACAATCAGTCATTTGCATAAGTTCAATAAGAATCTGTTCTCCTTGTAACAGGAAAGAATTGGAAACTGGTTATTTTACCAAGGCTTTGACTGGAATGTCATATTTGAGAAAGACATGCATAGACTCAGATATGACCAGACAGCTTTAAGGAACTAAGGTTGACTTTATGAAACCTGGAGCCGTAAAGCCCCTTGGGACTGTTGGCCTGATACCTTGCTTACAGAGTTCCCAGCAGCCCCACCAGGTGAGTAAAGAATGTCACTCCTTGGTAGGTGCAGTCTCGGGAATAGGAATTCGCCCAAAGGCATTGCAGGCATGCCTCATGGCAAGTACAGGGCTTGGCTTCTGGCCTGGAGAGGCTACTAAAAGTTCAACCTAGAGATTCCTTATACAAAGTTTCAGCAAAGCAGATTCTAAAAGATCTATTGATCACAGTCACTGTTCTTGCTGAGCTTATGTAAATAATTAGGCCAAGTTTGTTAAAACTGGACTTGTTTCACAAGTGAATTAGTCCTGATTTGGCTATCTCTGGAAATGAGGGTTATTTTAGAGAGAAAAATTGTTTTAGTAACACACCTTTATGAATGTTAAATTCTAGATTTGATTGTCTTTAAATGTTTACCTAAGCTAAACAATTTGAGATAAACTTCAGAGAAGTTGTACAATCACTTCTTTAGTCAATCTTACTGTTTTGTGGGGATATTAGCAGACCCCACGGCACATGATGAAATAACTGGAATAATGAAATTGTCTAAAAGCCAGCATACCGCACTCCATAGGATTAACTATGGACTTGTGGAGATAATGGATGACCCTACTTTCTTTCTTTATGAGTGGATTGGATGATTCATGGGGGACTCCCCTTATCTCTTGACAAGTTTTCTCCCACTTGACAATGATCCTCTGTAATCAGGATATTGTTAAGGCTGGACCACTCAAAGGTTGTCTTATTGGTTTCATCCCTTAGTCATATTTATCCTAGAGGCTACCTCTGTTGAGGTGCAATTGCAAACAGATGCTTTAGCTAAGCATGGAACAGCCCTCCTATAAAAGAGCCTCAAAGCTCACTATGGGACAGTCCTTGACTGTAATGACTTCACATCAGGTCCAGATTTGTCTTAGAAGCCAAAGGCCACCAATGGATGATGGAGACCAACTTATTAAATACTGGGCTACATTAACAGATATGCCAGAAATAAAACTTGTCAAACTTTAAACCTAGTTACCTGTATGCCTGACCACTGTACTTCTTTCTCTATAGAGCAAAAATGTTCAAAGGTTATTGATCTTGCTTACTCTATTTGTCCAGATTTAAGATGCCCCTGTTAAAAATACGAATGACAGTTGGTTTTCTGATGACAGTAGTTTTCATAGAAAAAATAAGAAAAGCTAGGTGTGCCATAGTGCTCACTAGCACTTTGCAATTGCCAAAGCCTAAGAATTAACATTTATACTGACTCCAAATATGCTTTCCTGGTACTACATGTCCATGGAGCTATTTGGAAAGAAAGGGGATTGCTATCAAGCCATAACTCCCCAATCCAATATGGGCCTAAGTTCCCAAACCCTCCTCATCGCTATACTAAGGATGGCATATATCAAATCTGGGATACACATCTGTGTCTTACACCCATGATTGGACAGTTCAGTCAGAAGGCAGTTTTATGCTGGGAACAAGAATCATACGAGTAGTACTTGGGCAAATAACACATGATGTCTAGGATGGCTCACTAGAAATGTGTTCCCAAGTAATAGTACTCCAGGCTACTGACTGGTTTGCTACTGATTGGGCAAGGTGACCTGGCATCAGATGGCCAGCTCCAAACGGAACCCACTGGATATGTGGAACCAACCTGCGGCCCTGGCTTCCTCCCGGGTGGATAGGTCGCTGTACTTTAGGATTTGCCTGGATTCATGGGCGCATTACTAAAACCATCACAACTCCAGCTAATCTCCCCAACTTGAAACAAAGATGGACACAATCTGTTTTTAAATGGTATGATCACTTAGCATCCATTTTTGTTCCATCTGCGGGACTAGAGGATGTCATGTGGCATATAGAAGCCCTTAATAAATATACTACAAAGGCACTCAATGATTCACTAAATAGCATCACCCTACTTAATACTGAAGTGTCACAAATACGCAAGGCAGTCCTACAGAATAGGATGGCCTTAGATGTCCTGACAGCAGCACAGGGTGGCACATGTGCAATTATCAAGACAGAATGTTGTGTGTACATTCCAGACTATCACAAAAATGTCACAGGACTAATAAAGGATATGAACACCCAGATTAAGGCCCTACAAGATCCTTCTCTCTCAGTAAATGGTTAAGTTCCTAATTTGAAGGAGGACTATGGCCGAATCTCTTTTTCGGGTTTTTCATTCTTATCGCCTTATTAATCTTAATATGTTAATATGTTGCTTTGTTCCATGTTTCTCTACTTGGTGCTGAGACTCCATTGCTACAATGACTTCGCCACGACAGACAATCCTTGTCGCGCAAGGACGCCTCTCCACTGTCAGCGCTGGATTCAGCTGCCTCCACCTTTGTAACTCCCTTATGTTCCTACCCTGATCAATATTGACCCGAGCAGGTAGGGACAGCTCTACGCCCCTATTCAGCACGAAGAAGTTACAGAAGATGAGACCTTCCACCTTCAACCCCCTTAAAGATTTCAGGGTCAAGATTGTTCAGGGGGAAATGAAGGAGCAGGAGGCTGGCTGAGGAGAAAGCAAAAGCTGGCGCCTTGCACCCCACTTAGAGCAGGAACAAGACGAATGGATATAAGATTCTATCCATGATAAAGAAAAAGGGGGGAATGAAAGACCCCTGCCCTGAAAAGACCCCTCCCCTGGAAGATAGATAGGATAACTAACCGCTTGTTTGCTTTTCTGTGAACCGCTGGCTTTTAGGCGTAGATTAGGTTATTAATTGCGTGACTAATTGCTCTTTTGCCCTTCTGTAACTGTTTGGCTTATAGAAATAATAGAAGACGCCATGATGGCATTCCTACCTTCCCCCTTCTTGTTCCCCCTCCCTGCCTCTCTCCTCCCACGCGCGGGCCCTCAGAACCAGTCAGCTTGTTCCCCCTTCCCGCCTCTCTCTTCCCCGCGAGCGGGTCCCCAAAGCCAATCAGCAAACTCCACTTATGCCTTTTTCAAAAGTTCTAACTGTCAACCAATCAGTTGCGTCCCACCCAAAACTTGTTTGCACCTGTCTATAAAAATCCTGCACCACCCCAGCCAGGTGTGCTCAGCTAGCAGGAGCTGCTGACCACCCGCAGGCGCGCGCTGACCACCCGCAGGCGCCTGCGTAACAATAAAGAACCTCTTGCTGATTGCATCCAGTGGCAGTGTTGGATTCTTGGGTAAGGGGATCCGCGGGTCTTTCAGCAGGTAGTTATGGAAATAAACATTTACCTATGGAGGGGGAGCAATTTGTCACCCTAAAACGTGTCTCCTTGGTCTAAAGATTATTACAGACTGGTATTTTAAAGAAACAGCAGATAAAGGAAAAACTCTGAAATCCTGTGTTTACTTTGAAAGAGACATTTGCATTTCTATGGGAAAGTTGGGTCCAGATGGAAGGAGAGGGAGGAAGTCTCCAGAAACTGTGGTCCTAGAGAAGACAGGGCTCGAACTGTGCTCCCAGCCCCAGCCTTAGTTCCCCTGCTTTGCATGGTGTCCTCCCAGATGCTTCCCTATAGGATCAGGTTGGAAGATTTAAAAGGATCCGATCTGTTGGCCTCCCTCTCAGTCTGTCTGTCGGTTTGGGTGGAGACAACATGGTTGTGTTATTACGGGCTCCAGGTGATTCTCAGTGAGGCTGGTGGTGAGCACTAGGTTATTCGGCTTATTTTACTAGTGGAGAGGGGGCTTTGGCTTCTGGAGGGTTAAGAGGGTTTCTGCTCCTGAAATGCCAATTGAGTATTACCCCCACCTTAAAAGACCACCAGAGACGTGAGTCAAAGCCAATCAGCAAGAGTCGTTTATTGCAGGTTCGAACCTGGACCTCTGCGCCGCTCGTTGCCGATAACGCCGAGAGGTCCAGAGCTGGGTCGGTGCAGGATTTTTATAGACAGATACAAACAAGTTTTGGGTGGGGCTGAGCTTATTGATTGATAGTTTGAACACAATTGGGAGTCTCCAGGTGGAATGTTACATTCCTGCTATCAAGCATCCCTGTTAATGAGATTTAGGTTTAGAAGTATTTACTTTTCCTTCTACCTCTGCCTCCTTCGGTTTTTCATGGAGGGGAGGGTGACATTAGGGCTATTGATAAGGTAACTTCTTTGTTGTAAATCTCAAGGATATTTGCAAACCAGGGGAGACTCCTACCTTGCAGGACTGTGATCTCTGCAAGTTAACTATTTATCGTTTTATGGCAGTCAGGGGTGCCTGAGGAATGCTACACATATGGAGGGGAGCGGGTGAAGGGGGGGTGCAAGGTGCCAGCTTTTGCTTTGTCCTCAGCCAGCCTCCTGCCCCTTCACTCCACGAGTCTGCAGGTTTAGGTCCGTGGAGAACAGGGTTCCTACACTGAAGCCAAAGTTGTGGGCTCTGTGGGAGAGGAGTCGCCCCTCAAAGCAGAGAAGGAAAAGGCAGGGATTGTCCTCCCAGCAGGAGCTCACGGTTTCTGAATAGCTCCTGACCCAAAGGCTAGGAATTGGGTCTTTTCTGCATTTTAGGATCCTGCAGGTAGCTGAGCCATTTTCAGGTGAAGAGTCTCCATTGGCGATGTTAAAAGCAGTTCTGTGACAAAGCTGTGATTTCTCCACAGAAACCTTGTGAGAAAGAAATCTAAAGAACGATGCAAGAGCAGAAATGGCTGGGTGCTCCGTAAGTCATGAGTCCCAGTTCACAGGTCACGTCATTCTTTTCTCCGGAAATTCCTCGTGTTTAGAAATTACGAATCTTGATTTCTGTAGCTCTGATGTTTCTTCCTTATATTTGTACCTATTTTTAAAACCTTTTCAGAAATAATACTCAAAGTTAGGTCTTTAGAACCCTTCTCCCCAGTATCCCAGATCCTTCTCTGCCTTCTTAGAACCTGTCTTCCAATAGGGCACCAACCGTTGTCACTTTGAATTAAGTAAAGTCTGGTAAGTATTGAAAATATTTCCTTGGGACATCAGCGGAGGAAAGCATTTTCATTTATGTCCCATGGGAATGCTTTATCAGCTCTGTGCATCCCAGGGTTAAGAAAATGTATAAACAGGATGGATAAGAGATCCAGAATCACTCAGAGAGTTCGCAGGTTAATCCCAGGGAGTGAGTCTTGCTCCTTAAAATGTGAAAAACAGGGGCGCCTGGTTGGCTCAGTGGGTTAAGCATTGTGCTCTTGATTTCTGGCCAGGTGGTGATGAACCTGGTGGTTCTCTGCTTAGTGTTCGTGGGGGTGTGCAGGGAGTGTAAGATCATCACTGTTTCTTCGAATGTGTACTTGTACTACTTTTGCAAGATTTCTCTGGTGCTTATGAGTTCTGTATTAATTGTAGCTGCAATGTACAGGCAGTCACAAGATCTAACCGGAATGCAGCAGTTTGCTTTTATGTGATGGTTCTCGAGCCATCCATAGAGACCATAGAGACCATAGGTCAGACTTCTGGGCTCCAGGTGAACATTATTTGCTTCTATCCCTCATCCTAGTAGACTCAGAAATAAGAGCTGTTCTCTTTCTGTCATTCTGTGTGTTTGTGTTGACAATGTGAATAAAAGACATAAATCATGGGGAAAAAGATTTATGTATCGTCTCATTGAAAATGTTTCTTAAAATAGTCGACATGACAAGTTTCTATTCTGTCACTTTTCCTTTGGGGGTAACCACTTTCTAAATGTCTGGGTGTGTCCTTGAATGTACAATGGCAGATCCGTGCTGGGTGAATCAGTTCTTGTTTCCCTCGTTCTTCTCAGGTTTGACCCCTGCTATGAACACTGCTTTAGGGTCTCTCTGCATAATGACCTCTATGTTATTTTAGTGACTCTAGGTCATAACACCTTGGTGAAATCTTGATCCCTTGCATGTCACTGGATGTTTGAATAATGTATTTGTTTTCTGAGATGGTTATTATGCATTTTCCCTTAATTTATGAACAAGTGTTAGGAGCTCTCTAGAAACTAGGAAATGGTGAGAAAGGATTGTTGTCTTTCTTGCTTTGCCAGTAGAATCTATAATTGGTATAAAACCCACTCAGGCATGCTTGGGTGGCTCAGTCGGTGAACTGTCCGACTTTGGCTTGGGCCATGGTGCCACGAGTCCTGGGATGGAGCCCTGTGTTGGGTTCCCTGCTCAGGTGGGAGTCTGCTTATCCCTCTCCCTTTGCTACCAGCCCTCTATTCTCCCCCCAGTCTTGTTATTTCTTGTGTGAGCACGCTCTCCCTCTCCCTCTCTCTCTCTCTCTCTCAAATAAAAAAAAAAAAAATGAAAACCAGTTTAAACAAACAAACACACATTTCTGTTCCAAGTCCTCCAAGAATTCCTCCTCGGAGTTCTACCTCTTTGTTACTCCAAAACGTATCCCTTGGCGGTTGGGCTATTGCTCTCTTAGAAATGCAGACTCGCATTCCAACCCAGTACTCCAGAACAGAATTTGCATGTATGTAAGATCTCCCCTGCCCTCTTAGAATTTAATAAGTATGTTTGTAACCCACTAAAACATCCCACCTAAGAAACAGACACTACTTACACTGTATGATGTTAACACGGTATAAAAAATGTGTATGCCTCTGTTGATGCCTTAATTTAACAAGTTTTTTGGATGAACACACAGTATTTATACTGATTTTGTGGATCCTGTGGCGTCCTCTTACCTCAAAGCCAGAGAATACATTAGCGCCTCTTACTGAGTTAATAATTATCTTCCTGTACAAAGGAGGATAGTCTTGAGGGCAGAACAAGTTGTCCTAATAAAATGGGACTAACATGGGTTCACTGCTTGGTGAGTCACAGAAAGTACACAGGAATGGGGTGATGGTGGTCACACAATGGAAACTTGATTTGCCTTAAAAAAAAACAAAAAAAAGGCGGGGTGCATCACAGGGAATAAGTTCCAAATAAGACACTGACAGAGCAAGGGGGACGGATTTCCTGTTACTTGGGGTTAGGGTGGATGTTCAGAAAGTGGAGTCTGGTCTTGTGTAGAGCTGGGCAAAAGGTGACACAAGAGTCTCAAGAAAAAACTTCTCAGGCCTCTGGGGGCCTCAGTCATTAAGCATCTTCCTTCCTCTCGGGTTACGATCCCAGGGGCCTGCTCCATGGGGTGCCTGCTTCTTCCTCTCCCACTCCCCCTGCTTGTGTTTCCTCTCTCATTGTCTCTCTCTGTCAAATAATAAAATCTTTTATTTTTAAGATTTTATTTACTTATTTGATAGAGATCACAAGTAGGCAGAGAGGCAGGCAGAGAGAGGGGAAGGGAAGCAGGCTCCCTGCTGAGATGAGTCCCTATGCGGGACTCTATCCCAGGACCCTGAGATCATGACCTGAGCCAAAGGCATCGGCTTAACCCACTGAGCCACCCACACGCCGTCAAATAACAAAATCTTTTTTTTTTTAGAGTTTATTTATTTATTTGACAGAGATCACAAGTAGGCAGAGAGGCAGGCAGAGAGAGAGGAGGAATTAGGCTCCCCGCTGAGCAGAGAGCCCCATGTGGGGCTCGATCCCAGGACCCTGGGATTATGTCCTGTGTAGAAGGCAGAGGCTTTAACCCACTGAGCCACCCAGACTCCCCTCAAATAATAAAGTCTTAAAGAAAAAAAAAAAAACACAAACCACCTCTGTACATACTCTGTATGTTAGTTACATGATTTTTGAGTTCCTCTTTGGGTGGAGATTTTAATACTAAAATAAAGGGAACTCTATAGATCACTCCATAGGTTACTCCTTGGTGCATCTGCTTAGGTGTGAGTCTGGACTTAAGCTCAAACTGGGCCGCCTCAGCTCTTCCTCAGGACAGTTTGTACTTTTGTTGGACAGTTTCCGTTTGTTTTGCCAGAGATTGTGTGTGGGGGGGTGTTGAATGAGGTAAAAGATAAGGTGGAAACACGAGGGTAAGAAAAATATGGGACAGAGGTTAGAGGGTACAAACAGGTACCCAGAGAAGGTCAGGTCTTGGGTCTGGCTAATCACATTAACTCCTATCACCTTGGGGACCATCGTGAACTCTTTCAGTGGCCACTTGGTGACTGTGGTATTTATTGCAGGGACAGCTGACCTTCAGGGATGTGGCCATAGAATTCTCTGAGGATGAGTGGGGATGCCTGACCCACACTCAGCGGCAACTGTACAGGGATGTGATGTTAGAGAATTATGGACACCTTGTCTTCTTGGGTGAGAATATGTCCTTCCAGATTTCCAAATCCCACTCTGGGTTTTGTTCCTTCCTGTGAAGACTGTGTCTTGGAAGATTCCTGTGTGAGTGACTGGAATTCAGGTCCAGTCAAAAAGGGAAATAAGTTGGGATTTGTAGATGGAGAGAGAAATCTTCCTGATGTGTCCTTTTCAGCTCTAGTTTCATCTTCTTCATCACTTCTGTAGATTCCTGGTCATTCTAAACACTGAGTGGCATAAAATGGTGCTGCCCACGTCTTCTACTCCAGTTTCCACCCACTGTTGTGTAGGTGGTACCTGGAAGTGGAGGTCAGGATTTGAACTTTGGAAGTACCTCCTGTGTGTTTTAAAGGGTCTGTTGGGCAACAGGATGTGGGAAATGTTTTTCTAGAATTCTGCAGTTTCCTCTCTTCTCTACTGAACACAACTGTGATTGAAAGAATCTCTAGTGATGCTCACTTTCTTTTTTAATAAAAAACAGGCCTCATTATATCCAAGCCAGACTTTGTCTCCTTTTTAGAACAAAAGCAGCAGCTCTGGGATGTGATAAGAAAGGAGACAGTTGTCATCCATCCAGGTAGGTGGGAATGAATGAAGCGGGTGACAGAAGTGACGTCCAAATGTGAAGGAGGATGATGGACCTTAAAATGTGGTTTGAGTCAATTTCCTTGAATGGAAATTTGTTTAGGAAGCCTGGTGGTGCTGGTGTCCTTGTCACTGAGGGACATCTGCTATCCAAGATTATCAGGCTGTTACATTCTCTAGGGATTCTGCTTCAGCTCAAGTGCTGCTCCACTGCATCCACAGTGAGGGCCAGGCAACTGCCCTGGGAGTGGAAAGGCCTCCATGAGCTGAGAGCTTCTCCATTGCCATGAGGGACCCAGGGTAGTCACCCTATTTCTAAAAACCTTAGTGTTGAGCCCTTTGTAAGTTCTGTTTTGCTTCCTGTGAGATGCATGTGAGGGTAGTGATGGGCATAATGGGATTTGGTGCAGAAATGCTGAGAGCACTGGAGACAGACGTCCCGTGTTTTCAGATTTATGCTTTCCAATGTGACGGAGGCTTTCATCTGAATTATACAAAATTGAGACTTAGTAACATTATCAGATCAGAAAGTACCTCCCTGAAATGACAAGGTCTAATCCTTTACTCCCCTTCAAAAAAGTTGGTTTTGCTTCATATGAACTTGATCCTGGTATCTCCCCTTCCAGGTAAGTTTTGTATGAACTAATAGTAGAAATGTTCCCACTCTGTATTCAATTCCTCAGTGGTGAAGTAATGTATCTATTTGTTTCCTAGAATTCATACCTAAATAATGCCATGGGGAGGGCTAGAACATTTGGAACTCAACATTTGTAGCCAATAATACAGTCTCAGTTGTTGCCTTATTTATTAATAATTACATCATTTCATAATTTCATTTTGTATAAAGTTATTGTGACTTTACCATGTTTGTTTTTATTTTTTAATTAGTTGTAGTTGAGGTTCATTTCTTTTTTTCTTTTTTTAAATAAGACTTTATTTATTTCTTTGGCAGACAGAGATCACACGTAGGCAGAGAGAGGAGGAAGCAGGCTCCCCACCTAGCAGAGAGCCCTATGCAGGGCTTGATCCCACAACCCTGAGATCATGACCTGAGCCAAAGGCAGAGGCTTAACCCACTGAGCCACCCAGGTGCCCTGAGATTCATTTCTGATGTTTCTTTGGATCCCAAATCCTGATAGGACATGGGCATGTGCTTTATAAGAAGTGATGTAGATAATTAGTACATTCCCCATGTTTAAGAAAATCTTCTGTTTATAAATGTAGTTTTATATCAGAGAAGGTCAGGCATTAGATTTTTGTTCTCCTCTCTTCAGAATATATGTGAATTTATCCAAATACTTATGTAAAGTCTTTGTCAGTATATTTTAGAGTGTTGGGGGTATTGTTCATCTGGAAATGAAAGGCTTTTGCTTACTGTTCTACAGAATGAATTATACATTCTGCATCAAAAGAGGACTCTTTTAATAACATGATATACTTTTAATGTCTTATAAGTCCTTATTGGTAAAATTTTTCATTAGATGTTTTTCTGGTTGATATTAATGATTATTCATTGCAATTTGACTGTCTGTGAAGACATACCAATAATTCCAGTGCTTGTTTTTTATGGGGTCATAGTCACAGATTAAAAATACGGTTACACGGTGGTTTTTCTTTTAAATAACTCATCCTTTTTTATGTAAAATGTTTTGTATTAAATTTGGACACACTCTGGTTTTGCAATTCCATAATCATGTGCTTCTTTTTGTCTTGGAGTTCCCATATCACAAAGTCGTCTGGGTTTCCTTTTTACCTGTGTGTTTTATTACAGGATGACAATTTTTAACTCAGTGGATTTTAAGACAATGTGTTTTATTATAGGGTGACAATTTTTAACTCAATAGGTTTTAAGACAATGTGAGTTTTCCTCAAGTCTAAATCACTTTTAGGCCCTTTGCCAAAAAATTATGCGTTGGTCTTTATCAATATTATGCATACATAATATGTCACTCCTCTTGAGTAGTTCATTGGTCAGTGGTCAGTGTATGTTGTATCATGTCTGTGGAGTTGTCATAATAATAGAATTCATTTCATCATCTATTGGTGAATTTATATTTTCCTTGCATGAGAGAAACACTTTCTTGAACTGAAAGTAATTTTTTTAAAGATTTTATTTATTTATTTGACAGAGAGAGATCACAAGTAGGGAGAGAGTCAGGCAGAGAGAGAGAGGGAAGCAGTCTCCCCGCTGAACAGAGAGCCTGACGCAGGGCTGGATCCCAAGACCCTGAGATCATCACCCGAGTCAAATGCAGAGGGTTAATCCACTGAGCCACACAGGCTCCCTAAAAATAGATTTTTGAGTAACAGCACCAACTAGGAGAAACCATATAGATGTGTGTATTGCACCTGTGTCTTCAGAAGGGAAAGAAATATTGGCTCTGGGGAGCACATTTCCAGGTTTCAAAATTGATGATTTCCTAGCAAGCAAAAGTATTATATATTCATTTTAGGAATAGTACGGAACTTAGATAATTCCTAAATCTCAAGTATCTTAGTTTGAGACTCTCCACATGTTAATCCTATCTTGTGTACCTGGGTTAACTCGTGTAGGATCCACTCTTCTTCTCTTCTTTCAATCTGCATAATCTTAAAATCTCAAGGATTTTACGAACAGTTTGCATGAAATGACTTGGTGTTCAGAATTTAATGTGCACATGGGAGTAATTCTCCAGGTAGCACATGATATTCCATGTAGTTTAATTGATAACATTCACTCTTTCCTTTGTGATTGGAGAAGTTACCTTCCTTTCTTGGAAGTGATGTCATCCAGGTTGCTCACTTCACTGTAACAGTTTGATTAGGTGAAAATGTAGAGACTTCAGGACGCTTGGGTGGCTCAGTGGGTTAAGCCTCTGTCTTCCGCTCAGATCATGATCCCAGTGTCCCAAAATCGAGTCCAGTATTGGGCTCTTTGCTCAGCAGGGAGCCTGCTTCTCCCTTTACCTGTCACTCCCTATGCTTGTACTCTCACCTTCTCCCTCTCTGTCAAATAAATGAATAAAGTGTTTTAAAAAATGGGGAAAAAAGGAGTGATGATGTAGCTCAGGGTAAGAGATGAAACATGTCTAGGCTAGAGCTTTGGCATGAATTCTTCATGTGGGAGAGGACCCTTGAACAAGGCTGTGCTACTGACTGAATTTAGAAATGTAAATTTTTCTTGTTTCCTTTCCAAATCATCTCCAGTTCTTCTGTCTCCTTATCTCCATTCTGGTGATGTGTAGGCATCAGAGCTGACCTACCTTTCTATGCTATGGAGGCCCCATCGTCACTGCTCTTTCCTCCCCCAAGTCACACAGGCTCTTGTAGCTCCTTAGAAGTATCAGGGAATTTTCTAGGTTATTAGTAAATCATTGGTAACAAGATAATTTGAGGCCATATCTCAGATTTAAATACATTGTCATTACCGCTTCATTGGAAGCTTTGGAAAGCACCATCAGTGGGCCACAGGATTCATTTAGACACTTGGCACTGAGAGAGTTGTGAGGACAGATAAAACATGATGATGACCTAGTTTGAGAGGAAGAGAAGTCCTACAAAACACCAAATATGGAGAATTCTTGATGTGGGCAAGTTCTGTAGGGAGCTCCCTTTGGTCACTGCAAGGCTTTAGGAAGCTACTTGTGATGAGAAATGTGACAGAGATGGGGACTTGAGAATGGTGGGGATTTTCTAGGATTCAGAGAAGTAAGATGCTTTCTTCACAGATTTGTTAATTCCTTGGTGATAATGAAATCATCAGCAGTGACCATTTCTGCTTCAGACAGCCTACACTGTTTGGGGGCTAGCTGTCCCTGTGTTGTTTCACAGCCCATGATGTCCCTACAGTCCTCCTAACCTGAGCGGAAAGAGGACTTGCATCGGATGTAGAAACTAATCAGATTAAGTACATGTTATCTTCACATTTAACATTGGACCAACTGAGGGATAATAATGCATTTTTCAATACCTGTTACTTTGTGGTCAGGTCTACCGTGAAAAGACTGATGTGTGGGGCATCTGGGTGGCTCAGTGGGTTAAGCCTCTGCCTTTAGCTCAGGTCATGATCTCAGAGTCCTGGGATGGAGCCCCTGCCCAGCAGGGAGCCTGCATCTCCCTCTCTCTTTGCCTGCCTCTCTACCTACTTGTGATCTCTCTCTCTGTCAAATAAATAAATAAAATATTTTTTAAAAAGTTGGAAAAAAATTAATAAAAGAAAAGACTGATGTGTATGCATAGAAAAGAAGATGTGTATTTTGTGTTATGTATACAGTGAGTAGATAGGTACTCAGGCCTGATAGAATGGCTCAGACACACAGAGTGCACTCTCATCTTTTATTTCTCCTCTGTGATATGGTCCTCCCTAGACATTCTATTCATATGAGCTCTCTCATGGCCCCAAGATACCTGCTCCCCCCACCATACACACACCAGGCATCAGTCCATGTTGAAGGCAGCAAGGGAGACCGTGTAAGTCTGGTTCCACTTAAGAAATTTGAACTGATGCCTCTTCATGTTCATTCAGGGAAGGCCATCCTCCCCAAAACCTACTCCCAGCATGCCGTGGACCAGAACTCTGTCATAGGAGCCAGTCTAAGTAGAAATGTGGAAGTGTAGCACAGGTGGACATAGAGATGTTTGCAAATGGCTCTTGTTCTGTGAACTGGTTCTCAGCATCTGAGCAAAAGGTAGTCACATTTTGCACCGAACCTGTTTTTTATATATTTTTTATTATTTATTTATTTATTTTTTTTTCTAAAAGATTTTAATTACTTATTTGACAGACAAAGAACACAAGTAGGCAGAGAGGCAGGCAGAGAGAGAGGATGAAGCAAACTCCCTGCTGAGCAGAGAGCCCGATGCAGGGCTCCATCCCAGGACCCTGGGATCATGACCTGAGCTGAAGGCAGAGGCTTTAACCCCCGAGCCACCCAGGCGCCCAATGTTCAGGGATTTTATGCTGCATGCAAATTGAATGTTGATGAGCTCCTTAAGCCTGCAATTATTTATGGTCTAACGGTAAAAATCATCATCTACAGATTGACAGTGAAAATGCTGGATTCCATCCCAATATAATACTTGGCATGTATCGATGTCTCATGTGCATGTCATAACTTAGTTGATAAAATATTTACATAAGTGCCCATTCATTCTAATTATATTGCCTTTATACAAGAATGGGACCTGAGGTGTGTTTGGGGTGATCCCAGAAAGCTCAAGGAGAGTATTGAGAGAAAGCAGAGATGGAAAAGAAGGAAGCCAAGATAGACTTCGTTAGAGTCCGATTAATTTATGAAAAAAGAAAATGTGTCTTATGTATGTAGTGTGTGAGTTGTCTAAGTGTATGTCACAACAGTAGCATGATCACAAGCATAGAGGGATTCTGAGAGTGACTTATCTGTGGACAACTCTGGGAGGACCCGTGACATTTCCTTCAGAGGTAATCAGATTTTGCCTGCATCAGAGTCACCAGGACAGTTGGAAATCTTGGATTGCTTTGCCTATCCCTATATTACCATGTCAATAAGTCTGGGGTGTAACTCCTGAATTTCTTACGCATTCTCAGGTCCCTGTCCAGGGAACAGATGCTGAGAACCAGTGTCTGGGGACACATTTAGAGCTCACTTCCTCAAGAAGGGTATTAGCCTATGTAAAATGTAGTCAGGGGACAGGTCCATAATCCTGGTTCTCTAGGTGTGAAAGTGGACTCCTCTGTGTGCTGGGCCTTCCCTGTGTTATGACCTTGGACACCTGACCTCTGAGTCTGGTTCTTAAGTAGTCAACCGGAAAGCCACTCAGGCTACATGTGTGTGGTTTGAGCTGGAATTTTCACTTTGAAGTCCCAGTTCAGGGAACCTGCTCCATGTGAGGGCTTTTGGTTCAACCACTGAGTGTGAAAGATGAAAAAGAATGCAAGCACAGGTTACCTTCTGGAAGAGCATTGGACCGGGGTGCCTCGTGTTGATGTGCAGGGTACCCAGGGTCAAACCCTGAGTCTACCAATATTGAGATATTCACTCAAGCTTCTTGTATCTGAATCATTTTTGCCAGTGAAAGGTCAATAACATTATCACTAACACAGAGAATTAAGGATATTAAATACTTTAAAATAGATAAAGTATCTGGTGCCTGGGTGGCTCAGTGGGGTAAGCCTGTGCCTTCAGCTCAGGTCATGATCTCAGGGTCCTGTGATCAAGCCTCGCATTGGGCTCTCTGCTGAGCAGGGGGCCTGGTTCCTGCCCCCCTCCCTGCCTGCCTTTCTGCCTACTTGTGATCTCTCTCTCTGTTATCAAATAAATAAATAAAATCTTAAAAAAATATAGGAAAAGCATCAGTAACCATGGGACATACATCGTAGGTAATATGCAGAGGAATATGTGAGACTTCAGTGAATATTTTGGATTTTATTTTTCATGAAAAAGGTAGCCCAGCCATCCTGTTCCATGCGGAATTTTCTCCATTTGAATATAGTTTTTGAACCTCGGAAGAAAGTTGAGTAGCCTGCATGCGTGTGAAAACTGCAGTGGTCTGTCTGGTCCAGATGGTCCCTGGAATCCTGCGGAATTGCTCACGCTGCTATCTGTACCTTTTCCTTTACTGGAATGGAATGAAGTCACCTTTGAGAGGTTTTAGTCTCAGTCATCTGAACGCAGCCAACTGTTTGTCATTTGTTCTATAAGTATCTCAGGGACTGTGGCAGCTTCTAGTTTAAACATTTGCAGTAATTTGGTTGCTAATGTTATTTTCTGTGTTCACAGAGGGTCAGACATGTACCCATTGGCAGCTGTGGGCCCCTGAGCATTTTCCAAGCCAGCGCTGGCAAGTCCCTGTTCGGTGGATCCCCAGGTTACATACAGACATTGGCAGGACTGAAGCCCATTCTCTGTTGCAGAAAGAGTACAGTAAGCTGGGCTCTGAGACCCCCGCAGATCACTATTCAACACAAGTTCACTATTCATCCTGCAGAGACACCTTATGATCCACACTTGGGCCATGCTACTGGCTCGCTGCTTTCCTCAGTAGCCATATGACATGGGCTCTGTGCTCGCCCAGGGCCTATGTTCAGGCATCCTGGTATGGTAGCAGCGGAAGCTATGGTCAGCAGTGGAAAGGGACTGCCTGCTTGCAGGCCTGCCCAAACAGAGGGATAGAATGTCCTTAATGCTCTAGTGCAGTGTGTTGGCGGTGACCAAACACAAGCCTAGATGGTGACAAACCTTGACCAAGTAGTTCCATCTAGTCCTTCATATGAGGAGGGTCCCTGGGGTCTCTTGGTGTGACTGCAGGGCAGGACACAGTCTAGTCTGGCAGTCTCCTAAGATCTGATTGCCTTTTTATTTTTTTAAGGTTTAATTAATTTATTTGTCAGAAAGAGCACAGGTGGGAGGAGCTAAGCAGAGGGAGAGGGAGAAGCAGGCTTCCCGCTGAGCAGGGACCCTGATGCAGGGCTCCATCCCAGGACCCCGGGATCATGACCTGAGCCAAATGAAGGCAGACACTTAATGACTGAGCCTGAGGTGCCCTTGATCACTGGTTGTTGTAGCCCTGCCCACCTTGCCCGTGTCTGTGGGATCCTCTGGTCCAGCACCAGATTCCTCCCAGGGTTCCCCATGATGTGAGATCTCAGCGGGCCACCCAGAAAGGGGCCTGCCATTTGGGGAATGCTGGATGCCCATGGGTGGTGGTTCTTGGTGGAACAACTGTAGTTCATTTTGGTCCTTCATGGTAGGGCTGTGCTGGCTCTAGTGAGGTGCCTTGTGATCAAAGTGAAATCGCTCCTCTTACTTTTCTAAGGACCCTCTTTGTCTCTGGGATTCAGGGGCTGCTTTGGCCTCACCCCTGAATACTGAGAGTTGCCATGGAGGTCTGATGCAGACAGGTGCTAGTTTGATGCCGTCATCCCTCTGTGATGGACGGTTTTGTGTTTCAAGCTAAACGTATTTCTCTATATGCCAGTGTTTATGTGTGTATATTTTTATGTTTCTGTGTATAAATACACACAAAAATGTTTGTCATCCATGAAGTAGAATACTTACATAGTGTAACATTTGATATTGAAAGATTAAACTAATAGTAACAGGGATAAACTCCTTTCATATTAAAGATTTCTCTATACAATATTTATATTGTGATGCTGGTTATTTGATTGGTTGTTACCACATGGAATATTTTTTTGTTCTGTTTTGCTTTTTGCTTTTATCTTCCTGTTCTAGTTACAGCTCCAGGAAAAGTCCAGTGAAATAGATTCAAGCAGAGTTTACTGTTACCATTAATGTTTCTTTTATTTATGTTCACTGTTCCAGTGGAGGTTGGGTCTGCATTTACTGAGTTGTTTTATGTTTCTCCTTAGACTTTATCTATTTTTTTAACTCTTTGTTTCTTGGGTTTCCCTGTGTTCATATTTTAAAAAATAATTCTACAGTTCATTCTTTCTCTGTGACCATTCTGTTTCCAGTAACATATTGCTTTAGCTAGAAATTAAAGCATGCATTTTTTTTTTTAAAGCATGCATTTGAAATCTAGTCACAGTGTGAAATTCCTTCCTACTTTAATTTCAGTTTGTCAGTATATGTATATTGTTCATACTTACATCTATGTTTTTGATGATATGGCTTTTGTTTCTATTTTTAATTTAATTTTTTAAAAATTATTTTTGGGGTCATCTGGTTGGCTCAGTTGGTTAAGCCTTTGCCTTCAGCCCAGGTCATCGTCTTGGGGTCTTGGGATCAAGCCCCACATTGGGTTCTTTGCTTGGTGGGGAGCCTGTTTCCCCCCTCTCTCTGCCCACCTCTCTGCTTCTTTCTGATCTCTGTCTGTCAAATAAATAAATAAAATCTTAAAAAAAAAAAAAGCCGTCACGTGTACAGGTCACAAATGAACAGCTTCATGGAATTTCACAGACTGATCTCATCTGTATAAGCCTTTGAGGTCATGAAACACAGTATTGTCCTCTGAATCCCCGTTGAGGTCTCAGTAACTTTTCCCTTAAGCTCAGCACCATTTCAGCGTCTAAGGCAAGGGAATGCTGTGCTCCCTTTTTTACTTTGTGGAAATAGCAACAGGCAGTGGGGACTCTTGTATTTGACTTTTTTTTTTTTTTACTTTCTCAGTATTTGTGAATTGGTTGGTTTTCCTGCGTGTTATTGTGCATGATTCATTAGAGTGGAGCGATCCCGTTCTGTTGTGTGGATACCAGCCGCCTCATTCTATTGTTATCAGGAGGGGGGATGGTTCTCTGTGCAGGTCTGTCATGACTAGTACTGACGTGTAAAATCTATGATCTGTCTTTCAGTGGAACATGTACACATATCTGTTGGCTGTTCGACATGGGAATGGAATCTGGGTACTTTGGGTTAGATATGTTCAGCTTTAATAGATACTACCAAACCCTTCCCTCCAAAACTTGCACGATTGTTCACACATACCAGCAGTGATTCCTAGGATTTCTGGCTTATCTGCGTGCCTTCTAAAACGTGGTAGCTTATGTGATTTTGGTGTCGGGCTTTGGGTTAGCAAGTGATGTTACCAAGTTGTGGTTTTATTTGCTTTTTTGTTGTGTTGTTACTCTCTACTAGTATGAAGTTGGGTATTAACCTATGGATAATCTCTTTGTCAAAGTGTCTTACTTACTGTGCCCCTTTTTTTCTGTTATGGTATCTTTTTCTTTAGTCTTTGTAGTTCTACATATATTATAAGAATGAGTCTTTTTTCTCCTCTATCACTCTACTTCTATTTCTATCTCTTAAGATTGTGATGCAAAGAAATTCTTAATATTTTTGGAATCTAATTCATCATTTCATCCTTCATGGTTAGTTATTTTTTATTGGTTTTAGAATTTTTTTCTTATACCAAGACCAGAGTGATAGAATGATTTGTGTTTCTCTAAACACCTCATCAGTTTTACAATTTCAAATGGAAGTGTATTAAAAATCAATGTGCTATATGGTTTCTGTGGTTACTGAGGTTTTCTATTCTTTTTTCCCCCCACAACATCACTAAGATATTGAAATGTATTCTGAAAATGTTGTACTGTACTTTCTTTGCATTTCTTTACACAAGTCATTTCTTGTGACGGATTCCCATTGCCATGATCTTAGACCTAACTTACTCCTTTGATTTCTCTCCATTTTTCGTGTATCTCTAGAGAGGCACAAAGCCTGCTGTGGGGCTCAGTCCCAAAATTGTGAGATCACGACCTGAGCCAAAATAGACGCTTACCCAACTGAGCCACTGATGCAGTCCCACCAATGATTTTTATTTTATTTTTTATTTATTCATTCATTCATCCATCCATCATTTATTCATTCATTCATTTATGGAATTTAGAACTGTGGAATTGAAAATATGGGCATCAGTTACACAACTATGAGAAATATAGAAACTTAGACCCAACCCAGAAATTGGAATCAGAATATGAATTTTAACAAGGCCTCAGTTGATTGTCAAACACAGTAACATTGGAGAAATACATGTCTAGATCATCTACACTCTTCCCTTATTCTATGCTTATCTTTATGTCTGTAGTATATTATTTTGATAACTGTGACTTTACATTATGCCTTAAATCATGATGTGTGCTGTTCATTTTCCAGATTATTCTGGTAGGTGTTATCCTGTGACATCCATGTAAAGTAAAGGTGCATTTTGTTCTTTCTGCAAAAATAGCATTGGGAATTTGATAGAGAGTACATTAAATCTGCAAGTCAATTGAAGTTTTATTGATAGGTCAATAGTCTTAAGTATTTGAGTGGAGGAACATCGATGTGTTTCCACTTATTTCTTCTTTCAATTCCTGCACACTATTTTATAGTTTTCATTGTTCCAGATTTGATATCATTATGTTGAATTATAAGCATTTTATTTGGGGGGATGTTCCTCTGAATGTATTATGTCTTTACTTTTGGAATTCTTTTTTATGTAGAAACAACAAATTTTTTATGTGTTGGGTTTGTATTCTTCAGTGTTTTAAAATTTTTAAGTTTACACAGGTTTCTTTTTCTTTTTCTTTTTCTTTAAAGATTTTATTAATTTATTTAACAGAGAGAGATCACAAGTAGACAGAGAGGCAGGCAGAGAGAGAGAGGGAAGCAGACTCCCTGCTGAGCAGAGAGCCCTATGCGGGACTCAATCCCAGGACCCTGAGATCATGACCTGAGCCGAAGGCAGTGGCTTAACCCACTGAGCCACCCAGGCGCCCTTTTTTTATTTTTTTAAAGATCTTATTTATTTATTTGACAGACAGAGATCACAAGTAGGCAGAGAGGCAGGCAGAGAGAGAGGGGGAAGCAGGCTCCCTACTGAGCCCAATGCAGTGCTCAATCCCAGGACCCTGGGATCATGACCTGAGCCGAAGGCAGTGGCTTAACCCACTGAGCCACCCAGGCACCCTTTTTTATTTTTTTAAAGATCTTATTTATTTATTTGACAGACAGAGATCACAAGTAGGCAGAGAGGCAGGCAGAGAGAGAGGGGGAAGCAGGCTCCCTACTGAGCCCAATGCAGTGCTCAATCCCAGGACCCTGGGATCATGACCTGAGCCGAAGGCAGTGGCTTAACCCACTGAGCCACCCAGGCGCCCTTTTTTTATTTTTTTAAAGATCTTATTTATTTATTTGACAGACAGAGATCACAAGTAGGCAGAGAGGCAGGCAGAGAGAGAGGGGGAAGCATGCTCCCTACTGAGCCTAATGCAGTGCTCAATCCCAGGACCCTGGGATCATGACCTGAGCCAAAGGCAGAGGCATTAACCCACTGATCCACCCAGGCACTTCTTTTCACAGAGCTCTAACAAGGATTCCCAGGAGAGGAAAATGGCCTTGTAATAGGGGGCGCTAGACACATCACATCTCAGGAACACAATTAGATAAAACCAAATCACCCTCAGTACTCCAGAAATGGCCATGAAGACTGACAGATCATACTCCCCAAGTTACAGGAGAGAAGACGCCACATCATAGATGGCAGAAAGTTTGGAGACATGGTTGAGGGAGGGAAGAATTACAGTGCTATGGAAGGCAGGGATCCCTGGTTGTGGGGAAAGTGGTATGACAGAGGGAAAGCACAGGAGGATGTTTCTCCAAAGCCCCTGGTGTGCAAAACAAGAGGGGTTGAATTTCATGAGTTCTTGGAACTAGCACAGCAATCCCTTGCCTAGAGTTCTAAAGGTCAGCAGACTTGGCTGGGATAGAGCCAAGAAGGTGCTGTGCTACTCCTGGAGAGAAGGAAGGCAAGCAACCTGGGTACAGACAACCTGCAGACAGAGATCAGAAGAATGACTGGGGGACACAGTGGGAAGAGTATTCACTAGTCTAGGAGTGTTTCCCTGTGAGGAAACATTCAGTGGGATATGTATCTAAGAACACAGGAGTTAGATGGCAGCATTTCCTTCTCCTGCCCTGTAGCATAATCTCAGAGCAGTGTCCCAGTGTCCCAGTCAGTGAGGACATTGGCTGTCTGGCTTGCTTCCTAAGCCCCAGTCCCCTGTGCTCTGGTTGGACTGACCATCTCAGTCTAGCTTACCTCAGGCCCAGAAAGGTGGGCCCCTGCCCACACCACATCTCCTGAGCAGAGAGTTCTGCACAACCTCCGTTCTGGTGAAGGTGATTTCAGGTCTCATTTCACAAGCAGACCAGAGCTCACCTAGGTAAAACTGACCACATTCAGACCAGGGAGCAAATACTGTCTACAGAAGGCAAGGAGAGCCTCTGCAGACCACTGACTAGAAGGATGTAGCAGGACACATCACTGGCTTTTCTAACACAGAGAGGAAGGCAGACTTAGACAAAATGCCATGATGGAAGAATTTATCCCAAAAGAAACAAAAAAATACGGCCATGGTCAGAGATCGAGGGAAGCGGTTGTCAGTAACATACGCAATGGAGAATTAAAGGCAACAATCATAGGGATACTCACAGGTGAGAAAAGAGTGCTGAGAACTTTACCACAGAGGCAAGAGTTAAGAGGGGAAAAAATGGAGCATATGGGTGTCTCAATTATATCTGATTCTTGGTTTAAGCTTAGGTAGTGATTTCAGGATCCTAGGATCCAGTGTCAGTGTCGACATTCAGTGTGCTACTTGATACTCTCCCTCTCCATCGGTAGCTCCTACTCATGCTCTTTCTCTCTCAAATAAATAAATTTTTAAAAAAATAAATGATATTAACAATGCAATAAATGAGGGGCGCCTGGGTGGCTCAGTGGGTTAAGCCTCTGCCTTCGGCTCAGGTCATGATCTCAGGGTCCTGGAATCGAGTCCTGTATCAGGCTCTCTGCTCAGCGGGGAGCCTGCTTCCTCCTCTCTCTCTCTGCCTACCTCTCTGCCTACTTGTGATCTCTCTCTCTGTCAAATAAATATATAAAATTTTTTAAAAAATTTAAAAAATAATAAAAAAATTTAAAAAAACAATGCAATAAATGAGATTGAATACAGGATTGATGCAATAAACAGCTAGCTGGAGGCAACAGGGGAAGGACTTTCTGACCTCAAGGACACAAAAAAGGAAAATAATCTGAGCAAGAGAGAGATTAGGGAACTCAGTGACTGCATCAAATGTTGTAACATCCCTAGGTCTTGGGCTTTTCTGTGCTGGGAGAGTTTTGTTTCCAAATATAACTTAAATTCCTGTTTCTGGTGTAAGAAGAGTTCCCATTTATTTGGTAGAGGGTAGATAATTCAGTCTTAGTGACTTGTGCAATTTTAGGAATTATCTATTGTTATTGTTTTTATTCCTAAGTTATCTGATTTGGTAGTATATAAATGCTGACCAAGTTAAAGCACAGCCAGTTTTAGTATTTCGGGTAAACTGGGCATTTCATTCATTGTTCTGTTACTATTCTCGTCTCTATTTTATTTATTTCAGATTTATCTTTATTACTTCCTTGTACTACTAAATTTCATCTAAGTTTTTTCCTTTCCTTGTTTCTCATGGAAAGTTAAGTTTTTCTTTTTTTTTTTCTTTTTTTAAAGATTTTGTTTATTTATTTGAGAGACAGAGATCACAAGTAGGTAGAGAGAGGAGAGGAGGAAGCAGGCTCCCTGCCAAGCAGAGAGCCCAATGCGTGACTTGATCCCAGGACCCTGAGATCATGACCTGAGCTGGAGGCAGAGGCTTAACCCACCAAGCCCCTCAAGCACCCTTCCAGCTCTTTTTTTTTCTTTTTTTTAAACTCAGCTATGTATTGTCTAAAAAGAAATTTGAAAATGGAAAGTCCGGTAGACAATGTTTAGCAGAAATAAACAATACAAACAATAGAAAAACAGCACAGAAAAATTAAATTAGGATTCTTTAGGGTCGTTTATAGATCATGTCATCTGTGAGCACAGATAATTTTACATTTTCTTTTTTCAGTTTGAATTCTTTTTGTGTGTTTTTTCTTCCCTAGTTCTGACTAGAATGTCCAGTACTATGTTGAAAGGCAGTGGTAGGTTTACTTCATTATTTCATTTATGATCATAGAGAAGAAGCTTGCAATCTTTACCTATTGAGTATGTTGGATTTTTTTTCTATTTTGTTTATTTCAGTTTTATGTTTAAATAACCATCCTTCTAATTTTACACTCATGTGGCACTTTTCCAGATTATTTGAGATGCAGGAAGGGATTTGTGCTAGAACATGACACTATCACAGAATTATCTATTAAGATATGAGGTCAGTATGTTGTCTTCCAAGGTGTGGTGTCCATGGAAGAAGGAAATTCTGATGATTCCTTCCCAGCCATCTTTGTGACACTCTCTGATTGACTGGAAGCTTGTATGTTACAAATCATCAGTATATTCATCTGAAAATAGTAAATGCAATGAGCTTCCTTTTCTCTTATTTGATATCTTTCAGCCAAATCTTCACATGACATTCAGAATTTCCTGCAAAAGCCGAGCATAGAAGCTTCTTTCCAAAAAGTGACGATGAGTAGATACAAAAATAGTGCTCTTGAAAATGTATACTTAATGACAGACCGGGAAAGTAATAGAGAGAGGGAAGGGCATCAAGGATACCATGAAGGACGTAGCCCATCTGAGGCAGTGGCATCTAATAAGACTCAAAATGACCTGAATAGTGAAAGATATAAAACATCGTGGAAAACCTACCTTTTTAAGTCAGCTGCTTCCACAAAGCAGTGTGTTTCTGTCAGCAAGAGCTCCATTCAAGTATTCCAACATAGCTCTTTGCAGAAAGACAGTTTGGACAATCTGGAAAGTTATCTAGTCTGTGCTGAAAACAATGATTGGAACCATTTTCAAAACGGGATTGGATTGATCCCATCAGATACTTCTGAAAATCAGAGATTGAATTATGAAGAACAAAGTGTTAAGCGGGATCCATACGAGAGAGGCTTCACTGAGGAGTCGACCCTCCAGAATGACCAGAGCCCTTCCAATGGAGACAGCAATGCTCAGTGCCCTGAATCTGAGAAAACACTTAACCAGGGCTGCAGTGTTCAGAGACGTGCGAGGACTCAGTTTTCAGAGAACCAGTATGAATGTTATAAATGTGGGGAAGTCTTTCATCAGAGGTCTAACCTTATTACACATGAGAGTATCCATTTGGGAGAAAATCCTGATGAATCCAGTCAGTGTGAGAATGGTCCTCAGCAGTCCTCCAATATTGGTGATGATCAGAGAATTCTTGAGGCCAAAAACCCATTCAGATATGCTAAACATGGTCCCACATTTAGTCAGTCATCAAGAGTAAGTAGAAACAAGACAATCTCTAGCAGGGAGAAAACATGCATTTTTAAGGGATATGGTAAAGTCTTTGACTGGCACTCAACCCAATCTCAGCATCAGCAAATGAATACTGAAGTGAAATCATACAAATGTGAAGAATGTGGTAAAACTTTTAAGTACTGTTCATCCTTAAGGAAACATAGGCAAATCCATACCGGAAAGAAACTCTATGAATGTAAAGAGTGTGGCAAAGTTTTTAAAATTTGCTCAACACTTGTTCAACATCACAGAATTCATACGGGAGAGAAACCTTACAAATGTGAGGAATGTGGTAGGTCCTTTAGTCAGCAGTCAAACCTTAATCAACATCAAAGAAGTCATACTGGAGAGAAGCATTACAAATGTCAAGAATGTGGCAAGGCCTTTAAGAAGCCCTCATCCCTTGATCAACATCACAGAATTCATACTGGAGAGAAACCTTACAAATGTCAGGAATGTGGTAGATCCTTTAGCCAGCAGGCAAACCTTACTCGACATCACAGAATTCATACTGGAGAAAAGCCTTACAAATGTCAAGAATGTGGCAAGGCCTTTAAGGAGCGTTCACCCCTTAATCAACATCATACAGTTCATACTGGAGAGAAACCTTACATATGTCAAGAATGTAACAAGGCCTTTTCACGGAGGTCATTGCTTAGTAAACATCACCGAATTCATACTGGGGAGAAACCTTACAAATGTGAGGAATGTGGCAAGTCCTTTAAACAGCGCTCAGTCCTTAATCGACATCACAGAGTTCATACTGGAGAGAAACCTTACAGATGTCAAGAATGTGACAAGGCCTTTAAGTGTCACTCAGCCCTTCGGAATCATCTCAGAACTCATACTGGAGAGAAACCTTACAAATGTAAGGAATGTGGCAAGGCCTTTAAACAGCGCCCACACCTTACGACACATCACAGAGTTCATACTGGAGAGACACCTTACAGATGTCAAGAATGTGACAAGGCCTTTATGTTTTACTCAACCTTTACTAATCATCTCAGAACTCATACTGGAGAGAGGCCTTACAAATGTGAACAATGTGGCAAGGCCTTTCAGCAGAGATCATCGCTTACTGCACATCACAGAAATCATACTGGAGAAAAACCTTACAAATGTAAGGAATGTGGCAAGGCCTTTTCATTGCGCTCAAACCTTCATAAACATCACAGAACTCATACTGGAGAGAAGCCTTATAAATGTGAAGAATGTGGCAAGGCCTTTCAGCAGAGATCATCGCTTACTGCACATCACAGAAATCATACTGGAGAAAAACCTTACAAATGTAAGGAATGTGGCAAGGCCTTTTCATTGCGCTCAAGCCTTCATAAACATTGCAGAACTCATACTGGAGAGAAGCCTTATAAATGTGAAGAATGTGGCAAGGCCTTTACCCAGCGCTCACACCTTACCAAACATCACAGTAGTCATACTGGCAAGAAACTTTAAAAATTTAAAGACTAGGAGTAAGGACTGTAAAACCCTTACATCACAGACCTTGCATCTGATATAACTGGAGAATAACTATACACATCTAAAGAAGTCCATCCTCTCCCTGAAACTCACACCATTGTAGTTATATGGGAGCAACACGGTAAAATGTGATGAATGTGGTAAGACCTTTAACTGGAATTCAGTCTATACTCTGTGTCCCAAAATGCACACTAGATTCAAACCCTAGTAAGAAGATGATTGTGGAAAGACCCTCATTTTAATATACAGTTTTGTAAACACAGAAAGTGCTAAAGAAGGTAAATTGAATCATACAAATAATTAAAAAACTCTGATTGAACAACTAATGTCAATAAATGTCACAGATACCACGTAAAGGAGTGTATCAGTCCCTCTATTCAGACAGTACTCATTAGTCCAAGGAAAAAGATCACGTTAAACACCTGGAAAATGTATATGCTGTTATGTTGGAAAGATTCAGTGGGGGAGTTTTTACAAGGGTACAATTAGTTTTGATGTGCTTTTTATTATATGGAGCCTTTTTGAGGTTTTTGACCAACAAAATATTAATGTACTTTATTCTCAAATCACTTCTGGAGATTGACTGACGTGTACTGGGTGCATGAATCCGTGAGCCTGATTTTTGCTCCATCAACGGCATCCGATGCCCTGTTGCACTCGGGGGGACTCACACATCCCAGATTTTCCTTGGAAGATGACAACTGTGTAATAACATAAAGGAAGAAAATCCAAATGGAGACACTGCTTAGGGTTATAGCATTGATGTAAGTTGCCATGAAATAGGTGTTCAGAACAATATTTTTCTTTTTTTTTTTTTTAAAGATTTTATTTATTTATTTGACAGACAGAGATCACAAGTAGGCAGAGAGGCAGACAGAGAGAGAGGGGGAAGCAGGCTCCCTGCTGAGCAGAGAGCCTGACGCGGGGCTCGATCCCAGGACCCCGAGATCATGACCTGAGCCAAAGGCAGAGGCTTAACCCACTGAGCCACCCAGGTGCCCCGAGAACAATATTTTTCTTCATTTACTAAAACTAAAGAACTTCCTGAATATTACACATACAAGGTTTTCCTGATTGCTCTTTAAGGAAAAAACAGTGGTGCACCAGCTAACTACTGATGTATCTTCGTAATAGTGATCTTTAGAGAATAGGAGTGGATGCGATTGAAAGGAAGAAATCCTCCCCCATAACAGAGAGAGGTTATCTAACTCTTCCCTACCATGCCATATAGCTGGACATACACATCTGTTGCGACTGTCAGCAGCACTGGAACTTACGGAAGTCACTTCCACATCATGATATCAGCTATGGGAGTTAACGCTTGTATTCCGTATTTTGAACAAGTGTAACGGTGGATTTGAAATGCATAACTTAGTCTATGTGTGAATTTAATGTACTTCAATTAATCGAACATAATGGTTTTTAATAGTTAACATGAATTTGTGATGAGTGGTGTGTTATTCTACCACCAAGCTGAACCTATCTCTTTTTTTTTTTTTTAAGATTTTATTTGACAGGGAACACAAGCAGGGGGAGAGAGAGGAAGAAGGAGGTTCCCCACTGAGCAGGGAGCCTGATGCAGGGGTAGATCCCAGGACTGGGGTCACGAACTGAGCTGAAGGCAGATGCTTAACTACTGAGCCACCCAGGCAGCCCCTATATCATTTTACTGAAAGGTGTACACAACTGGTGTTATCTGTCACCTATTTGGTAATGGAAGGGAATAATATTCTCATGATACATTCTCTCAGTGACCTTAAGGTTGAAAAGATGGGTGATTTCCCCGCCTAGTTTATCTAGTGTATTATTTTCTCCTCCTTGTGCTGACTGTGATATTACCCATATATTACAGGTTTTGTGGGGTTTTTTTTTTTTTTGAGATTTTATTTATTTATTTGACAGACAGAGATCACAAGTAGGCAGAGAGGTAGGCAGAGAGAGAGAGAGGAAGCCTGCTGATCAGAGAGCCCCATGTGGGGCTTGATCCCAGGACCCTGGCATCATGACCTGAGCCGAAGGCAAGGCTTTAACCCACTGATCCACCCAGGTGCCCCTTGTGGGAGGTATTGTTGACATTTTAGCTCACCTGATCCGTAGTGCTGCTACTTGCCATCCACTTTGTGTACTCAGCACTTTTGCAGGGACCTTGAGTGGACACCTGCCCTGCTCGCTAGTGTGTTTCCTATGATGTGGTTTTGGAATATAGGGGAGGTTCTGTGGGGTGGAGTCTGGATCCTATGACCAAGAAAGAATTTTTGAGGATGTCTTTGGTGCAAAATTTTGGTTTGTTAAAGCATGGGGACAGGACTCGTGGGCGGAAAGTGCTGCTCCTGTGGGGTTGTGAGGCATGGCTGATTTCTCTCTATACTATGGGCTTGGGGGAGGTAAGGAAAAAAAAGAAGTTTTGAGAAAGAACATTCATATATTAAAGAAGATTCAGGGGATCTTGGGGGCCTTGCTGTTGTCATGGTTGTTTACCCCTCTCGTAAAGCATTAACGATAAGATATTTGAATTATTCCGGAAGCAGGATTACATTCCTCCTATCCAACCCTGTCCTTTTCAGTAGGCTGCAGGTTTAAAAGAAATTCAGTTTTATTTACATTTCCTTCAGCCTCAACCTCCCAAAATTTTAAGGAGAAGAGGGTGATGGTAGGGCTTCAGGAATCTGAGTTATGGGTCACTGGAAGTTCAGCTATAGATAAAAGAAGGCTTCTTCCTTGTAAATCACTAGGACATTTGTAAACCGAGGAATACTCAGGTCTTGCAGGATTGTGATCTCTACCAGGTAACTATTTGTTTCTCCTTTAAGGCACCCAGGAGTGCATGAGGAATGTCTCATATATCCCGTGGGGGGTGGGGGTTCATGGGGTGTCAGTTTCTGCTTCATCCTCAGCTTGCCTTCTGTTCTCTCATCACCTAGACAACACTCTGTAGAGTCACAAGGTAATGTTACTTGAGACATGGCAATCAGATCCACCTCTGTGGGCAATCCTCTGTCCCTTTTCCCAAGCTTTTCCCATTCTGTGTTCTCCTAGAGAAGATGCCCACAGAGCTTACCCATGCTGGCATTTCTTTGAATAGCCAAAAGTGGACTTGAACTGGGATTCTCAAGCACTCCACCATGACCCATAATAAAGGTATGTTCTCCATTTATTGGTGGGGGTCTTGGTTTGAATCACGTGCCCATGTTACCATGCTGTATAGGTCATCGATAACCCGGAAGTAGGAGAAACCTCCCAAATGGAGTGACACTGTAGCCCAGGTCACAGATCGAAAATACATAAAATAAAAAAGTGAGCATGTAGACTGCAAATGTCTCAATTTGCACAATGGACTCCATGGATTTAGGAAAAGAATTTCTATTTGTTTTATTTCCTAGTTATCTCTGGATTTATAGCTATATTTTTGCTCATTTTTTCCCCCAGGTAATAGGCATCACAAACATCTTTTTTGCCTGGGTTGTGCAGGAGTGTCTTCACTAAACACTTGAGACTAGAGAGCTGGAAGGCCAATGGGTATTAATTCAGACATTAAACCCTGGGATGTCGCATGTGAATCTATGTAGAACTTGATGAAATCACCATCCTTAGAAGCATAAGCCCTATTAAAAGAAAATGTAAAAATTGTGTCTACTGTGGGTAGGGGCCCAGAGGTGGCTCTCTTCAGTCACTGTAAAGGCACAGGCAGCTCTTGGTGGTCTCATGTCATAAATACATGTAATGGGAGAAAGGAATTGGCAAATGTGGTGGGTTTCTGAGGAGTGGGGAAGACCTACTTTATCTTCATGATTTAACTGAATTCCTATTTATTACTGAAGATCGGATGCTGTCGGATCATATTTACCGAAATTGCCCAAACCTAATTTGGTAGCACTGGATAAACCTAATTGGTGATGCGCTCATGTGGGCATAGCTTTCAAAAGTCACGTGTTAGAGAAGCTGTTGGCGGTGAAGGAGCCTTCTGGACACTGGGGTAGGCAGGATCAGCAAGGTGTGTGCTGTGGTTGAACACAAGCACTGCTCTCCCAGGGATAAAAGCCCAATCAAGATTTGAGCCACTGTAGATAGGGGACCACTCAGGGAAGCTGCTGCTGTGCATTATGGGAACTTCCTGTCTATACTCAGTGTCATATTCAATACCCTCCCTGGCTCTGGCTCTGTCTGCTGTAGTTTTGGAATGTAGGTGAGCTTCAGTGGGGTGGAGTCTGAAGCTGATGACCAAGAAAAAATTGTTGAGGCATCTTTGGTGCAAAATGTTGTTTTATTAAAGCATGGGGAGAGGAGGAGGGCAGAAAGAGTTGCTGCCACCAGGGTCATGAGGGGTGGCTGATGTTATACTATGGGGTTGGGGAAAGGTGAGGAATAAGGGAGTTTTCAAAATGATTTTTGTATGTCGAAGACTCATAGGATACTGGAAGCCTTGCCATTGTCAAGTTAATGTTGTTTTTCCCTCTTAGTAAGGCATCACCGTGAAGATAGTTGGGAGTTTTCTGGAGGAACATTACATTTTGCCCTCTTCAAGCATCTGTCAATGGGCTGCAGACTCTAAGGTCACTTAAACATATGTACATTCCCTTCTGGATGCTGGGTAATTGATAGACATGCTTTGTTTTTGTAAATTTCTAGGACATTTGTAGAACAGAGGGACACCCATGTCTTGCAGGATTGTGATCTCCATAAGTTAACTATTTGCTTTTTCCTTCAGCCAGGAGCTTCTGAGGAATGTCACATGCATCTCATGGTGGGGGAGTTGAGGGTGTCAGCTTCTGCTTTGTCCTCAGCTTGCCTTCTGGTCCCTCATCATGTCCATGACATGGATTTGTTGGAGGAACAGTTCAACATGAAATATTAATCTGCCTACAAAGGAATGTAACCCTGCCATTTGCCTCAACATGGGTGAATTAGTATTATGCTAAGTGAAATAAGTCAGAGAAAGACAAATACCGGATGATTTCACTCCTATGTAAATTCTAACAAAACAAGTGAGAAATGAGGAAGAGAACAAGAAAGGGAGAGACAAAGTTAGAAACTGACTCTTAACTATAGCAAGTAGGCTGGTGGTTGTCAGAACAGAGGAGGGAAGGCGGTTAAATGAGTGATGGGATAAGGAGTGCACCTGTAAGGCGCACTGGGTGTGGTATGGAATTGTACACTGAAAGGAATGTTACCTTGTATGTTTACTAACAGGAATGTAAAGAAAAACCTTTAAAAAGTGCTTTTTGCAGATGTGAGAAACTTTGTGTCTTCGGTCACCAAAATGTACTTTGGAAAGAAATTGAATCATTTATCCTTTCTCATTTGCTGATGATATCAAACTTTTGACTCTTCTTATTTATATATATTTATATATACTTATATATTTTTTTGAATATTTAATTTATTTATTTGACGGACAGAGATCACAAGTAGGCAGGGAGGCAGGCAGAGAGAGAGGAGGAAGCAGGCTCTCTGCGGGGCAGAGAGCCCAATGCAGGGCTCCATCCCAGGACCCTGAGATCATGACCTGAGCAGAAGGCAGAGGCCCTAACCCACTGAGCCACCCAGGTGCCCCGACTACTCATATTTTTCAGTCAATATGTATATATTTGCATAATTTCAATAAGCAATTTTTCTGCTTATGATAAGACACAATGACCAATGCTGCTTTTAGCGTGACTAGTGGCTCAGTGGGTTAGGCATCTGCCTTTGGTTCAGGTCATGATCCCAGCATCCTGCGATTCAGCCCAGTGTCCATCTCCCTACTTACTGGGGAGTTGCCCCTTTCCCTGCTGATGCTTACTCTGTCTCTCTTTCCCAAGCAAAGTACTACAACAAACAATTTAAGAAACCCTGGTTATATCGCCAAAGCTTTCTGTAGGATGTCCTAGCTGGAAAGAGCTGCGTAGACTCAGACATGACTCGAGAATTATAAGGGATTAAGATTCACTTTATGAAACAAATGAAGCCCCTTTGGAAAGAGCATCATGAGATTTCTTGACAGAGTTCCCAGCAGGCTTACTGTGTGAGTCAAGAAGATCATTTCCTAACAGCTGCAGGAACCTAGAGCTGTTTGAGGGACTCCAAGAAGAGAGGAGTTCACCCAAATCCATAGGTGTTCCACGCATTGTGCGGTGGCAAGGATTTGGCTTGTCTTCTTGCCTGGAGAGGCTGTTTAGAGTTCTGTCTAGGGGTGCCTGGGTGGCTCAGTCAGTTAAGCATCTGCCTTCAGCTCAGGTCCCAGGGTCCTGGGATTGAGACCCACAGAGGACTCCTTGCTTGGCAGAGAGCATGCTTCTCCCGTTTTCTCTGCCTGCTGCTCCCCCTGCTTGTGCTCTGTGTGTGTGTGTGTCAAATAAATCTTTGAAAAACAAAAAAAGTTCCATCTGGAGATTCAATATGCAACATTCAGCAAAGCTGCTCTTAAAGTCTTTAAGTCAAACCTCTGTTCTTGGGGCACTTATGTAAATAACCAGGCCAACTTTTCTGTGTCATTGCCTCCTGAAATGACTTTGACTCAACTGACCTATTCTCAGGCCGGGATCATTGATATGAAACAATCTACATGTTAAACTTTTAATATGTGAAGCTCTCAAGGAAATTTCAGATGGGGGAACTGAAGAGAGTCAGGATAGACTCTCTGTCCTTCCAACCCCCAAATGTGCCAACTTGGTCTATGGATTATTTGACTTCAAGGTACTTGAGAATGTCCAGGCCCAAGAGAACATTTCCCTCCTCCCTTAAGCACCCAGCAGAATTATTGAGGGTCTTCCCCAGCATTAGGGTTATTAGCAGAGAAAAGTTTGTCTCAGGGACTGATCCTTAAGGTAGAACAAATATGTCATTACAAACTATGTGCTCTTATCAGTCTATAAAAGTGTTTTCCTGTGTGCTGAAACTTCAGGCCCTGGTTCTTTTGCCTTAGTTCAGGACCACACTTGTAACTCTCTCTTTTTTTTTTTTTTAAGATTTTATTTATTCATTCATTTATTTATTTATTTATTTTATAGAGAGAGTGAGACAGAGCATGAGAGGGGAGAAGGTCAGAGGGAGAAGCAGACTCCTCGTGGAGCTGGAGACTGATGCAAGACTCCATCCCAGGACTCTGGATTATTATGTGAGCTGAAGGCAGTGGCTTAACCAATGGAGCCACCCAGGTGCCCACACTTGCAACTCATCTGGCCTGACAGTCTCTAGAATTTCCATGTCTATGTGGATTCTCTGTATGTACACTGATTTAATTTTATTTTCTCCTCTTTATCTGTTCCTGACAGTTTCTTAATCCAGCCTAAATGAAACTTTAAGGGGAAAAGAATTCTTGTTCTCTTACACGGTTTGATTCTAAGGCCTCAGTTCCTGGTATTTTACTTTTTTTTTTTTTAAAGATTTTTTTAAGTTGTTATTTATTTGATAGACAGAGATCACAAGTAGGCAGATAGGCAGGTACAGAGAGAGGTAGGGAAGTAGGCTCCCTGCTAAGCAAAGAGCCTGATGTGGGGCTTGATCCCAGGACCCTAGGATCATGACCTGAGCTGAAGGCAGAGGCTTTAACCCACTGAGCCACCCAGGCATCCCCTATTTTACTTTTTAAAGTGTAAAAACAAGGTGGAACAGCAGAAGTATTTCTACAGGAGTTGATTTTTTTTTTAAGATTTTATTTATTTATTTCACACAGAGAGAGATTACAAGTAGGCAGAGAGCACGCAGAGAGAGGGGGAAGAAGTCTCCCTGCTGAGCAGAAAGCCCAATATGGGGCTTGATCCCAGAACCCTGAGATCATGATCTGAGCCAAAGGCAGAGGCTTAAGCCACTGAGCCACCCAGGTGCCACTACCAGTTATTTTTCTTTAAGTCATTTTAAATTTTCTTTTTTTACATTTATGTTATATATATATATATATATATATAAACAAAAACTATATATATATGTATATAGTTTGTATATGTATATAGTTTGTATATGTATATATAGTTTTATATACATATATATATATAGTTTTTGTTTTTTGTTTCCTCTCATTGTATTCAATTTTGTTTTTGTGGAGATATGTTTTTCTTTCCTATTTTGGGATCCTTTTCTTATTTCTTTTTCCTCTTTTCTTTCTTTCTTTTTTTTTTTTTTTTTTTGATTTTATTTATTTGACAGGCAGAGGTCACAAGTAGGCAGAGAGGGGGGCAGATGGAGAGAGAGGAAGCAGGCTCCCTGATGAGCCTGGAGCCTGGATCCCAGGACCCTGGGATCACGACCTGAGCTAAAGGCAGAGGCTTTAACCCGCTGAGCCACCCAGGGGCTCCATCCTTTTTTTATTTCTTATTTTGGATTTTCTTCTACCAAGCCAACCAAAATAAACCCAGGGTCTAGTTTCTGGATCTAGTTGTCTTCTATTCTAATTTTTGTTTGATTTTATTTTCTCTCCCCACCCCACCCCCCTTTTTTTTTTGTTCGTTTTCTGATTAGTGTACATTTTTTTCTGGTGTCATTATTGCTGTTTTTGTATGTTTTTCCCCCTCATTCATCTATTCTTTTCTGGATGTAATGACAAGATGGAAAAACTCATCCCGAAAGAGAGAACAAGGGACACTACTCACTACCATGGATTTAATCAATATGGATATAAGTACACAGAACTAGAATTCAAATCAACAACTGTAAAGATACTAGCTGGGCTTCAAAAAAGCAAAATGACACAAGAAAATTCTTAACTGGAGCAATAAACAAAATCTAATCAAGTTGAAACCTAAAAGGCTATTACTGAGATGCAATTTAGGAAGGAGGCTCTAACTGCTATGGTAAATGAGGTAGAAGGGAGCATCAGTGACATAGAAAACAAAATAGAGAATAAGGAAGCTGAGAAAAAGGTAAACAGCTATTGGATCACAAAGTGAGGATTCAAGAGATCAGTCATAGCACAACGTAAAACGAGTTAGTATAATTGGGATCCTAGAGGAAGAGGCAGGGTTGGGGGCAGGAGAAGGTTTATTTGAGCAAATGATAGCTAAGAACTTACCTAATCTCAGGAAGGAAATAGACATTCAAGTCCAGGAGGCACAGAGAAACCCCCTGCAAAATCAATAAAAATAAGTCAACAACATAGAATAGTGAAGCTTGCAAAAATCAGAGATAAGGAGAAAATCCAGAAAACAGCTCAGGACAAGACGTCAGTAAACTACCAGGGTAAAAAGAGATGGCTGGCAGCATACCTAACCACAGAGATCTGGCAGGCGAGAAAGGAATAGCATGATAGAGTCAATGTACTAAATGAGAAAAATATGTAGCTAAGAATACTTTATACAGTAAGCCTGACATTAGGAATAGGAGAGATAAAGAGCTTCCAGGCAGAACAAAAACCATAGGAGTTTATGATCACTAAACCAGGCCTGCAAGAAATATTAAGGGGATCCTCTGACCAACGAGGGAGTCCAAAAGAAGAAACACTCAAAAGAAACAGAGACATTTTCCAAATAGTGACTTTATAGGTAATATGATGGTGCTAAATTCCTATTTTTCAATAATCACTCTGAGTGTAAAGGAACTAAAAAGTTCCAATTAGAAGACACAGGGTAGTCAATTCAATTCAAAACAAAACAAGACCCATCAATATGCTGCTTAGAAGAGACTCATATGAGAGCCAAACACACCTCCAGATTGAAAGTGGGGGGTGGGGTGGAGAACTATTTATCATTTTAAGGGACATTGAAAGAAAGCTGGAGTAGCAATCCTTATACCAAACTAGATTTAAACCAAAGACTGGTAAGAGGTGGAGTAGGACACTATATCATAATAAAAGGGTCTATCCAATAAAAAGAACCATCAGCTGTTAAATATTTATGCCCCTAACTTGGAAGAAGCCAACTGTATAAACCAATTAATAACAAAATAAAAGAAACACGTGGATAATAAAATAATAATAGTAGTGGACTTCAGCACTGCACTCACAGCAATGGACAGATCATCTAAGCAGAAGATCAACAAGGAAATGAGGGCTTTAAATGACACTGGACAAGATGGACTTCACAGATATATTCAGAGCATTTCATCCTAAAGGAAGAGAATACATATTCTTCCTGTGTTTGCATGGAACATTCTGCAGTATAGATCACATATTGTGTCAAAATCTGTCTCACCTGGTACCAAAATATTGGAATTTTTCCAGGCATATTTTCAGAGGCTTTAAAACTTGAACTTAATCACAAGAGAAAACTTGGAAGGAACACTAAGACTTGGGGGTTAAAGAGCATCCTACTAAAGAATGAATAGGTTAATCAGGAAATTAAAGAAATGCTTTTTAAAAAATCATGACTCAAATGAAAATTTAAAAGCAAAAACAAAAACAAAATCAATTCAGAACCTTCACGTTGTAGCAAAGGCAATCTTATGAGGGAAATAGATAGTAATGCAAGACATTCCCAAGAAACATGACAAGTCTCAAACACACAGCCTAATCTTACACCTAAGGAGCTGTAGAAAGAATGGCAAGGAAACATCAAATGCAGCAGGAGAAGAGAAATAATAAAGATTAGAACAGAAATCAATGAAATTGAAAGCAAAAGTAGAGTAGAACAGATTAATGAAAATAGGAGTTGGTTCTTTGAAAGATTCATTAAGGTCTATAAACTCCAGGCCAGACTTTTCAAAAAGAAAATTGAAGAGCAAAAAGAAAAGATAAAGGACCCAAATAAAATCAAATGAAAGAGGAGAGATCACAACCAAAACTGAACAAATATAAAAACATATTGTGAGCAATATATGTCAACAAATTAGGCAATCTGGAAGAAATGCGTTGCATCCTAGAATCACATGCCCTATCAAAACTGAACAGGAAGGGTGCCTGGGTGGCTCAGTGGGTTAAAGCCTCTGCCTTCAGCTCAGGTCATGATCCTAGGGTCCCAAGGACTGGATCTCTGATCCTTGGGGAGCCTGCTTCCTCCTCTCTCTCTGCCTGTCTCTTTGCCTACTTGTGATCTGTAAAATAAATAAAATCTTTTTAAAAAACTGAACAGGAAGAAGCAGAACACCATAACTGGCAAGTAAATTGAAGCAGTAATCTAAAATCTCCCAACAAGCAGGAATTCAGGATTAGAGGACCTCCCAGTGGAATTTTACCAAACATTTTAAGAAGAATTAATTTGCTTTCTTCTGAACCTGTTTCCAAAAACAGCAATGAGGGTGCCTGGGTGGCTCAGTGGGTTAGGCCGCTGCCTTCAGCTCAGGTCGTGATCTCAGGTTCCTGGAATCGAGTCCTGCATCAGGCTTTCTGCTCGGCAGGAGGCCTGCTTCCTCCTCTCTCTCTGCCTGCCTCTCTGCCTACTTGTGAGCTCTGTCTGTCAAATAAATAAATAAAATCTTTAAAAAAAACCAATAAAACAAAACAAAAAGACAGCAATGAAAGGGAACCTTACAAACTCATTCTATGAAGCCAGCAATATTATCTTAATCCCCAAGTCAGACAAAGACCCCACTAAAAATGAGAATTCTAGATCAATATCCCTGATGAACATGAATGCAGAAATTCTCAATAATACACCACCCACTACGTTCCAACAATACATTAAAAGCTTTATTTACCATCACCAAGTGGGATTAATTCCTGGGCTGCACAGAGGGTTCAATATCCCATCAGTGTGATATACCACATTAATAAAAGAAAGGATAGGAACCATATGACCCTCTTAATTGATGCAGAAAAAGCATTTGACAAAATATAGGGTCCTTTCTTGATAAACACTTTGCAGTGTGGGGATAGAGGTAAAGTACTTCAATATCATAAAAGCCACTATGAAAATCTCACAGCAAATATCATGCTCAATGATGAAAAACAGCTATCCTCCCAAGGTCAGGAACACAGCAGGGATGTCCTGCTATGTTCACTGCTATTCAACATAATATTAGAAGTCCCAGCATCAGCAATCAGACCACAAAAAGAAAAGAAAGGAAAGGCATCTAAATTGGCAAAGAAGATATCAAACTCACTCTTTGCCGATGACATAATATTTTATGTAGAAAGCCCAAAAGAGGGGCTTCTGGGTGGCTCAATTGTTAAGTGTCTACCTTCAGCTTGGGTCATGATCCTGGGGTTGTCAGATCGAGGCCTGCATGGGGCTCTCTGCTAAGTGGTAAGCCTTGTTTTCCCTCTCCCACTCCCCCTGCTTGTGTTCCTGCTCTCACTATCTCTGTCAGATAAATAAATTAAATCGTCAAAGATTGAAAACCCAAAAGACTTCACCCAAATATTGCTGCAATTGAATCAGGAAGTAAAGAAAGCGGCAGGATATAAAATCATTGCAGAAATTAGTTGCATTTCCATACAGTAACAATGAGACAGAAGAAAGAGAAATTCAGGATTCTATGCTATTTACAATAGCACCAAAAACCTTAGGATACCTAGAAATAAACCTAACCAAAGAGATGAAGGGCTGTACTGAGAAAACTATAGAACTCTCATGAAAGAAATTGAGAAAGCCACGAAGAAATGGAAAAACTGTCCATGCCCATGGATTGGAAGAACAAATATTGTTACAATGTCTATGCTACCTAGAGCAATCTACATATTCAATTCAATCCCTATGAAAATGCCATCAACTTTTTTCTCAGAGCTGGAACAAATAATGCCAAAGTTTGTATGGAACCAGAAAAGACCCAAATAGTCAAACAAATGTTGAAAAAGAAAACCAAACTTGGTGGCATCACAATTCTGGCATTTAAGCTCTATTACAAAGCTGTAATCACCAAGACAGCATTGTACTGGCACAAAAACAGACACGCAGATCCGTGGAACAGAATAGAGAACCCAGAAATGAACCCTCAACTCTATGGTCAACTAATCTTTGATAAAGCAGAAAAGAATATCCAATGGAAGACAGTCTTTACAGAAATGGTGTTGGAAAATTGGATAGCCACATGCAGAAGAATGAAACTAGACCATTTTCTTGGCCATACACAGAAATAAACTCAAGATGAATGAAAGACCTAAATGTGAGAAAGGAATCCATCAAAATCCTAGAGGAGAACACAGCCAGTAACATGTGTCACCTCAGCCAGAGCAACTTTTGTCTAGACACAACTCCAAGGCAAGGGAAACAAAGGTAAAGATGAACTATTGGGACTTCATCAAGGTAAAAAACTTTACAGTCAACAAAACCAAAAGCCAGCCAAGGGACTGGGAGAAGATATTTGCAAAATGTCTTATCAGATAAAGGACTAGTATGCAAAATCTACTTATCAAAGTCAACACCCAAAGAACAAATAATCCAATCAAGAAAAGGACAAAAGACACAAAGAGCTCTTTCTCAAAAGAAGGCATACGAATGGCCCACAGAAAAATAAAAAAATGCTCAACATCACCCAGCATCAGGGAAGTACAAATCAAAAGCACAGTGAGATACCACCTCACACCAGTCAGAATGTGTAAAAGTAACAAGTCAGGAAACAACAGATGTTGGCAAGGATGAGGAGATATACCAGCCCCCCCTTACCCTGGTTGGTGGGAATGTAAACTGGTGCAGCAGCCACTCTAGAAAACCATATGGAGGATACTCAAAAAGTGAAAATAGATCTATCCAATGCCCTAGCAATTGCACTACCCTGTATTTACCCAAAGAATACAATCATAGTGAATCAAAGGGGCTCCTGCACCCCAATGTTTCAAGGAGTAATGTCCCCAATAGCCAAAATATGGAGAGTCCAGATGTCCAGTAACGGATGGATAAAGAAGACATGGTATGTATATCAAAAATGAATCTTGCCATTTGCAGTGATATGGCTAGAACTACAGGGTATTATGCTAAGCAAAGTAAGTCCATCAGAGAAAGATAATTAAACTATGATTTCACTCAAATATGGAATTTCTTAAACAAAACAGGACCATAGGGAAGGCGAGGGGAAAATAAAATAAAAGAAAATCAGGTAAGACAAGCCGTAAGAGACTCATAACTCTAGGAAACAAATTGAGGGCTGCTGGAAGGGAGGTGGGTGGAGGATGGGGTAATTGGGTGATGGGCAATAAGAAGGGCACATGATGTAATCAGCAGTTGGTGTTGTAAGTGATGAATCACTAAACTCTACCACTGAATCTAGTAATACACTATATGTTCATTTATTGGATGAAAAAAAAATAAACTGACCTCTGTGCATCAGACCCAAAACACAACATGAACACAGAGTTGTGGATAAAGAAGAACAGTAGCTTCATTGCTTTGCCAGCCAAGGAGGCCTCAGCAGTTCAGAGCCTTCAAATCTGCAGCCACCCAGAGGAAGAGGCTGGGGGTTTGTAGGGAAATAGGGTATTATGGCTGATTTCCAGAGGAAATCTTGTGTCTGTGCTGTCAGCCCTGTTCTTCATGTTGTCAGGGTGGAATCAGATTCCTGAAACAATAGGCTCAGAAGGTAGGAAGGGAGGTTGATAGAAGAGAGAAAACAGTTTATTTAGTTTGAAATGGAGTCTTGCTGAAGCAAGAATGCAGCCATTTTTGGTTTTGGTTTTTTAATTGAGAACAGCTAATCCAAGTCATTCAGGTCTTTAAGATTTGATTTGTTTATTTGAGAGAGAGACAGCATGAGAGGAGAGAAGGTCAGAGGGAGAAGCAGACTCGCCATGGAGCTCGTAGCCCGATGCAGGGCTCAATCCCAGGACTCTGGGATCATGAGCTGAAGGCAGAGGCTTTAACCAACTGAGCCACCCAGGCACACCGCCATTTTGGTTTTTGTTCAACGTGATTTGAAGCAGTTCTGGTTCAGTCACCAGGACAAGCATAGGAAGACAACTTCATATTTTACAGTGAGAAGGCAGTCCACATTTTCTAGAATGGGTAAAATAAAGAAAAAGGATAAAACACCAAATTTCAGTGAGAATGTGGATGAATTAGAATTCTCGTATTGCTGATGAAAGGGTAAAAAGTAGATTCACCTTGCAAAACTTCACTTTTTGTTAAGTGGTACTTAAGAAAATAACTATTTATCTACCAAAGAGGAGCATTTTGTCACCCTAAAATATCTGATCAGTGAGGAAGGCATGGATCTAAATGTGCTCACAATCATCGACTTGGTTCCTGTTCTGTGCCTGGTCACCTCTCCAAACGCTTCCCCATAGGCTCAGGTGTGGAGTTGAAAGATGATTATCACCTGAGCCCTCCCTCTCTGGTTCTATCAACTGGTTTGGGTGAAAACAACAGTGTTGTGTTAATTGGGGGCACCAGGTGATAATGAGGCCAAGTGATCCTGAGTAAAGCACGAGGGCTTCCTGTTATTTTTTGAGAGTTGAGAGCAGGCTTTGGCTCAAGGAGAGGTCAGAGGGACTCTCCTACAAGAGTCAGGGTGGGTCATGTCCATGCAGCACGCAGTTCCTATGCTGTAGCTGAATTTTGGGCATCTGTGGAAGGGGAGGCTCCCTGAGAGCAGGGAAGGAAAAGTCAGGGATTGGTCTTCAAGTAGGAGCTGCTGACAAAATGTACGAGGAAGCTAGAACTTCTCTGCATTTCATGGTCCAGTCCTCAGGTGAGCAGTTTATACGTGAAGAGACTCTGTTGGTATCGTTAAGGGCTTTTTTTTTTTTTCATGATATTCCTGTGATTTCTCCACAAACACCTTGTGAGAAAGAAATCTAAAGGACGAGGGGAAAGAAGAAATGGCCAATTCTTGGGTAAGTCTTGTGTCCCAAGTCAGAGACCATGCCATGTTTTTCTCCTGAAATTCCTTGCATTAGAAGTTGAAAATGTGGGTGCCTGGATGGCTCAGTGGGTTAAGCCTCTGCCTTTGGCTCAGGTCATGATCTCAGGGTCTTGGGATCGGGTCCCACATTGCGCTGTCTTCTCGGTGGGGAGCCTGCTTTCTCCTCTTTCTCAGCCTGCCTTTCTGTCTACTTGTGATTTCTGTCAAATAAATAAATAAAACCTTAAAAAAAAAAAAGGACTTAAAAGAAAAAAGAAATGGCAAATGTTGGGCTCCTGGGTGGCTCAGTTGTTAGGCGGCTGCCTTTGGCTCAGGTCCTGATCCCAGGGTCATGGGATGGAGCCACATGTTGGGCTCCCTCCTCAGTGGGAAGTGTGCTTTTCCCTCTCTCACTCTCCCAGCCTGTGTTCCCTCTCTTGCTGTCTCTCTCTCTGTCAAATAAATGAATGAACCTTTAAAAAATAATAAAAAAAAAAGAAGTTGCAAATGTTGATTCCTCTAGTTTTTAAGTTTCTGCATCATGTTTTCACCTATTTATAAAACCTTTCCAGAAATGACACTCAGGGTTAGGTCTTTAGGACACTTCTCTCCTATATCCCAGATCCTTCTCTTCCATGTCTCCAACCAGGCTTCTAGTAGGGCCATCAGTGTTTGTCACTGAATTAAAGTCCTGCGAATGTTGAAAATACTCCTCGGTGACAGATCCGCAGGGGAAGGTGGTGAGTTCAGGTTTCCTATTGCTGCTGAGGTCTGTTCCTGGGATCTCAGTGAAGGAAAACGTCATAACTAGGTCCCACCTGGATACTTTACCAGCTCTCTCTAGCCCAGAAGGAAAACAAACAAACAAACACAAATACCCATGATGGATATGAGATCCAGAATAACTGGCAATGTTTTCAGACTGCAAATAGGTGTAAGTGTGGGTCTTGTTCTTGAGAATGTGAAAAAGATGTTCTACTTAAAATATGATGGGGGGGGGCACCTGGGTGGCTCAGTGGGTTAAAACCTCTGCCTTCAGCTCATGTCAAGATCCCAGGGTCCTGGGATCAAGCCCCACATTGGGCTCTCTCCTTGACAGGGAGCCTGCTTCCTCCTCCACTCTCTCTGCCTGCCACTCTGCCTACTGGTGATCTGTCAAATAAATAAATAAAATCTTAAAAAAAAATAAATCATTGGGGATGCTGGCATGGCTCTGTCATTAAGCATCTGCCTTCAGCTCCGGTCATGATCCCAGGGTCCTGTGATGGAGCCCAGCGTCAGGCTCCCTGCTCAGTGGGAGGCCTGCTTCTCCCTCTCCCACTCCCTCAGCTTCTGTTCCTCTCTCACTGTCTCTCTCTCTATATATAAAATAAATAAATAAAACATTATAAAAAAAAGATAGGCATCTGGGTGGCTCATTCGGTTAAGTTTTGGACTCTTGATTTCTGATCTGGTTGTCATCTCAGGGTCCTAGAATGGAGCCCCATTTCTGACTCTGCACTCAGAGGCAAGACTGTGAGATTCTTTCTCCCTTTCCCCTGCCCCTCCCCTCTTCTCCCTAAAATATAAATAAGTCTCTAAATGGAAATAAAAATTAAAATAAAAAACTTCACCAGTAGCCTTCTTGAAAGAGTTCCACTCCCAATATATTTCAGGAAAACCAATGGACGCCTCTTTCCATGGCAGTGGTTTGGGTAGATACGCAGGATATACCTTTAACCTCTTGGGGTTCCCTATGCTCATGGTCTCCAGATGTGACAGAAAATCACTGCATGTGCAGCATCTGCCTGTATCAGTTGTAGGTGTGGGAGCTGACAAGTGAGATTAGTGTGATGGAGAAGTTAATGGTTTTTGCTGTGTCATTAGCCATAGCATACTTTGCTAGGAGCTTCCATTTTTATTTTAATCTATTTATTTATAAAAGATTTTATTTCTTTATTTGACAAACAGAGATCACAAGTAAGCAGAGAGCCAGGCAGAGAGAGAGAAGGAAGCTGGCTCCTTGCTGAGCAGAGAGCCTGATGTGGGGCTCGATCCCAGGACCCCGGGATCATGACCTGAGCCGAAGGCAGAGGCTTTAACCCATGGAGCCACCCAGGCGTCTCTATTTATTTATTTATTTATTTATTTATTTGTAATGTTCCAAGATTCATTGTTTATGCACCACATCCAGTGCTCCATGCAATACATGCCCTCCTTAATACCTACGACCAGGCTTACCCATCCGTCCTCCCTGACCCCCCCACCAAAACCCTCTGTTTGTTTCTGAGTCCACAGTCTCTCATGGTTCATCTCCCCCTCCGATTTCCCCCAACTCCCTTCTCCTCTTCATCTCTCAATGTCCTCTGTGCTATTACTTATGTTCCACAAGTAAGTGAAACCATATGATAATTGAATCTCTCTGCTGGGCTTATTTTACTCAGCATAATCTCTCCCAGTCCCGCCCATGTTGCTACAAAAATTGGGTATTCATCCTTTCTGATAAAGGCATAATACTCCATAGTGTATATGGACCACATCTTCCTTATCCATCCATCTGTTGAAGGGCATCTTGGTTGTCTCCACAGTTTGGCGACTGTGGCCATTGCTGCTATAAACATTTAAGTACAGATGGCCCTTCTTTTCAGAACATCTGCATCTTGGGGGTAAATACCCTGTAGTGCAATTGCAGGGTCATAGGGTAGTTATATTTTTATTTTTTTCTTAAAGATTTTATTTATTTACTTGAGAGAGAGAGACAGTGAGAGAGAGCATGAACCAAGAGAAGGTCAGAGAGAGAAGCAGACTCCCCATGGAGCTGGGAGTCCGATGCGGGACTCGATACCGGGACTCCAGGATCATGACCTGAGCCGAAGGCAGTCGTCCAACCAACTGAGCCACTCAGGCGTCCCAGGGTAGTTCTATTTTTAATTGCTTAAGGAGCTTCCTGTCTTCTGCTGGGTTTGGAAAATTGTGAGCGGCCAGCTTGTTACATTATAAAATGTGTGTAATCTTGGAATATTTATAGTCCTTGAGATTGTCTATGGACTTTATTTAAAACAAAATAGATATTTATGGGTCTGTTTATACTCTTATTCACTTGTTTTTAGATTTGATTTTATATATATATGTGAATTCATATGGTATTTGTCTTTTTTTGACTTATTTCAAATAGCATAATACCTTCTGGGTCTATCCACACTGTCACAAATGTCAAGAAACAATAAAAAAAGCAGAAAGAGACCCATAAAGACCATGAATAACCTGCTGGTTACCAGAGTGGAATGGAGAAAGATGAGGGGCAAAATGAGGAAATGGGAATGGGAAATACAGGCTTCCAGTCATGGAATTAACAAGTCCTGGGGGGCGGGGAGTGGCACCTGGGTGGCTCAGTGGGTTAAACCTCTGTCTTCCGCTTGGGTGGTGATCACAGGGTCCTGGGTTCAAGTCCCACATCAGGCTCTCTGCTCAGCAGGGAGCTTCTCCCTCTTTCTCTGCCTGCCTCTCTGTCTACTTGTGATCTCTGTCTGTCAAATAAATAAATAAAATCGTTTAAAAAATCACATTTTAAACATTTTTAAAAAGACCTCAGTCCTGAGGTGCCTGGGTGGCTCAGTGGGTTAAGCCTCTGCCTTCGGCTCAGATCATGATCTCAGGTTCCTGGGATCGAGCCCCACATCGGACTCTCTGCTCCGTGGGGATCCTGCTTCCCCCTCTCTCTCTGCCTGCCTCTCTGCCTACTTGTGATCTTCCTCTCTGTCAAATAAATAAATAAAATCTTTAAAAAAATAAATAAAAAGACCTCAGTCCTGAAATTAATGGAAATTACTACTCCCACATCTTTCTAACAGCCCTTGAATGCTTTTAACCACTACTATTCTGTATTTTGATGACAATAGAGTGGATTTGAAATGCATAACATAATCTATGTGTGAACTTAATGTATATTAAAGTAAAACTTACTGGTTTTTAAATTGTTAACATGGATGTGTAATGAATGACATATTATCCCAGCACCAAGGTGAACGCATCTCATTTTACCAAAGATTGTAGGGAACTGATGGTATCTAGCCCCTATTTGGTAATGGAGTGGGATAATATTCCCAAGAACCCATATTCTCAGTGCTCTGAAGGTTTAAATGACGTGTGATTATTTTGTCCCCCTAATATTGTATCCTCTTCTCTTTGTGAACGCTGCAGTATTATGACGGATATGTTGCTAATCATGTGGAGGTACTGTTGGTGTTTTAGCTCTCGTGCTCCATGATACTGCTACTCGGCATACACTTTGAGTGCCCAGTCATTCTGCAGGGACCCTGAACGGGCTCCAGTCCCTGTCACTAGTGCGTTCTCTAAACAACACAACGCAGAGTCACAAGTTAATGTAACTGCTAAGACAGTCCCACCTAACCCTTCTGAGCCACCATCTCTCCTTTTTCCCAATTCTTTCCCCTCCCAGGGTCCTCGGAGAAGACTCCCACAGAGCTGACCTAGGCCTGTTTTGGTCTGAACAGCCTAATGCAGACTCCTTCCTGGTATTCTAAAGCACCACGGCCCCAGATAGAGGTATGTGTCTCACTTTGCATGTGGGGGTGTTGTTGGGGTGTGTTTTTGAAGTACACATGCACATCTAACAGTGCTGCGTGTGTAACAGGTACCTCCTAAGTAGAAACCTATCCCAATAGGAGTGATATTGTAGCCCAGGGGAGAGAAAGAGAAGATTGACATTATGAGCATCGGGTGTTCTACTTAACTGATAAATTCTTGAACACTATGTGTGAAACTCATGATTTAGTATATGTTGGCCCATTAAATTTTAAATTAAAAAAAAGAAAATACAGAAGATGAAGAATTAGCATGTGGAGGAGGACAACTGCCCTGAGTTGGATACCAGAGTCCCTGGATTGAAAAAAAAAATGGCTCCTACTTGTTTTATTTCCTAGTTGTCTCCAGAGCCCCAGTTGTATTTTTCCTCTTTTTGTTGCCAGCTACGTAGGCACCGCAGCTGTTCTTGTTTGCTGAGTTGTGGGAAGAGTGTCCTCACTAAACACTTAATTGAGATTAGAGAGATGGACCAGCAGTGGGTGTTAATCCAGACATTTAGCACGGGGATGTGGGATGTAAATATAAGTAAAACAAAATGAAGGCACTAACCTTGGAGAGTCCAGTCTTATTAAAAGAAAATGTGAAGAACTTTTCCCATGTGGGGAGGGGCCTGGAGGGGCTCCCTTTAGTCACTGCAAAGGCACAGGCAGCTCTTGGTGGGGTCATCTGTTGAATGCATGCAATTGAGAAAGGGAATTGGCAGATGTGGTGGGTTTCTGAGGAGTAGTGAAGTCCTGCTTCGTCTTCATGATTTAATCAAATTCCTGTGTTACTGAGGACCGGATGCTTTTGGATGACAATAATGACTGTGATGGCCCAGGCCTAGATCAGTGGCAGTGAATAGGGGAGGCATATCAGATGATGTAATCATTCGGGTGTAGCTTTATAGCATATGGCAGAGTAGATGTGGGACATGAAGTAACCTTTTGGACAGTGGAATAGGCAGGGTCAGCAAGGCGTGTGCTGTGGTTGCTCCTGAGCACTGGTATCCCAGTTATATAACGCCAGCATGGGTCAGATCCACTTCAGATGGGGGACCTTTCAGGGAAGCTGTTGCCCTGCTTTGTGGGACCTTCCTCCCTTTAGTCAGCACCTTGATGAGTATATCCCCTGCTCTGGCTTTGTCCTTTCTATGATGTTGGAGGAGCTGTTCAACAGGGAGAGGCTGTGGGCTTTTCTGCCTCCAAACAGACCCATGTGTTCATTGAATCCTGAATGAATAAAGACTGGGTTTATAGATATAGATATAGATATAGATATAGATATAGATATAGATTGGAGATTGATGATAGATGGATGATAGAATATATATAGTTTGGAATATTTAAATCGCCCTAAAAAGGAATGAAATCTGGCCACTTGCAGCAACACGAATGGAGCTGTAGAGTATTATGCTAAGTGAAGTAAGTCCAAGAAAGACAAATACCATATGATTTCACTCCTATGTGGAATTAAAAACAAAACAAAAACAAGTGTGCAGTGGGAAAGACAAAAGAAAGGGAGAGGCAAACCAAGAAAAGAACCTTGACTATAGATCATAACCTGATGTTGCCAGAGAGGAGCTGGGTAGGTGCGCGCATTAAGTGGACGATGCAGTTTATGGGGGGCACTTGTGATGCGTATGGGGCATTGTATGGAAGTGTACAACTGCTGTGGTACTGCTGAAGCAATGCTACCTATATTCTAACTGGAATATATACAAAAACCTTAAAAAATGTTTTGTTTTTACAGATTTAGAAAACTTTTTGTGTTAGGTTGACCGACTTGTAGCAGTGGCACAAAAATACTCCTTTAGAAAGAAACTGGAATCTTTATCTTTTCTTCTTTTCTGATTCTTCCCAAATTCAGAAACTTGGTGACCATTTATATATATATATATATTTTCTTTGCCAATCTATGAATTTGCATAATTTCAGTAGGAATCTTCTGCTTATGACAAGACATGATGACAAACACTGGTTATATAACAAAAACTTGGACCGGAAGATCATAGTGGAGAAAGAGCTGCATAGATCCAATATGACGGACGGCTCTAAGGGACTAAGATTGACTTTATGGAGCCATTAATGCCCCCTTGGAAATAGCAGCCTGATACCTTGTTTACAGAGTTCCCAGCAGCCATAATATGTCAGTAAAGAAGAGCATTTTCTGGGGGTGCCTGGGTGGCTCAGTGGGTCAAGCCTCTGCCTTCAGCTCAGGGCATGGTCTCAGGATCCTGGGATCAAGCCCTAGGTCAGGCTCTCTGCTCAGCAGGGAGACTTCTTCCCCCTCCGTCTGTCTGCCTCTCTGCCTACTTGTGATCTCTCTCTCCATCAAATAAATAAATAAAATCTTTTAAAATAAAGATTGTTTCCTAACGGGTACAGGAACCTAGGGATATTTGGGCCACCTCAAGAAGAGAGGAGTTCACCATCTCTGTAGGAATCACAGACAATGTCTGGTAGCAAGTATTTGGCTTCCCTCTGGCCTGGAGAGGCTATTAAAAGTTCAGTCTAGAAATTCAGTATGAAACTGTCAGCAAAGCTGTTTTTAAAGAGTCTGTAAATCAAATCTCTGTTCTTGGTGGAATTATGTAAATAATCAGGCCGAGTTTTCTTTCTTCAACTAGAGTTATTTTGTGATGAAATTGGTGTTTTTTTCTATGTCGGGTAAAAATGCAGGTGATTATAGAGAAAAATGTGTTTTAATAACACATCTTAGTTGATAAAATATTTTTTTAAGATTTTATTTATTTATTTGACAGAGATCACAAGTAGACAGAGAGGCAGGCAGAGAGAGAAGAAGGGAAGCAGGCTCCCTGCTGAGCAGAGAGCTGGATTCGGGGCTCGATCCTAGGACCCTGGGATCATGACCTGAGCCAAAGGCTCTGTGCATAAAATGTTTCAATAGTTTTCATATACAATGGACTAGATCTTGATTTCTTCTAGGGTTCTACAATGTCTGGCTACAAATTGATAAATTAATATTTTTATTTTTCTCCCACCATTCTGATATGGAATTATGTGAGAACTAAAACTGTCCTTTTCCCTGAAGCTCTGGAAACTTAATAGAAATGACTTGATGGAACAAAATCACCCTTATATTCATGGAGAGACAATCTTAGGGCTGTGGCTCCATGGGCCACTGCAAACATTGCCAGATGTATTTGAACTATAAGCCAGGAAGATCTATCCAGTGGTTGCTACCTGTCCTCTATCTCAGGATACTTCAAGTCTGACATCTGACCAGATGTCTGGTCAACTGCTACCCTTAGAAGAAAGAAACTGGCTTAACATTTGCTCTAATCATTAAGTGTAAATACTTCATTAATTACATTACTTGTGCCACAGGGCTAACTTTGAAAATACACCTGCATCACTGCCTCCTGAAACGACTTTGACTCTACTGACCTATTTATTGTCAGGCTTAAAATGCTGGACCAGTGACAGGAAACAATTTATCAGGTGAAATTTTAATGTATGAAACTCATAAGGAAGTTTCAGGTAGGGAACTGAAGGGCTTCTAGACAGCCGGTCCATCCCCCAGTGCCTGAATGTGCCGCTTTGTCCTGGAGGTAACTTGAGTTCAAGGTACTTGAGAACCTGCAGCCTCAAGAAAGCCCTTCCCTGCTCTCTTAACCACACAATGGAATCTAAATTGGGGCTCTTTCTCAGAGCAAGGGTTAGTCACAGAGGCCAAGTTTATCTCCATGACCCAACTGTAAGGTAGGACAAATATCCAGTTACCAAATATGTGCTCTTCTTATCACCCTGTGAAGGGTTTTCCTTTCCTCAGAAGCTCCAGGCCCTGACCCGTTTGTCTTAGTTCAGGATGACATTTGTACCTCATCTTGCTTGACAGTCTTTGGAATTTCCAAGTCTCTGCAGACTCCCTATATATACACTGATTTAATATGATTTTTTTCTTGTTAATCTGCTCATGTCATTGTGATTCTTAGTCTAGCTAGAAGGATCTTTAAGGTGACAAGAATTCCTATTCTCTGATAGAGGATTTGATTTTAATGCCTCATTTCCTGACATTCTATTTAAGGTATATAAAGAGGGATGCCTGGGTGGCTCAGTAGGTTAAGCCTCTGCCTTCAGCTCAGGTCATGATCTTAGGGTCCTGGGATCGAGTCCTGCATCGGGCTGTCTGCTCAGTGGAGAGCTGCTTCCCTCTCTCCCTCTGCCTGCTGCTGGGCTTCCTTGTGCTCTCTCTTTCTCTCTCTCTGTCAAATAAATAAATAAAATCTAAAAAAAAAAAAGTGTGTGAAGAAGGTGGAGTAGTAGGAAATACTTCTGCAGGAGTTGAGATTTTTGACCTCTGCTGTTGTCACTGTCTCTCAGGGTTCCTTAGTTGTTTCCTGCGTGGTTGCTGTCTTGTCAGTGGTTCGTTAATGCTTCTCAATCCCAGTCAAAATATGTGTCCCACTTAGTTTGTTTAGGTTAATAGTTGTCTCTCTCACGGTAGGTGCCTACTTATACAAATTATGTATTTCCAATGTTTCTCATTTAGGCCACTTGAACATTAAAATCATCCTTAGTATCATTTTCATTTCATGTAGACACTTGGAAACAGGTCACCAATGTGTATTGAACATGAGTCAACCAGAACATGAGTCGTACCAGATTGCTGGAAGGTGGTTCTCTATCACTTCTTTCATGGTGTGATGGTTACTTTCCATCCTTGTGGGTTGAAATGCTCAGCACTACCTCAGGGGAGTTAGCTGTGACTGAAATGTGCTGATTAGAGTCCTCTTGCTCCTTCTGGTGTCACTGGAGATGGTTGATTATATTTTGTGCTGGTTTTCTCCAGAGTCATAAATTCAGAGCACTCAGTGTGCTAAGTGGCTGAGTTTTCTATGGTTCCCCAGATGGAGCAGCTAAATTATTTGTATTGTGAATGTCATCCCCGTGCCATGGCAGCTGGGTGCTGAAGGTGACTCTGCCAGGTTCTACTGAGAAGAGCTAAGGTCCTTTGTCTTTGACTTTATTCAGAATCTCCTCTACAGAATGCATCAAGCCTTTAAATGGGCTGCGTTGTGAAGAATTTTAAATTTCTAAGAGGCAGATGCATCTGGGTCTGCAATCTGTGCTTCTCTTGACCATAAAGCATATTGTGGCCATGCGGTATTACAAGACGAAGTCATCGTCCTTTAGTCAAGTCATAACTGAACTGCAGCTAATTTTGTAACGTGCAGCCTATTGGGCTATAAGAGGGGAGCTAGATCAGAAACAGTTTCTCCTGGCTAGCTAAACAGCAATTTAAACAGGGACACTTGGGTGGCTTATTGTTTTCTCAGGGTCTTGTGATTGCCTCCTGGTGGAGTTCATGCTGGGCATGGAGCCTGCTTAAGTTTATCTCTCCCTTTTCCCCTACCCAACAATCCCCCCCCCCCACCCCGTCTCTCTGTCTCTCTGTCTCTCTCTGTTAAAGACACACACACACACACACACACTCATCAACAACAAAAACCATCAAGCCTCTCAGATTCCTTAGATTACTATAACTAGTAGAGGACCAGTCCTCACCAAAATGAGTTTATGATCAAACTCCAACCACACAGAAAGAAATTTCTCTGCTGTTATCATATACTAAGTTATTTACCAAGAGAGATCTTCCCAGCCAGAAGCCTTACTTCTCCCACTGCAAAATGAAAGCACTATACTCAGGAGTCATTTCACATTTTCCTTCACAGTTTTCTTAAAGCTAAGTTTTTGATATGCACAGTCCTTTTAAACCTTTCTGTTGTTGTTCATTACAGTTTAATTCTATTTTTTATACCATTAAAACAGAACAAATGCTTTTAATGTTATTTTTGCTTACATATATATTTGTAGGTTGAGACCAACTGGGCAAAGTCTCGGGCAGGTGATATTTGTGATATGTCTGTATTGTCGCAGCAAATAATCAGATTGGCAAGAGACCAAGAGACATTCAGAGTGGTAGGAGAACTTGAATTTATTTTATGCTGGTGGACCCAGATGAGCTAGTGCTCAAAGCTCTGGGCCCTACCTAGTGGGATTACAGAGTTTTTATAGGGGGGGTATAGGGAGTCAGGTTCCAAGGGCTATGCTAGCTGCTGGGAGGTACATTTAAACTGGGGGAGTGGGAGGTTGCTGTAGGCTCTTATGGCAGTGGAGGGAGCTTGTGGTGGGAAGTCTGTTTACAGAAGCAGAAAGAGCTGGTTATCTCTTGCTCCTTAGTGGGACTTCTAGTTATCTCTTGCTCTATCTTATGGGGTCTGCTGGCCTGGGGCTACCCTGGGTGAACCTGCTCTGGCTGATTTTCCTCTTCATCCCCTCCCCCCCGCTTCAATGACTTTTTAAGCTTAGAATGGGCATCGATAATTTCCATTGGATTTTTGTTGATCTAGAGAACTGTATTGAGTTCCCAATAGTTGCAATTTAATTGATTCCAACTGAGAGCTGATGAATAGGGTGATAAGATTAATAATACGTGGACTGAACAGGAATAACAACAGGAGCATGCAGAGAGGGCTGGCTAAGGGAAGGAGCCATACAGCCCAGCCCCAGACATCATACCAATTGCCCCTTGTCTCCTGTGTGCAATCTGATCTTGTAGTCATTGGATCATGTCTCTGACTAACCCTGACTGGTTCATGTAGAAACAACATTTCTCATTTGGGAAGAGGCAGAGTTCCCCCCTTTTTGGCAGTGAGCAGGTCTAAGCCCCTTTGATTCTGTAGTGCCCTTGCTTCTAAGGAGTAAATCTGATCTTATACGGTCATCATAGACTTAGCCACCTGCTCCATATCTTCTGCAAGATTTTCTGACAGCTTCTTGTAGTAATAGGATGAGTCCATTATTCCTATCCTTATGCCCACAGCTATCATTATGCCTAATCCAACCAAAAGTGGGATGATTTTAATGGCCCTCTTGGAGCATGCGTATGCCAACAAGGGAATGGAAAGGGATTGATTTTGGGGGACTATATCTACCTGTAGAGTAGGAAGCATCCATGGACATGGCCCTCTCTGGTTAACTGGTAAACATTGATGAATATATCTTCCACATTTCAAAAGGGTGCCAGGTTATAGAGTGCACCATGATGTGGTGGATATGTGCCCATCAAGTGAAGGGCAGCTGTGGGTTTGGAGACTTTGGGTAGCAGATAGAACTCCTACTGAGGGTTGGTTGTGTTGAGTAAATGGTGGACTTCTTCTATCACATCACATGCTTGAGGGTCTAAAGTGAGAGGTCCTCCATTGGGAGGAAACCTTAGTAGAGGTTGATAAGGGTCAGGTTCCCAGCAGGTGGGACCCTTTTTCTCAGGGCATCTTGGATCCCTATAGCCCCGATGTAGCTAACCTGGACTTAATGTTTCCTGTCGTGAGTTTCTTTGCTTTATTGTGACAAAGAGTGACCTCCCTCAGGTTACAACATTGTCTTGGCATGCTAGACAAGAACAGGGGGACCATGGGCTTGGTGTTACCTGTTTTGGGTTGGGAATGGTTGTAGGTAGAGCAAGAGTAGGAGCTCAGGTAGGGACTTCCTGGATAGGAGTGGGGAGAGACCATGGAGGAGACAGGGCAGGTCTACACTATAGTTATGGGGTGTAGCGCTGCATAGAAGTTGGGTCATCAATCCATTGGGATACCAGACACGTAGAATAGACCCTCATGTTGACAGAGTTTTGGGTGTGCTGTAGCACATGCATCAAGGCCATTGGACCAAGAGGGCTGCTGGTAATCCTAGCATGTACATGGTGGGTGGTGAGTGCCCCCAGCATCCTTACAACCTGCAGCTAGTGGCATTGACTGTCCTCAGTGATGTCATCATCTAGGTAGTCTGAGCTTAGCTCTATAATTGACAGCCACAGCACCAGCATTAGGGGACTCATTTTAAAGTGGGACTGGGGGGCGCCTGGGTGGCTCAGTGGGTTAAGCCACTGCCTTCGGCTCAGGTCATGATCTCAGGGTCCTGGGATCGAGTCCCGCATCAGGCTCTCTGCTCAGCAGGAAGCCTGCTTCCCTCTCTTTTTCTCTGCCTGCCTCTCTGACTACTTGTGATTTCTCTCTGTCAAATAAATAAATAAAATCTTTTAAAAAAATAAATAAAGTGGGACTGGGGAGGCAGTTATTAAAAAGCAGTAGATTCCACTGAATAGTCTCAGTATACTTATATAGTGTATGGATAGAGTGATATTTTGTGTCCAATTCCAGTCACCTGGGGTTGACTCAGCTAGACCCACAGAGAACACTAGGGTTACAAGTACCACTATTAAGGCACTGAGTGACACCAGGATTTTAATGTCCAAATATTTCCCATTGAGTTCCTCAAGCTTCCGCCATGCACTGACCAGTTGGCTTCCAGGTTTGTGACTGGAGAAAGGTTGTGGATTCCTAAAGTGGGAGATCTGCAAATTTCCGTGGGGTTTCAAGTTGTGGCTGTGGACTGCTGTATCTTCTTACAGATCTTCAAGTTGAGGGGGTCAGTTGGGTCCCAGGCTGTCTGCTAATCATCTGGGTCTGTGGGGGCCACTGCCTTCTTTACTCAGGAATGATGGATCCAGGGAGTGATACCTGAAACTTTAACAGCAGTGAAAGTTGTCAGTATTACTAGATGGGGACCCATCTGCGTGGGGTGCAGCAGCTCCTTCTTCCTGATCTTTTACCCATATCATGTCCCCCAGTTGGTAGGGATGAGCCCAGTTACTCATGGGGATGGTAGTCCTTTCTAAAGCTTCTCAGGAGATGTAGTATAGAGTTTTTCCCAGAGCCTAGAGGTGTAGGGATATTTCTAAGTCTCCAATTTGTCTGAGATCTCTAAGCCGGCTTGTTATAGGGGGTGGCCTATCATAGAGAATCTCAAAGGGTGAGTAGCCAAAGGATCTTGGGGTATAGTGTACCCTGAATAGGGCCTGTGGTAACATTTCTACCCAGAGGATTTCCTGACAGACTTGGTTAAAGTTGTTTTAAGGGTCAGGTTCACGTGCTCTACTTTCCCTGAGCTCTGAGGTCTGTATGCTGTATGGAGCTTCCATTTTATTTTCAAGATACTGAGTAGGCCTTGGGCTCTCTCTGCCATGAAACTCAGTTCATTGTCGGAGCTGATGGAAAGGGGAAGCCCATACCCGGGGATGACATCTCTCAGGAGGCTTTTACTACTTCTCGTGCTTTCTCTGTGCATGTGGGTTCAGCCCCAACCCACCCTAAGTGAGTGCAAAGTAGGACCAGTGAGTATCAATATCCTCAATATGGCTTGACCTCTGTGAAGTCTATTTCCAAGTCCTCGAAAGGCATGGTGCCCAGTGTTTGAATCCCGGAGCATGGTGTAGGTCCTTGATTTGCCTTGTTCTGTGTGCATGTACTGCACCTAGTGCTTGTTTGGGTATACAGGGTGGGGAGTTTGGGGATGAAATAGCAGTTTCTCCAGGGCTGCTTTTCCCAAGTGAGTTAGTTCATGATGTTGCTTTATTAGGGGGGCTGTTACAGTACTGGGGACAAAAAGTCTCTGGTCAGGCACTTTCCACCAGCCCACTTCTCCTTTTAATCCCTTCTCATTTTTTGCCTATGGTTAAGGGTCAGGCCAGGAGGTTCTTTTTCAGCCCAGACATCAGCGATCTCATCCAGCAGACTGGTTGGCTTTGTGGGGTCTCCTTTTTCTTGGCAGTAAAATTGCCATTCATTTTCTGTGGGTACAGTTACTGCCATGATGAGGGAATTAGGCCTTCCCAAGGTAAGGCTTGTAGGCCCCCTTTGGATAAAGGTGATCTGGGCCTCAAGCTTTGTCAGTAAGTCTCTACCTTGGAAGGAAACGGGACTTTCCGGTAGGTATAGGAATTCCTGAGTAACTGTGTATACCCCCAGCGGGCATGTTCAGGGTCCACAAAACTGGCAGGCAGATTGGGAACCATTTGCCCTGACAACTGTGACCTTATGCCCTGTGAGTGGAGCCATGGGTCTGGTAACCACTTAATGCTCAGTACATGTGTTCACCATGAAAGTCAACGATTGGGCCCCCACTTTCATTTTGACCATAGGCTCTCAGGTACCTAATGAAAGGGAGCCTGGTCTTCCCTAGTTTGACTCAATCCCAGCCAGACTGATAAGGTCTTGCATTTCAGGCTCAGGCTGCCATTTTTTTTTGTTTTTTTCTGAAGTAATTTTGTCAGGCCCTTCGGTTGATTCCTTATGGTGGGGGCATTCATTTTTGCAGTGGCCAGTCTCCTTATAATAGGCACATTGATCTCATCAGAGTGGGGCCTTCCTATTGGGTCCCCCGCCTTTTGTAGTGGGACTGACTGTCCAGTTGGGTCCAGTTTTCCTAGTGCTGAAACCATCAACGATGCCTTTTGTTTTCATTCTTTTGTCTGCTTCTCATTTGGCCTCATGGTCTCAACTATCAAAGACCTTATCTGTTACTTCTGTCAGCTGGGTAGCATTCATGCTAGTGAAGCCCTCAAGTTTCTGGAGTTTCTGGCAAATATTGGTGAATGATTGCATCACAAACACTGAGTTGACCATTTGCTGGTTCTCTGGGGCCTCTGGATCACATGGGATGTACACTCAGAAGGCCTCATATAGTCTCTCCCAGAAGTCAGTTGGTGATTCCTCTGATTTCTGGATAACTGCCACAGTTTTTGACATGTTGGTTGGCTTCTTTACCCCTGCTCTGAGTCTATGCAGAAGAGCCGTACAGTATCGACTTCGGTCAACTAGTCCCTCGACCGTATGGAAATCCTAGCTGGGCTGAGTGTCACGTGCTGCTGCTAACACCCATGATTCTGCTTTTAGGGTTCCAGGTGGGAGCTGGCATCGGAGCCAGTGACGTGTCTTGGTGAGGATTTGTCAGTATTCTTCTGTTGAAGAGTGTCAGGAGAATCTAGTGGCAATCATCCCAAGTGGGTTGGTGGGTCTGGAACAGGGACTCCAGGAGGTCAATCATGGCCCGAGGCTTCTCTGAATATGGCAGTGTATGATTTTTCCAATTTAGAAGGTCAATGGTGCCAAAGGGCTGATAGATGTGAATAGACTGTTGGGGCTGGATGGTGTTCTCAGTGTCTATCTGTTACCCTTTCATCTTATGGAGCAGCATCTGGAGAGCTGTGATGGGGGAACTGGAGCCTGAGATGAGCACAGATGGCTGCTCGCAAGCTGGGGGCTGGGACTCCAGGATTGGGGCAGGGTTGGAATTCCCTCTGAGCTTTGTGGTTGTAGAGGAGGCTGAGGAGGGCTATCCAAAAGGTGGGGCATCATCTGCCCCCTGGTGGTGCACTTGGGACATATGGCGGGTGCATGAACAGATTGTCCTGTCTGTCCGTCTCCCTGATAAACAGACTTTGCTTTCTTACAGCCCTTGAGCTCTTTTACTTGGGTAACAAATATCCTACTCTGGCTCTTCCTATTATCACAGAATTGGACCCACAGGGGCAGAGTTTGGGCTATCTGAAGCCACGAATCAAATATATGGGCATGGGTCAAGGTGTCCAGCTGTACTGACCACAACTCTGTAAATGGCCTGGACAGTGGGTAGGTCTAGGGTACCCTCAGAGCACCAGCCAACCCCAAAAGTGGGCCATTCCAATTCACATAATGTGTGTAATTTTCCAGGAGACATTTTGTTCTCATAGTTTCCTGAGAACGCCTTCTTACAATTTTTAAGCATACAGTCTAGGAATAGGTTTTGAAGAGTTTCTGCCCGTGATGAACAGAGGCTCTCTTACCCACCCTGTGTGTTCCCTCCCTGTGTTGGTGGTTCAAAGACAAAGGGTAGGTGCCCCTCCAAAGGAGAGACCAATCAGATGCCCACCTGTCTGCTCTCCTGGAGGAGACATGGATGCCTCTTAGCCATAGTGAGTCCATATAAGCCCCAGCCTGGTGCCCGAAAGTACTGGCCCTAGATTCTGTGAGTTCACCCTGGAAACAGTTTGAGGCCCGCTCAGACTCCATAGTCTCAAGAGTGGGGAGCCACAAACACAAACAGGCCGTTCACTCACTTCTGCATTCACACCAAAATTACTATAGTTCCTCCCCTCTGGAGGTTCCTGTCTTGTAGGACCTGCCCTGCTGGGAGGTCCCTGACCTGTGGAATTCCTTTGGGAAATTTCTGGAAGGTGATCAAGCTTCCCTTCCATTCAGTTTGAGCAGGATCTGACTACAGATCATATTCCCAGGTGGCTTACCAAAGCCAGATGTGTTACCAGGGGAGTTGGTCCTCTTCTCCTTGGAGTCCAGCCGGGACAAGACTGCCCAGTAGGTTGGAACTCCAGGGTGAAGGAGGACCTGAAATCCTGTGGGATGGCATGCTGCTTCATTCAGTCCTTGAGTTCCTTCCTGCTCCAGTGTAGTCAAAGCCACTGACCAGAGGTTCAAGGTGCCAGAAAGGTTGGAATCTCGCTTGGGCCTCCCGTAATGTTGCAGAAAATAATCAGACTGGGGAGAGACCAAGTGTTACTCAGAGAAGTAGGAGAACTCAGATGGATTTTATGCTGGTGGACCCAGATGAGCTCGTGCTCAAAGCTCTGGGCTCCACATAGTGGGGTTAGAGGGATTTTGTAGAGGGGTGATGGGGTCAGGTTCCAAGGGCTATGCTGGCTGCTGGGAGATGGGTTTAAACTGGGGAGGGGAGGGCTGGTTTAGGCTGTTGGGGCAGTGCAGGGAGCTTGTGTTGGGAAGTCTGTTTACAGAAGCAGAAATATCGGGTTATCTTTCACTCCTTAGTGGGCTTCTGGTTATCTCTTGATCTATCTACTGGCGTCTGCTGGCCTAGGGCTACTCTGGGTGAACCTGCTCTGAGTAATTTTCCTCTTCAGTATCAGAACAAATGTAAAAGTATCAGAATCTTAAAAAGTTTCTTGCTTTAAATGCATTACTTCTGGTGCTCTCTATAATGGGTTATATTAAACTAACAATTTGTATATATAGTATGTCCGCATTTCCTAGCAACTTCCCTTGAATGCATTTTAAATAATAAACATTGTACAGGTTGGGCACTTATACTCTTCAGGCCAATGCAGTCTAGATCTCTAATCTTTAAAAAAAAAAAATTTAAACTCATTATTCTATATTCAAGACCAAAGCACATCAATGCTATGCAGAGGAAAATCTATATTTCTACTGCATATTTGAGAAAATGTGAATTCTTTTCAAGAAAATCTAAGAAACAAAATAATCCTGGACTACTGGTCCTGAGGGAAAAGTGCCTCATTCCCTCCTTCACATCCTGACTTTCTGGTCCCTCCTGATTTCCAAATCGGATCACTGTAGTAACTTTTCTTTTACAGTATCTCTGAAAGTAAGCCCTGGGATCCATATTTGCTTCATGTTCTTAAATCAGCAAGAATAATAAATTTGATAGTGCATAATTGGAAGTGTCAAGGGCTTTTTTCAGATTCTATTTATTTGAGGGGGGCCTGGGTGGCTCAGTGGGTTAAAGCCTCTGCCTTTGGCTCACGTCATGATCCCAGGTTCCTGGGATCGAGCCCCCGTATCGTGCTCTCTGCTCAGCGGGAGCCTTCTTCTCTGTCTCTCTCTCTCTGCCTACTTATGATCTCTGTCTGTCAAATAAGTAAATAAAATATTTTAAAAAAAGATTCTATTTATTTGGAAAGTAAGCGAGAAAGAGAGAGAGAGAGAAAGAAAGCTTGAGCAGTGGGGAGGGGCAGAGGAAGAGGAAAAAACAGGCTCCCTGCTCCAGGTGGGACTCAATCCCAGGACCCTGGCATCATGACCTGCACCAAAGGCAGACACTTAACCCGAGAAAGCCACCCCATGTGCCTCAAGGGCTTTCTTTAGTGACTGAGCAAAATGATGTCTCCACTTCAGTTTATGGGGACCCGTTTTCACAATACGTGCATGTAATATTTACTTGTACATGTAATATTTCTTGCATTATAAATTATTGTTCCTTCATTTGTATTGTTATATATCTATATTTGATGTGAAAATCAAATTGTGTCATAAAAACCTCTCTGGATTTAAGCAGATTTGAAAATGTTATGTTACAAAAAAAAAACACAAAAAAACAACAACAAAAAAAACACCATTTCTGGGTTGAAGTCAGCCTTCTGTTGCTCTTCATTGCCTTATTGGGCTAGGAATCAATCTGAAATGAGATTAACAAAAGCTCAAATCTAGTAAGTATGCAGACCCCTCACTGACATGGAAATCCCAAAGATATTCCAGCTAAACGAGGTATGTGGATGTCACCTGCAGGAAGGAGGCTGGTCCGGGCTTCTCAGGTGGGGAAAGGTAGTTTCCAGGGCAAGAAGAGCAGGTGTTTGGTCACCAGATGTTTGCCCTCGGGGACCACAGGGCGGCCACAGATGGGCCACAGATGCCACTCGTGTAAAATTTGTCTCTGGTAACAGCCTTGTGCTGGGAAAGACCCCCAACTTAGATTCTTCTACATAGTTAAGGAGGGAAAAAAGTTTCTCTTGGGCCTACAGCATATGAATTACCTTGAGCCCAAAAGAATGTTCATGTCAAAATGTCTCATCTTGGGGCAGCCCACCCTTGGCCCCGAGGGAATGTTGCTTTAAGGCAGTCGCTGATAAAACCTTTTTAAAAAAAGTGGTGGCGGGGGCAGCGCCTGGGTGGCACAGTGGTTTGGGTCATGGTCTCAGGATCCTGGGATTGAGCCCTGCATCAGGCTCTCTGCTCTCACTCTCTCTGCCTGTCTCTCTGTCTTCTTGTGATCTCTATCAGTTAAATAAAATCTTAAAAAAAAAAAAAAAAAAAAGGCAGTCTCTGAATGTAGACCTGTTTGTCATGTTATGTAAACTGTTGGTCTGTTGACCTTGCTTAAAACCGTTTCTTGGGGCACCTGGGTGTCTAAGTGGGTTAGGCCCCTGCCTTCAGCTCAGGTCATGATCTCAGGGTCCTGGGGTCAAGCCCTGCATGGGGCTCCCTGCTCAGCGGGAAGCCTGCTTCTCCCTCTGTCTGCATCTCTGCCTACTTGTGAACTCTCTATCTCTGTCAAATAAATAAAATCTTAAAAAAAAAAACAAACAAACAAACCTAGTTTTTTGCATTTACTGGATGTTTGGCAAAGTACTCTTTTTTTTTTTTTTAATATTTTTTATTTTATTTATTTGACAGACAGAGATCACAAGCAGGCAGAGAGTCAGGCAGAGAGAGAGGAGGAAGCAGGCTCCTGGTGGAGCAGAGAGCCCGATGCGGGGCTCAATCCCAGGACCCCAGGACCACGACGCGAGCTGAAGGCAGAGGCTTCAACCCACTGAGCCAACCAGGCGCCCCGGCAAAGTACTCTCTTAAAAGAAAAAAACATGTTTGGTCTCATAAGTTATTTCGGTGTGTGTTTTTGTTTGTATTAACTTATACAGATTGTTATAATGCTCTCTAGTGACTAGTAAGTGTTTAAAAAGGATTGTTGTTGCCATTCTTCATAGTCTAGTAGCATCTATAATTGTCATAAAATCATTCCCTTCGAACTTGCCAAATAAGAGTATTTTGGGAAACCGTTTTCTAGAATTCTATAATGACCTCTCTTCTCTACTGAGGATAATGCTCGGTTGAAAATTAATCCAATGGGGTTGACTGGGTGGCTCAGTGGGTTAAGCCTCTGCCTTCAGCTCAGGTCCTGATCTCAGGGTCCTGGGATCAAGCCCTGCATCAGGCTCTCTGCTCAGCGGGGAGCCTGCTTCCCCCCCTACTCTCTCTGTCTGCCTCTCTGCCTACTTGTGATCTCTCTCTTGCCCTCTCTCTCTCTCTCTGTGTCAAATATAATAAATAAAAATCTATAAAAAAGAAAAGTAATCCAACAAAATGCATATTCCTATTTTTAAAATAGATGAGTCTCACTCTATCTAAGCCAGATCCTGGAGTCAAGGAGCCCTGGGATCTGGAGAGAAAGTGTCTTACATTCCAGTGGGTGGGAAGAGTAAAGCAGGTGACACAGGTGAGGTGAGAAGGTCAAGCAGGAGACCACACCTTAAAATAGGATTTGGGAAGTTCTACTTGGAAATAATGTTCTCAAAATGTAACTGAATTGCAGTATAATTAATGCCCAAATGTGTACTTTACATAGCAGTGATATTCAGGATATTTTACAACAATCATGGTCTTTCTCAATTCAGAGATGTTTGTTGTTGTTGCTTCTGAAGGATGAATACGACCTTGGCATTCTGTGTGAAGTGGGACTCTTTTTAAAAGTATTTATTTATTTTAGAGTGAGAACAGGGGTGGGTAGGGTGGAAGGGCAGAGGGAGGGGAAGAGAGAGTCTTAAGCGGACAGTGCACTGAGTGCAGAGCTGGACATGGGGCCCAGTCTCAGGACCCTGAGATCCCAACCTGAACTGAAACCAAAAGTCAGGCACTTAACTGACTGGATGCCCCTGAGACTCTCTTTAAAAATTCTCTAATGTGGGGCACCTGGGTGGCTCAGTCGTTGATTGTCTGCCTTTAGCTCAGGTCCTGAACTCAGGGTCCTGGGATTGAGCCCCACATTAGGCTCTCTGCTCAGCGGGGAGCCTGCTCCTTCCTCCCCCGCCCCGCCCGCTTGTGTTCCCTCTCTCTCGCTGTGTCTCTCTGTCAAATAAATAAATAAAATCTTTTTTAAAACCCTCTAATGTTATTTAAATGCTTATCCATAAAATTTTTATTAAGGCATTTTAATAACTGACCATAAATAATTTTCTGAGCAATTTGTGCCATATAACACATGCTAGTGCCTTAAATGTGTGCTTTTCCTCAGTGTACAGTGTTTAAAATGATAAATATATGGAAGGATCCTTTTATGATGGAATATTTGTTTCAGAATTTTTTCAGTGAAAATTTCCTTTTTTATTTTATTTATTTATTTGACAGCAAGATAGAGATCCCAAGTAGGCAGACAGAGAGGGGGGAAGCAGGCTCCCTGCTGAGCAGAGAGCCCGATGCGGGGCTCGATCCCAGGACCCTGAGATCATGACCTGAGCTGAAGGCAGAGACTTAACCCACTGAGTCACCCAGGTGCCCCTCTTATTCTTGTTTTACAACTCAATAAAAAAACTTCATTTTTAATGATAGTTCCCACATCATTAATGAATTGTGTTTTGTTATTTTAATCTGTGTTTTATAGTTTTATTATTTTTAAAGATTTTATTTATTTGTTAGAGAGAGAGTGCGCGACCACAGGCAGACAGAGAGGCAGAGGGAGAAGCAGGCTCCCTGCTAAGCAAGGAGCCCAATGTGGGTGGGACTTGATCCCATGACACTGGAATCATGACCTGAGCCGAAGGCAGCCGCTTAACCACCTGAGCCACCCGGGCGTCCCTGTGTTTTATAGTTTTAGATAACCGTTTTCAGCTCAGGACTGGTAAGACAGTGTAGGATTTAGTTCAAATATGAATCAGCCATATGTCCATTACCAATAAAATTATGTGCATATTTGTATAAATATTACCCATACACTGTTGGTTCATGACATAGACTTCCTTATCTTGGTTAGTTGTCAGTGGTTGTTTTATACTGTTGATCCTGGGTGGGCTGTGATATGGAATTAATGTCATCCTCTATTTGTGGATGAATTCATATTCTCTTTGAGAGAGAAATACCTTTTCAATTGTAGGTAATTTTTTAAATCTCCTATCTCTGTATCAGTTTTAGGGATTCTAATTTATTCTTAAGTGTTGTCAAAATTATATGCCAAGAGGGACGCTTGGATGGCTTAGTCGGTTAAGTGTCTGACTCTTGGTTTGGGCTCAGGTCATGATCTCAGGCTGTGGGGTTGAGCCCTACGTCCCACTGAGTACCCAGCATGGAATCTGTTTGTCCCTCTCCCTCTGCTCTTCTGCCATTCACACTCCCTCTCTTTCTAAAAAATAAATAAATAAAATCTCTAAAAAATATATATGCCATGAAATTTACCATTTTAACCATTTTTCCCATTTTAGCCATTTTTAACTAAAGTGTTAAATGTATTTACATGATTGGAAAACCAATCTCTAGAGTTTTCTCGTCCTGCAAAACTGAAACTTAATGCTTGTTAAGTGGCCACTTTGACATTTTTCTCTAAGCCCATGGCATTCTCTGTTTCTCCTTCCTTGTTTCCTTCCTTCCTTCCTTCCTCATGCTGTTTGTGACATCAGTCAGTCACTTAAGTGAAATCATAGTGTATCTGTTTCTGTGACTCCTTTATTTCACTTAATAAAACACCATCCCATTTTAACCACTTCGTGTAAGGCAACAATATGTGTCTTTCTTTTCAAGGCTGAATTATTCTGGTAAATATATATGCTATGTTTTCTTTATGTATTCAGGAACATTTCTGTTGCTGTCACTTATTGGCTTTTTGAGTAAAGCTGCTGTGAATCTGCTTGTGCAAATATCTCTTGCAGATCCTACTTTGAATTCTTTTGGCTATATACTGTCAAGTGGGATGCCTGAGTCATATGATAATATGATTTAAAAAGTATTGAGGAAACTCCTTTCCATTTTTCATAGTGATTGTTCCATTTGCATTTCCTCTAGCAGTGCATAATGGTTCCAGTGTCTCATCCTTCCGACACATGTAGGTGTTTTTCTTCTTGTTTCATAGTGGGATCTGAACAGGTGTGAGGTGATGACTCACTGTTTGATTTGTGTTTCTCTAATGAATAGTGATTTTGAGCATCTCTCATATGCTTGTCCATTTGTATATCTTCCTTGTATTGTGCCCACTGAAAACTTCGTCCAGTTCTTAATAGTGCTGGTTGCTGTTTGGTTGTGTCACTGCAAAAGTTCTTTCTATATTCTAAATGTTAAATACTTAATGTCTAGAGGCTCTGCAAAAAATGTCCATGCATTTTTCAGGTTGCCTTTTCACTCCACTGACTGTTAGAATTACTTTTTCTGGGGACACCTGGGTGGCTCAGGGTGTCTGACTGCGGCTCAGGACATGATTTCAGGGTCCTGGGATCCGCACATCTGGCTCCCTCCACGGTGGGAAGTCTGCTTCTCCCTCTGCCTTTCCCCCTGGCTTATGCTCTTTCTCTCTCTCTCTCTCTCTCTGTCTCTCAAATAAATAAATAAAATCTTGAAAACAAAAACCAACAAACATGAAAGTCTCTTCTGTTTTCCCTCTCTATTTTCATCTATTTTTTCCCCTTCTATTCCCCTCTGTTCATCTGTTTTGTTTCTTAAAGTCCACATATGAGTGAAATCATATGGTATTTGTCTTAATGAATTATTTTCCTTAGCATAATACCCTCTAGTTCCATCCACATTGTTGCAAATGCAAAGATTTCATTCTTTTTGATGGCCAAGTAATATGTAGGTGTACATAGTTATATATATACACCACATATTCTTTATCCATTCATCTACTGATGGGACACCTGTGTTCTTTCATAGTTTGGCTCTTATGAACATTGCTGCTATACACATTGGGGTGCGTGTGCCCCTTTGAATCACTGCTTGTATCCTTTAGATAAATACCTAGCAGTACCATTGCTGGGTTATAGGGTAGCTCTATTTTCAACTTTTTGAGGAACCTCCATACTGTTTTCCAGAGTGGCTGCACCAGCTTGCATTCCCACCAACACTGTAGGAGTCTTACCCTTTCTCTGCATCCTTGCCAACATCTGTAGTTTCCTGACTTGTTAATTTTAGCCATTCTGACTGGTGTGAGGTGGTATCTCATTGTAGTTTTGATTTGTATTTTCCTGATGCCGAGCGATGTTAAACATTTTTTCATGTGTGTGATGGCCATTTGTGTGTCTTCGTTGGAGAAATGTCTGTTCATGTTTTCTGCCCATTTCTTGACTGGGATATTTGTTTTTTGGGTGTTGAGTTTGAGAAGTTCTTTACAGATTTTGGATACTAGCCCTTCAACTGATAAGACATTTGTAAATATCTTCTCCTATACTGTAGGTGGCCTTTTAGTTTTGTTGACAATTTCCTTTGCTCTGCAAAAGCTTTTCATCTTGATGAAGTTCCAATAGTTGATTTTTTGCTTTTGTTTCTCTTTTCTTTGGAGATATGTCTAGCAAGAAATTGTGGTGGCTGAGGTCAAAGAGGTTACTGCCCATGTTCTCCTCTAGGATTTTGATGGATTCCTGCCTTATGTTTAGGTCTTTCATCCATTTTGAGTTTATTTTTGTGTATAAAAGTATAAGAACGACGTCCAGTTTCATTCTCCTACATGTAGCTCTTACATATATCCAATGCCATTTGTTGAAGAGATGTCTTTTTTCCATTTTATATTCTTTCCTGCTCTGATGAAGATCAGTTACTGTAGAGTTGAAAGTCCATTTCTGAGTTCTCTCTCCTGTTCTGTTGATCCATGTTTCTGTTTTGTGCTAGTACCATACTGTCTCGATGATTGTAGCTTTGCAAGAGAGCTTGAAGTCTGGAATTGTAATGCGTTCAGCTTTGTTTTTCTTTTTCCAACATTACTTTGTCTATTCAGGGTCTTTTCTGCCTCCATACAAATTTTAGGATTGTTTTTTCCCTGTTTTCAAACACTGAAATAAAGTTCTGAGACACCAATCTGATCACAATGCAGGGCTGCCTTTGCAAGGGCAAATAGCAGATCTGAATTCTGCATATAGCTTTTATTTATTATTATCAGTTTTTTTAAAAAGATTTATTTATTTGTTTGTTTGTTTGTTTTACAGAGATCACAAGTAAGCAGAGAGGCAGGCAGAGAGAGACGGAGGAGGAAGCAGACTCTTTGCTAAGCAGAGAGCCCGATGTGGGGCTCCATCCCAGGACACTGGGATCATGATCTGAGCTGACTGAAGGCAGAGGCTTTAACCCACAAAGCCACCCAGGCCCTCCTATTATTATTTCTTTCTGCTGCCCCTTGGAACAATTTGTTACTTAAACTGTAACCCCTGGAGGATTTTACTAGTTGCCAAGTACATTTAGATGTGGCCTGAAGACCTACATATATTGACAACAGGTCTTTGGGGAGAAGGATGATATATGACCGTGAAGCTGTGCAGCTGGGGATGGCCGGCTCGCTCAAGGCAGAAGCCGCTCCTTCACAGAAGCCGGGTAGCTGGGAACGCAGGGCCAGCCCGGCCAGCCCGGCGCAGTACGCCGCCTGCTTCAGGGAAGCCAAGCACCCGGGAATGCCCAGTCAGCTCAGGATGGAACGAAAACCGCTTGCTTCCCTTTTCCATTATCACTCCTTTCTCTTCCCAGAAGCACCCGTTGTTAGTTAGATGAGTCCTTTGAATGTGCTTACTTAATTATAAACTTTATTCTCCTCCTTGATTGTCTGCAAGACGTGACTAACGTTTGACCTTCATCGGTCCTTCTGGTGGCTATTGGTTCTATCTAATAAAAGGGAGACTGTGGAGTTGCTCGTGGCAGCAGTCCTTTTTGACTGTTGTCCCCTGCTCCCAGTCTCTTGCAGCTGACGTGTATGTGCCTAATTCTTCTTTTGTCGCTGGCTGGAAGCGGCAAATTTTTTCTATCAGAAGAGCAAGAGCAGAGTTATCAAAGCACGGGAAAGGAGTACAAAGATGTCAAACAGGCCTGCATCCTCCCCTTTATGCCAGTGGGCATGGAGGAAGTAATGAGATAAGGGAAGAGCAGGATGTTTGTGTTAGCAATCACCAGGTGCAGGAAGGGGGGTTGAGGGTTATTTTCTTCCATAGCTCTTCATCTGTGCCCTGCCCAAGGGATGATGGGATCCTGTTCCTACTGGGCCATTGTGTTCAATAGCCCAATAACAGGAATGCCATTGATGTTTTAGTTGCTTCCACAGTCACCCCTTAGGGCTTACAATGTATTCTCTAAGAATAACTCCAGAGGTTTCAGCTCTATGAAAAATGCTAATGGTATTTTGATATGGATTGTCCTGAATGTGTATATTGCTTTGGGTAGCATAGACATTTTAACAATATTTGTACTTCCAATCCATGAGCATGGAATGTTTTTCCATTTCTTTGTGCTTCTCAATTTCTTCCACACGTGATCTGTAGTTTCCAGAGTGTAACTTTTTTACATCTATGGTCAAGTTTATTCCCAGGTATCTTGTGGTTTTTGGTGCAATTGTAAATGGAATTGACTCCTTGATTTCTCTCCTGCCTCATTGTTAGTGTATAGAAATGCCACTGACTTAGGTGCATTGACTTTATATCCTGTAACTTCGCTGAATTCCTGTATCAGTCCTGCCCGCCTCAGAGTCTTTGTGTTTTTTATATAAAGTATGATGTCATCTGAGAAGAGTGAGCGTTTCCCTTCTTTTTTGCCTATATAAAAGATGCCTATTCTTTTTGTTGTCTGATTATTGAGTATAGGACTTCCAGTACTATATTGAACAATATAGTGGTAAGAATGGACATTCCTGTAGTGTTTCTGACCTTGGGGGAAAAGCTCTCAGTTTTTCCCCACTGAAGATGATATTTGCTGTGGGTTTTTCATATATGGCTTTTATGATATTGAAGGATGTTCCTTTTATCCCTACACTTCAGAGAGTTTTTTTCAGGAAAGGTGCTGTATTTTATCCATAGCTTTTTCTACATCTATTGAGAGGATCATATGGTTCTTGTCCTTTCTTTTATTAATGTAATTTATCATGATTGATTTGCTGATGTTGAACCATCATTGTAGCCCAGGAATAATTCCCACTTGGTTGTGGTGAATAATCCTTTTAATACACTGTTAGAGCCTAGATACTAGTATTTTGGTGAGAATTTTTGCATCCACGTTCATCAGGGATATTGGCCTGTAATTACCCTTTTTAGAGGGGTCTTTACCTGATTTGGGGATCAAGGTAGTGCTGGCCTCATAGAATGGGTTTGGAAGTTTTCCTTCCATTTTATTTTTTGTTGTTGTTGTTGTTTAATTATTTAATTTATTTGACAGAAAGAGAGAGAGAGAGATCACAAGTAGGCAGAGCAGCAGGCAGAGAGAGGAGGAAGCAGGCTCCCTGCTGAGCAGAGATCCTGATGCGGGGCTTGTTCCCAGGACCCTGAGATCATGACCTGCACCAAAGGTGTCACTGAGCCACCCAGGCACCACCCCATTTCTATTTTTTGAAACAACTTGAGAAGAATAGATACTATTTTTTCTTGAAGTGTTTGGTAGAGGGACGCCTGGGTGGTTCAGTTGGTTAAGCAGCTGCCTTCGGCTCAGGTCATGATCCCAGCATCCTGGGATCGAGTCCCACATCGGGCTCCTTGCTTGGCAGGGAGTCTGCTTCTCCCTCTGCCTCTGCCTGTGTTTGCTCTCTCTCCCTTTCTCTCTCTGACAAATAAATAAAAAATCTTAAAAAAAAACTTAAAAAAAAAAAAAAAACAGAAAGAAATGTTTGGTAGAATTCCACCATGAGGTCATCCAGCCCTGGATTCTTGTTTGTTGGGAGATTGTTGCCTACTGCTTCAATTCATTTGCTGTTTTGGGTCTGTTCAGGTTTTCTGTTTCTTCTTATTTCAGTTTTGGTAGTTTATATATTTCTAGGAATGCATCCATTTCTTCCAGATTACCGGATTGGTTGGTATATGGTGGATCATAATATTCTCTTTCAGTTGT